>NC_140936.1:82925085-83580085 GCF_014529385.1 Adiantum capillus-veneris | reverse complement strand
CAAGCGCCGACCCAATTATCCCAGTTATCTCTAACTTCTTTTTGTGCTTGTGTTTGCCTAATGGCTATTATTTACAAACTCGTTTGTTAGTCGAGATGACCCTAACTTTGAAATTCACTAAGACCTCAGAAACAACAGCATGAGAATAACTAATTGAAAGACGTTTATAGAAACAATAGCATGCCCATAATTAATTGAAAGAAATATACGTTATACTAGCACCTCAAAGGAAGACGATAAAAACTTCTCAACTAATCTCTATACTTACTTGTGTGCTTTCTAGTTGGGCTCGTAACACTCTTGACTTGTTTTGGTTCGTTGAGCAAGAAGCTGAGACATTGCACCTTGAAAATCCCTTGCATCAGGAAAACTCTCTCTCTCTCTCTCATACACACACACACACACACACACATGCACACAAATTTGTGGTGTACCTAGTGGATGCTTTGGAAATGATCACCATTGTTGATGACTACTGTAGAATATCGGATGGGGTCCAACACCAGTTTCTCTGCAAGAAGCTGACTGTAGCAAACGGAGCCGTTGGCTATGGCGGGAATGCAATAGCGTGCAGGAAGAAACAAAACCTCTAGACAAGAAACCCTCAAGCACCAATAGGTAGATCGTGACAAGACGACAATAGACTAGTAATAAAAACGGGTCAATTTATGCCAATTCAAGGCAGTGGTCGTTGGAGAGGGGGAAAGGGGACGACACCTGGCACGACCAGAAGTGCCTCTCTATAGCCCAGGGTCAACACAACACCCCAATCCACTCAAAAACACCTTCAAAAGGACAATTTACACCTAATCCGCTTCACTTGCTCAGCTTCCAAGCGCACACGCGCTATCCAAGGCTGCAAAATGAGTCAACACCTCACTGCACCTGCTCTGCCTCCCTCTGCACATACAATCACTCTCTCTCTCTCTCTCTCTCTCTCTCTCTCTCCCTCTCTCTCTCTCTCTCTCTCCCTCTCTCTCTCTCTCTCTCTCTCTCTCTCTCTCTCTCTCTCTCTCTCTCTCTCTCTCTCTCTCTTTGCAAAGCACCAGCGATCCGGGCGTACACACGCTTCACCGGCACCGCGGTTGGCAACAGACGAGACGGGGAAGAGAAAAGGAAAGGGGGGAGCGACACCAAGCCAAAGACAAAGAGGGTTGCCCATTGATAACTTCAAAAACCCTTACACAGTTCCATTGAGCTCTCTCTCACACTCTTGCCTGCTCCTCTTGAGTGCATAGTCCCAAAAAACAAAAGAGCCCCTTACACAAAAAAATTTGGCCCCTTTACAAGCTCGTTTTTTAGTTTTTTAGCAATTTTCATGATTTGCCAACATGTGGCACTTCCCTTGGGAGACTTGACTTTTCTTTGACCATTTTGAACATATCCCAAGGCTTCACACTTCGCTCTACTCACAAGCACCCTCTAGGGAGCAACGACGGCGCCGTCATTGCCCCCCTCGTTGCCCCCTAAGGGCTCACATTACCTTCAAAAAAGGATTTGGACCGAACTTGTTCGCGGGAAACAACCCCCCATGGGCGGGCACCATGTCATCACCTACTTCGCGCGGGCGGAGCCGCCCCGCCTTGCAAGTTGCCGCTTAAAAGCGCCACCCGCCACCTACGCAATGCCCGTGGCACCTTCCGCCATGGCTCACGCCTCACGGACCTCCAAGCTCTCGCTTCCCCTAATGATACCTTATGAGGCCTCTTGGCCCTGCCCAAATAGTCCGGCGTCTCATCTCCTCATACCGCATGTGGGACTTCCCAGTGTGCCACGTGGCAGCACCTGGTTGAATGGCCTCCAAGGCTTTTGAAAAACCCCCATAAATCTTTTTTTAAAAGAAAAAACCTCTTTTTGGCTTTGCCTTTACCCGGCTACTATGCTTTGGAAATGTTGGGATTTGCTCGTCAAAATGTTCGACAAGCACAAGATCGGTATAAGAAGTATGTTGATGAGAAACATTGGCAAGTTACCTTCACAAAAGAGGGGAAGAGGTATTTTTGTGTGTGACAAAGCACTCAGAAAGTCTGAAGATTTGTCCAACACCCAAATTATCTCCACAATATTGTGGGCCTTTTAAGATACTCAAACAAGTTGGTGATAGGGCCTACAAACTTTTGTTACTTGCACACTCCCGTATACATCCTGTATTCCGTGTAAGCCGTTTATGTAGATGCTTACATGGGGACGAAAATGTTATTGATCAACAAATATTAGTTGATTTCACTGAAACTCCCACCCAATCGCATGAACTTGGACGTATATTAGATTATCATGATTTACGTACTCGTCATCATGTATGTAGACAAGCTTTAGTCAAGTGGAAAGATCGAGCTGATGAAGGTGCCACTTGAGAAACCATTAGTGTTCTTAAGAAGAAGTTTCCTACTTTTTTTTGAGGACAAAAACACTTCTCCAAAGGAGATTAATGTCACGACAAGGGCCACCCTAGAGGTCAAGGACTTGTTGGCCAAGGGCCGGCTGCCCAATGGTGGAGACGGGATCCTAAAGCCAATGCGCTGTAAAAGGGGTATTGGGTGAAGGATCGTGCAGGGCAGTCTACAGGACACTAAACCATGGCTATCTTCAAGGTGTGCCATTTGTAAGAATTATAAAGTTTTTTTAACACTAGTTCTATAATTGGACACTTAAGTGTCCTGAGACACTAAAGTGTCATATTTTCTTTTTAAGTTATGGAAATTTATTTGTCAAGGTAGAAAGAAGTTTTCTACACCTTGCTTCTACCATAGGTTGGTTATGAGGGAGAGAAAAAAATGGATTTTTCTCCATGTCAAAATACAATCCCTACGGAGAGAATTATGGTAAGTTCTAAGTCATAAATTTTAGTGAAATTTCAAGCTGTTTTACCAAATTCATAAAATTCTTATATCTTTTTGTAGAGATGGCCTTTTTTATGTTTATAAAAGGCAAGTGTTAGTACTTAGTGCTACAAAACAATGGAATGCCCTTCAAAGACTAGTTTTCAAGTCACATGCAAGTTATAGACATGATTTCAAACTTGAGCAGGTATTGAATAAGAGCATAATTTTGGTCTTCCAAAGGTCCCCTCATGAAATTGGGGCTATTCGAGTACAGTTTGACAACTACAAATGACTTTATATGTTGAAACCAAGAAACTATGTATTTTTTTGGCTCCCGAACTCAATTAAATCTCGTTGCTTGAACTCTATTTTGAATTTTTCATTGTGCAGAAACTCTTGAAAATCTTGAGTGCTCCATAATAACATTGAAACCAAGGTTTTAGGAGGCCCAATTTTGTATGCATTCGTACTTTGATACATTCAGTTGATCCACGTGGCAAATTTGATATTATTTGAGGTTTTGAGTGCTTATGTCTCAAGAATGAAAATATCAAAGTTTTCTCTTACGCAATTTTGAATATTTAAAATGATACAATGATTGTTGCATACCAAAGCCCTTCTACTTGTCACCTTGAGTCCTCAATGGAGAGGGTAAGTAATGTATCACTTTCTAAAACTCACAAATACGTCAAATACATATTTTTCTTTGTATAGAACGATATGCTTGAAATAGCAGTATCAAACACATAGAGCATTCTATTATTTTATATACTCTAAAGTGTTTTTTTTTGCACATGAAATTTCAATTATCTATAGCAAACTGTTGGAAAGTCATGTAAAATTTTCTACAAGGTCGCTTCATTTTTTCTTGAGCTTATAAAGTCAATTTCTTCAAATCATCAATTGCAGTCTTACGAGGGTCAAGTTAAAGAGTATAGTTCTTGATCATGATAGACTCTAAAATGCAAGGTTATATTTTTAGAAGACCCTTTAGATAATATATTTAAGCATATCAAGAGGGTTTTCTTAAATACCATATCTAATGCAAGTAGCATTTAATTTAAATTCATAAAAAAAGGACTTAAGTGTCCTGTTTTGGTACCAAAATAGTGTTAAGGGCTCGATAATCAATTTCCAGACCTCACAATCCAAGGATTACCTTATATCTATCTATTAGAAATTTCTTGCATTCATTTGTATTTCATGATATTGATCGTGTTTTCTTTTCAATGCAAGCACCATGTCGCAGCAGTTGTAGTATGGAGGTGGTGACACCCCACATAAGTTTGAGCCCCCTCAATGTTGGCCCCCCTATAGCAGCCACAGGCACTAGAGTAGGCTGAGGCACATCCTATTCCTACACCCTCTCTAGTGCAGATACACACTTTGGTGCAGCATTTGTTTCGTAGTGTAGAGTGCCTTCGTAGTCTTCCATCCTGCCTAGAGTTTAGGACAATGACAGAGGCCCTAGAGGGTACCACAGCTATGTTTTCCACAATCAGGAACTTCATGCCTTCCAAGAGTTGGCGATCACGCATCGTGTTGGGCATACATGCTTGACATTGCATGAGGTGGAGGCCCTTCCATTGATACACGAGCTCACTTTATAATAGTTGTGTCCCAAGCCAGGAGCCTTAGTGCCCCAATCACCCTTTCACATAGAGGACTATCTCCACCTTGGCATGAGAGAGCACGCCCTTCTGTGATATGTGAGGTACTATGTGTCGTGCCCTACCATTTAGAGGTGCCTACCTACTTTGCCTACCAGCTTTGTGCAGAGTTTATTCTTGGGCTCGTTGTGTGACTACTGTGATAGACAACCAGGAGGGGGTCACAATTTTTGTAGGCTGGGCCAAAAGTAGAGGCTCTTGGGAAGACGATGGAGTTCACTAGCCATCCGGCTTGCCGATGTCAGATAGAGATGATGGTTTTGTGGAGCTTAGTTCAAGGGCTCAGCATACAACTCTCACAATTTACGTCGCGAGTATATGTAGATTTGCGAATTTGGGAGATGGGACATCAGGCCCCGTCGCACGCTAGCCAACCAGGAGATGATGCTTGTTCAAATTTAGTTCCAACAGGATAGGGCTCGAGTAGAGGTTGGAGAGTATTTTGCTACGGCAGAGGCCCGCACCAAGCTGGCTATAGCATCTGGCAATTAGTGCACCATAGCATAGATAGGGGTGCAAGTCCCCCGTATTAGGGTGCAACTGGTTTCGTACATAGAGCATGTAGCTTGAAATTCAGCTTCAAATTGATTTACTTGTACACATTTTAGATTTTGATGCATTTTCATTACGGATGTGGTCACCATGTTATAGTTTACATGGTCTACTTGTACCACACCTTTCCTTATGGATGTATCTTTATGATTGTAGTTACCATCTTTTAGTTTATGTAGTCTGCTTGTACTACACCTTTTGTACAATGTATCTTTATGATTGTAGTTGATATGTTATAGCTTATGCATTCCAATTATACCACAACTTTTGTATGATATGTCTTTAAGTTTGTGTGCTTATTGATGACATTTTATGGGGATCACATATACTAGAATGGATCCTCATGAAATCGACGCCACATCAACGAGACAGTGGCAGATGGTGATGAAACTTTGCAAGAGAGGGGAAAGAATCCTACTCCCCACCCTTGCAAATTTTCATGGCTATCTTCCATCATCTTGATAGTGTGTTGTTGCACAATCGCCAATTTTTTACCATTGGACCCTTAGCGAGCCCAACAACAAAAAATTGGCGATAGTGTAGTGACACACCAAGAGACGGTGGCAGATGGTGATGAAAATTTACAGGGGTGGAAAAACCACCCTACTCCCCTGCCTTGCAATGTTTCATGCCCATCCACCACCATCTCATCGGTGTGACACATCACAATTGTCAGTTTTTTGTCCTTGGGCCCCTAAAGGGCTTAGTGGGCCAGAAATTGGCGATTGTGTTTTAGGGGCCCAATGGCAAAAAATTGGCAATTGTGATGTGTTACACAATGCAATGGTGGCGGATGGCCATGAAACTTTTCAAGGATGGGGAAAACATTTTACTTCCTGCCCCTGTAAAGTTTCATGGCCATCCGCCATCGTTTTGACAGTGTGTTGCTGCACAATCGCCAATTTCTAGCCATTGGGCGCTTGAAATGCCCAATTGCAAAAATTGGCGATGGTGTAGTGTCACACCAATGACATGGTGGTAGATGGTGATGAAAATTTGCAAGGGAAAGAAAGGAATCCTAGTCCCTATCCCTGCAAAGTTTCATGGCCATCCACCACCGTCTTGAGGGTGTGTCGCTACACAATTATAAAAAATGAGATTGTGCAGTGTCAGACCAATCAAACGGTGGTGAATATCCATGAAACTATGCAAGGATAGGGAAATTGTACTACTTCCCATCCTTGAAAAGTTTCATGACCATCCACCACCGTTTTGACGGTGTGTCGCTGTACAATTGGCCATTGGACCTTTTAAAGGCCCAATGGCAAAAAATTGGCAATTGTGCAGTGTCACACGGACGAGATGGTGGAAGATTGTGATAAAAATTTGCAAGGTTAAGAAAAGAATCTTACTCCCTGCCCCTGCAAAATTTCATGGCCATCCACCACAGCCTCTTGACAGTGTGTCGTTACACAATCGCCAATTTCTCCTTGCCCCTTCAAAATTTCTTAGCCATCCACCACCGTCTTGATAGTGTGTTGCTGCACAATTGCCAATTTCTCCCTCCCCCTGTAAAGTTTCTTGGCCATCCACCACCGTCTTGATGGTGTGTCACTGCACAGTTGCCAATTTCATGCCATTCAGCATTTAGTGAGCCCAATGGAAAAAAAATTGGCAATTGTGCAATAGTAGACCAATAAAACGATGGCAAATGGCCATGAAACTTTTAAAGGGCAAGGAAAGCATACTATTCCCAATCATTGAAAAGTTTCATGACCATCCGCAACTGTTTTGATGATGTATCATTGCACACTCAACAATTACTAGGGCCCAATGCTAAAAAAAAGCTGATTGTGCAATCGTCATTGGTAGATGGTGATGAAACTTTGCAAGGGCAGGGAAAGAATCCTACTCCCCACCCTTGCAAAGTTTCATGGCCATCCCCCACCATTTCATTATTGAGGAGCCGCACAATCGTCAATTTTTGGCCATTAGGCTTGCTAAGGGCTCAATGGCAAAAAATTGGCAATTGTGTGGCATCACACCAAGGAGACGATGGCGAATGGCCATGAAACTTTGCAGGGGTAGGAAAGCATCCTACTCTCCACCCCTGCAAAGTTTCATGTCCATCCTCCATCGTTTTTTCATTGAGGAGCCGCACAATCTCCAACCTTTGGCCATTGAACTCGCTAAGGGCCCAATGGAAAAAAATTGCAGCGTCACACCAAGAAAATGGTGGCGCATGGCCATGAAACTTTACAAATGTGGGGAAAGATTTAGCACACCCAATGGAAAAAACTTGGTAATTGTGTAGTGTCACACCGACGAGATGGTGGCAAATGGCCATGAAACTTTACAGGGACAGGGAAAGAAACCTACTCCCCTCCCCTACATAGTTTCATCGATGCTGAGAAACAGATCAAGCACCAATTTTTCTCCATTGGACTGTGCCACACCAATGAGACAACAAGAGGTGGAAAACAAAATTAAATACCAATAGATGAATGCTAAACTTAAATGACACTAGATGAAACTTAGAAATGAACCACAAATGAACGAGAGAAAGCACAACACCATAATATAGAATATCCATGAACAAGAGAAAACAAGAATGTAACTAACTGAAGGGGGAAAGAAAGTGGTGGAATGATAAGTAGTACCAATGAGGTGGTCATAGCTAGGACACATCATCACATCTACCATCTCTTGTCAATGTCAATGTCATCGGCTAGGTCTAAAGCTCCTGCTCTGCTATGTACTGTGTCCATGATGCTCTCATGATCATCCAGACTCAAACACCACTGAGGGGTGCTCCCTTTCTTCTTACTGAAAATCTTCTCTAGCCATAGATTCATAGCAAGGAAGATGGTAGTAGTGTATGGCCTTCTTTGGCCACTTATACTAAATAAAATGGATGTAATGGCCACGTCCATGCACCTGCTAAAAAAAGTGACCTAAAACAACCATATTGTGAGAATCATATGCCTAACCATAATCATCCATAGCGGATTCCTGAAGCACAAATTTTGCCTTGGTGCATTGAGAATATAGTAGTCAACTCCCTCTTCATTCTCCTCCTTAGCAATAACTACAAAATCATCTCCCTCTGCCAAGCAATCTGTGAGAGTATCAACATCATCTGAGAATTGTGTGATGTCATCCTCTATGGCGCTACTCAATGTGTTCATGCCCTATGATGGTGAGAGAAGTTGTAGTATCCACATGCTATCCTACTCTGTCATGGTGAAATCTGCCCACTTTCCATGTATGCAGACATCACAAAAGCATGAGTGATGCCAAGTAAAGATGGTGGGGTCCTTGGTTGCAGTGCTCCAAATGCTATTCAACTAGTGCATACCTGCTACAGTGTCACAATCCCAGTTGGTAAGATCAATGTCCTAGCTATCCACACACCGAAAAAACCTCCTCACTGAGCATTCGCTGCCTACAAATGAGTCACATTCCATGTGCCATGAGAACCACTCCAAAACCTTTCTAGAAGCTATAAATCAAGCATCCCGTCAAAGCTCATATCAACAAAGAGTGTGCTTTGCACAAGAACCTACACCATCATGCTCTCCCTTCCCATGCCTCGACTCAAAGAAGCTCCAAATGCAAGGTATGACAATACTGTGGTGCCATATGTACAACCAAAAGAACTCAAGTGCAATTTTGAATTGTGCACCACAACCATCCAACCAAATATAGCGGCAAGATAATGAGATGTGACGCTCACAAAGGAAAAGGTCATGCTGCTAGAAAAAATGCGGCACAAAATGCGCACTATGGGAGCAATCATCACTAATGTAGAAATGGTACTTGCATATGATCACCCACAAATCCTTTAAGTTCTCCACCCTATCAACTACCACCTCTTATGTATACAAGTATCACCACCTTTAAGAGCATTTAAAAAGCTTAGAACACATGAAACGCCACTTTTTAATCATACAACTAAAAGTGCAAAGCGAATATAAATTTATAAACACATATCATTTATACCTTCTCAAAGAAGTAATATTCAAAATGGATCTTTTGTTGTGGGTAGAAGGTGTAGTTCTCAACGAGATCCATGACAAAGACCACAGAGCCAATGAGGAAGGAGGAAAGGCAAGCACAAAATTGATGATCCTATCACTTTGTGTGATGCGTGTGTTGCACGTATGGATACATGGAGGACCTAAAACCATGCGTGAAGGAGGGAGGTGGTGCACTATGAGGTGTAAGCTACAACCTCTGAGATGTATCACCTCAAAGATGTGTGTATGTTTGGTAGTCATATTGCTACCATGTAGCTATCTCGCCCACGTCACCATTGCCTACTCTGGCACGGTGTCGTGATGTGACATGTACATAGTGGGAACACATGCTACACGAGTTATCTTGCAACTTTTTAGATACATAATTATATTTTCTATAATTACATATGCATATTTAAGTATAATAATTTTCTTTCTATCTGATCCTATTATTTATCTCAAGGGTAACCTATTCTTACTTTACCATCAGAAAATACTATGGGAAAAGCATCAATAGCTCCGCCTCTTTACCTTGGGGCAAAAATCATTAATTCTTTATTTCTACTATCTCATTATCATCTCACACCCTAGCTAGATCCTATATCTAGGGTAAACTCCAATATATATATATTCTATGTATTTTTCTTATATTTCTTTTTAAATAGCTACTAGGAGGGAATCAAATCCTAGTGGGACACTAGGTGGCATGATTTTTAAGATACACTTATTTTAATGCATTATTGCAAGCATGATTACAAAACTTTGTCAAGGAGCAATGTCATGCATTCATATGGCATGAGGTGTCCTTTGGAATCAAATGAAAGTCTAGGCTAAGGGGACCACAGAAAGACTTTTGCTGTCAGAAATGGACCCTATTTTGATGATTTTTTTACACAAGGTTCCAATCCGAATTGGAAAAAGATTTTGAAATGGAAGTCGTAGCTACTGAGCTGAGTTTTTTGCCCATATTTTGAATTTTTTATTTGGAGCCACGGTTGAGGAGATATGATCAAAATACTGGACCCCACATCATGCAGGGATAGCTCATTTCAAGCTTTTCCAGTTTTTGTTCACATTGGCTCTTCTCTTCTTGTGTAAACCCTTGGGGGTTCCCTTCACCTATAAAAGGGGCCTCTTCTTCCTTGAAAACCACTCAAGCATTCAAGCCATTGATGAGAGGAATTCATGAGGGAGTGAGTAGTAATGCCAAATTGTACTTAGCCATTAACATAAGCCCAAGCCTACACTTTCTCCTAGAGGCAGACTAGCCATTCTTGCAAGTTAACCTTGGAAGATCAACTCTAATCAAATAAGGTCTTGCACTTGGTGTATCAATCAAAGTTGAATTCTCTACTCTTCTTCCCTCTCCATCAATAATGGTGCCGAAGGGTTTGTCAAGTAAGATGTGTTCTACATTGATGTTTACTTGATATCTTATTGTTTTCTTTTTCATATCTAATCCAACATATATATATATATATATCTAATCTCATCTCCTTAACCAAACCAATCTCTCTCACTCTTAGAAATTCATTCTCTCTATAAATTCTAGGTTCTCCTTGCTACAGGTACATCTCTCCCCGTAGTATCCTTATTGCCTACGGGCAAGAATAGGGCTTGGGAGGGAAATTCTCTTCTCTTCTCTTTTCTCATATATATATTTTGCACATACTATAGTTATCCTAGATGAATAATCCACATGATGAGAATTTCTATCGCTTCCACTCTGTGCGATCTATTAGAATTAACGTATGGATTAGCCATAAAATACACTTTCAACAACACATAGTGTTTCTCTTTGGCCCAGAAAGGCTCAATGAAATACTTCTTTCATCGGATCCCATCATACTACCTCTCATAGACTATAACTTTTTTTTTGACGTAAGTGTAGTTATCTTGCTATGAACCAAGAGGATTTGTACACACAATTAATCCCAATCACTAGACAAAACATATATATTATGGTAAACACAAAACTACAATTCCAAAGAACAATTCGTAGCCTATTTGATCATCAAATATTGAATTCCATTAACTCATCTATTAACTCTTTCATATTGCCCATGATACGATATGACCATAGCCTTGATGTTTTCATCTTTATGCTGTTTTGATATTCTCTTTTGTATTCTTTCTTTGAGTGTGTGAGTGCAAGGGAGAAAGAGTGGGGCTTCTTTGATTGCATTTCATTCAGAACCCTAGACTTCATGACATCTATGGTTTAACTCCTTCATATAATTTTTTGGAGTTCTCTCACAAATTCTCACAGCCATAAGCCTGGTGCTTTCCTTGCAAGACCGCAAATTTCTTGACAACGGTTGTAAGTCATGAAAGATCCCCACATTGGGCACACTTGCCCTCCACACACAACATCTGATGGTAAGATGCCCCATCCACATGCTCACACAAAAAGAGTGGAAAAAATCTTGGGGTCCCATTGGGACCTCTCTAGCACGCTCTGAAAGAGCACGAAACACATCATACATCATTTGAAATTGCACATGGTATCTGCAACAACATCTCTCCCCCTCGTGCATGAAACACACGTACCAATACTTGAAAGCCTCAAAGGAACATTGACCAATGGTGATCTCGAGGTAGGCATACTAAAATGCATGAAAGAGCTGACTTTGTGTAATCTCAAGAATAATAACACCATGCTCTATATACTGCTTGCAGCCAACCCTATGTAGTATTGACTTTTTGAAGTCTGGCAAGGTGCGGAAAATTTCCTCCCAAAATTGACCTACGATCTCCCTCATGCATTGATGGGCTTTTAAAGGGAAATTTTGGAGTGTGTGTGTGTTTCTCTCACCTTCTCTCTCTTTTCTCCTACCATTTGGGCTCGCCCCCTCCCTTGTAGGGATCTTTGATGACTTTTGACCACCCCACAAAGCATCCAATTTTCCTAAGCTAGACCATCTGGACTTTCCTATTGAATTTTGGAACCTTAGCATTTGGGAAGTCTTAATGTGTTGAACCCTAGTTCTTTGAAGAACATTCCTTGCACATTGCTCTTCTGCAGATGGTCCCCCTTTGGATCCCTATTTTCCCTACTGTGACCAATCTGCTAGCCTTACCAATAATCTAGCTTTTTTTGATCCCCTGGTACTTCCCCATATTAAATGATCAGTTTAACATGAGAAAATCATTTAGGAGAAATAGATATTAGTTATTATGACACAACATCACCTCTAGCCTTATCATTTGAAGTGGGATGTTGCTGCTTTTGAAAGTTATCAGGAGGCACTTTAAATTCCTTATTAGTGTAATCCAACACTCCAACATGGTTATTATCTATGTTATTCCATACATTAGAGATCGTGGAGAACTCTCCCTGATTTATATTCAGGGGATGATGGGGACATACTCTTTGAGCTGATGTAAATTCAAAGGATGTGTAGGTGAGAATGGATAAGACCTGGTTCTATTCTCAGCTTGAGGATTTGGTTGCCAATAAGAGGAGTCCCCATCAGTCCAATGTGAATACCTAGCCTTCACTGCACAACATTGGCATAATAGGTAGGGATTGTATTTTTCCCTAGAAATGGTTGCATGCTGCTATTCTGCATGGTTATATGAAAAGGGGACCCTAGATAGGGTTGGATCCCTACATTGGGGGCACATGACTCTGAATCTACTGAGGGTTGGAGACTAACATGCCAATACCAATGGGTCAAACCTGATGACACCATTGAGCAGCGCATCCTGAAAGGTCATAATGCCTGCCCCAAAGAGGAAGGGCACAAGGGAAGCTTAGTAGTGAGGGTAGTAAAGAGACCAAAAAAGTGTGAAGAAGAGCTCGAGTGAAAGGGGAAGGCTTGCATGGAGGGTACATACGTGTCCAGCTCCTCAAAGCTCACCCCCACTCCGTAGTCCTCTTATTGGATTCTCCAACTTGGTTAGGACAAAAACGATTGCATGGCCTTATTGGTAGGCTCATGGTGAGATTAGTTGGGGATAGAGTAGAGTAGCCCCTAGAGCTGAAAGAAGAAGAACCCATAGTTCTCAAAGTAACAAAAAGGAATGGAGGGAGAATCAGTTTTGAAAGCCTTCCTTATGGAGGGAAGGATTGGGTGCTTTTAAGTGTGTAGTAAAGTCACTACCTCTCAGTACCTGACATCTGTGAAAATTACCTTCCAAAGAATAGTAGATTTTGATGCTTAAAATCTAAGAATGACATGACAACTTGAAGCCGCGCGCTGATATCCATGTAGCCGTCATCGCCCCATCCCCGCCTGCTCCCTTGCCTCACCCTTCCAGCTCGCACCCCCCTACCTTCGCCCTCCCTACCTGCTCGCCTACCTTGCTTGTTGTCCTCGCCATATCTACAGACCCTCGCCTACCCTTCCTGCTACCCTCTCCATACCCCCCCCCCCCCCCCCCCCCCCCCCCCCTTGACCCCCCCACAGCTGCACAAGGATTGATATGGAGAATTATGTCGCGAAGGCGATGGATGTTGCAGGGGTGGACGTTCCTCTTCGAGGAACCTTTTTAGGAGACCCTTATGAGGCCCTCCAACCCCCCCTTCTGCTTCTGCAATAGGTATTCATCTTTCTTCTGACACCTTGCGCACCATTCACAAATCTACCGTGAGCTTGGAGTCATGTTCTTTGGCCTGTAAAGTGGTGGGAAGTCTATGATCAGCAAGGCTATTGAAGGACTACTTTCAAGCTTCACTTCTTCACGTCAATTTTAAGACTGTGAATGTCTCCCCTCTCGGGAGAGGCTTCTTCAGGGTGCAGTTCGAGTCTGAAAGTCAATCCATGGAGGTCTTAGCATGGGGCCTTGTGGACTTTCATTTTGCCATAGGCTTTAGGGAATGGATCTAAATGGACTTGTATGTGGAACTTGTATGTGGAATGGATCTAAATGGACTTGTATGTGGAACTGCAGTTACGACTAGATTCCCTGGACTTCTTCCAGAATTTTCTCTGCATGTTAATGAAATTGGGAGATGTATGGGTTTTGTGGTTGGAGATGCTATGATTCTTGATGATGAGGATTACACAATCTCCATAAGGACGGTGCTCTTCCCATCCTTGGCAAAGAACCCTCCGCAACTTATTTTGCTCCCGACCATTCATGGGGGAGAAATTTTACAGAGGGTTTTCTTCATTGGTCTTCCTGGTCACTTCTTTGTTTGTGGCAGAAAAGGCCATGTTGCTGCAGATTGTACGCGACGCAGGATTTATCCTGATCAAAGACAACAAGATTCAAAACAAGAGGCACTTCATGCGAATGGGGGATTGGAAGATCACTTGGCAAGGAGCAGAAGTGAAGTAGAGAAAGCTAGGAGGAAGGAAGGGAAGGAAAGAAGACGACGAGCTAGGAGGACAGAGGTTCCAAAGCTTGTGTATAGAAGAAGAGAAAATGTTTCTCCTCTCTCCTCGGATACTACTTCTTCATCAGCTCTTCATGATCTGCCGGTTGATTCTCAGAGCAGTGATTTGGATATCAGCAGCAGTTCCAAAGGCATAAATTCAGCTTATGAGCGGCATTTTCCTTCTCTTGGTAGAAAGTGCTAAGAAGTCCGGTGAGTCTTTGAAGACGCCTAGGAGGTCTTCAAGACTTAACCCCCATATCTAGCCTTGATTTGAGGCAATCTTGTATCTTAGATTGCGCTAGGATTTTATCTTTTGGTGATACCATTTATGGTGTTCTCTTTGTATTATTCTGATGTAATTCTACCTTGGGGTATGTGCCCTTGAGGTGATTTTAATAGAAAGCTTTTCTTTTTTGAAAAAAAAAAGAATAGTAGATTGTGCCGATTTAAGCACATTTTTTCTTATTTCTTGATTTATTTCATGTATTTTCTACATTGCATAGCGTTGTTGCTCATTGGATGCTCTTCTCTCTCCTCTCTCTCTCCTCTCTCTCTCTCTCTCTCTCTCTCTCTCTCTCTCTCTCTCTCTTCAATATGGCCCTCTTAAAGACCTTCGAAATGTCCTAATGTAATGTCTGGGGTGACTTTCCAGTAGTTGAATCAGGTTCTTTTTTTGGTGAACATTGTCACACAACCTCTCTCTTCTTTCTCTTTCTAGGCCACCCTGCTCTGGGCGACAAAGTGAGAGTGTAGTCTCAAATACACACTCTCTCTATGCTGCAGTCCAGGAGTCTCTCTCTCTCTCTCTCTCTCTCTCTCTCTCTCTCTCTCTCTCTCTCTCTCTCTCTCTCTCTCTCTCTCTCTCTCTCTCTCTCTCTCTCTCTCTCTCATCATGCTTGAGTGCTTGAGCCGGTTAAGAACTCAAAATGGCCGATTGAGAGAAGGCCTAAGGAAAATATTAAAGTTTTGAAATATGTAAGTATGCTATTAATTGTGGCTTGGACATTGGAGAAAGTTGGAGTAAATATGTGAATAGGTTTTTAACTTTCTAAAATTTTGGTTTGAAAACTACAAAAAAGGGCTTGTGTATGTTTGGGAAATTATGGCTCTCAAAAACTGAGCGCTCAAGAATGAGAGAGAGAGAGAGAGAGAGAGAGAGAGAGAGAGAGAGCTCCTCTCGCTGGCCAAGAGGCGGCTCACTTAGAGAGAGAGAGAGAGAGAGAGAGAGGCTAAAAGATCCTCTCATTGGCTCTCTCTGTCTCTCTCTCTGGTGTGCACAAAAGAATCCAGATGAGTGAGAGCAGTGCTCGAAAAAACCCTAGGTTTAGTGCAATCCAACCTTAAAAAATTAAAAATTTACCTTAGAAATTAGAGGTAAAAATACCGAGAGATATTATAGAGTTTTAGTGTATTTTTGTGATAAAACCTCTCCATCTAACCAAAATTCCTTTAAAATTTCTCATTTAAGGGTTTGTTGAGTTTTTGGGAAAATATTTGTTTTGAGCATGTCACATGCGAACACCACCCTGCACATTAGAACCAATATGTAGCTATGCTAATTTTGGCATAGTTGCGCATAATAATGAGGCCGCAGCTTTTGAGCCAGTTCACATCATCCCAATGTTTTTTTTTTTGAAGAAGGTAGAATTGTATTAAAAAGGATGGAAAGAGATACAGAGTACCCATATGGAGGGGGTGGGTAGCCCCATTACATAAGAGTTACAGAGACACAGCCTCTTTCATCTTGAATCTACAGGGGTTATAAAACTGAGGAACTATTTTTCTCCATTGTTGCCATCTACAACCTTTTTGGAGGAAAGAGACAGATTCATTTTGGAAAGGGACATCTTTGAATTGCCTGCACAGCTGCACTGCAGAGTGAAGAAGATCTCTCTAAAGTAGGGATAGAGGAGGGGTTGAATCATTCTTAAAAACATAAGCATTTCTTCTAAGCCATATAAACCAAAGTATGTAACCTCTCCATATGTTCCATAGAGGGACATCCATCCCTTTACAATTGCCCAACACTAAATCTATAACCTCCAAGGGTTTTAAAGTAACTTGAGAAACGACTTTATGAATTAGCTGTAACATATCTCTATTCTTGCTACGTTTAAACCAAATGTGAATACAATTTTTTGGGGATAGATTACATATGTTGTAGCTATGTTGGCGAATAATCCACGACGAACGTCAGCACAGTGAGAACTCACCCAACAAGAATTGACAGCTAAGGACGAAGCTCAACCCGCAGACGCATGGAAGGAAGCATAGGGTGTCACCGACTATTGACTACTTCTTACAGAAGTCTCTACCAAATGTCTAAGTTACAACCTACAAAAGTGCACAGGAGGAGATTTCCTACAATGCTTCCATGAGCCAAATACCCATCAAATGTTCTCGAAACGCTACGAAACTCACGGGATATCCTATTAACATCAATAGGCCACTCTCCCTAAGGTCCGTGACCCAAAAACCTACCAAAAAACATCCAATGCAGAATCACGTAGGATGTCTGACAGGTTTTTTTGTAGGTCGATGTTTCTGAAAACTAAGATGCCTAATGTGTAGCTCTACTCAATATGAACGCATGGATATGCTGAAATGTGAAAACAGACACCGTATGCTTACCGAATCACTAGAAATAGCTCGCGGACCAATCTCACGAAGCCAGACCGTACACACGCAATGTAGGTGTTGACGTGTAGCTCTCTCCGGGGGCAACACGCTGCACTTCTCCGCACTCGATTCCGACCACCAGTGTGCGCGTAGCGTCAAGATAAGCTCTCACTCTCTCTCGTACACAGAATATGCTTCTCACAGACACTTCATAAAAATGAACAAAGGGGTCCTTTCATTAAGGTCAAAATTTGGTATATATACCTTCCAAATACAAAACCTCATGTTCCAAAATAAAATCCTACTTAATCTAATGGCAAAAATAATATACAAAATTGGAAACTCCTGCAAACCCCAAGTATTTACCAATGAAATTACAGGTTTTCTTAATCAGAGAATGACTACATAGGATTTCTTTCTTTTCTTATTTTGTCAGTCTTCAGTTGAGTGTAGCCACCAGTCTTCAGCTAACACTCCCCCCCTCCTAGTTCATGTCGTCCCCGAAATGACAGTAGAGCTACTGCTTCATTGGAGGCTGTCGTGCATCTTCAAGACAGACTCATACCGTGCATGTTGGGCCACTAATGTAGGGCCAAATATATTTGTGTCGATGGTGAAGAATCCAGTGAGAAGGCTTCTTCAAAGGCCTGGAGATGGTATGAGAGAAAGAACATTATTCTTTGGTAGAGGGCATGTATCACCTCATGGGAAGGTTGAGCAGACAATTCATAAGCACATCTATAAGTATCCTGGAAGAAGAATATGTTGTCTGTGGCTTGTCCAGGTTTGAAGACCTCAAAGACTACCAGAAGTGTTTTACATATCTTCTTGAGCATAATGCAAGAGAGGTCAGGTGAGCCAATGAACAATTTAGTGGTGCCCGTTAGGGTTTTCACCATGTATTGCTCACTCATTCTCTTGCCTGCCTTCAAGCCTAGCAGCTTCGAGTAATTGAGCCATGTGGGGTGGCTTCCCTTCAGCAATTCATGTTCCGTCCATGTACGCATCCTTGGTAGAGGGCAAAAGTTGAGGTTGTCTCTGATCATTTTAGGCGCCTCTACCAAATGTACTAAATACTGTGGGTATTTCGTGAGCCATGCCTTCCTCCATCTTGGTTGAGAGTCTACAATGAGTCTAACCCCTTCTGGTTTGATGATGTCTTCATTGTACAGCGACACTATGGGCTCCTCTTTAATCCTCTTGTTGATTGTAGCAGCCTTGTATTTTAGCAGAGGATAGGGGAGAGAGGGTTGCATCCATTCATGTTGAACGACAATTGCATCTAATTTCTGAATGGTCATTGACTTCAATATCCTCTGCTCCCACTGAATTGCTTCTTTGGCCGTGTCTTTTATGGCTGCTTCTATCGCTTTCTATAGATTTTCTTCTTCTTCTTGTGTCAAATCCTGGGCCTCTTGTAATGATCCCTCAGGAATGTCCTCTTGTATTGTTGTGTCCACCGGGTTTGACACATTCTCTATATCAATTCCTTCCATAGCAGCCGGTCCATGACTTTGTTGATGTTCTTCACTTGTTTGGCTCTGAAGTTTGTCCAACTGATTCTGTACATTGTCTTTTTCTGTATGAGCTTGTTCTGTCACGGATACTAATAGGTCATTGAGTTCTGCATTGATTCTATCAACTTCTTCTAGCTTCTATTTTACCTCATCCTTCTCTATCTGCAGCGTCTGTGTATTATCTTCTAGTCTTTTTTGAAGCTTCATCAATTCTGTTTTCAATGATTTGTTCTCATCTTCCAATCTGCTTTGTATCACCATTGATCCCTCTGCCAACATCACTCTCTACCTCTTTTCAAGCGTCACCTCCTTTTGAAGTTCTATCATATGTTCTTCAAACGCATCTCTATCTTGGCTAGTGCTAGTTGCAGCTGCAACCCTTTCTCTGCCTAGAGATGCTCTCAACCTCTGAATCGTTTTCTCTTTTACTTTGATTTGATCCTTGAGTTCAATTATCTCATCTTGGCTAGCTTCATGCAATATTTCAGCCTTGTCCTTGGCCTCTTTCAGGATCTTCACCTGTTTTGACTCTTCTGCCAACTGTAGGGTTAGCTCATCCCTTTCCTTCTCCTCTTCAGAAGAGCATTGCTGACTTTTTGATATTCTTCTTCAGAGTTTATCATCTTCCAATTGATTTCTTGGTTTTGACTTTCTAACTCTTGACATTTCTGCAGTGCTGCTTCTAGTTTGGTTTGCATCTGTGCTTGCCTGTGCAGCTTCTCCTGGTTTTGCTTCTAAAGTGTTTCCAGTTCATCTTTCACCTTTTCTTCACTCAACCTCAGCCCTTCATACTCCATTTCTTTGGCCATTGATCTGGCTCTCAATCCTTGCAGTCTTTGTATCACTTCTTCCCAATCTTTTGCTTGTCGTTGCAAATCCATGGTATCTGTTGCAATCTCCTTTAGCTCCACCAAACTAGAGCTCAACATGTATTCTTCTAGTTTAGGGGTTGATAATTGAAAATCCGTATGAGTTGCCTCCTCTCAGGTGTATCCAGCAACTAGAAGATCCAAGAATATTCCATAATTTCTTGCCTCTAGATCTTGCTTCTCAAGCTTTGGTTCAAATTCGGCCTTCTGCTCTTTCTCTTTGTTCTCCTCTTTCTTGGAGTCTTATTGCTATCAGATTTATTCAACTCCTCAGTTTGTCGAGGTTGAGGAGGACTAGGAGGAGGTGGTGATGGTGAAGGACTTGACTTGTGGCTTGATAGTGGTGTTGATAACTTCTTTTTGAAGTCTCTATCAGCTTTTATTTTCCTCTCTCGCTCTTCACCTTCCTGTTCTTCTAGCAGCTGCCGCCTCACATCATAACCTCTTCTTCCGTAAAAGGTATGACTGGAATATTCTCGGCCGCCACATCTAGGATCTCAAAATTCTTTATGTAACCTTTGAAGCGATCTCTATTTGTCCTTTGAGAAGATCCAAGCATGGTCTCAAGTGAGGGCTTCCATAATTCAT
The DNA here is from genome assembly GCF_014529385.1 of Adiantum capillus-veneris. NCBI lineage: Eukaryota > Viridiplantae > Streptophyta > Polypodiopsida > Polypodiales > Pteridaceae > Adiantum > Adiantum capillus-veneris. Next base: position 83,560,163 of record NC_140936.1, on the reverse strand, counting down.
TTAGATCTCCTTTAAGCATCCGTTGGGCTCTGAAACTCTCCATCAACCTCTCTAGCCGAGCAGCCTTCTAGGATTTGGTCTCTTTTGCTGGTATCTGAATAGTAGCTTTCTTTCCTTTCTTTGGCATGTAGGGTTTTGGGTTCCCATCCTCACAATGTTTTACTGCAGGTATGCCGCATAATCTATCTCTCGTAGGCTGCTTGTCTTCATTGCACATGGTTGCCACCATTGGATCTGCAATATCCTCGAAGGTGTAGTTCTTTTTAGTTTCTTTGTATACCTTCACCTCTTCTCACCTCTTGTTGACACTGTCTCCTGCATTAGAGAGGTTCAAGGCATTTGCGACCACCTCTGGTGTGATTACAATCACTCTGTTCTTTCCTTGTAGATCTGTCACCTTGGCTATGCCATTTTCCTTGATTGTGGTGACGAATTCCCAGACTCTCTGAATGTCAATTCCTGCTGGCAAAGCCTCAAAATAATTGTGTAAGTCCAGCTTTTCCAAGATAGACACTATTTCTGAATTTCTCCTGAACTCATTGAGTTCCCGTGGTATCATTGTCAGCTCTATGGCATTGCCTTCTGGGTCCTTGCACAGGCCTTGGTATATCCTGAGGTCGTTTGCTTCCGGTAAGTTGCTTTGTAACCAAGTGGTAGTGGGCTTTATGGTTCCTCTTGGTATTATAAATGGCTCCACCTCATCTAGGCAATCCTTGTTGGTTATTCTTTTCTTCTTTGCTGGCGACTTAGCGGCTGCCATGGATCCTGTTGCACTTAGTAGTCCAAAGTTAGCGTTATTTACAAATTAGCTGATAAACTAAGTTTTAACTATCCAATTGACTTGAAAATTGAAACATGAGCTCAATAGGGACTAAGGATGCCCTGCAAGTGAAAACAGTAGGAATTGTGCTGCAAAATAAGCTTGAAGACATTCTACGTGTAGGATGTCTTTTTCCTTAGAATGACTTGAAACTTGTCATGATGATAGCCTATGACTTGTACATCACAGCTATGTGCTTGGATTTTGATTTAGACACCAAAAAGTGCAATTTTGGACTATTTTAGGCTTTTGGTGTACAAATGGGTAGGATGTCCTGTAATGATGAGCAAATGGTATCCAAATGACTTGAAACTTGACATGTAGGCTTCTTGTACCATGTTGATCACATTCATGATGTCAAACTTTGCTCAATCAGTCAAAATGACTCTGGAGACATACTACGCGTAGGATGTCTTTTTGTTCAGAATTGCATGAAACTTGTCAATATGATAGGGCATAGCCCGCGGATCATCACCATGGTCTTAGAGTTGAATTAGGATAAGTTTTGAGGGTAGGAAGACCATTTTTGGTGTTTGGGAATCTGAAAAGTACATCTATGGAGCTATGAGGCCAAAAAGTGATTTGTTTGGCTGGAAGCTTTCTGGGTGGGCTTGTATGAATGTGATAAAGATGTATGAAGATCAAAAAATTCATCTCGAGGCCATTCCAAGCTTGGAGACATACTACACGTAGGATGTCTTTTTCATGATTTTGAAGATGTGACCTCAAAGTTAGCTTTGACATGGTGGGAAGAGTGTGTGGTTCAAGTTTCACTTGATTTGGATCATTTTTGATAGGTCCATGACCATTTCTTGCCTCTATGCTCTGACTTTGTATTTTCTGATGCATAAGAGGTCAAACTTGGTCCAAATGGAGTGAAACTTGAGGGATTAGATGTAGATGACATGTAGAGGCTATGTGTATGGCTGAATGATGAGTTGGGTGCCCAAAAGTGGCCTTGAGACATCCTACGCGTAGGATGTCTCCTGTGCATTTTTTTTGAGCAAGTCCTACTACTATGTGCATATGACCTTCCTAAGTCCCCTTTGTGCCTTATTTCAATCAAAAAATCAAATGGTTAGTTCGAAACTCCCTTCTTGGCTTTCAGAGCCTCAGAGGCGATTTCTGACTCTTGGAGCGCTTTTCCGCGATGAAATTTCTAGATGATGACCAGCATAGCTTCATAAACCCTTGGGGAACCTCGCCATGTGATTCTTGTTGTCTTTAGCTTCACTTGAGCTTCGTTTGGCGATTTATCACTCTGGAAGCACCCATGATTGCGTTTGCATGCCTCCCATGATTTGTAGTGGTCTACCACCATAGGACTTGGTTGTTGAAGGCCTTGGTAAGCCACTCGTGAATTTTGGTGGCAAACGGACGTCCTGCTTGGCTGTGAGAGCGAAGTGATGCTTTGTGTTTCCAATGCCGTTTTTGAAGCCATGTAGCCTTTTGGCCATGTGGCCCATGTAGCCTTGTAGAGCTTGACGAGAAGCTCCTACCCATGAGTTTTGGTATCATTTGGGTCACTTTTTCCGGATTTCCCTCTTTGTGGCCTCTTGCAGGCTTGAGATGTTAGGGTTTTTTCCGTTTCTTTCTTGCCTCCTTTGGGCATCCAAGATTGGTCTCCTAGGCTAGGGTAAACCCCCTTTGAAGTCTTGTTGGTATTGGGTTAGCCGTTAGGTGGTTACCTATGCTGACAGGTCTCTACCCTGCAAACCTTGTTGGAGTTCTATGCTAGTCTTGGCAACAAAACATCACATATACACGAAGAGCATAAGGTGTTGAGCCTACCTCTCATATCTGGTGGCCATCGGATGACTGTGCGCGGCGTATCAGCTGCTATTGGAAGTCTTGTACGCTCTAGGTGGCTAGAGCTCTCTTTCACAAGTGAATAGTAGAAATGAGCTCTAAGAGGAGTGAAAAAAACTTATAATGGGGGTCCCAGAACCATTTTTCATGAAATTTGACATGTGCTCCTAACTTTTTGCGAAACGCGGTTTAGACTCGAAAAGTTTCCCATTTGGACTCCGTTTGCCCAGTTTCTGAGAATTTTGACGATTCGGTCAAAAATTCATTCTCATAATTGCACCCACACTGTACCTTGGGTTGTCTTATAGTCACTAATCATCCCCATCTTTTTTGTTTTTCATTCCGTTCGAATCTCACCTGCTTTTTGTATTTTTGAAGTTTTTCTGCCAATAATTAGTAAAATTAAAATAAAAATAGCAAAATCAATCCGGAAAAACCCTAAAAATAAAAATGAATAAAAAATTCTTCCCGACACACTATGTACACTCACATGTAATTTTTATGGCCGGATTTCTCCGTTTTACCAATATTTTGCCCAAAAAATGGCTATTTTTACATATATACACACACCTATAGGCCTCAATTTGGCGTTTGGCCTCATGTATATGTAGATTAATGTTGTATAAGGGCATATGTACTTCAGTTAGTCCAAAATACTTTGCAATCAAACGTAAACCCCTCAAAAAATAGTCAAAACATGCCCTTTTTGCTGCTTTTTACGGTCATTTGGTTCACATTGAGAATGCCTCCCCCCCTCCTAATCAGATTCCTCCCAGACAACAAGGTATCGCCTCGGGGTATGTGCAATGCATGGGTTAAAAATCGTGATAATGCTCGGCCTTGTAACGTGGCCCTACATGATGCATACTCGGTCAATGCATGCTAAAATTAATGCGGTGCGAGAGGAGGGTATAAGCAAGATTCTTATTGGCATTCAACGTTGAGGTTTCCTGTTTGTTCTTGGTTTGGTTGGCAGATTTTCTTTGCAATTAAAAGTTATAATTCTGCCGCTCGTTGTTTGATTGTCTTCTTTGGGAAAGTGGCTTGGCTGGCCGCTACTGTAGATATTGTCGTTGTGATCTCTTTGGATGGGAGTGTATTGTCCGATGTGGCCATAATATTTTTCTCTTTTGATTGCCACTTATAGCTTTGATTTGGAGGTGTTTGTAGGTTTATGGCCTCTTCTTTGTTTGCAGTTCTTTTGATCGGCACCCACATAGATCGGTTTGTCAATGTCGGATTTAGTGATTGTTTGGCTGCTTGTGCTACTTGTATTGAAGGGAGTTCCTTAAGCATCGCTTTGGGGATCCAAAATCGTGTCTCATGTAGTTGGCGATTGAGCACGTTTTTTGGTATCCATATCTGTTTTATGACCCTGTTCGGTGTTTGTTTAACATTGTAAATCGGAGGACGTCTGCTATTGCATTGTGGTTTGTAGACTCGTTCACTTCCATCCTTCCGTACCCATACCTATTGTTTGCGTATCGCTGACCTTGATCTATTCATTGTTGCATATGGTGTCTCATTTTGTGATTGAGTACGGTGTGTGGTTTCCTTGTTACCTGTGGTCGGTATCTTTTGTTGGTGAAGTGGCACCCATAGTTTTCGCTCCTTATCAAGTGATTGTGGCACCATTATCTTGTTCTTCCTGGTTGTCTGAGCAAATGCTACCACCTGGTGTTGTTGTGCTTGTTGAATTTTGACCGTATTAAAAACTCCAATATATTTTCACATTATATTCTTTCTGCCATGGTTGTCCCAACATCATTGGATGTAGTGTGCTCGCATCCTCAACCACATAAAACATGTGGGGATAAACATATTGATGTATTTGTACATGCAATATCGTCCAGCCCAACATGCTTAATGAATTTGATGTACTGCTTTCCAATGCTTGTTTAGTAGGATGGAGTTGTTCTTCAAGCTTGAGCTGTTTATATAATTTACAAGAAATCAGAATTGCTTGAGCTCCTGAATCAAGCAATGCCATCGATTCAACTTGATTGCTACCCACTTTGACTACAATTATTGGATCCACCGTGTCTTCTTTAAAATTCGTTAATCGAATAGCATTTATTCGTAACGATGATCCAATTTGTTGTTGTTGTCGTAGAAGTCTTCTTTTTGCAATGCGTTCTTTTGCTTCTGCTTGTGCTTCTTCTCGTACCCTCTATTTCTCCTTTGTCCATTGTTTTTCTTGATGGATTTGTTGAAGCATATCTTGTGTTAGTGGTAAATGATACTTTTTTAACCAGCACCCACTAATCCAATTTGGCATTTCTTCACCTTCCAATGTCACAAGTTTGACGGCTCCGCTTTGTGATAAGTCACTAATCACAAAGGGTCCCGTCCCTTGCTTTTTAAGTTTTTTGGCATGTTTCTTCAAAGTGTAAACAAGTACATAATCACTTGTTTTAAAATATTTTGTACGCACATGCTTGTCAAAAAACTCCTTTTGTCTTCTCTTCTGAGCATATATCAAAGCTACAGCTCTCAGTCGAAGTTCATCTAGCTTTTCAAGATCATCTATTCTTGAAGAGAGTTCATGCCCTGTCCATTCTAAGTGTTTCGCCACTCGTAGAGTTGGAATCAAAAACACAATTGGTAATATAGCGTTTAGACCAAACACCATGTTGTACAGTGTTGTTCCAATCGATGTTTTATAGTCTACCCTGCATGCTCATAATGTTGAGTGTAATTGTTGATCCCAATCGGCCCTTGATTCTGATACAATTTTAGTCAAAACAGTGAATAGGGTTTTATTTGTGGCCTCGGCTTGTCCATTTGCTTGTGGATGATATGGAGCAAATTTTTTATGGATGACCATGAATTCCTCTAGCACGCATTCAATGACTTCATTAAGAAAATGTGTTCCTCGATCACTAATAATTTCAATTGGTAATGCATATCGTACAAAGACATTCTCATACAAAAATTGTGCAGTGGTCCTTGCATCTGCTTTTTGTGTCACTTTGGCTTCAACCCATTTTGTGAGACAGTCCGTAGCCACAATGATATATTGGGTATGGGTGCGATACGCAGGGGGTGAAATAGGCCCCACAAAATCAATTCCCCATTGTGCAAATGCTCGTGCTCCATCATTGGACGTAGTGGCATCTCATCTCTTTTTATTGGCACTTTAGTGCGTTGACATGCATCACAATGTTTTACAAATTCCTCAGCATCTATATGCAATGTAGGCCACCATATCCCCGTCGTTAAGACAATTTTTGCCGTGTTATCGCCTGAAAAATGGCCTCCACTTATTCCTCCATGTGCGTGTTCTAGAATCATCAGAGGTATTCACTTTCAATTGCACAGATTCTAAATTGATTGTCCTTTTCTCGCTTGTAGAGTTGATTCTCAATTAAATTAAAGTCTCGAACCTCCAACTCTATAGCCCTTTTTCGTGCTTTTGTTATGTTTTTGGGAAATGTCCTTGTTCTTAAGAAATCAATGATATATTGACTCCATGCAGGTGCAATGGTTACCTGAAACAATGTCGCGTGATCCACCGATTGTTTGGCACTACATATAATACAATTGTTAACATAAGCATGTGTGTCAGCATACATAGTTGGCCAATATACTCCTAAGTGTTTCAATATTTGATGTGTTTTCATTGTTGAACAATGAAATGCACAGTCTTGGATATGTGCTTCCTCAAGATAACACTCGGATACCTCTGGATTTATACATAATCGTAGAATTTGGTCCGAGCCTAGATGGTACAGTTGTCCCGCAATCAACTGAAAGTCTTTTGTATGTCAAAATGTTTGTTGTTTGGATCCCTCTTTCTCTTTATCAAATCTACCTCCAGAGGAAACAATGGTAACATTTCCTGAGACCATTTGGGTATCATTTCAATATTGAAAAGATAAGCATCAGGTATGTCATCATCTACTCCTTCGGGAGCTTTCCCGTTTTGTAGCCTTGAAAGATGATCCACTCATAGATGTGTTTTACCCTTTTTTACTACCACTGTGAAGTCAAACTAGCAATATAATAAACCATCGTACAATTCTCCCAGTATTGCATAGTTTATTTACTGATATAGACAGCTTGATGATCTGTAAAGAACATAAATTTGTTTGCAAGAAGATAATGCTGAAATTTCTTTACAGCATATATCATTCCTAATCCCTCTCTTTCAGTGGTGGTGTAGTTCTTTTCCGCACTATTTAGCTGTCGGTTCGCATAACAAACTGGGAAATCCATTGTTCCGTCTCCAAGTTGAGCTAGAATACTCCCAATTGCGTATGCAGAGGCATCAATGTAAACATGTAATATCTTTTCCCAATCTGGTGCTTTAAGTACAGGTGCTGATACAAGGTTTTCCTTAAGATTTTTGAATGAAGTTTCACACTCCTCAGTCCAGTCGAAACTGACTAATAAACGATATAGTGGTTGTGCAATGACCGCATACATATATATGAATCTTTGATAATATCCATAGTGTCCCATGAAAGATTGTACTTGTTTGGCATTAGTAGGCCTGGTCAAGTCTGCTATGACTCTAATTTTGTCTAGGTCAGTAGTTATGCCATTTCTTGAGATGATATGTCCTAAGATGCGGCCTTGCCTTACCATAAAAATGCACTTTTTTGGGTTGAGACAGATTCGATATGTTCTGCTCTTCTCAAATACCTTTTGTAAATGGTCAGTGTGTTCTTCTCGAATAAGAGAGTGGACATAGAGATCATCTATATATATTTCTAAGAATATTCTTAGGTATTCTTTGAATGCATGAGTCATTAACCTTTGGAAGGTGGCTGGAGCATTGGTTAAGCCAAAAGGCATAAATCTATACGCATATATTCCCCATTCCGTGGCAAATGTTGTTTTGTGTTGATCCTCTATTGCTATTGTCAATTGGTTGTACCCCAAAAACCCATCCAGAATTGAATAGGCCCGTTTACCCGCTACCCTCTCAAGCACATGTTATGTGATTCGCAAGGGTTAATTATCCCTTATTGTTGCTGCGTTTACCTTTTTGAGGTTCACAAACATACGCAACTTTCCATTCTTTTTGGGGACAACCACAATGGGTATGTCGATGGATCAACTCCCTTGAGGTCTTTGTAAGACCATGCAAACACATCTTTATACTTCTTGAGAAGTTGTGTTAGGTTTCTTATTCTTCAGGCCCTAAATTAGTTGCTATATAGATAGGCTGAGGCTCTTCACCTGGTGCAGTGAGGTGAATTTGTTTTGCATTTTCCAGCCCATCGTAAGATTCCTGGTTTATTATTTCCCTTATTGGTGGTGTCATTATGATTTTTCTGTCTTGGATGGTGGATTTTCGATAGTGGAATGGTTCGTCCATGTTTTCCTTTTTTTTATCCTCCTTACCTTCACTTTCTGCCTCAATAGTCCATACCTCTCATAACGACCGTTTAAGTTCTTGGTATTTCTCCTTACGCTCGATTTTGGTCCACTCAGGATCTTTTGTCTTTTCACGTTTTGATTGTTGAGATCTTCTTGATTTTGTTTCCGTTTTAGTTTTTCGTGCTTGTTTTATGTTCTCATGTGTCCTTTCTCTTAGAACTCTTGAGAATCTCCCTGATATTTTGTCTTTTACACAATCCTCTGCCTTGACTAGCATTAGATAGTGAGTTTTATCTTTTATCTTGGGCATCAGGTTTTCTCTAATCTTGTTTTCTGCTCTTTTTTTTCTATAGCCTTCCTGGCGTCTAGGGTGTTGATTTGCAAAATCATAAAACTTGATATCTGCGGTTGTTTTCCTACTCTTGCTTGAGCTATCTGAACACTTGTTATCTGTATCATTACTTAATTCCGGATGCTCAGAGGATTTATAAAACTCTTCTTGTTCTGGTGCATCTACATTCTCATCTCCTACTGGTACAAGGTTTACCATGTAATAGGATAGCACATCATAGCCGTCCTTATCGCAAAATTTTATCGTTGGGCTATCTGTAATGGTACATACGTCTAACGTTGCTAGTATGTGTTCCCATTCCATAGGTTCTAATGCATCTTCCAGAAAAGGTTCCGGAATATAATCCTTGTCTTCAATAGCTCTTTCTAAGATGCATTCCTCTCTTTTCAAGCTCCGCACATCCACAGATTTTTTTTCTGCCCTAACCATGCTGGGAGTTCGGACCCTGCCAACGTAGCCGAATCGAAATCTTCCACTGGTGTCTTGTTCACATCCTTGTAACTATGGTCTTTTAGGTATATTTTGGATGTAGTCTCCCCACGCCTGAGGTATATGTAGTCATAACCCCAATCCTGTACCATCTTTAATTGTCTCATGAATGGTCTTCCCAAGATGATCTCGTAATTGTTCTTTTTGTCGAAATCAACTATTGCAAATGTATGCTCATAATCGATTCTGCAAGAGGTGACAATTACTTTTTTGCCAGTTGTAATTTCATTTTGGTTGCTCTCAAAGTCGATTTTTCACATTTTTTCCAGATTTCTTTTGTGGCGATAGCGACTCCCGCTCCACTGTCGAGAATAGCCTTGGAAACTACTCCCTGGAATTCCACTAGTAGTGTGGTATTTCCATCTTCTCCTTCACAATATTCTCCAACCTTGTTTAAAGGTACAGGCCTAGTGTTCAGTTGAAGCTTGTCCAATTCTCTGATCCCTTCTTGAATTCTCGAGGTAGGGTCTTTTACTCCAAATTTTTCTAAGAATTTTCCTATTGTGGTCCACATGTTTGGTCGTAACCTCAGGAGTTCGGCTAACGTGATAGTGTATGCCACTGGGGTGGACAGTAACTCAATCAACCCTTGTGAATCCATTACTCTATTGGGAGAAAGTCTTTGGGATGGGATTGCTCTCAATTCTGACTTAGCTTCATACTCTCTTAGGTAAGAGGGTAGGGTTTTTAGCGAGTCAGGTTGGCTGTGCCCCGAGCTAATTGACCCCTGGTCCCCCTCTTGTGAATGCATGTCAAAGCTCATTTGGGATCTTGCCTCAAATTATTCAATGGGAGGTAAGATCTCATTTTTCTCCTTCTCAGCGCGATTTAGTTGGTGGTTTATCCTATTAGCTTCATTTGCTTCCCAGATTTGCTTCCACAGGTCATCTAGACTGTCACACTCTTTACCATCCCCGCCATGTTTTGGGTTGGGAACCATCAAATGTCTCATCTGTTGTATTTGACACTACGATAGGTTCTCGCTTAGACTTTGAGGCAGTTGTGAGTCCCTCCTTTGTGTCTGCTAGCTTGTTTCTCTACAGTTGGTGTGATAGAGGTTGGAGCTGGCACCTCGTGCCAACTTGCAGGTTTACCAAGTGGGTTTTCTATCAAGGATTGGGCTGTTTCAATCATCTTCCTACACATTTCCAACCTCTGTTTTTCTAGTTCCGCATATGGATAAGTCATTCATCTGTGCTCTTGACTTTAGCTGTTTTTGAGTCTCGCTTCATATGCTTTTAAAAGTGCTTCAAACTGCTCATTTACTTTGTCTACCAGTACTGATCCTCCCAATCTTGCACTTTTGGGTTCCACTATTTCCTTGGGCTCTATGGTTGCAGCAGTGTGTGAACTTAAACTTAGATCCTGTAACCGCTCCAATCTATCCTTTGTGTGTTTTAACTCCTCAGATAGAGCCGTTTGCTCTCGTTCCTTCCTAGCTTTCATACGAGCCTCTCTTGCTTTCCAAGTGCTTTGTTGATTTTTCATTTCTATACTAGGGGCATCAGTCTTTGGCTCTTCAACTATGGGTTCGTTTGTCCTTCTTTGAGCTTTTGCCCGTGTGACTGCCTGAATCGGTATTATTGTTTTGTTCTCTGACCCTCCAGTGGATGGCACTGCTTCTAGCATGTTCAAAGTAGTTTTTGCTCCTTTTCTAGGGTTCTTAGGAAAATCGGGAATCAAGTGAGTAATTCCACACTCGGTGCAATACGCGTTGACTCTAATGATTTCATCATGAGGACAGTCCCTTAGCTAATGATCTTCTCCACACTTGTAGCAGGGTCCCTTAGGCTGTTGAGGTGCTCCTTGAGCTCCTCTTTGTTGGTAAGCATGCCTCTACCCGCCCATGCCTCCGTTGGCTATGAACAACAGTGTTCGTTCATCCAAGCTGAATCTTCCTTCTCCTGTAGCGTGTGCAGTTGTTGGTGGTCCTGTACTTCCAATCATGCTCCAAGGTTCTTGTATCTTAGGTTCTTCCGATGGGTAATAGATAGGATTTGTTGCATATCCATTGGGATCTTCGTAATATGCATGCATAGGTACCAAAGCCTTCTCTTCTGGTTTGTTTACTATTGGTGCGTATCTTATGCCGATCGGTCGTACTCCTGGTAGGGGTGGTTATTGCCCCAATATTGGTTGTGGTCTTTCAACTCCTACAGGTCCGGGTAGGTTACCTGCTTGATACCTAGGCATCTGTGGGATTTGAGGAGATGCTACTTGAGCTTGGGGAGCATAAGGTTGCTCTCTCACATATCCCTTGTTATAATAACATTCCTCTGTCACATGGTTTGCCCATTTTTGTTCAATTGCACACCACTTTGGCTGCTTAGCCTGAGGCTTGGCATACATATTAATTTTTTTTAGCACTTCCTCCATAAGCTGCTCCTGGCTTACATCTATTTTTCCTTTCGGTGCTGTCTTAGCAGACTTGCTTCCACTTTGTTGTGAGAATGAATTGTCATCAAGATCCTTGAATTCACCCTCCTTCTAGATCGCACAATTGTCTACAAGGTAAAGAGCTTCCTTAGTTAACTCATTTAATGTTGTGCTCCTCTTAATATGTAAGTCCTTCTGGAGATCTGTGTTTCTCAGTCCTTGAATAAATAAAAGCATAAGTCTAGACTGGGTTGGTAGTTCTTTCGTAGGGCAGAACTTCAAAGCGTAGGGCTGCCTTTCTCACAGATTCCCCTTCCTTCTATTTGAATTTATGGATTTGTGAGGCTGTATTATGAACTATCCCCCTTTGTGAGAATTCCTCAATAAAATCGTCAAAAACCTCCTCCATAGACTCAAAATCTCTACGCTCCACAGAATCAAACCAAGTGGCGGCATCCTCTTCTAGGGTAATTCCAAACCCTACAAATTGAGTAGAAAAATCCAAAACTTCTTCAGCTCTAATTACACGCACAAAGGCTGCTACATGATCCGTAGGATCTCTGTTTTCCGAGTATTTCTTGTTTACCCATTTTGCACTTGAGAAGGTCTAATTCTATGATGGTCTACAAATCTCATCATTTGTTCTCCTTGTCTTACTCTATATACCTCCTCTGGACTTCGGTAGTGGGAGGGTTCCTCTCCAAAGGTGCTCCTAAGCCATAATTTCTGACGGTTCTTACAAGAGGTGTTTCATCTCTCTGAACTCGTTCTCTTTGATTTGTTTTATGGATTGTCTTCCAGGCTCTGCCAACTCTTGCGTTTTTGGCTTACTCTCGCCTTGATACTGTGAATGGAGTGGTGGTTCTTGTAAATCTCTTAGCCCTCGTGCGGCTTTAGGTCTTGTTCGAATGTCACACTTTGTTAAAGCCATGCCTGCAACGCTGGTTGGGTTGCCTGCTGGTTCTGATAATTGAAAGTCTGTTGTCGATTAGAATGTGATGTTGCATCGTACTCTTCTAAAAATGGATTTGTTGACTTGCTAGGAGTATAGGTGGACCTTGGTACTTCTTTGGGGGCATATGTTGAAGTCTTTGGAACTGTTGCCTTATCTACCTCCTCTGGCAAAATTCGCTTGTATTCTCACCCGTACCTGTCAACAAAAATGATATCCTTCCCCATGGCAATTTCACAAGAGAACAAGTAAAGAACCTTGTCATCGCTTAATTCATTTGAGTAGGGTTCTTTGCATCAGAAATAAGAGACTACTCCCTCGCTCTCATGCTTGTAAATTCCCACATTCTCATTATAGGTAGAGACTGTGGTTGTTTTTTTATCATACATAAAAAGAGCTCCAGGTCGATCAATTTTCGGGGGCGGATCTTGAGTCTCTAAGACCATTTTTCCTTTTTCCATACATAAAAAGAGCTCCAGGTCGATCAATTTTAGGAGGCGGCTCTTGATTCTCTGAGACCATTTTTCCTTTTGCCACATTATCTCCATACCTGTTGTAATCCTCAGGGTTGCTAACTATCAGATAGTGGTTCCTCTTTTCATCTCAGAATCTATCTCTATCATCATAGACTTGGATTATCTCTAGTCTTTGAGAAGGTTGTTCCTCTATAAAAATATACTTGCGTCCCCGATAGTCAGAATAAACTAGGGCTCCCCGAGAGTCTGTTCCTTCTAAGAAGATTATAGTGAACTTGGCCTTGTTCAAAGGGTTTTGGGAGGTGCTTCCCCCTAGCAAGAATCCTCCTGGCTGTTGACTACCCATCATGAAGAAGGACTTGTCTGATGAAGTGTCAGTATCACTACCTTCCTCAATGATTGGGGCTAATGGATCTAGCCTTGCCTGAGTTACACTCTCCTCAGTGGATACTAAGCTACCTTGATCACCTGCCACTTTTTGGTCTCTTGGAATGTGTCTTCCTGATCTTGAATTCATCAAACTTAGCAATGCTATTTATCACAAATCCAACCACTCACCTAGCAAGGGATCAGTTTCTGCACAACTTCTTGCCTTGCTCTACTGTTGAATATACCTGTATACAAGTGTTTAATTTTGGCAATCAAATCAAAGAATTTAACCGCTAGAGGTGGTCTTTGTAATGATTGGTATAACTGGAGAGTTAATCCCAACCACTACTGTACTCTATACACTTCTGATGTTCTTGATTAGGTCCACTAATCTTGAACTGTACACCACCCAAGTGTTTGTCACTCTAGAGGTAAATTCTTAATTCCATCTTTGCTCCGTCACAAGGTCAAACAAAGTCCAATTTCACTTCTAAAAGAAGTTCTAGAACCATTAAGTCAATTAGGACCTCCTTGTATGTCCACAGTTTCATATTGTCCTAGAATAGACATCCTACGCGTAGGATGTCTTTCAGCTCTGTTTCAGCTAAAATTTGCAATGCAGCTTTCCCTTGATGTGCTGAGCTCACAGCTGTTCTTACTTTTTGGTTTGGACACTTATAAGCTGGTCAACTGATCAGAAATCTGTTTCAGAAGCCTAATGTCCGTTCTGATGAATTCACCAGTCAAATCAACTCTAAATTGGACCCAACTTGACTAGGAGGTTTGTCCACGGCTATATGAGAGCCTGGTATGTCTCAAATAAAATTTTGGGCTTTTAATCATGCATTAGACATCCTACACATAGGATGTGTTTTGCATCATAATTTAACCCAACTTGGCTCACACCTTTTCCTTGATGTGCTGAGCTCACTGGTGTGTTTAGATTTGTGTTTGAATGTCAAAATACCCCAAACTTATCTATTCTAGCCTTTTTTCCGTAAAAAATGCTAAAGTCTGCTTAAACTCTAATTTTCTCACCCAATTGAGATGAAACCTTTCACATGCACTCAACAAATCATGTAGATCATGCACGTGAAGACATCCTATGGTTTTGGTCTCACAATTATGCCTTGGCACAATTTGGGTAGGATGTCTAGCAATTCCTGTCTTTTGGCCACAATCTATCAAGATATGGTCAATCTTTCATTTTCCAGGTGAAAATAGGGTAAAAACTACCTTCTAAACACTCTGTTCAACTCAGATTCTCAAAATTCTTGCGAGATCACCCCAGACACACTCTCCCTAGACTCCTCCTAGGACCTAGAGAATCCACCACTCTCTGATCCTATCTAATTGTAAACTAAGACTCTTGCAAGCCAGAGAATCCGTATCCTCAAGGACTAGTCTCGGTCACCTACCTAGGGTTTTCGTCCCCGGTAGCGGTGCCAATGTTGGCGGATATGCCGCGACAGATGTCAGCACAGCGAGAACTCACCTAATAAGAATTTTCAGCTAAGGAAGAAGCTTGACCCGAAGGCGCGTGGAAGCAATCATAGGGTGTCAACCTACACTCGACAAACTATTGACTACTTCTTACAAAGGTCTCTACCCAATGTCTAAGTTACAACCTACAAAAGTGCAGAGGAGGAGATTTCCTACAACGCTTCCATGATCCAAATACCCATCATACGTTCTCGAAATGCTACGAAACTCAAGGGATATCCTATTAACACCAATTGGCCACTCTCCCTAAGGTTTGTGACCCAAAACCCTCTCGTGCAAAATCACGTAGGATGTCTGACAGGTTTTGTGCAGGTCGATGTTTCTACAAACGAAGATGCCTAATGTGTAGCTCTACTCAATACAAACGCGTGGATATGCTGAAATGCGAAAACAGACACCGTATGCTTACCGAATCACTATAAATAGCTCGCGGGTCAATCTCGCGAAGCCGGGTCGTACACATGCAATGTAGGTGTTGACACATAGCTCTCTCTAGGGGCAGCACGTTGCACTTCTCCACACTCGATTCTGACCACCTGTGTGCGTGTAGCGTCAAGATAAGCTCTCACTCTCTCTTGTACACAGAATACGCTTCTCATAGACACTTCATCAAAATGAACAAAGGGGTCCTTTCATTAAGGTCAAAATTTGGTATATATACCTTCCAAATACAAAACCTCATGTTCTAAATAAAATCCTACTCAGTTTAATGTCAAAAAGAATATACAAAATTGGAAACTTCTACAAGCCCCAAGTATTTACAAATGAAACTACACGTTTTCTTAATCAGAGAATGACGACATAGGATTTCTTTTTTTTTCTCATTTTTTCAGTCTTCAGTTGAGTGTAGCCACGAGTCTTCAGCTAACAAGCCACCACTTCCCAAGCCAGCTTTGAGAGCTCTTTCTGTAGTCCAAATTCCCTAATGGATGATAAGCCACAGGAGGGTGCTTTTCTTATTGGCAAATGGATTAGCCCATAAGCATTTGAATCTATAAGCCCATTGTTTGCTGCTCCAATCCAACTTCCATCTTTGATTGAGTTTTTGCTTAAGGGAGTTCTCCATTGTTCCTTTAGGTTTGAACTGAGAATATATCTGATTAGTAATGTATGATGTCCCACTAGTCTCTTGCATTGCTTTTGCTGGTATCCTTAGTTTAGCCATACACTGCTTTTCTCTTTGAATACAACAACTGGCATCTGTAGGTGAAATGGAGAAATCATTTTGAAGAGATTTAGAAGTTTTGAGTTGTCCATTATTTAGTAAACTCCTTCCAATGACTGATTCCAGCCTTGTAGCATTTATGAGCCTTTCTGTCGATACCCACTCTGGCCTTGTCTGCAAAATAACCAAACCAGAAAGAATCTAGCAAAAATATTACATGATTAGCTAAAAAATCTTTGGTAGGTTTCCAACTGAATTTGACTGTATTCCATGAGTTCCACATTCTGCATACAAGTTTGGAGCCATAAGGAATGCATGTTTCTGGGAAGAGAAGAACATCTCTGAGCTGAAGATTAGTCTACGCTTTGTATTTTTGCAATTTAAATTTATGCACATCCCTTTTGATGAGTAGAGCCCAGTAGTCTTATGAGTCTGATGCTCTGCAAATCCACTTGGCAGTCATTTTGGTAGAGATAAGAGAGAGATTGAAGATGCCAATGCCTGCTTTCTCTTTAGGTAGACAACGAGTAACCCATGAAACCTTGGAGATCTTTGGATGGTCCAAGTCCCCTCCCCATAGAAAAGATCTTGCCAGAGTAAAGACCTGGTTCAATTGATATTTAGGTGGACACCAGCAAGAAAATAGAAAGATTAAGGAGGGAAGCACATAATGATTGAGAATGAAAGCCCTTGATGAGACAGAGGACTGATGAAATTGCCATTTACTGATTTTGAGTTTGAACTTATCCATGAACCACTCCAATCTCTGTGCATAGGAGATCTTGAATCCCAATGGTATTCCTAAAAGCCTGAAAACTTGTCCCTCTCTGATTTCATGGCAGCCAGCTTCAGAAATGACTTGAGGGATTTGATCATTGTTAGACTTATAACTAGTTTATTGTGGTTAATGACAGATCCACTGGCCAAACAAAAGGTGTCTAAACATTTCCAGAAGCATTCAACTAGATCCTCCAATTACCTAGATCCTCCTTAGCTCCCCTTTTATGAATGAGCCTAATCACACCAGTATTCATAGAGGTGGAAAGAGCTCCTACTCTAACAGCCTCAATCCATATGGACATCAGATGTGGGACAAGAAAATATTTATAAAGTTTAAAGAACTCATTTGGAATACCATCAAGGCCAAGAGATTTCCCATCCTTCAAAGAATCTATGGCATCTTTTAACTCCCCCTCTATAAGGGGCTGATCCATCCACCAGGGTCAAGACTTGAAGACTTTAGAGGAACTTGTCCCTGAGGTATATTCTCCTTCTGCAAAGCTCCAACAGGATCTTGATCCTGCAAGTTATTCTCTAGTTCTTGTAAATCATAACTAAAGGGGTCAAAGACATCCACGAGAAGAGGGCTAAAACTATTTTTGTTTCTAGAAGAGGAAGGTTGGGGTTTTTGTTGCTTTTGGTGCTGTTTCTCTTTGAGACAGTCTAAAACTCTTTCTTGTTAGAGGAGGGTTGAGGGTCTTGTGGTGGCAAGGGTTTTGGATCAGGACAATCCTTAATGAAATGTCCTTGCTTAAAACAATGAAAACAAGCATTAGGCAAATTCCTATATGCCACCAACTGCATATGAAGGAGGTTATCTTCTGAGTCCTTTATGGGGATAAGAGTTTTCAGCTCAGCATTCAAATCAACTTCGATGAGTAATTGAGGGTCCCAATTCGGATTAATACCTCCCCTAGATATTTGACCTAAAACCTTACCAATGCAAGCACCAATGTTCTTCAACCATGGGTAAAATTCCACAAGGAGATCAGGGAAGTCAACCCAAATGGGAGCCTTCGTTGGTTTAGGTCCCCTTGGATTAAATCCCAGGTACCATTTAAAGACAGACAAAGGGGAATTATTGATAAGCCATTGTCCCTGGCTCACAATTTGGAGGGCATCATGAGCATCTTCACAAAAAAAAGATAATAATTGTTTGGGAGATACTGCACATTAGCTACCTTAATATTTTTGTTCTCCCAGTTCTGAGTCATCCAAGCTTTTAGAGCGTCAAGGGAAGGTTTGGCACCATGCAGAAGTCCTATGATGACTTTGTCTTGCAGCAGCTGAGAGTGCCACAATTCTAGATCCCTAGTAGGGATGATAAGAGTGGCTTCCTCTTTTGAGTTCTCCAACTCTTCAGTTTGGTCTTCAAATGTGTCTTGGCTGTGAATGTCCTGGTTGATAGGAGGCTGCTCTTGACCCCTCATGTCACTTGGATCTCTCAACTAATCTGAGAAGGCTTTAATGCCAGGTTGTATTAGGTTAGATAAAAGTCTAGCATTAATATTACCCTGAGCCTGCTCCTGATACAGCGGGTCAGTGTTGGAGATCCTCATTTGGTCTACAGCCGTAACCCCTCCATTGAAAGAATTTCTGGGAGGCATACTAGCCAGGGAAGCATAGGAAGGTAAAGGAGCTTAAAAAAATGAACCTTTTTGGGCTAAACATACCTGGTCGTGCAAGTGGAAACGCTGAGGTAGAAGGTTGCATTGGTTTACCAACAACAACAGCCCCTTGATACAGCGGATTGAGGGTTACGACAGGGGGGGACGATGATGGGATTACTCCATTGCCTGAGATGCTCGACCTTGCTCGAACCATACCATTGCGCAGAGTTTCCTGAAGCTCCATGTAATCTCACCCTCTACGGGGAAGGGGAGAGAAGGAGAGAAAGGACTTTTGGGCAGAAGCTCAAGCAGGAGTGAAAGGGGGAAAAAACTCCGAAGGGGGTGAGGTACCATGCAAGTCGTACAAGGCATTCAGACACATAGACTATTGTAAGTGTAGACTATTGCATTTTTCTTTCCACCATACATTGTCCGAATGTTGCGCACTTGTGTGCAACCAACAACCAAGCGTTTCAGTTCACATAGAGTGTTTCGCTCTACGAGAAGAACTCGAAAATCTAATTAATAAAAGTATTCCTATCTCAGCAAACACGGAAAATAGGTGTCATGCCAAATCAAGGTGTGGGCTTGTCTCGTCGTTTTCTGTAGTTGCCAGCTCGCTCCACCTCCGAGACCAGGAGCAGCCCCACAACTAGTTGCCAACTAGTTTCGCATTCACTGCCATGAAATTCTCACGGGAACAAAGATTGTTCACAACAGGTTGCCAACGAGTTGTGAACCCAAGCTTCAAGTGAACTGGCTCTTTGACGTTCACTTCTCTGCTCGCTTTTGTCTTTTCAAATTGGTGTCGGACCCCATCCGATCTTCTACAGTATTCATCAGCAATGGTGATCATTTCCAAAGCATTCACCTCCTTGCTTCTGTGATGTTTATGTTCCACTAGGTACACCCACAGATTTGTGTGCATGTGTGTGTGTGTGTGTGTGTGTGTGTGTGTGTGTGTGTGAGAGAGAGAGAGAGAGAGAGAGAGAGAGAGAGAGTTTTCTTGATGCAGGGGATGTTCAAGGTGCAATGTCTCAGCTTCTTGCTCAACGAACCAAAACAAGTCAAGATTGTTATCAGCCCAACTAGAAAGCACACAAGTAAGTACAAAGATCAGTTGAGAAGTTTTATCATCTTTCTTTGAGGTGCTAGTATAACGTATGTGTCTTTCAATTAATCATACTTATGCTGATGTTTCTATAAACGTCTTTCAATTAATTATGTTCATGCTGCTGTTTTTGAGGTCTTACTGAATTTTTAAGTTGAAGTGTACCCATGTGAAAGGGTCATCTCGACTAGCAATTGAGTTTGTTAATAATAGCCATTAGGCAAACGCAAACACAAAAAGAAGTCAGAGGTAACTCGGATAACTGGCTCGGCGCTTGCCAAAAATATTTTCCTAGTCAAACAAACTAAGGGTGGATTTAAAACTATTCCGGTTTTTGGGTCTAAATTTGAAGCCCATAACTACACTAAAACTTGATATGTTTTGTTGAGGCAAGCTCGGAATCTACAAGGGATTTTGTAATTTTAGAGCACCTGCCTATATAACGCTCAAATTCGCCTGTGCAGATGGCTATCCAACTTCTTTTTAAAGCGTTGTCAACCTTGGCTCCATCAAACCTAAATGCAAGTGCCCCCCCCCCCCCCCCCCCCCCCCCCCCCCCCCCCCCTCTCTCTCTCTCTCTCTCTCTCTCTCTTGTGGAATGGAAAATATTCTTTTTGCAACTTTGGTTTTTGAGTCGGTCTTGGCTCCATCAACCTTAAATGCAAGTCTCTCTCTTATCACCCCCTCTCTCTTTCTGTCTCTCTTCTTGTCATGAAGAATGTTAGTTTTTTAATCAATGTAGAGCGTGAATATATTAGAAGAGAAACAACCAAATTACATCTATTAGCTCAAGGAGTGAGCTTGAGATTAATGACAAAACAAGCGAGCCTATCTCCCTAGGACTAAGACCAGGAAGTTTTGGGGAAATTCAAGAAATTAGCCTCTTAGGACATCCAACTCAGTTCTGATTTGCGCCAGTAATTCCTTGGACTGATTCCAGAGGTCCTTCAACATTTCCAAGTCTTCTTTGAGGTTTTCTTCAATCTGAATTTGATGAATCGAGTTTTGTTCGCAATCCCCGCTTCTTAAAACATCTTCCCCGCCAGGTCCAACATCTTCAACTTCTTTCTGTAGATTTGACACTGAGAGATGTTGAGCTTGGCATCCTGTACAGAAATTCCATCAGTGAAAGATTTCAGATAGGCGCTTGGGGTGCATCTTCAAAAATGAAATTTCGATGATTTCAGATTGCCCATGCAAACTCAGCTCTGATATGATTCTAGATGAGCGAAGGAGGCCCCACTCTATCCCCCCAGTAGCACTTGTTTCCAGGACAATGGTTTCTAAAACACTCTGATTACTGGGTCCCAAAAGGGTTTGTTGAGGTAAGAAACAGATGGGCTAGGTCTTCGATGGCACCCTTACATCTGGCACATTGGCCATCCGATAAACCAACATCTTTCAGCTTCTCCCCAGTCCATAGGCTTGATGAAGAATAAGCCAGAGTAAAGCATATTTCTTGGGACAAGAGGCTTCAGACCAAATCATTTTGAATTTGAAGCTCCATTATTTTCTGTCAAGGGATAGTTTCTATCTCTGGTTAAGAGTGACATGGAGAGGGGGAGAGAGAGTATTGGTGAGAAGCTGGGGATTAGCGAGCTTAAGTCCCCCTTTCCAAGTGATTCCGCTGAGGGAGAGGTCAGGGCTACAGTTGAGGAGCCAATGCCATGTGTCTGGTAGCAGGTGAAGTCTTTGCTGGAGGGAGGAAATTTCCCAAGGGTGGAGTTCAAACTTTAGATAAAGTTCCAGTTCAGACCAGGCGTCAACCCAAATTCTGACCCCTTTTTTATGGAGGGAGAGGGCCATCCTTGAGTGATCTTTCCTGAAGCTCTTGTCCAGTGACCCAGGGCCACCAAATGGAGTCATTGAGCAGCAATACCTGACTATGTTAGACTTCCAGTTAGGGACCAGGTTTTCCTTGTGTCTATTCCAAGCGCCCAAAGAGAACGGAGCAAGTCTGAACCGCTAGAGAGAGAAAAGTGGGTGCCTAAAAAAGAGGGTCACCGAAGGGAGCTGGACCCATCCTGGTTGACCAGTAATTTTGAATTTCTTTAGATTCCTAAATAGGAGAGTTTCCCATTCTGTCTGTGGGTCCAGAAGAGCTCGAGTGATGGTTTTAAGTGCAAGTTTATCCGAGAGCTGGGCAATGTTGATGATCCCTAATCCTCCTTTGTCCTTGGCAAGGTAGCATATGTCCTGCTTTACCTTCGCCTTTTTGTGAGAATGAAGTCGCCAGCCCATAGAAAATTTCGACAAATGTTGACTATATCCTTCAAGTGGCCATGAGGAGGTCTCCAACATGATAGAAAAAACACAACATAGGCTAAGAGGAAGTGATTAATGACCATCACTCCTCTCATGAGGGACCCTTAAAAGCCTCTCCATCTTTCCAATTTAGCTTGGAATCGGTCTATTACCCATTTCTATCTTTGTTTCAGAGAGAGTCCAAATCGCATAGGGATTCCCAATAACCTGAAGGGTTCATGATCTCTAAACAATCTGCACTCAGTTGCCAGCAACCATTCAGGGAGAGGAGTGTCGCCTTGCTTGACCCCAGTTTTGGAGTGGTTAATCTTAGACCCAGGGGCCGTACAAAAAAAGGTGAAGGCACTACCATAATTCCCAGAGGGATTCCTTCCCATTTGTGTCATCAAAAAATTGCAAGAGGCATTGCTAAGCCTGACCTCCAGGGAGCTAGATTCCTTTGATTTTTTGTGAGGGAAGGGGAACTGACATGCTAATCTCCACCCAGCCATGCCCTATATAGACCCCTGGCCTTCTAAATATAGGGACCCCCTTGACTGCATGTCCGTCCTGGCCCTTGGCCCGGGCTGGTCCTACCCTTGTCCTGACATTACTCCCCCCTTGGAGAAGCGTTTTCGTCCTCGAAAACACAAGTGGTAGCATCTTCATAAGAACACTAATGTTTTCCAACGTGGCATCCCTCATGGATCCAACGGCTCGTTGAATTGAAACCCGGTTCAATAGGAGGTTCAATGAAACCAAGAGTAACATCTTAATTTTCTACATTGTTGTCCATTTGTAACCATCTGATGGTACCGGTCCCTATTCAAACGTAGTGTGTAGACTCCATTTAGAACACTCATGAGCATGGTAAACGAGTTTATCACAACACAGGTGTACCAAAAAGCGTACCTCTTGTCACTTTCCATGAAAGTAGCACGCTGACATAACTTATCAGCCAATTTTAAGTCCTTGACTTTGTCTCAATTTTCATTATCAGTAAACAACCCCACCCTAACGAGTGTTCAAGGTTGAGAACCTGAGTTATACATGAAGAGACTACCTAGTCGCAACATGCGTTAACTGATAGTAAGTAAACTCCAAACCAGAAAGGTAACCGATCCAGTTGTTTCACTTCTTGCTAATGTATGCACTTAGCATATCCTTTAGCGTGGTTTACTAACGTATGCACTTTGCATATCCTTTAGTACTAAATAGAATGCTTGTAAATTGCCCATCCTAAGCGGGAGGAATAGCAGCAGTAAGAGTGAGGTGCTTTCCCCCTACCACTTACAGACAGTCGCCCACGACTAACGACAACTATGACTCAATCATTGAGTATCCAGCCATATACTCGATATGGAATGGAGACAACCAACTAGGTTGAAAGCAGATTGGAGTTTCAAGCAGCCAATCACAAACACCCATACGCAGCCATCACCTTGTATGGCAGGATGTAAACTCATACTAAGTCTGCAAGAGAGATTGCATTGGCAGTGCAAAAAATTGCAGAAACAATAATGTCCATGAAGTTGCATGCTGCTGCGAATAAATTTGTGTTAAACACTAGGGCCCATAACACCTAGTGTGCATGCATTTAACACAAACATATCCGAACCGCAATTCCATGCGTGACTTTGGACCATAACAGAATGTGACAACCCGGTCACACCTAGGTACCAACCATGAGACATTCTCATGGACATAGCATACTTAGCTATATGTAGAAACAACCCTCCGTTAAGGTGGTTTCACTACACTTGTAATCGTAACAAGTTTGTACTTAGCACCCGACAATTTCTGGCCACGGAAATTGCTCCTGATACTGTGTGCTCAAAATGGTCAAATCCATGGATGCGACCAGCACCTAGGGACTTCGTCGCGACACATTGTTAGCTAGTTGGCGCTAGTGTCAGTCCCAAAGACTCATATTCTCCACATGTGGAATATGTCTCAAACAAGGATATCAAGAAAAGAGACATCCATCAAGTACGAGCTGGTACTTGTGTGTGGAGGTAACTACAAACACTCTGCGACAAGAGTGAGAGGGACCCTCATTATCATGCTCCACACTGGCTAAAATGAACTCCTTGAGTTCCTAGACCATGTTGTATCCCATGTGACAACATGTGCCAAATCGAACCCTACAAGTAGGTTCGTAACAGGAAAAGACAGAAAGATAGATTGGACTCTTGGCCCAAAATACTTTGTGCCGTCATGCCCTTGGCATGGCTCTGTAACATTCAAGCGTACGTATACGTCTTGAAAAATCGAGCAAAGCATACTAAAAATGAAATAACACCAAATCAATAGATGCGTACCTGGAACTTTGAACGTAATGTTCACTTACCCGTCTTCAAGCGTAGAGGAGCACGTCTCCTACCTGAAAAAACAAACAATATTGCATTGGAAACCGTGGGTGTTGCCTTCGCAATCCAACCCCTTTGGTTAAAATTTACGTAGTCAAACCCCTTGGTAAGACCCTTTGTAAAAATTGCTAAACTAGCAGGCAACAGTAACCAACATAGTTAACTGTGTAGATAATGATTGAAATGAACTTGAAAAGTTGAGTTTGTCCGCTACCGCGTGGTAGATTGCGGAATTATTTCCTTGAAAGGCTAACTGGGAGAGATCAAACTCTGATCCTCAATGCAGATCAACTGTGATCCTCAATGCCTATGGGGTGATTTAGCAGTCACCCGCCGGGTCGTACCCTAAACAATATGTCCATAGACACTCCGTGGTGTTATAGAGAGAGCAGGGAATCCACACAAGTGAACTGCCTAGCTCTGATGGTCAGCCATGCTGTCGCAACTGATAGCTGCATCTATACTTCCTTGTAGAGATCGGCTGATGTGAGTTGAAGATTATCAAAAAACTCAACTTGAGTGTCGCACTGAAAATATGTAGTGCAAAAATGACACCCTAAACATCTGTAATGACAAGACTCTTGCTTGTCCATTAATGTCGATGTGTACTCCCCTGGGTAGATCTGTTCAATCTTTAGAACAATCACCCAAAGAATGCCAATAGTTGGGTCTTACCCTTGGCCCGACAATGGCTCTTAGCCTAAGGGGCTCATAGCCCTTGTGAAAATTAGTGTTCAATGGACGAACCGATGAAGACTAATTTGAGTAGCATCTTAGCCACGTGCTAGCTGAGAGTTAGAGCACCTTGGCTCAGGCTAAGTTACGAGCAAAACATGTATGAAAAGCTTCTTAGAAGATTTTCATTATTCCCTTAAAGAGAGAGAAGGAGAGAACGAGAGAAGAAGAGCATGTTGGACTGAGGAACTTTCCTTAAACGACTATGACTTGTATAGTTGATTGCCATGCTCTAATGTGCAGCTTATCCTATAAACATGCAACAGTTTTCTGCTACGTCGCTCTTATCGAGGGAGGTAACAGAAAAAACACAAACAAGTCACAGACTGATCCACCTACCATGTATGTGGTTGTGACTACACCGGTGTGACTTAATGAGAGCACTTTGCCTTTGAATTAAGTCCAAGTTTTAGGGTCTTTTAAGTGTTGTTGTGTTTGACAGCAACCCAAAAACAATCTAGAACGTATTTTGTCCTTGACAAAAGGTTTGGTGTTATAGAGGAAGCGTGTTTCCTGAGGTGGTAGAATTGATTCCACTTCGCTAGCATGCCATGCATACATAATCGTAAGCCCTTGGCAAAAGTGATGGCCTCAAATGTGAGAGCCCAAACCATAAGTGCCTTGCACAATCTAAACTGGTAGGAATTCTGTGAGGTGATATTCCCTATTTTACCAGTTTTTTCAAACTTGTGTGTCACGGCCCTTGATGACAAATCATTGGGAAATTCCTTGGCACAAGGGAGAAGCCTTGCTTCATGTAAAATCATCAAAGCACTTTGCTTGGCACAAAAGCAGTAGTTTCCAATCAAAGGTGTAAACATGGAAGAATAAAAAGAACAGAAAATTGGCTAACCTGGTCGTTGTTGTACCCAGTTGGCCCGAGATTCCGTGGAAGAAACAAAAACTCGCGTAAAAATGGCTCATAGCCATATCTGCTACACGGGTGGGAGCTGTCGTATGTACATATATGTCCCTTGTATCATATACGCCCTTCTGTCACGTAATGAAATAACCTGCAAGCATATTGCCAAATCCTTCCCAAGTTTGTATGCTCATAGCATATGCTGAACGTGGGGAGTTTCAATGCAAGATGCATAAATAGAAGCCTTGCTTCACGTAAGTTCATCAAATGGATGAGACAAGAATGTAACCTAAGTGCTCATAGCTAACAGATGCTCTTGGTGACACACATATGTCCGAGCAGGAAAAGATCGACCTTGTCAAAATTTCATAGGGAAACGGCCTTGCCAAATTTTACTACTGATTGAGAGTCATAAAATTGCCCGATAGTGAGAGAGATATCATCTACAACTGAACTATCAAATGTCAGCGATTGTCCAATACTACTTGATCAAAGCAACCTTTGCTTGACAAGTTGGCATCGTGAAAATTCATATGGTGGTCAACATTGCATTCAACTCCTAGTTGTGGATGTCAATGTTTTTTCCACGCTGCTTTATATAGCCATATTGCCTGCTCCCTAGCAAGCTGCAATGGCTTGGACATGTTATGCATCCAATGCATGGAGCCATGCTCCCATAAATCTTTCTTTCATCCGCCTCAAGAGAGCACAACGAGAAGAGATAAAAATTAACAACCAACGTAAGACACAAGTTGGTTTATTAGAGTGTCGTTATAGGGAGCCTTGCTCCTGAATGTATGTTATAGTAGACAACTGCGTGAAATTGTAATTACTAGCCAGCCTTGCCGAATATCGTAATCGGATAGTTCATAGGCCCTGCCTAGCTTGCCATGGTTGCCAAACAACCTTGCCTGTAACCATTGACTGAGAGTCGTCGGATGCCTTACAAAATCGATCGGCGTCCCCTAGTGATGCCTTGCATTAGATTTCCAATCCATGTCTTAGCGACGAGAAGCCTTGCTTCCGTAGAATCATGGCTTACACTTTTCATCCCTTATCACACATCTGTGTCTGCGTCCATGCATGTCTTGGAGTCCCGTTTCAATCCCGCCCTGGATAGAGTCCGAGAGATTCCAAGAGATGTTTTGTGACAGACATGGGGATTTTGTACACCTTCAACTTGTAAATTTTTGCTCATGACAGGTGCATAAATTCGCCACATGAGCCAATGGATGCGACCATGAATGTCCATCCGACTGTGGGGCTCGTCCCACAAACTGCCGATTCCCCTTGCCCGTGGGGCAACACCCCTAGGTGGGGTGTGTGGCCCAACTTAGGGCACTAAAAAGATTTTTTAATAAAAAAAATTAATGAAAGAAATACTTGCACAGGAGGCCGCTGCCTGCGAGATGGGGAAGAAGAAGCCTGAGAGCGTTATGGACCGCCTTTGGGGTCGCAACAGAAATGAAAGCTCCTCAGAAAGCCTACGCGCAGCCAATGAACCGGGCCTTACCCGATTTGGTGGTGCTCGAAATTCTAAACCTTCCCGGCTTAGAGTGGCTACCCGCGGCCTCCGAGCTTTGGCCTGTCCTTCCTCCCCGACTTGGGACTGTAGCACACGGTTTTGCCTTGCTTGTGTGTTGCATGCGACATGCAAACTCGCTTCGAGAGCAAGATCGAGAGAACCCTAGGCTGGCTGACCACCTTAACGGAGAGAGAGATAGATAGAGAGAGAACATGCCAAACCCTGCAAAGAATTTCCACCCTCCTCCATAGCCCGCTCCTCCCTGAGCTCTGATACCAATGTGAGGGAAGGGGAACTAACATGCTAATCTCCAACCAGCCATGCCCTATATAGACCCATGGCCTTCTAAATATAGGGACCCCCTTGACTGCATGTCCGTCTTGGCCCTTGGCCCGGACTGGTCCTACCCTTGTCCTGACATTTTTCCTTCGTGCATCCCAACTTTGACTAGACAGTTTAGTCCATCGGCAGCAATGGCAGAAGGGAGAGGAGCCAAATGACATCCTTGCCTCACTAAGCGGTTTAGGATGAAACATTTGGAGAGCAGACCATTGAAGGCAAGTCTGGCATGGCCAAATAGAGTCTTAATGAACTTAAGGAGCATGGGGCGGAATCCCATCCATTCAATGCTCAGTAAGACGAAGGACCACTCTAGTCGATCATAAGCTTTGTCAAAATCTATCTTGACAAAAACAAAGTCCTGAGCTGAGTCTTGAGCATATTCTATGCCTTCCCAGAGCACAATGACTGCCTCATGATATTTCTTCCACTGATGAAGCCTTTTTGCTCTGAAGAGATCCATTTCATGAGGTGAGCGGTGATCCCGGTGGCAATAGCTTTGGCAAAAATTTCGTAAATAGAGTTGAGCATTCTGAGAGGGCGCCAGTTAGACAATATCTCTCTTGGTCCCCTCTTGTGTAGGAGCTCGATAACTCCAGTGTTGATGGTGTACATCATGGCTTCATGCTCTACAAACTCCTCCCAGACTTTTAGAATGAAGGGCAAAAGCAGCTCTTTGAATGTGTGAAAAAATTCAGCGGGAAGCCCATCAAATCCAATGGTTTTCTTGGGTTTTAGAGCTTCGATGGCCATGTGAATTTTGGATAGTGGAAGGGGGATACTCCATTGCCTTTGCGCTTTCCAGAGAAATGACCTTGGTTCCTTCTGCTTGAACTGTTTTTCTACTTGTGGCCACCTCTAAAGAGATCACTTCCTTAGGGCTGAAGAGAGCTTCAAAATGGGCTCTGGCATATTCCAGATTTTCCTCATCGTTGTTGATGCTAAGAGAAGGATCTGAGAACCGTGGGACAAGTTCTCTAGTGTTCTTCTTCCGAAGGGATTTACACATAGCTTTAGAAGGTCTGTCGACCTGACCCACCCACCATTCTTGAAGAAAAGAGAGGCACGCTTGAGGGTAAGGTCCTCTTCAAGTTTAATTTGCGCTCTTAACTAAGAGATCAGAGCCTGTTCTTGTAGATTAGAAGAGTTACTTTCGAGTTGTATCAGGCCAGAATAGATGGCAGCTTTTCGTTACTTCCTGATGATAGTCACCTGCTTGCGTGTGAATGAGCATTTTCTAAGTTTTTTGGACTGCCTCAGCTCAAGCCTTGGCTGGGGGGAAGGAGTTGAAACAACCAGCCCATATGAGAGAAACTTGGTCTTGAACAACCTTGAGCTTGAATAACTTTGGGTCAGTGTGGAACAAGTGGTTTTGGATTTTCTTTGCTTTGTCATCCAGTGTGATGCAGAGGGGGTAATGGTCCGAGGTGCAGCTGGTGTAAGAGGGATTTGCCTTGATTCTATCAAAAATGTTGGTAAGAGGAAGGAACATCGGTACAATCTGGCTTTTCTAGCCTGTTCACCACTGCTATAATTTTGCCAGGTAAATTCCCCAAGAGTACCTACATCCCAAAGCTGAAGTTTATCCTTTAGAAGAATCCAGGATTCTTTCTTTTTGCCAAAGATACAGACTCCTTTGTTGAGGAACCTATCTTCCATTGCTTCTACCATGTTAAAGTCTCCCATAAGCAGTACTGGCCTGTTGAAAACTAGGAGTTGTTCCCATAGTATGATTAGCTGTAGATGCTCCTACATTAATGGAGATGATCCAACAATGAGGATGAACTAGGGACCTAATGGCACGCCAGTACTTTCCTGTACATGCTGAGGAGGATGGCCATTGTTTTGGGACTCCGAACGTGGTGCCTCCTGAGCCTGTTGGGTGAGAAGAGGCAATCCAGCGAAGATCCTTAGAGACTTCGGAAATCCGTCTATCCAGGTCATCACCAATGGCTTTGATCTCCTGAAGCACGATAATGTCCATTCTCTTTTCTCAAAGCCAATTGACAGTCTTCTTGGACTTTTTGGGGTCAGACAACCCCTTTACATTCCAGGAAAGGAATTTTGTTTATGGCTTCTCTGGGGACGTTTATCGGCACTGGTTGCCCTTGGGGGAGTTTGGGAAACATTAGAGTGGCTTCTCTTGTTGTCTTTGAGAATATCCATGGGGGTGGGGTTGGAGACAAGCACAAGAGCTTGGATAATACCAAGGCTAGTACATTAACTTGTTCTAGAGTAGCAGCGGGTCCTTTGGGAGTTGGGAGGACACAATCCTCCTCCTCAGAATCTGAGTCCGCAAAATCTATGAGAGAGGCCAGCACAGCGAAACGGTTGGGTTTGGGAGTTGGCCTCAAGTCTAGCTTTCGGGGAGGTGGAGCGGTCTTGCCTTTGGGAGCCTGAGAGCCAGAAAAAGGAGGGGAGGGCCCGGGGGGGTTGGAGGAGGGGGAGTAGAACTGTCGGGGGCAGAAGGGGCAATGGGAGGAGTAGGGTTTTTGATAGGACAGATCCTTACAAAGTGACTTCAACCCCACACAAGAAACAAGCTTGTGGAAGATACTTATATTCCAAGGGCTGTTCAAAAACAACATAATCATCAATGAAGGTGTCAATGGCTGGGGGGAGCGGGACATAGATGTCCATTTCGACTAGGACTTGTGGGTGGTATGATGGATTGAACTCTCGCCTTGGTCTCCCTCCCAAGACTTTGCCAAGTTGAGAGGCTGTCTGTCACAAATTGTTGACGTGTCAAAGCCTAATAAATGGAGCCAATTTACAGATGCCGACCGAAGGGCCTAAACTCTAAGAAGAGCAAGTAACAAAAGAAGTCCTACCAACTTATGGAGACTCCGTCCGATGGGGCCTCAACTGACATAAAGAATTGAAATAAAGCAGGACCCGCACACACACAAAAACTGATGACGTGGTAGATATCCAAGAATTACGCTGGCATGATGATGTGGCAAGTTGTACGGATTTCCGTGTTTTGTGCTTGTTGATGACGTGGCAAGCTGTACGGATTTCCTTGATTTATGATGGCAGCTTTTTGGCTTTGCTTTTGGATTAGATGCTTTTAAGTTTGAAGGCTTTTACTGTAAACTGGTTTTGGGGCCTAGGGCCTTTTAATATGAGGTTAGGGATCATTCTCTGGCATGCTTCCTGGAGAAGGTGTAGAGTTTGGAGTACCGGCTTGTACTTTGATGATGCAATATAAAGAAATATCAAAAGGGGCGCCAAGGTTTGGGGCCAATACTCTTTGGGGTAGAATTTCACCACTCCGTGTCGCGTGTCGTCTCTCTCTTTCAGTTCAGTTGTTATTAAAGTGCTAAAAGTCTGTTCAGTCTGTTCTTTTCTATTGGCACGTGGTGCCCGTCTTGTGACAGTGGTATCAAGCATTAGGCGTGTGCTTTTCTGAAAGCATACTGGTCCTACAAAAAAGAAGACGGAGCTATTGGAATTTTATTTCAAGTATCTTCGGGTCCCGACCCTGGACTAAGCCACTCCCACCCTTACTTCATTGCGCATCAGGCATTCTCCCGTCTTCACTGCTCATGTCTTACAAGGCATAAACCAATTAAGATCACTTGCAAGAGAAGGATCCAGGTTGGTTTCAGGTCACTTTTTTTCTCAGAAGCAGTGCCATGCAGATGTTGATGTCTACAACTACCAAGCAGCATACTCCAAGTACTTGGCAAGCTTTCAAGAAAAAAAGAAAAAATTTGTCCGAAGTTATATGGTTTCTGATATCTTCCTTCGGAGTGCAACTTCTGGCAGAGTGGGGTATTCTGAAATGCTTGCCATGGAAAACCTAGCAGATTATATCTTGAAATTTCTCAACATCTCTCAATAGATGTCTCTTCTCGAGTTGATAACCTTGGAGGTTTGATGCGATTGCTATCTTGGGACTACCGTCGCCGCCAAAGAAACAGTCTGTCCAAGAGCTGATGGACCATGTTGTGCTCTGCTCGACCTTATGGAATGAACCTAACCCTAATTTTTGGTGTAGGTTCCAAGATGGAAAGTCAGTCGACTTTTCCAGCTCGACTAATGTCGAGATTTCTTTTTTAATTTGAAATATGTTTGAGAACTTGTTTGGTGATCCTATTTGAAATTTGTTTGAAATGGATGGTATCTGTTTGGAACCTGTTTTGGTGCCAATTTGAAATGTTTGACTCTGGTTTTAATACTGGTTTCATTGATTGGTGATTTTACCATCGGGTGGAGAAGTGAGAAACATTGTTTTGGTATTGTTTGAACCTCGGAACGACGCAAGCCCATGCCTGGGGAGCATTTTGTTGTAAGTTTGAAAACCTCCGAATGACGTTGGCTGATGCCTAGGGAGCGTTTGGTTGTATGCTTGTAAAATAATTGTTGTTGTGACTCCGGCCCAGACTTGGATGGTTATGCGGGAGGAGTATTAAGAAGTCTGAGCAATGGTTACTCTCAGCACCTCCAAACGACACAGGCTGCGGTCTGGGGGGCGTTTGGTTGTAAAAGGCCTCTATATCTCCCAGCCTAGACCTTTTTAGGTTATTCGAGAGGAGTGATGAGGGAGTCATTGAATATCTCCCGGCCCGGACCTTATTAGGTTATGCAGGAGGAGTGTTCATAGGCAACTTATGTTTCTGTGTCTTGTAACATGCATATGTGAGCATTTGTGTTGCATTGTGATGTGCCAACTACTGCATATTCCTGATGGGATGAGATTGCCTAGGTATGTAATTTTAGTGCATCAAGACACTCGTGGAAGATCAATACGGTATGGGTGTGATGGCTAATTTTACTACACCAGAATATCAAGAGTTCCAATCTGGAGGAAAGGAGAAGGTAAATCTTTGATCAAAAGAGCAGAAAGGAGAAGCTAACTCCTCGATCAAAACAGTAAGCTAACTCCTTAATAAAAAGAGCAAAATGATTGTCCCTTAGAATGACCCTCGGAAATTTTTGAGCTAACTTGAGTTGCTTTGCAGATATGTTGTAATCAAGGAAGATTACTCTCTTTCAAGAAGGGGAGATGTCACAAATTGCTGACGTGTCAAAGCCTAAAGAATGGAGCCAACTTAGTCGACCGAGGGGCCTAGACCCTAAGAAGAGAAAGTACAAAAGAAGTCCTACCAACTTATGGGGACCCCGTCGGATGGGGCCCCAAGTGACATAAAGCATTAAAATAAAGCAGGACCCGTACACACACAAAAATTGATGACGTGGCAGATTTCCAAAAATTGCATTGGCATGATGACCTTGCAAGCTGTACGGATTTCCACGTTTTGCATTGGTTGATGATGTGGCAGGTTGTACGGATTTTCGTGATGTACGCTGACAGCTTTCTGGCTTTGCTTTTGGACCAAATGCTTTTAAGAATTAGGAAAATTTTGAACTCATTTTTGGGCCTTTTAAGAGTGCACATCATCAAAGTTGTACAAAAGAAAGCAACCCGGTAGACCCCTCTAAATATTTCTTAGAACCCCATGATATGACCTATCATTGGAAAGTTCTTGAAAAATGGATTCTAAAGAGCCAAGGTCCGAAAAGTTTGGCTGACTTCTATGAAAGTTATGCCATTTTTTTCCAATCAGCCAGGTTTTGTTATCGTTACGGTAATCTAAAATCACCTTTTTCTAGATCTACATAAAGGCAATGTCCGATACATGCATGTTATATATCAATAGATAGCATTTGAAGAGTAGATTCTAAATATCCAACCTCCTACAAGTTTGGATCTTATTTGCAAAAAATTTACCGATCCCCACTTTTTGAAAGCTATGCCTTATCAACAATTCTTACAAGGCCCATTTTTGACTCCAAACTTTTCCTAATGTTTGAAGGCTTTTTACTGTAAACTACTTTTGGGGCCTAGGGTCTTTAAATATGAGGTTAGGCTCATTCTCTGGTATGCTTCCTGGAGAAGGTGCAAATTCTGGAGTACCGTCTTGTACTTTGATGATGCAATATAAAGAAATACCAAAAGGGGCGCCAAGGTTTGGGGCCAATACTCTCTGGGGTGGAATTTTGCCACTCCGTGTCGCGTGTCGTCTCTCTCTTTAAGTTCAATTGTTATTAAAGTTCTAAAAGTATGTTCAGTCTGTTCTTTTCTATTGGCACGTGGTGGCTGTCTTGTGACAGAGGCTATCATTTTGAGGTGTTGATGGTAGTGAAGGGGGAGGTTGGGCAGCTCCACCCAAACCGGATAGTGTTTCTAAGCAGATACTTCGGGGTTGAAATGCTTGTTCCACCGAGAGAGCAACAAAGGAGTGCTTCTTATGAGCCAAGGGCCCATGCTGATGATGTCAAATGCCATCTCTGCTGTCTGAAATACGAATAGATAGTGATTCTTGGTGAGGGCTTGGATGGTTTCAAGGACTGCCCCTCGAACTCCCCATTGATTTTTTAATCCATCCCTTGAGTGTCTCAGTAGGGGGTCTTGGGCCAGCTAGAAGCCTGATAACTGCCCTAGCTTCTAGATCCTTTTCAAGTTTGGTAATCTGCGAAGCAGGAAGAGTGACAGAGGGCTTACCTCCTTTGTAGTTGCTTGAGCTATTCGCTGGAGTTCTTTGGCCTTCTTTTTGGCAAACGGGGGGGGGGATCCGAACACAGTGCCCCAAGGACTTCCTCAACACGGCCCAAATGCGAGCTTGGTGCTCCGCAAGTTGTAGGTTTCCCGTCATGTCGCGGAAGTGTAGCTTGATGGTGTAAGAAATCTTGGTGGATGTGTTCAGCTTGCTTTTGCAGGGAAGGCTTCCAGCAAGAATGGTGGGATGGAGGGGGGAGGAGTGGAAGCATTGTCTCTTAGAAGAGATCTTTGGGAGCTGAGAATGGGGGTATCCCACACGGTTGCTTGGCGGGAACATGATGAGACAAGAGGGGTCCAAGAAACCCAGGGAAGGACATGACCCCCCCCCCCCCCCGCAAGGTAAGCGAGCAGGCTTCCATTGCCAAAACTGTGTTCTTGATTATCCAAGAATCTTAGTTTTATTAGAGTATTCCATAGAAACAAGGGACGGGGGGACGTGGCCCATTTATGCGAGGACAAGACGAGGGACGCCGAGATGGAGACGGGGATGCCCTTTTGGGACGTGGGGACGTCCCTCACAGGGGACGGGTGGCGGGATGGGTCCCGGGATGCAGGTCCCCGGAAATGTGACATAAAAATGCGTTTCATGCAGATGAAACCCCGAAACCCCGTAACCTATGAAACGTTTTGCCGAAATGCATGATTGGGGCTTTTTTTCCATTTTTTTGAGGTCTAGCTCTAGTTAACAGATGATTGTGTTCCCTAAAACTTATGGTTTATGACATTGAATTAAGTTTGAACTTTGTTCAATAGAAGTACTTTGCTAAATGAATCAATGATGCATCAATTATGATTCATGAAACTAGTGGTTGTGTTTTAGCTTTCATCAAAACTGAACATCTCTATGATTGTGCTCGCTTGAAGTCGCTTCTAAGCAGTAAGCACATCTCTCTCTCTCTCTCTCTCTCTCTCTCTCTCTCTCTCTCTCTCTTTGTCATAATAATCAATATCTAATTCTCCTAAATGATTTTCTCATATTAAACTGATCATTTAATGTGGGGAAGTGCCAAGGGAGAAAAAGCTAGAATATTGGTTAAGCTAGCAAACCGGCCACAGTAGGGATCCAAAGGAGGGAAAATAGGGATCCAAAGGGGGGGCCATCTGCAAAAGAGCCATGTGAAACAATGGGCCAAAAAGACCCTAAGGTTCAGCCCATTAAGACTTCCAAAATGCTAAGGTTCCAAAATTCAAAGGTTGTGTCCAAAGGTCAACCCTAGGGAAAATTGGATGCTTAGTGTGTGCCCTAAAAAGTCTTTGCACATCCCTACATGGGAGGGGGCGAGCCCCAAAGCTAGGGGATGAGAGAGAAAGCCACACACACACACACAGGCTCCCTTTACACAAAGGGAATGAGGGACACATGTCAGCTCCCTAGGCCAGATGCCCACAAGGTGTGCCCAATTCCTATTGGAAGACCCTTGAAGTGGACCAATGAGAATTAAGCTAGAGTAAATCTAGTTTAATTAATTTAAAAACATTTAATAAAAGAAACCAATGAGAATTAAGTCTCCTAGAAGACTATTGGGCAGTCTCCCAAGGGGTCCAATGAGCATTCAGGAGCCCCATGGCTTGCCTGATTCCTATTGGCCAGGAGGCAAAGGGGTCCAATGAGAGTTTAGTTTAATTATTTAATTACCTAAATCTCTCACAAAAGGGGAAAGGGGGACACATGTCAGAAGGCTATCACTTATGCTGCTTAATTCCTATTGGCTTGACCTGGGGAGGTCCAATGAGGCAAAGGCCAGACCTAATTAGCAGCTAGGGCTCGCCCAAGAGAGAGGGGGGGCTGATTTTTGCTTGGCATTGACACACACACTCACACTTGACCATGTGTGAAGGAAGAATACTCTATCTCCTCCCAAGCTTTAATGGAGAGCTCATCACCTACTCCAAGCTTGTGAGATAGAAGCCTACATCAACACTCTCTTGGCATATGGATGCAAATCCAACCAAGAGCCAAGCTTCAATGCATGCTCATCTTCTCTACCAAGCTAATTACTAAGCTAAGCTATGCTAATATGAGTGATTATGTGAGGAGATGTACATCTTTCTCGTAAGATACTTCTTTTTCTTCTCAATCTACTCTCATACCCTGCTAGCTCTCACCATCTTCGAAGGTGTGTGAGGTCTTGGGTCTGAGAACGGGGATAATTCAAGTTGTGTTTGATTAAGTGTTTTGCTTGGTGTATGAAGCTTCCATCTTCATTGCACTAGCTAGTCTTGAAGGAACACAAAGAATTGTATTGTACAATGTCTCTCTTGATGGGAGAAACCATAATACAAAGCCTTTTGGAGGGGGGACCGGCTCCATGCAAATCCGGTCCTCAACTGTTGTCAATAGCTTAATTGCTCTCTCTTTTGAAAGTATTGTCGATGCTATCTAACTAGGTGTTATGCTTTTTGTTGCTCTCTCCACCCAAGCACTCTTGTAATTCTCATTAGGAATCTATTCTAATGAAATGCCCACTATGTTCATGCTAATTTCCGCTACACATAAGATTTTAGGCCATTAAATGTTACATTGGTATCAGAGCTCAAGGTTTCTCTTTTCTTGCTCAAGAAGGGAGGTCCTCAAGCTAGCTACAAATGGTTGGTATTATTAATTGCCTGTGAGTAAGTAGAATAGGGATTTTTCAGCCTTGCAGTGCGCCTGCCTTTGTGCAGTTAACGGGGCATCACCGTCGAGAGCTATGGTCTTAATAGTGGAGTCCTACGGGGCTTGCCTACGGCTTAACCACTATTGAGCTATTAGAAGCTTGACAGGAGCCGGTGCTGTTTTGGTGTCGAAAAGACCCTCTCTTCTATTCCTTGCAATTAATGGTATTCGAGCCGCGGGTACAGTAGCTTGAGTGCTTTTTCTAAAGGGGTAAAGAGGAGTAGCAACTAGGGCTTGAAGTGCCAAAGTACACCTAAAAAGTTTACACCTAAAAGTTGTTAGAATGGCTGACAATAGTAAAGAGAGTGAAATTAATGTTGATAACTTTGATTTTGCTCATGAGCAAGCTACTAATGATGCTTCAATGCTTGTTAACTATCTTGTTTCTAGGCTTCAACAAGCCATGGGCAATCCATCTCTCCAAAGTGAAGTGCAACGGCAGCTCCGTGCTCACGGGATTCTCCAAGCTCATCACCATGACGAGAGAACACCTAGGAAGCCTCCTTGTGAGACTACCAAAAGAGGTCTCTCTCCGATTCGGGAAGAAGAAGAGAATCCATATGAAGGGCTCAAGAACTTACTTCTTGATGATGCATCTCCTTCCCAAAGGAGAACTCAAGAGCCTCCACCGAAGGAACGAGAAAGAAGCGAGTCTCCCGCCACCTCGGCGGAGATGGCTCCACGAAGACGGCGGGCTAAACGCTCTCCATCACCACCAAAGCGGAGAAGACCATCACACTCTTCTCCACGCCATAATTCAAAGAGGGATGATAAAAAGCAAGAGAAGAAAAAGGCGAGAAAGAGGACACCCTCTTCTCCATCTTCTTCATCCTCTTCCTCTTATGAAAGCTATGGTGAAGACGACAAAGATCAAGACAAGAAAAAGGCGAGAAAGAGGTCACCCTCTTCTCCACCTTCTTCAAATTCTTCATCTTCTGAAGAAAGTGATGGTGCAACTTTTGAACCATCAAAAAGAAGAGGCCATAGGAAATCCTATGCCGCATGGAAGAGGTCGTCCAAGCTGAAGAAATTCAAAGAGGGAGGGAAGAGCATCTCTTTCCTTACCTATGATGGCACCTTCGGTGCTACAGACAAAGTTTTGGCCTTTATCCAGCAATTCGATGCGGCGTTTGGAGATGAGGGCTTCACGGAGTCCTCTAAGCTACGCCATGTAGCTATGCACTTTCAAAAGTCCGCCAGACAATGGTGGTCTAGCCTACGAGCCAACGGTGAAGCTCCACGAACATGGAAGGCTTTAAGAGCTTCCATTATGAAGCAGTTTTTGGCCACCGATGCCAAAGACAAAGTACTCACCGAATGGCGAAGCTTAAAGCTCTCTCCCAATGAATCCATCCACAAATATGTAGACAAGTTTTGGGACCTACAACTCAAAGCCACTGTCTTCAAAAAGTTGGATTTTGGAGAGCAAAAGCAACAATTTTGTGCGGGCTTAACCGAAGAAATGGCGGAGTATGTCAACTCCCAAAGGCCACGTACCATATCGGCGGTAATACACCATACTATGGTGGCCTCGCGAATCAATTTCCAAACGGGGGGTAAAAGAAATAATAAGCCCCCGGAAAACAAGGGTTCCAATGAGCCTAAGGGGAAGGACAATGTCCAAAAGTCTCCTAAGGGCACTTCCAACAAAGCTAAAGAGAAGGGAGTTTACAAAGGAAAGAATAAACTCTCTCCTGAAGAGCTTGAGCGTTATCGTAAAGATAACCGGTGTTTCAAGTGCGGCGAACAAGGGCATGCGTACCGCGCTTGTCCCCAAAAGAACAACCGCCAAGATCCTCCTAGAGCTTCTTTGGTTGAAATCCAAGAGGAGGAGATTCACCAAACTCACCACAAAGGATCTCCTCTATGCCATGCTTGGGGAAAGGTAAGAGAACATGATGCTTTTATTCTCTTTGACCCTGGTTCTACTCACAATTTCATATCTATGGAGTTAGCCACCAAGCTAGGCATACAATCCTACGAGATGGGAGATATCCTACCCGCAGACAGTGCCTTCAAGGGGCAAAAAGCTTCAGTCACTCCCTTAATCGGGAAATTGAGGCTTCATGTCCAAGGCTATGTGGACAAAGAGGACTTCTTTATCTCTCCTCTCAAGCATGAGGATGTAATCCTAGGGGCACCATGGTTTGACCGCCTGGCTGCCCATGTTAAATTTCCTGAAAGGAGAATCTCCTTTAAGTTCAGGGAAAAGGACATGTATATAGATGCTAAGGAGATGGGTAACACCATCCCCATTGTACATACACCAGCTTTCAACAAGTCAATAAAGAGCTCTATTTCCGTGTACATGATTTTTGTTAAAGATTCTCAAAATGAACCTAATGCTTTAGCAAAAGAAAATAAAAGCAACCAAAAGGAATTAGAGTTATCCAATTTTCTCAAGGGGTTTCAAGATGTCTTTATTGACGACATCCCTTGTGAGCTACCTCCTAAACGAGGTAATGACGACCATGCAATTGAACTTCTTCCAGGAAGTTCACCGCCTAACAAACCTCCTTATAGAGTTTCTCAAGCTCAACAAGAGGAGATTATGCGGCAAGTGCATGAGTTAGTTGAGAAGGGCATGGTTAGGCCTAGCTCATCTCCATTTTGCTCACCTGTGCTATTAGTGCAAAAGAAAGACGGCACATATCGTATGTGTGTCGACTATAGAGCACTAAATAGGATCACTATCAAGAATAGGTTTCCCGTTCCACGGGTAGAAGACCTATTTGATAAGCTACAAGGATCGACCTACTTCAGTAGGATTGACCTAAAAAGTGGCTATCATCAAATAAGGATAGTTGATCAAGACATTGTAAAGACCGCATTTCGTACTACATTTGGTCTTTACGAATACATTGTCATGCCTTTTGGCTTGACTAATGCACCAGCCACATTTAACCGCTTGATGGAGAAGCTGTTCAGGCCTCATCGAACCTTCACTGGAGTGTTCTTTGATGATATTATCATCTACTCTAATTCATTGGAGGAACACAAGCAACACCTCCAGGTAATATTTCAAGTTTTAAGAGAGAATAAACTTTATGTTAATCGAAAGAAAAGTGAATTTTTCTTGCAAGAGATTCAATATTTAGGTCACATTATCTCTCAAGATGGAATCCAAATGGATCCATCCAAGTTAGAGGTAATAAAAGGATGGCCTAAACCAAGGAATCTTCATGAACTAAGAAGCTTTATAGGTATGTGTGCATACTATAGACGCTTCATAGAAAAGTTCTCACAAATTGCGGGACCATTACATGACCTAACAAAGAAAAATGTTAGGTATACGTGGTCTGCTAAGAGAACAATGCTTTCGAAAAGCTTAAAGAAAAGCTTATCTCTCAACCTGTGCTTACACTACCGGATCTCTCAAAACCATTTGAGGTCCAATGTGATGCTTGTGGTGATTGCCTTGGGGCTGTTTTTCTCCAAGAAGGGCACGCCATAGGCTATGAGAGTCGAAGGCTCGACCCTGTTGAGCAAGCTCTAGGCATATACGAAAAAGAACTCCTTGCAGTTCTACATGCCTTAGACTCATGGAAGCACTATTTATTGGGGACTCCTTTCATTCTGCGAACGGATCACCAAAGTCTTAAGTACTTCATGACGCAGACCAAGCTTTCCGACAAACAAATGAGGTGGGCAAATTTCCTTTCGCAATTTCATTTTCATATTGCTCACATTGCTGGCAAGCATAATCAAGTAGCCGATGCACTCTCAAGACGACCGAGAGTGAATGCGGTTTCCATAGCAACTCACAATGATCTATCTTCAATGATAGATGAGTATGCTATTGATCCCGATTTTAGAGATGTGATTTCAGCCCTTGCATTAGGGAAGAAAGAAGAACCATTTACTTTACAAGATGGTTATCTTCTCTATGGAAATAGACTATGCGTTACTAACTCACTACGTGAGAAAGTAATGTATGAATCTCATGCTCCCCCATATGCGGGGCATAGAGGGATTCAGTCTACCCTAAAGGGAATTGAAACATATTTCTATTGGCCTACCATGAAAGTGAACATACACGAGTATGTTTCCAAATGTGTGGTATGTCAAAAGACAAAATTTGATAGAGGGAAGCAACTTGGATTGCTTCAACCCTTGCCAATCCCTAATTCACCGTGGGAGAGCATATCCATGGATTTTATCTTTGGATTGCCTAAGTCTATCCATGGGAATACGGGAATATGGACGATAGTAGACAGGTTCAGTAAACAAGCTCATTTTATACCTGTCAAAAAGACTATCAAAGCCCATCAAATGGAAACCCTCTTCATTTCACAAATTTTCAAGTACCATGGCTTGCCAATGTCCATAGTGTCGGATAGAGATCCTAGAATGACCAGTAATTTCTGGAAGGGTCTCTTTGAGAATTTAGGAACAAGGCTAAACTTCTCTTCGGCCTATCATCCACAAACTGATGGCCAAAGTGAAATAGCTAACCTAACCATTCTTGATCTACTAAAAGCCTATGTAACGGAAGTAGATCAAAGATCCCAATGGGAGAAGTACTTACCCTTAGTAGAGTATGCTTACAATAACACTGTACATACTTCCACAGGAAAAGCACCTTTCGAGGTAATTGAGGGAAGATCACAAAGTCCCTTGCTACTTAAGGTACATGGGAAGATCTTCGCTGCAGATGAATATAGCCGAGACCTACAAGAATCTTTCCAAAAGATTAAGGATGCTATCTCTATCTCACAGCAAAGGCAAAAGGCTGCTGCTGACAAGCACAGAAGAGCCCAAGCCTTTAAAGAAAACGATTGGGTCTTGTTAAAGTTTCCCAAGGCTCGATTAAGGCACACGACGGGCAAGAATCCTACGGGCCACCAAAAGTACTATGCTAAACTAGCAAAAAGGTATTATGGTCCCTTCCAGATTCTTAGGCCAATCAATGAGATGGCCTATCAACTTAAGTTGCCCAATCATTGGCTCATACACAATGCTTTTCATGTGAGCCTATTAAAGCCTTACAAAGGAGAGCCACCTCAAGAACCAACTATTGAAGATCCACCGGAGATCGAGGACCACGAGGAGGTGCTGCAGCCCGAGTCCATTCTCCGACATGAAGACAAGGTATTAAGAGGCGGTAAGACTATCCGACGATATCTTATTAAGTTTAAGAATTATCCTTTTGAAGATGCTAGATGGATGCAAGGCATACAATTAAAGGATAACCTAAACCTTGTCAATGCTTACAATGCTTCCCAACAGTAAGCAAATGTACAAAATGTTAAAAATGAACAAAAATTTTTGTCTTATAAGACTCTCTTTTTCTTTATTTGTGCACAAAAATGAAGTAGTATGCATGCTTAGATCAAGTTTGCGGAGACGACGTCTCCCGAACACCAAGTAGAGCTTGTCACTCTACTATGGAAGACTGATAGGACTAATGTGCAGACATGCTTGCGGCAGCCTCAGGCTCTCAAGCGCCAAATGGACTAGTCATCCATTATGGAATGATGTCGTAGGGTAACATAGGGATCCTCTACCCGCTAAGAAAAGGACTCATGCATATGCTTTATCTTCTCTACACCATAGTCGAGGACGACTCTGATTTCAAGAGAGAGGTAATGTCATAATAATCAATATCTAATTCTCCTAAATGATTTTCTCATATTAAACTGATCATTTAATGTGGGGAAGTGCCAAGGGAGAAAAAGCTAGAATATTGGTTAAGCTAGCAAACCGGCCACAGTAGGGATCCAAAGGAGGGAAAATAGGGATCCAAAGGGGGGGCCATCTGCAAAAGAGCCATGTGAAACAATGGGCCAAAAAGACCCTAAGGTTCAGCCCATTAAGACTTCCAAAATGCTAAGGTTCCAAAATTCAAAGGTTGTGTCCAAAGGTCAACCCTAGGGAAAATTGGATGCTTAGTGTGTGCCCTAAAAAGTCTTTGCACATCCCTACATGGGAGGGGGCGAGCCCCAAAGCTAGGGGATGAGAGAGAAAGCCACACACACACACACATGCTCCCTTTACACAAAGGGAATGAGGGACACATGTCAGCTCCCTAGGCCAGATGCCCACAAGGTGTGCCCAATTCCTATTGGAAGACCCTTGAAGTGGACCAATGAGAATTAAGCTAGAGTAAATCTAGTTTAATTAATTTAAAAACATTTAATAAAAGAAACCAATGAGAATTAAGTCTCCTAGAAGACTATTGGGCAGTCTCCCAAGGGGTCCAATGAGCATTCAGGAGCCCCATGGCTTGCCTGATTCCTATTGGCCAGGAGGCAAAGGGGTCCAATGAGAGTTTAGTTTAATTATTTAATTACCTAAATCTCTCACAAAAGGGGAAAGGGGGACACATGTCAGAAGGCTATCACTTATGCTGCTTAATTCCTATTGGCTTGACCTGGGGAGGTCCAATGAGGCAAAGGCCAGACCTAATTAGCAGCTAGGGCTCGCCCAAGAGAGAGGGGGGGCTGATTTTTGCTTGGCATTGACACACACACTCACACTTGACCATGTGTGAAGGAAGAATTATCTATCTCCTCCCAAGCTTTAATGGAGAGCTCATCACCTACTCCAAGCTTGTGAGATAGAAGCCTACATCAACACTCTCTTGGCATATGGATGCAAATCCAACCAAGAGCCAAGCTTCAATGCATGCTCATCTTCTCTACCAAGCTAATTACTAAGCTAAGCTATGCTAATATGAGTGATTATGTGAGGAGATGTACATCTTTCTCGTAAGATACTTCTTTTTCTTCTCAATCTACTCTCATACCCTGCTAGCTCTCACCATCTTCGAAGGTGTGTGAGGTCTTGGGTCTGAGAACGGGGATAATTCAAGTTGTGTTTGATTAAGTGTTTTGCTTGGTGTATGAAGCTTCCATCTTCATTGCACTAGCTAGTCTTGAAGGAACACAAAGAATTGTATTGTACAATGTCTCTCTTGATGGGAGAAACCATAATACAAAGCCTTTTGGAGGGGGGACCGGCTCCATGCAAATCCGGTCCTCAACTGTTGTCAATAGCTTAATTGCTCTCTCTTTTGAAAGTATTGTCGATGCTATCTAACTAGGTGTTATGCTTTTTGTTGCTCTCTCCACCCAAGCACTCTTGTAATTCTCATTAGGAATCTATTCTAATGAAATGCCCACTATGTTCATGCTAATTTCCGCTACACATAAGATTTTAGGCCATTAAATGTTACACACTCTCTCTCTCTCTCTCTCTCTCTCTCTCTCTCGCGGACATTAAAGTCTAGAGTCATGTGTGCTACATTGTATACATATTTATCATATTCTATTAATATATAATTTAATATCGTTTAGGAACCTGTTTCATGTTTTTGACGCTATGAAACAAAACGTTTCAAAACCTCGAAACCACAAAACTTTTCATGTCACACTGGTCCCCGGTCACACCGCCAGATGGGACGCAGGCTGCAGCCAATGGGGGGGTGGGATATTCAAATTTCAAACACAGTTTACACGCCCACTTTTAGGGGGGTTTTCCAAATTTCAAAAGCCCACTTTTGGGGGGACTTTCAAATTTCAAAAGCCCACTTTTGGGGGGCCTTTCAAATTTCAAAATTCAAAGTTCAAACCCCCATTTTGGGGGATCTCTTTCTACTTAAGAGCACCCAACTTCCAAGTGTCAAGGATTATAGCCTCATAGTATCATAACCAAGCCTCAAGGCCACTTCCTTGAAGTTCCCATTGAAGTTCCTCTCTCTCTCTCTCTCTCTCTCTCTCTCTCTCTCTCCCCCATCAAGATTTCTCCTACTCCTCTTTCCTTCGCTTCAACCCTTCTCTAATATCTATCATCAATGGCATCTCAAGATGGATCCCAAGCTTTTCTAAGCCCTCCTCCTTCTCCTTCCTCCAGCCTCGCCGTCGCTTCTCAACCCCCTTCCTCCGCCGACTTCACATGGACATGGTGGAATGAGGTGATTGCTCCCAAGTCCGTTGTTGGAGGTGGAAGCAAGCCATAGAAGTGCCACCATTGTGGCTACGAGCGCAATGGTTCTGTGAGGAAGTTGTGCACCCACTTCCTTCACGAAAAAGGACATCA
Source organism: Adiantum capillus-veneris (assembly GCF_014529385.1). Classification (NCBI taxonomy): domain Eukaryota; kingdom Viridiplantae; phylum Streptophyta; class Polypodiopsida; order Polypodiales; family Pteridaceae; genus Adiantum; species Adiantum capillus-veneris. The sequence continues at coordinate 83,515,685 of NC_140936.1, read as the reverse complement.
AGTTCCATTTGGCCCGCAAACCGGCTCAGAAGAGGAGAAGAAAAAGCTCCTAAACCTTGAGAAGACTCTTGTGGATATAAAGAAGCCAAGAAGAATTGTACCAATTGTCGCACGGTGAATCCAAGGGAGATGGCCACGGTGGCTTTCATTCGAGCATCGGCATTTGTTATGTCCTGCTTATAGGAGAGGGGATCTATCCCTGATGCCGTCGGGATGGGCGTCCAGTGTTTGGGCGGACGTAGTGTGAACACGGCTAGTGTGGCCGGCCATTATTATAAAAGGGAGGCCAAGGCCTCATTTGGAGTTATCCACCCCCACTGGTAGAGTGCCAGTGGTTAGCCCGCGAGGCTAGGAGTGCGCGAGGTCACCTCGAGGAGGTGAGACCGGGTGGTATGGGACGCTCGGTCTTACAGGTGCACGCCTATGTCCTCAGACGCTGACCCCAGCACGGGGGAGCTATCGGATGGTGGATATGGTCGGGTGGTTCGTCTGACGCGTGTCTATAGGCGGTCTGTGTAGCCGGGAGATCCATCTCCCTATTCGTTTCATGTGTGTGTGTGTGTAAGAAAATAAAAGGATAGGGCACTCACAAGTGGCCTATGTGAGCATAAAAAACTTTAGAGAATGCCGTCAAACCTGCAAACACACGCGCACACACACACACACAAAGAGTCAAAAATAAAAAAAGTTCTATCATAAATCCCAAAAAAATCTTGCCTTCTTGTTGCAGGGGAGTGTGTGAGTGGATATTCTAACCTCGATAAGCCCCAAAGCAACAAATATGAAGCAAGAGAGCAAGAGGAGAGTAAGAGAGTGTTCAAAAAATGGGGCAAAAATGCATAAAAGAATGTGCTCTAAAGTTGTTAAAATATTACAAAAGACTTGAATTGTAGTGGAACCCAAGAGCAAGGTCCATCAATTCTCCAAAGAAGTTCAGTTCCTACAGAGGCAAGCAACACCACAAGCCATTTCCACTGCCAAAAGTGACAAGAAAAGGTGAAAGTCCAACAAACTATAAAAGTTCCTTGATAATCAAATTCTAGCACATGAATCAACCATAATACAACATATATGAATCACTTAAGGAAGCAGGGAGCGTCATCAACTATAAAGTAGTTTCAAAGGTCAGCCTTGAAGACAAACCTGAAGACAACCCTACTAACCAGATTTCATATGGTCGTGTCAAGGGATGACACAATCTACAAAAGGGGGAATGTTGATGGACTCATTGGAACATGCACCAACTTGGCTGGACACCTAGCCAAACACCACATGTTTTAAGAGTTTGTATCTATTATTTATTGTAGCTAGTGTAGAAACACTATGTGTAAATTTTAATTCTAGAGTAGCGAAACTTTTCCCTGAGTTGTAATTCTATCATGACATTTGTAAAGACCTATCTGAGCCAACCACTTGCCATCTAGAAATCTAAAGTCAATAACCTTACTGTGAAAGGGGACTTATCTTTGGAAGAAGAAAGAGCGTACGCTCGAGCGGTTTCTCAGCTCCTCTGACTTGTAATCAAGATAAACTAATGATTGGGTAATCCATTTTCAATTCCAAAACTTGCATTATGTTCCTCTTTTGTTGCTCTTTCATTCAAATGTAAGCATTGTCAGTTTTTCTATGCTTCATGACTATCTGTCTATGAGCTTACTATGAAGACTTGAGTGCTTAACTCAATTTTTTTAACGTTTTGACCATATGAGAGTGTTACTAGACCAGAGGACGACCTATCTAAACTGTTCTGTTGCAATTTTCATGACTTGGGTCATGTTGGATTCCGATCCACATACCTTGTTATAATGCAATAAGACTTTGTAGACTTGTCCTTTTAGGCCTAGTGAATCTTGCACTAATAATTCTTGACGATCCAAGTCCATTTAGTGACTAAAATGGTGTGATGACCTAGAGCAATGAGAAAGGACATAGGAAGATTTTTAAATCATTGAGTGGTGATTTTCTTGTTGAGTTGTGATGTTTTCTTGTTAGGTTCACTTCTTGAGGACTGACAAACTCAAAGAGTCCCTGTGACCTATCCGAGTCACTTCCCTGATTATTGACTTATTATGGTGGTGCAAGATAGCTACGTTGTAGACATTCAATCATGAAAACCCACTAATAGATCCTACATGTTTGTATGTTCTTGGAAGTATCATTGTGATTGCAATGACTTTCTAGACATGATCCATCCTTCTAGTCTATCTCCATGACTTAAGTGATGTGCTTATCCTCAAACTAGATCTGAAACTTGAATATCATCCAAGGGAAAGAACACTTGATTCTTGTTCCTCTTTACCAATGCTTTGAAAGATGGGTAACTTTGAATGACAGATTGGATTCTTGCTTGGCAATAGTGGAATGAACATAGATATTATAGGATAGTACTAATTCATTTCGATTGTGCTAGCTTTGATAGTAGATAGAAGTATGAATGCTTCAATCAATGTACTCATCTCCAATGGGATCTCTCATAATGTTGAAACTACAAGTGGAGGTGTTGATTCAAATTATTCCCTTGGTGGAAAGGTATCTTCATAAGTTTTTCCCTGGTCATCAAAAACATCTTCTCCACTTTCTAGATCTATGTCAAAAGTGACTTGTATCTCCTTGTAAGCTCCTTACGATTTACACACAATGTACATTAAAAAGGAGTAATGTTTTGAAAACATGATTTCATATAAATCAATGTATAGATATTATAAAGAGAAATACTTACTTTGTTTTACTTTTTAAAATGAAGAAGCTCATGCTTATTAAGAACTTTGTATATGATTTCTTTTGTAGATTGAGCCTTTCTATTAGATCCCTTACAACCTAATCTCTTGGCAAGAGCAATCAATTCTACATGTTTGATGCTTGGTACATGTGGACCTTTGATCCTCGAGATTTGAAATTGAAGATTTTCCTTTTAAATGTGAAAAGAATACATTCTTTAGGATTCTTCTAGTTTGTTGATGTCCCTTTATCCAAAATTATCGATATGATACTCTCTACCTTTCTTGCCATTGAAAGTATTCGTGTGTTAAGATTTTATTCTGACCATTTCTTAATTTTTTATTTTCAATAATCAACACCATCACCAACAAGGTAAAATAAATAATGGCCTTCAATAAACAAAGGTTGAGAGAACAATCAAAATCAATAATCATGCATACATCATCAACATCATCAAGGTGCACCAAGTACGGTAATAGTTGTTGCATGAGTACAATATCATCATTTTTATCTACATCAAAGGTATATGGAAAGATGTAATTCTTGGCAGAAGTAACAATGTACTTATAAGGAGAGTCATTAATTAACATTATCCTTCTTGGATCACACCCAAAGTAATTAACTAATTTTGCTAAGGATTTAAACATTGCCTCCACATCTATCCTAAGAAATAACCCTTTGCCTTTAGTATAACAAACTTCTTGTTAACAACAAAAATGGAAATAGCCACTATTTCTTTCTTGCACAAGAATGACACCATTTGTTCCATATAGTAATTTATCGCATTTGGCCAAGTTTCTATATTGAATTTTTTAACTAGAGCTTGTATGAATCTTATGCATCTAGGGTATCAAATTAAGCAGTAATTATTTTAGCATACATGGTATACATAGACAAGGGACATGGATGAAAATTATGCTCAACAATAATCCATTTAAATACAATATCAGAGTCAACATTGATCTTGTAGAGGTGGTATAGTGATCCTTCTCATCCAAAAAATTCTATTTTGAAACTCTAATTGTGCAATTGTACTCTACTACATCTTCTACCATCGCCATATTGCAAACTTCTTGCCAAGACAAATATTCACAATGTTTCACCAACATGTTGGAAACTAGTAAACGTATTCAATTTTGATCTGCAATAGATTTCTTAACTCATAATCAGCCAGAAACAATTATAGCTAAAAGATTAGAAAATTTGGTCTATGATGATTCTTAGATAATGTCCTAGGACCATCCTTGCAACCTTTTCTAACTTAGAAATACTCACGACATAAAGAAGTGATCAAGAGTGGTCAAAGTTTTATTTTTCCCTATAGAGAAGTGAGAAAACCACGTTTGAACTGACAAAGCATTGAATATTAAATGAAGCCTTTTATTGTGTTTAAGAGCCACAATAACAATAAACAATCACTAATTTTTATTCTTTGAATGAGGACGATGCTATGATGATGCTTGGAAATAAAAATAGTGATCCTCAGTATTCAAAAGCCCTCTCTACATTACTCCTAATGGCTCCTTTCAATTTCAATAGGTCAATCTCAATAGATTCCAATGTTGATCCTTCTCTCAAAGCAGTACAGGAAAACAAAATATCCACAACTTGATGGGCAATGAACCTAGACTGGGTATCTAGGTCATTGTATTCATTACGCCAACCATCTGGTTCACCAAGTTTTGTTGTCATAGGGGTTTCCCCCCTGGCCCCTCCTGAGTCATGCTATCTAGTCCTCATCCCCACCATGTGCACCCAGCTTTGCGACACTCACCACCTCCCTTCCTTGTCTACTACCCCTCGCGTTGCTCGAACCTTGCATCAATGAAGAGTTTTCAAAATAATCCTAGTTGGTGCCCCCTACTAGCTTCCAATGATAAATACAATCTTTGTTCCAATGAAATCACTCTTATATAGTCAACATATTTAATATGAGTGCCTATGATGTAGGAGAGATATAGGGTAAGTCTAAAAATAGCTAAAATTGTTGATTTTTGTATCTAAGATTCTCAATATCCACCACAATTTCATATTTCCAATGAGACCATTCTTATATAATCTACTTATTGAATACGAGTGGCCATGATGTAGGAAATATATAGGATAAGTCTAAAAATAGCTTAAAAATTTGAGTTTTGTATCTAAGGTACTCAATATCCACACAAAAAAATCATATTTCCAATGAAATAATTCTTATATAATCTACTTATTGAATAAGAATGGCCATGATGTACAAGAGACATAGCATAAGTCTAAAAGTAGCTAAAATTATTGACTTTTGTATCAAAGATACTAAATATGCACCAAAAATTCATATCTATATATCTCAAGAAATTTGGTTTCTTTTATCTAGAATAAAAACCACAAACAATATCCCTAGTACCCATAAGTTTCAATAATTTTCACAACCCAAGCAAGTCCTTGGACCATTGTGCTCTATTTGAAATCTCTAACACCTTAGGATAACAAACTTCAATGGATAATCCTTGACATTTTGATTGCTTATAAAAACCTTGGTCCCAAGACTTGCTAGGTTTCTTGGTCACATGACCATACTTCAATGCACAAATTGTGTTCAAAATCTTCGAAATACAAAAAAAACACGGTGTCAAGGAACATCCAAGAATGCATTGTCCCAAGATTGTGCTTGTAGGCTAGATCCCAGGACCATGCTAAAATGCCTTGAGTGAGCATGATCTTAAGGGAGCAATTAGAATCTTCTCCAAAAATCCATCCTTAAATGAAAGTGTGCATGTTCTTCAAACCATGATAGCATAATTGATCCCATAACCCAGTGCAAGACTTTCTTGCATGGCTATACTTGAATGCACAAAGTAGGCATGATTGCAAAGCCTTCTGAAAACTCTTGGTCCTTTGATCATGCTGCAAATGAAATAGTGTGGTATCATCCTAATCCAAGACCATGCTTATTTGTAAGAATTTTCTAACATAGTTTATCTCAAGAATACCTTGTGATGTTAAATCTACATATTTTTAACAAAAGGCCTTAATAGTAAGCATGATCCAAATATCATGTTAGAATGGTAGATTTCAAGATCGTTCTTAGATTCTTGGTCCCAAGGACATGCTTAAATTTCTTTGTCGTGCTTGCTCCATGAAGGAATGCGAAGATCCTTAGCTCAAATAACATACTAGAATTGAATTAAAAAAGGTAGCATAACCAAATTTAATTGTTCAATTCTTAATCCTAGAACCGTGCATGGTTATCAAAGTAAGCATTGTCCCAAGACATTAATATATAAGTTAATGTGAAATTTTTGATTCTTCATTCCAAGACCATGATAAAATATACAAAATCTATTTGCATGATTGAAAGTGAATGCTATCTTGATTTGTGTCCAACATATTGTTGAGAAAGAAAATGATTTATTACTTATTCTTAAGACAACACTAAGTGATAGACACCAAGACCATGCTTGAATTCTAGCTCCAATTTCAATTGTTAATGTAGAAAGTGTAACGGTATTAATCTAATAACATTGAGCAAAGTGGAATTAAGATGACTGTAGCGAGCATTTCTTTATGAGAATTATTTATGAGCGTAAGGAGAGCACTTGATTGGAGATACCAAAATAACCATTATACCTAGTTAGCTTGGCATGAGCAAAACTTGTAAGAGAGAGAGAGAGAGAGAGAGAGAGAGAGAGAGAGAGAGAGAGAGCTAATTAGAGAAATTGACAACAATTGAGTAACGGATTTACTTGGATCCGGTCCCCCCTCCAAAACGCTTTTGTATTATAAATTCTTCCTTGAAGAGAGACTTGGTACAATACATGTTTTGTGTTCCTTGAGACAACACCATATAAGAGAGTTTGAGACTTTAGAACCAATTTGGGAATCACCAATGTCTTAAAGATTTGATCATATGGACAAATTTCAAACTATTGTTTAAGGCCAATTAGCTAAGATTTGGTCATGTGGTCAAATCTTAAGATCATTTTGAAAGTCGTAATTGTGAAATTCCCAAATTCAATAATATGGTATTAGACCTTGTTGATGCCATGAAGATGGTAATCTTCATGTACCAATATTATGCCGATAAATAACTTACAAAAACATTAGTCTTGTCCCTGGCCTCAATCGCAAGACCTCAAACACCTTCAAAGGTGGAGAGAGCTTGCAGGAACTTAGGGAAGCAAAGAGGAAGAAAATGCATGTTACGAGAAAGAAATAGTCTCCTCACATATCATTACTCTTAGAGCATAGCATAGCATAGTAATGGAGATGAAGAAGATGGTAATCATTTCTTTGAAGCATGGCTCTCGGTTGGATTTGAATTCCATATCCAAGAAGAGTGAGTGTTGGCTTTCTACTTCTCAAGCTTGGGGAAGGAGATGAAGTTCTTGCCCACTGACATGAGATAGTGTATGAGTGTGTGGGAGAATGTGAAAAAGGGAGGGCTCCCCCTTGCCTTGGTCGACCCCTCTCTCTCTTTACTATAACTTTCACCCTATTGGTCCATGCCAGGCTTGGCCAATCACAAGCTATGGTCACATCAAGCAATGGGAGTAGCATTTGGACAAGTTTCCTTCTTTCCCCCTTTGTGAGAGAGAGAGCTTAATTTATTAATTAAATGCATCTAAAATCTCATTAAACCTCCCTAAAGGCCATCCAATATGATTGAGACACACTATGAGGCCAACATGGATAGGGGATTTACATGTTTCCTTTATGCCTCTTGAGTCTTTGGCTTGCCTTGTGTGTGTGTGTGTGTGTGTGTGTGTGTGTGTGTGTGTGTGTGTGTGTCTCTCTCCCCTACTCTTAGGGCTCGCTTCCTTCTATGTAGGAGTCTTGTTTGAAGTGAACACAAAAAGAACCTTGGTCATCAAGCACCTCAAGAACCTTAATCATTAATCACTACAAGAACCTCAAGCACCTTAGTTAGCTCAAGCATGTCAAGCACCTCAAGCACATGCCTAGCTTGCCTAAGGTCTAAAGTACCTAAAGGTCGTAGGTATAAGGACTTTTAACACTAACCTTTGGAGGTCTTTAATGAAGCTAACCCTAAGGTCTTTTTAGCTCCATTATCTGCTCATTGCTCTTTGGTAGACCATCTCCCTTTTGGACCCTCAATGAGATGTAGCCTTCTCTCCTTTGATCCCATGCTGAGATAGATCTAAAAGCACATATCTATATTCTAGCTCTTTTTCTCATTCATTTTCCCACATTAAAGGATCAGTTCAATATGAGAAAATCATTTGGAGTAGGTAGATATTAGATTTTATGACAGAAAGTTTCTAAGATTCTCAAACCATACTAGGAAGCTTGGTCATGCGACTATGCAAGCATGCTTGGTCTCATGACCACATGTCCAAATTCACAAAGTCAACATGCTCCAAATATCATACTTATAGCAGTAGTTTCTCAAAAGCATGGTGGGTCATAAAAGTATATTGTCCAAATTCACGAAGTGAGTATGGTCCCATCTCGGGGGGTGCACCTTTAAGAAACTATTCATATAACGAGCGTTCAAAGGGTATTAAGAAAACTCCTTTACTTACATCCTTAAGGTAATAAAATGGCCCTTTTTCTTTAAAAACTTACGGGTTTTTCTCTAAAATCAATTAAAAATCCACTTCTATTAATATAATCCTGTTAAAATATTAAAATTTTGACAGTAAAAAAACCCATTCATTTGAACTCATGTGGTAACTTACATGTTTAAGAGGTGAACCCTCGGAGGGTCCCATGTCCATTCTTGTATTACTAGCTAATCAAAAACATTCTTAGTCACATGACCATCCCCATAAAATTCTCAAAATGATCATGGTCCTAGACTACCCTGTAGTAGTTGTTTATAATACACTTAATAGTAAGATATAAGAGGTCCATCTTGAAACAATGATCCCATAGCCATTCTTCCTTATAATCAATGAAGAGATTTTGTGCATCAGAACAAATAAACAAGATAAAATTTTACTTTTTAATTTATTGCTACTAGCCTTTATTACATGTAAGAGGTGCAACCAATTCATGCGATCACCACCTATCGTAGATGTGGTCAAAATTTGAATATATGTGATTGAGTCTTCTCTTGTGTAATCTAGATAAATGAGTGAGTTGTTTGTTGACTCTCATAGATCAAGGCCTTGCACTTAAAGAAATGAAACCTTTCATGATCCATAAAAGAGACAAAAGTGACAACAAGAAAAAGAAAACAAGCACAAATTTTCTCTCAAGGCATCAAACATTTTCACTCGATAATGAAGAAATAATTTTTCTGCACATAGTATAAACTTTCAACATATCATTTAGACGGTTAGTTTGATAGAATATGTTAAAACAATAACTTGAATTGATAAAGATTATTTACCTCTTGATAATGGTGCTAGTTTAGACTCATAGGATTCTGAGTTTTCGGACTAAGATACTTTTCTAGAACCACAAATAGGATTTGATTTTCCACTCTTGGTAGCTTCCAATGCTTTGAAAAATTTGTCAAGTTCATTATCTTAAAGACTCAAGTCACTAATCTCTTTATGTTTGTGTTTGAGTACTCCATATTTCTCAAGGAAGAACTCATATCTAACAAGTTACGATAGCTTAATCTCTTCCAAATGTGGGATATACTTGCGATTTCATCGGTAAAATAGTTTGTTTCTTTCAAATGTTTGACATACTCTGTATTTAAGACAAAGTGTTCAAGAAAGTGTGATCCTAGGACCATGTTTTTCAAAACTCTTATGCATTAACATGAAAATACTAATTCTCATACTTAAAAACATTTTTTTTTTGTTCTTCATTTAATTCTCTTGCACAAATGTAAATCTTTGCCTCTTATATAAGTAGGTCTCCGTTTACTTGTCAAAAGACTTACATTGACATATTTATTTTAGGAGAGGAATTCATGAGCAATGAATCTTCATCAATATTATAGACAAGAGTGAAAAATTTATTGTACATTGTGTAGGAAAACATATAAAATTATGAACTATTTCTTTCACGCTATCATACAAACTATGTTAAAACTCATACTAAGCAAATAGATCCTTGTTTGTAAGAATGTCTTCCTACACAAATAGAAAACAAAATTTAAAGATTGCAAGCTTTGTTGGAACAACATCGTGATGGTAGTTTGGGAATCATATTATAGAATACACGAGAATTATTTGTGGTGTGAGAGATATTTATGTATCTATCTAGGTTTCCATTTTTATCATCACCAACAATGTACACCATGTCCATTGAGCATTCTACTCTAGATCCTTTAAAAGAGATTATTTTGAAATCATTGAATGATCTTGCATAAAATCATCCAAATTTTGTGACTAGTCTTGTGCAAGATGGTGATACCATGTTTGATAAGTTTGTGCACAAATAAGCCAAGGCTTGCACAAGACATGAAGGTTAAGAGGAAAATGGCAGTAGACAATTGAATATGGCAGAGAAAAACTATACAACCATCGAAAAGGAAGGATTAGGAATGATCTACGTCGTAAAAAAGTATAGACATTACCTATTAGCTAACAAATTTGTATTCATTGTGGACCACCAAGACTTACTGTACTTGGTCAACAAGCCATGCAACACATGAAGAATAGTGAGATGGTTCACAATTCCTTTGGAATTTGATTTCACTATAGTTGTAAAAATGGGCACCACTCATCAAAGAGAAGATCATTTATCAAGGATTGTTTCAAGAGAACCACCAAGGGAGTAGACAATGATCTATCGGATGCATATCTGTTCTCCGTTGAAATGATACCTCGATGGTCAGAAAATATGATATCGTTGATGACCATAGCTCAAGTGGATTCACAAATACCACTTCCTATTGCAACCGGATTAATTGAGAAATCGGTTATGTTTCAATTACTAGCTGGAAGGCTATACAAAAGTAATCGAGATGAAATATTGCTTTGTGCATTAATCCTGAGGAGAAAACCCAATACCTAAGTCAAGCACATAATACCATAGTATGACTTCACTTTGCGGAAGACCAAACAATGCAACGGATCTTGAAACTTGGAGTATTTTGGCCAACTATGAGGAGTGATGTTCATTCATTTCTAAAACAATGTCCTCAATGCCAAAAAAAAGTACCCATACCTCATGTGACATTGTTCCAAAGATCACCTGTTCCTAAGTGGAGTAACTATCTAGTTACTTACTTATCAAGACTAACATTTCCTAAAAATATGAGTAAATGCCACCAAAGAGCAATTGAAACTAAAGCAAGAGACTATGCTCTTATTGGAAACCAATTGTATCGGAAAGGAAAATATCAACATCTGCATCATTGTCCAAATGAAGACGAATATATTTTTATTATAGAACAAGCCAATGATGGATTAGCTAGAGGTCACTTTTCTAGTGAAACCACTGCAAGAGCAATCTTAATGGTAGGTATATGATGGCCAACACTTTTTGCAAATGCCAAAGAATATGTTCAAAGGTGTGATGCATTTCAACGAGCAAAATTGCCAACTCGTGTAGATATCATGCCCTTAAGACCAATGATGGGGGCTAGAGCTTTGAAAAATGGGATATAGACTTTGGTTGGCCAATATAGCCACCTGCTTATAGAACCCAATCTCAATATATCATTGTAGCTACGGACTATTTGACCAAGTGGACCGAGGCTAAAGCAACCAAAAAGAATGATGCCAGAACCACAACCGCATTCTTGTATGAGATGTATTCACAAGATATGGACTGCCAATAGCAATTGTCAGTGATAGGGGAACTCATTTCTTCAATGAGGTAATTGAGTATCTGCTTAATAAATTTATGGTTATCCATAACAAATCGGCTCCCTATCATCAACAAGCAAATGGAAAAGTTGAGCATACGAATAAAATTCTTAGTTGGTATTGACTAAAGTGGTTAGTTCAGGAGGAACAGATTGGGAAATGAATCTCCATCCTGCTCTATGGGCTTATAGAGTTTCATTCAAGACAACTTTAAATGCTACACCCTTTAATCTTATTTATGGTCTTGATGCAATACTGCCAATAGAATTTTTATTGCCGACACTAAGGGTAGCAAAGTGTCTTGAGTGGACCGTACATGAATTGTCAAAGAGACTTGAAGATTTAGAAAATCTTGATGAGAAAAGATTAACTACTGTAGCTCACATCTATGCACAAAAGCGGAAGCAAAAACAAATTTTTGACTCCCATTAAGTTAAAAAAATCTTCAAGAAATGGGACTTAGTTCTTGTCTATTCCCTTAAGCAACACATTCCCAAGTTTAAGAAAAGGATAACGGACTGTTTATCATTGAAGATGTATCTCCAAGTGGAGCAGTTAAGTTGTGCACCCTAGATGGTGAACCAATGGCTAATTGGATTAGTGGATATCGTTTAAAGAAGCACAATTTTCCGCTAACCAATGAATTGCTAGAAAAAATGCATGCAACAAGGAAAAAAATTGTGCTAGCAATGGCATTCGAAGGCAAAGGACAACCCCAAGGACACCTCACAAAATTGTTTTAATCAAAAACTTTTCATTGATTGGGATAGGAAATATGGGACCACTAAAAGGGTCACTCCCTTGGATGGAGCATGAAATGCATGAGTTAAATGAACCTTTATATCTTTTGGAGATTGCAACAAAAAGAAACTTTAGTGTAGGATGCATAAAAACATTCTCATCAATGGTTGATGAAGGAAGATCTTTTATTAAATCAGGCAGACAAGCAACATCCTCATTGAAGTTTTTTTAAATTTGGAGAAAAACTTATAGAATGGTAAGTACTCATTTTTAATTTAGTATTTTGTGTGTGAAGGATGGTTGTAGGACAATGACTATAATGCTTTAGTCTTCTGATTTCATGGATACATATAGCATGGACATCCTACTAATGGGCTTAGAGTATAATTGTATGTATACAAAAGACCAAATTCACCTGAGATTAAAAAAAATCAAGCCATTTTGAATGTGTTTGTTCAGACTTACTTCAAATCTTTGTAGCAAATTTCTTGAGTGCATTGAAAGCATAAAGTCTTCAAGTAAACAAAAATATCCTTGATATTTCCAACCCAAAAAAGAGAAGTGTCTTAAAGTACACAAAATATATCCTAAATATTTGAAAGCCAAACAATAGAAGCTTATGGATTTGTAGATGATATAATTACATACTAGTATGTGACCCGCACATTGCTACGATCAAGGAAACATGCCATGTATTCTCATAGGGCTATCTTATGTTCCAATTAGAACACTATCAATACTCTCTTTCTACATGTATAGTCTATTGTATTTCTAAAAATGATGCACGATAGAAACTCTTGATAGATTTTAACAGACATGAATATATGTAAGATGCTTCAAAGAATTCTTTAAAACCAAGCTTGGGAGATTCTCTTAAACATTAACTTTCATGAGATTCTAGGCTTTGTTCAACAAACTTAGGAGTGATCTCCTTCTATTGGGGTAGAGAGAGAGAGAGAGAGAGAGAGAGAGAGAGAGAGAGAGAGAGTCCTCCTTTTGGTCGATATGTAAGATGATGCAAAGGATACTTTAAAACCAAGTTTGGGAGCTTCTCATAAACATTATCTTTCATGAGGTGCTATCCTTTGTTCAACAAACTTAGAAGTGCTCTCCTTCTATTGGCGTGGGTATATATATATATATATATATATATAAATATAAATATATATAAATATAAATATATATATATATATATATATATATAGAGAGAGAGAGAGAGAGAGAGAGAGAAAGAGTCCTTCTTTTGGTCTATCTTGATCTAGCAATGCTACCAAACTTGATGATAGAGATTAGATAAGTTATCACTGTGTGAAGAGATGAATTCTAAGAGGATTCAATGTAAATAAACCTTTTTTTGAAAACGGGGTGGGTTCTAGAATTGGTTTCAATGATAGGAACACAATTGGATTCAATGTCTCTACTCCACTCTCTTACTTGTGTTTTTGTTATGAGAAATACATGGTAGGAGTGCACATCATAATATCCTATATAATAAGAAGGATTTCTTTTCCTTGTTCTACCTAAGGTTGACAAAAGTTCAACCAAGCCAAGAAGTACAAACTGGGTAAGCTAGCAAGTTGTTAACGTGAGGACCAGCAACTACTACATTGTGTAAGAAAAGATTAGGCTCATAGTTTCCAATGTACCAAGAAAGTTTCAAGTTTCAAAGAGAAGAGTTGGATTTCTATTGATATGAAGAATGTGATTGACTCTTCCATCTATGCTTCTCCCTAGATGACTTGCTTGCATCTCTATCTATGTTTTCTTCACAAGCATAGTAGTGGTTCAAATCATCGCCTAACACAATAATGCATAAGTAGCTCAATACAATAAGGATAACATTATTTCTTCATTTACACTTTCATGTCATTTGCATCTTTAAATGTGGTATAACTGAAAGTAAAATAAGGTTTCTTAGTTGTTTATTTTTGTAAGAGTTTTGGCCATTATGGTAAACTGAAGGATGTGGTGCAAAATGAAGTTGATGACCTGAAATCATTCATTCAATTGATCTTTCTCTCCTTATCTCCTCTAATTACGAAAGCATGTTCCTCTTTGTGAGAGCATACTGTATTCAACCATTTACATTCTTGAGACTATTCCCTTATGCATAATCTATAGCATATCAACCATTTGGCTTAGCTCCTGCTCCCTTACATGTAAGGCCAAACATTGAGGCAACATAGGAGAGCATCGTTTTGTATGCACATTATATCCTTTGAAAATATGAGAGTACGAATATCATACCCTACTTTAGTGTTCAGCTTTTGATTGTGTCAAATTTATTTTCTTACATTTCAGCATGGATCACGGCCTACATTTCTTTCTCTCCTAGAAACTTCATGGACTCAATTTGCTAGTTGCCACCATTATATCCATAGTAGGGGAGCATCTTTCTTATGGAAACTTTAAAGATGCCACCAATAAGGAAGATGCCACCATTGACATCAATAAAGAAGTTATAGAATATTCTAACATCATAGAAAAAACCTCAAATTATTTCAAAGATTTGAAGCATCTAATAAAATTGGAATGATACACATAAGTCTCTCTCTCTCTCTCTCTCTCATATGTATGTATATATGTATATATGCATACATATATATATTATGTCTAAAAATAATAAAGCAATTCATCTCCAAAGCTTGCATAACCAACTCAATTTCTAGTTTGAGCTTCTTGTATTCAAAGATAATCAGTCTTCTTATGAAAAGCTACAAAGTTTTTTTATCATTGGGAGAAATTTAATCTCACAACCAAGGGTATTTTTGGAATTTTGAAAAATTTGAAGGTAATTTTGGAAATTTATGAGAAAATATTGGGGGTATTTTTGGTCTTTTTAAACATTGAGGGATATTTTGGAAATTTTCACAAATTAGAGGTATTTTGGTAGTTTTCACTATATATATATATATATATATATATATAAAGATACATACACACACACACACACACATCCATATATGCATATGCATGTGTCTATGTGTCTATGTATATAAATAAATAAATAAGTATACACACATATACACACACACACCCACACATGCATATGTATTAGGGCCTTCTGCTATTGCTCTTGTACAATAATTAAGACATTCAAAATTTCTAGGCTTCCCCCTACCCCCCCCCCCCGCAACAAAACCTCTCTCTCTCACTCACTCAATAGATATTCAATTTTTATTGAAGACTCCTGCAACGTTTAGTGTATTTTTAAATTGTTCCTACACCCTTGTACATTTTACTATGTCTTTCTCTCTCCCTACTTCTCCTTGCCACATCATTTTTTGGGCGCTCAAAAATTATCCTCTCTCTCTCTCTCTCTCTCTCTCTCTCTCTCTCTCTCTCTCTCTCGGGTTGATTTTTCATAGGCACCCTTGAGTGTCAAAATTTAGAGAATTTATAGGTTTTTAAGCATGGCCCACATTTAAGCTCTTAAAAATAAAAGGAACAAAATATCCAAGAACTGGTAAAAGGTCCGTCAATTGGGAAATCTCTCTCCTCATTTGGGGTCCCAATGTGAGGGCTGTTTTTAATTAGGTATTTCATCCATTTTCTACAAGTGAAAACCATTAGCTATTCTTTTAAAATAACATTATAATGAAAAGAGAATCATAATATCTTGGAGATTGGAAGGGCTTGAAGGATGCCCTTGGTGAGATATAGTGCCTATGAGCTTAACGATAAAATCTTTTTTTTCCTCTCTCTCTCTCTCTTTCTCTCTCTCTCTCTCTCTCTCTCTCTCTCTCACACACACACACACACACACACACACACACACACACACACACACACACACACACACACACACACACACACACACACACACACACACACTCATAGCCAATCACGTGGATTAACCTCTTTATCTGCATGCATGTCCTCAAAGCAATACATCACCAAGTTGACATGAGGTGAGCTTTTCTTTTCTCGAACTCTTCAAGAAAGACAAACTTTTAGAAATCTCAAAAAAATATCAATATTGGTCTTGAAAAAAACCCCTTGTAAAGCCAAATATATATATATTCAAAAATTAAATTCTTATCAAATAATAAAATCTTCAATTAAATTATCCCTCTTTTGCTATGTACATGTAAATTGAAACATTTATTCTACACAAAGTAGAATGTCTAATGAATTTATATTCTGAAAAGCCTCTCACTTCTTAGTTCTTACAATTGGCAAGTACCAAGCGCGACACGGACCCTGACGACATTAAAAAAGCCAGTAGTCGATGCATGCTGAGCTGGCCACGATGAAATGAACAGGGGACACCACCTAGATTTGAATGGCTAGGACGCGGACAATGGTGATTTGAAAAAATACAAACTTTGCACACCGAGAGAGAGAGAGAGAGAGAGAGAGAGAGAGAGAGAGAGAGAGAGAGAGAGAGAGAGAGAGAGAGAATGATGCAAGTGATGAAAAGCCCTCGCGGTGTGAGGGAAAACAATTTTAATACAATGTTTACAGCAACCTTATTTTTGGTGAGGTGGCAACCATGGTGACTGAGAGAGATAGTGAGCCTAATAGTGCATTCTTTAGAGGTTACTCATAGACACGGAGATTTCTACGAGCGTGAGTGTGTGCCGACCATTGGAGTCAAGATGTAGACATGGCTTCTTCACATAGTGCTATTTCCAAAATGCTACACTAAATCCCCTCTCTCTTGATACAAGTGTTGCCAACCCCTCCCGCCAAAATGCTACCAAGTGCTGACCCCCCCTGATAGTGACCTCTCAGTGCCTTTTTATAGGTGCTGGTTGCTTTAGGTAGGGCCCTAATCAGGGGAGACAAAGCAAGGCGGTGGGTCCTAGATGGTTGACCCTTGCTTTGTCTTAGGAGGATTTAAAAACTGAAAACTCCTAGGTGGGCCTTTGTGACCATCACCTAGAGAGAAGTGACAACTTACAATTGGGTTTTTTTACAAGATTTTGGGCTTGAACTGGAAAAAACAATGACAACCTATGGGTATTACTACAAAGATGCGTCATGGACGAGATGCCAACAAAGGGCGGGCCCTATGGGTGCGTCAGCTTAGCGTGCTCGTTAGTCTTGGGCTTGGCCGGGGCATGCCTTCGGCGTCCTTCCTTGATTGGGTGTCGCCATCGGGTGACTAGGCCTATAAGGTCTCCAACCCCGAACTAAAAGAACACCATTGTACCATGAAGCAATCATAATGGAAAAAGTTACTATTTTTAGCAGTTTTCCAAAATCTGTCGATGCCATGATGTTTAGAATTTCATAAAGCTTCCAAAAGTCAATTAAAATATTTTTTGTGGAAATTTTCCAAAAATAATAAGTTTTTGGTGACCCGACCCGTCAGTTTTGATCGTCTCGAAAAACTGCATCCGTACCCCAAAATTTGAAAAAATGCATTTTCGGACGCCGGGGACTGCTAAATATGGCAGATACCCAGGTTAAATACACCTTAGTTAGATCTTAGTATAGCAAGTTCTGGCATCAAATTCTGATTCGTATTGCCCGTCTTAGGTTAAAATTATATTTTTCTAAAGTTGTGCGGGGAGGCATTGGGACTCGGGGGCTGTGTGGGAACTAGTCCCAGGCCACTGGGAGCTTGCTTTAGTAGCTAGGGGGTGCCCTCACACCTCTAGGGGCTTGTGGGAGACTTGCCATGCTTGAGAGAGAGTGTGAGAGTTAGTGAGACTAAGTTAGCTGGACACTTGGTAAGCATGTAACTGAGTTGCCTTGCATGAGGTGAGTACTTCCTCAGATGTATTTAGCAGCCTGGTTCGATTTTCAACTTGGGAGAGCCTATATAAGAGTGTGCTCACACACATCCACACACACATATTCTCACACACACACTAAGTACACACACACACACACCTTGAGGAGGTGCTGTCCCGACAGACATAGTATTTGGAAGAGGAGCTAGGAGGGAAGGTGCTGCCCGTTTCTCGTTGTAGTGCAGCTCTACTTCCATGAAGAGAAAAAGAGCAAAGAAATGCAAGCTAAGCTTCTTTGAAGCCTACACATTTACTGAGCAGTGATCAGGGCTTGTTAACAGGCCAAGTTTAATGATTAATGTATACCAAATGCAGCTTTAAAGGGCCAACTGATGCCTTAATAATGCTAAAAAGGACTATGTTTGAAGTGAGAATAGATGGGATATTATGATCTAGAAGTGTAGTGCTTAAAGAGCTCTATCGGCTTGTCTTTACGGCTCCTCGATTGGAGCTATAGTGAAGAAGTTACGGCAGTTCGAAGTTTGAGTCGATTGCAGATCCGTACCGGATTGGGCAACTGCAGCTGAGGGGACAAAGATGAAATGAATGGATGGGCTTGAATTGTTCACTTTGTGGAGCGCGTTGATCTTTTCAGATCAACGATCGGAGTTCCGGTTGCCAAGATATTATCCGTTAAAGATTCATCGGGGGCCGACTCCATACTAGTTATGTCCGCTCGGTTGGAGTGCCATCTCGGAGTTTTTGTTGTTCGTCCGGGTTTTGGAATGCAATCATTGCAGGGAAAGGCCAACAGTGCTGCGGTTTGCTGGAGAAAAATGACTTGCTAGGCGATGCTTGGCCGAAGTGTATACTAAATGTGATGTTGTTTTACCAGAGCACAAAAAGTGCTTGAAGAGCTTCATGTGATCTCATGGAAAGCATTGATTGTGGGATTGACCCTAAGGGGAGAGAATCCCTGAAGAGACTATTGGCAAGGACTACTCGAAAGAGATGTTGTGCTTGGCAGTGCTTTGGCCGACATGTATGCTAAATGTGTTGCCCTACGAGGGCCTAAACTCGCCAATAAGTTAATTTGGCTGCCCCACCCAAAAGCAAAGGCAAGGCCGCCCACGATGAATGAAGGGCCGCCCAAGGCAAGTGAACCCAAGCATAGCCCACCCAACTCAAGGAATTAGACCGGCCGCCCAAAGCTAAGATCACTATGGCCGCCCAATGAGCTTAAGGAGAATGGCCGCCCATTAAGGCCAATGGCCGCCCACTTGATATAATAAAAAGGTGCTTTTGTGTGTGAACAAGAGAAAAACAAAAAGGGCATGGCGGGCAACTGGAAGCGTAGGCAGCGAGCAGGGGAAAATGGGCTCGGATTCGCCAGCTCGCGTAGGGGATGAGGACGCTGAAGAAGGGTAAAGTCCGTAGATTGCAGGAGCGCTCCCGTTCGGCACCAGTTGCGACAAGTTTGGTGCTGCTCATCCCCATCACTTGCCACGTCATCGAATAAGGTCACGCGCCACGTCAATGACGTCGGGCGCCACTACTGGGGGGGGGGGGGGGGGGGGGGGGGGGGGGGGGGGGGGTGAGTGTTGGCAAGAAAACGAGGAGAAGAGTTTGAGGCAAGAAATTAGGGAATCAAAACGTGAAGGTGAGGGAGCTCAAGGAGAGCTTAACAAAGGAGAAGAAGAGGAGGCAAAGCGCTCCCTCTCGAGCTTGAACGAAGCAAGGGTAACCAAGACGAGGAGGTGAAGGGAGCCAAGGTGAGGAGGTGAAGGGAGACAAGGAGAGGTTTCTCTCTCTCGATCTCCAATCAAAGCAAGGAGTTTTCTCTCTCTCTCGGCCATGGCGACATAGGGGATCCAGGAGGGTTAATCTCTCTCTCTCTCTCTCTCTCTCTCTCTCTCTCTCTCTCTCTCTCTCTCTCTCTCTGATAAGCAAAAGGACTTGTTCTCGTGCACAAGCAAGAAGACTCTTTTCTCTCTTGCTCTCGACATCCAACTAAGAAGAGAAAATCTAATGAGTGAAAGGTTTCGAGCAGAAGAAGGTAATCAAGAAAGGAAGATTGAAGCGGCTTGGAAAGGGAGTCGGAGCTTGAAGGCAATAAAAAATTAATTTGATTAAAGGAGAAGTTGAGGTCATGAATGACAGATAAGGCAGTGCATAGCGCACAAAGCAGGAAATTGCAAGATAATTGATAATAATTGAGGCTTGATGATTGAGGCAGTGAACTAACTTGAAGCTTGCAGAATCTAATGGAACTTGAAGCAGATAAAGCGATAAGAGATAATTTCCATCACTGTCATCCGTTAAAGATTGAATTAGCATTTTGTTAAGTCCGGTGTCGTTAACGGCCCGATTAATCCTATAAACGGGAGCTTAAACTCCTAGTTAACAACTGATCCAAGTGACGGTGCTATTAACAGCCCGCCTTGGCTAAGGAATAAGTTGTACTCAAAGTAATATTCAATTAATTGCTAATTGCGGTGATTGCCAGAGTTATCAATTGTTCTTGTTCTCTCTCTTACACACCTCCCACAGCCAGAGGCCCGCCGGCTCATGTAGCGAACGCATATCCCCCAACATCTTTGGTGAACCCGACGCGAAACGAGCTGGGGTGGGAGGTTAAGATGGAGATGCCAAAAGATTTAAAGCAGTTTATTGAAGATTTTAGTGCCAATGGATTTGATAAAAATCTAGCAGTTATAGCTTTGCCAAAAATGATGGAATTGGTTCAGGGGTATCTACAGGAAGCAAAAGCCATGCAGATA
Organism: Adiantum capillus-veneris; assembly: GCF_014529385.1. Lineage (NCBI taxonomy): Eukaryota > Viridiplantae > Streptophyta > Polypodiopsida > Polypodiales > Pteridaceae > Adiantum > Adiantum capillus-veneris. The sequence goes on along the minus strand of NC_140936.1, from coordinate 83,495,048 downwards.
AAAAAGCAGATTGATGATGCTGTAAAGCTAGCACTTGATGCTGTTCGGGAGCAGTATTATATTTTTCAGGGATATCAACCAGAAGGTTTTTTTGCATGTTACGAAGCTGAGATGAAGAGCCGAAATGTTCCAGAAGATTGGATGATTGCATCTTTTGAGGAGGTTGTAAACTCGGATTTTAAAAAGTAGGTTCAAGAACTGGCAAAAGAATATTCCACACGGTGGGAGTATTTTGCAGAGGAATTTATTTATGAAAGCTCAAGGATTCTAGATCGGGAAATAAAGGAGATTACTGAACGAAATAATGTTGTCTTCAGTAAAGGTGAAGGGGATTAGATGCAGATCCTCAACTATGATGAATTTTGGGAGTATATTTCTGCAAGAAGGAAAGCCAAAGAGAATGCTAAGCTGGAAGTAGCAAATTCAGTTTCAGAGGAGCTTAATTTGAGCAACGAAGAAAAGGTAAACAATGAAATTAATGCTGGAACATATTTATATGATTTTTTTTCAAAGATTGCTTGCATGGACGCTACCTCTAGTAATGGTTCCAGAGAAGACATAGACTGTGCAGCTAGAGGTTCGCAAGCTGTTGACCTTGACATGGGTTATTCTGAAGGATTTCATCAAGCAGATGCGCCTCTACATAATATTTCTAAAACTATCAGCACTAATAGGCGAGAAGGACAACATGTTTGGTGAAGATGAGTGCATAAATAAAGCTATTATATACGTAGTAGCTGATGAAGTGACTAAAATTGTGGCCCCAACACAGGATGAGCCTGAGGATGCCAATGAACCTATGATTGCTACTAACAATATGCTTGCAGATGAGATGAGCCTTTACAGTTCTATAATGTATTGCTAAGTGCAGATTAGAAGCAACGAGGAAGCAAGGCGAGGAGGGGAGGGTAAGCAAGAAGGCAAGCTCTTTCTCTCTCTCGATCTCCAATCAAAGCAAGGGGCTCTCTCTCCTCTCTCTTGTCCTCGGCTAATGGAAGGCGGAGATTACAAGCTTCTTTTGCTTGTTGAGGCAAGGAATTTAGCTTGAGAAGGAGAGTGTCAAGGCAATCAAGCAAGGTCGAGAAGAAGCTTGTCGAGGCAAGCAAGCAAAGCAAGGGAGTAAACTTGAAGCAAGCAAGGGTGAGCCTGGTAGAAGCAACCAAGGGAGTAAGCTTAAAGAAAGCAAGTAGGTCGAGAAGAAGCTGGTCGATGTCGAAGCAAGCAAGCTTGAGAAGGCGAGCTTGGTTAAAGAAAGCAAGTTGAGAAGCTGGAGAGGGCATGAAGCATTAAGGAGGAGCTCGACAACATAAGGTGAACAAGAAAACAGGGGGATCCAGGGACTTGAAGGGAAGAATGAAGTCCGAAGGGCAAAAGCCAAGAAGAGAGTTGAAGCTCGGCAAGGAAAGCTGACTTGAAGCTTGCAAAATCTAATGGAACTTGAAGCAGATAAAGCAACAAGAGATAATTATCATCACAGTCATCGACTAGAGATTGATTTAATATTCTGTTAAGTATGGTGCCGTTAACGGCCCGGTTAATCCTGTAAGCGGGAGCTTAAACTCCTAGCTAGCAGATGATCCAAGTGACGATGTTGTTAATAGTCCCCACTTGGCTACCAATTAAGCTGTACTTAAAGCTTGACTTGATTAATTGAAGGGTACGGTAATTGCCAGAGTTATCACTTGTTCTCATTCTCTTTCTTTCACACCTCCCACAGCCAGAGTCCCGTTGCCTACCCGGCTCACGTAGCGAACACATATCCCCCGACATTGTCTCAAGGAGGCCCTTGCATCAGAATTTCGACAGGAATTCAGCCGTAACCTCGATAATTTTCGATTTAATTCATGCTTGTTATAATTCCCTCTCTAATATCCTCTTAATTCCGCATCTAGTATGCATAATCATAGTCAAAATACTCATTAGATACTCTCCACGTCTCCGTATCCATGATCTAGATCATAAATCTTAATCTAATTAGTAATCATGCAAGAAATTAGTCACTCTTAATCATAGTTTAATGCATATTTAAGGAATCATCCACTAGTCACCGTTGTGATTAAAAATCAAGTCAACTTTGAGGTGGAAATGGTCCATTGCATTCTATTACTCCATAATGTGTAAATAATTAAATTAGAATCAAATGCTCATGGATTACGATTTAATTAGGGAAAATTAATCCATCATTAATCATTAGGAAGGGAGAAATCCTCTCATCTATACATACAATAAATCTGGAATTCTCTACTTACATTCAGAAGTGATTAAGCACGTCTATTTCATCTCTAGTAGAACTGATTAAGTAAAAATTTGAATTTCATAAATATCTAAGTCAAGTAATTAACCTTAGGGCCTATTCCCATAGAATAAGTATGGTGCTATCGGGACTCTCTATGTCTTGAAGTAAGTCTAACCTCTCATACAAGGGGATTTGCTTATTGAAACTAATCCGTCATCATGGTTGTATGTTACTCTCGAATGTTAGCTTTCTTTTCCAAGTTGTCAATTTAAGTAGTGAGTATAAAATGGCCCCAGTAAAGAGAACTCGTTTCGGTGGTTCCCATGAGCACGAGGCGGGGACAAGCAGCACTAATGGAAAGGGAAAAGCTCCCATGGTCGACCAAGTACCGGCCGTCTCACGGAGCAATGATGAGAAAATTGTGGAGGTAGGTCAAGTTTTAATTCAAGTTTGTTAAAGCAACATTGCATTCGATAAGGTAGGATGAAAAACACATTTCCCAACATGTTGGAAATCAACGAAAACCACGACATTTAAATTAATTGTATTTTATATGCAAGTAAGAAATAATGCTTTCGGCATATACTGTCTGAAGTAGGAAAGATTGGTTGCTAGGGAAAATTTAGCTTAGCTAGTTTATTTTCAATTTCAATGTTGATCTAGTCGGAACCCCCTCTTGATCATGGGGGGCAGCTCGCGAAGTTATTCGCAGGAGCGAAGATGCCTCAAGTGTACATGCCTCTGAAACATGGGGAAAAAGGCACTCGGGACTTCTCTCCTCTTGGAACGTGGGTCTTAGGATCGCTAGATAAGTTAATCACGCTTCCCCTGCGGGATGGAACTAGATCTTGATGCTAGTAGGCTCGAACTTGACTCACTTTATGATGAGAGATCGTCCGCTAGATGAACCATAAACCACTTTGTTTGCTCCCGCTGTAGATCTAGTGGCCACCAGGTTTACCATTAGATCCGTCGTTTGAGATGACGGGGTGTGGACCTCACACCTGGTATCAGAGCCTAGGTTTACGAACTGGAAAATAATGTTGTTTGAAACTTTTAAAATAATAAAGGTTGGCAGGGTAGACGTACTCAAGGACTGAGCATTGATGTTTCAGGAAGATGCCAAGATTGCTTACTGCAAGTTTAGAACATTTGAGATAATGTATATGGAGGCGTGTCGTTCTCCAAAATACAATTTCCGCCGAAGCATGATGGAAATTTTGATGAAGGCCTTTCCTCCTCCATCAATGGGAATCCATCAAGGTTGGGAGATTACCGGAATAGTAAGGGTGGTATCTTCTACATCAATGCTACAAAATTTGAGTATTTGTCCACTGACTTGAAGAAGCTTCTTTGGGTGCATGAATTGCAGGTTATCCAAGTTTTTTACTTCCTTGGAACTTTTGGAGAATTTAAGATCACTGTAGATGGTCTCAAGACAACCTTGAACTGATGGGTCTTTTATCAAGCAAAGAATGTGATCCCTAGTGATAGAATTAAGCCTATTGCCATTCTGGATGTGTTTCCTCCAAACGAGAATCTTGTAATATTTGAGTCTATTAGCAATGTGTACAAAAAATACTACTCTGATGAGATAGTAGACTATAAGGATTGTCTTCAAACACTTATCACTTGTACTATTGTGCTCCTGAACAACCAGCAGTTAGAATCCTTTAACTGTTGAACCAAGCTAGATTTGTAAATACTTGCCATAAATAAACTATGGAACCCGACTTGGATAAGGAAATTTTGTATTTGAGTCTCTGTCTCTTGATAAAGTGGGATCTTGAATTTTATTTAAGTCTCGTGTCTATTTGAAATCCAAGTAATCGTATCAAGAATCTCGTGTAACCCATGTAGGCACCGCCTACTTCTCTCTACTCGACGGTGCAGGAAAAGAAGCTACTTCTTAAGCAAGCCCAACCTCCACTCTTCAAGGGCGAGGGGGCAAATGTGGAAAGAGATATGGAAGTATGGACGGAGGCTATGGACGACTATTTCAAAGTTGCGGGAACCCAACCCGTGAATCAAACCATGCTTGCGATGTTCCGCTTGTCTGGAGATGCCAAGATATGGTGGAAGCAACATTGCAGGGACTTGGATATCAAGGGATCTTCCCAGTCATGGGAAGACATCAAGGTTGCGGTGATGGAGCGATACTTACCACCCGCTCACAAAGCCCTGAAGATGAATGAGTTTTTCTCACTTCGACAGCTTACTTCCTCCGTCGAAGAATACTACTCGAAGTTCATCACACTTCGGAGATATGCTCCTTGGATGACATTGGAATAGCAAGTAGCACAGTTTTGCCAAGGACTCATCGACCCCTTGAACAACCGATTAGAAGCTCTCAGGCCAGCAACTCTACAAGATGCCTTGCTAAGGGCCAAACCGTTAGCTAAAGAGATTTAGAGGACTACCCAAGATAGTCAATACTATTTTTCAAAGAGGGCGAGTCCAGACAACTGGAGTAAGAGACCACTCAACCCTGGATACGAACATCGTCCAATAGTAGTTACTATGGCAGCTATCGAGTTTCCCAATATAAGATGCTTTGAGTGCCTGGAGTATGGACATTACAAAAGCCGATGTCCAGAAAGGATTTCCCAAACATCCGGTGCTAATAATGTACCTTTGAACGTCAATGGGCTAGGTCAACCAAACAGAAAAGGAGGCCGAGGAAGAGGAAACATAGGACAAGGAAGCGGAGCTTTCGCTAATGCCGCAGTGAGACAACCAACTGTCGGTGACAAAGCTGGTGAGTGAGCAGCTCTGTATGCTGCAACTGCTAATCCTAGTGAGCCGTAATTCAAGCACCAGGATCTCATCAAAGTTCAGCAAAATAAGACGCATAAACCTAAAGACTATTCCATTATCAAAGGATGTCTTTACTTTAGACAAAGGATATATGTACCTAAGTAGTTAGCATAGAGTTTATTCAGATGTATTCTTGAGATGATGACATCTCAAATTTTTCACGTTGGGGGGGATGTAAGGTCTCCGACCCCGAGCTAAAAGAACACCATTGTACCATGAAACAATCATAATGGAAAAAGTTACTATTTTTAGCAGTTTTCCAAAATCTGTCGATGCCATGATGTTTAGAATATCAGAAAGCTTCCAAAAGTGAATTAAAATAATTTTTGTGGAAATTTTCCAAAAATAGTAAGTTTTTGTGCTGATTTTCCATGAAGTCGCATAGTTGGAATGTTTAGCTCAATTGGCTGTAAAGCCTCTTGACCATAGACCAAGTGAAATGGTGTGAACTCCGTGGCTTCCCTATATGTGGTTCGATACGCCCACAAGGCACCATCCAAGAAGTCATCCCACAACTTTGTCTTGTTTTTCACCATCTTTATAATGATGCCTGCAATGACACCATTAGCTTTTTCTACCAAACCATTTGATTGGGGATAGTAGGGTGTACTGTGACGATGTAGAATGTGAAGTTCTTCATAGACTTCTGTGAGTAATCCCTTTCTAAACCCTGGACCATTATCAGAAACAATCTCCAAAGGTGTGCCAAATCTACAACAAATGTGAGTGTAGACGAATTTGCTCACTGTCCTCTCATTTACCTTTGCCACACTTTGTGCTTCCACCCACCTAGTCATATAGTCTACAGCCACTAGAATGTAGAGTTTACCATTTTTTGTCCTAGGCAGAGGACCCATAACATCAATGCCCCACTTTTCAAAGGGTCCATTTGCAAGCACAATTTGCCTTGGACCATAAACCAATATTCTATTCCCATTTACCTGACAATTGTGACAACTTTTACACCAATGTTGGACATCCACATGCAGACTTGGCCAAACATACCCCGCAAGCAAAATCTTCTTCACAGTTAATTCTTGGGAAAAATGACCACCACATGCCTCTTCATGCAAACCTTTTAGAATGGCTGGAATTTTCGCGATAGTTGGTACTCTTCTGCACACTTTATCCTTCCCTCTTTGATAGAGGGAGCCTTCTAGGAAGAGATACATGCTTGCCTTCTTCATGAGTCTCCTCTTCTGAGCTTTTATGAAGTCTGGTGGAAACTCACCCTCCAAAATGTAGCCAATAATGGGAGCCAATGACTCCAATCCCTGGTATCTCGGTTGCTTGACAGCTGCTGCCACCATGATGACCTGCACTTCTCTCTCAACACATGTAACTGCTTGTTGTGCAAGTAAATCAGCATCTTCATTTTGTTTCCTAGGAATATGATATAATTGCACCTCCTCAAATTGATTAAATAGCCTACGGATGGTATGAACTTTGGCCCTTAGTCTTTCATTTTGGCATGCCCAAATGCCTAAAATCTGCTTCACAATGAGAAGTGCATCCCCTTTTACTATGAGACGTTGTATACCATGGCCAATGCATATTTTTAAACCATGAAGTAGTGTGTCATATTCTGCTTCATTGTTGCTAGCTGAACTTGGTAGATTGAACTTCTCTTTCGTGACCACCTCTCCACTTGGGTTGAGCAACACTAGCCCTCCCCCTGCTTTTCCTGTGGCTCGACGAAAAGCTCCATCAAAGAACAAGGTAAAAGCATTAGGAATACTTTTTGGTGGTGGCAATGGTAGGGTCTTTACTTCAGGCACCTTAATCTCCTTTTCATGCACCCTATAAGTGAGAATCCCTGCCAATTGTGCACGCACACTATCTTCTACCTTGAAAGAGTATTGAAACTCTTGCAACTCCATAATCCACTTTGAGATCCTAGTACTAAGATTCATTTGAGATGACACCCAAGGGAACAAATTCTCTGCGGTGAGGATTACAAAAGGTTTTGGGAGCAAGTAGGATCTAAACTTCCTTATCGCAAACATGAGAGAAAGCATCATGAGTTCTGCCTCCGTGTAGCCTCTCTCTAAAGCATTCATGACCCTACTAGCAAAGTAGATGGGCCGCATCCTGGTACTATAGGGATCTTGTTGTAACAAAACTGCACCAATTGTTTCTTTCCCAGCACTAGAGCTAACAAAGAATGTGTACTCCCAACAAGGAGGCATGAGTGTTGGTAGCTCTGACAAAATGGCTTTAATGTTACAAAAGTACTCTTCAAGCTCATCAGACCATGCAAATTCTACTTGTTGTGTCAACTTTTGCAAAGGGTGAAGTAACTCCGAGGCTAAGTGAATGAAGCGTGACATATACTTCACCTTTTGAATGAATGAGATGACCTCCTTAAGACTCTTGGGTGATGGTAGCTCAATAAGAGACTTTGCCTTTGAAGGATCCACTTCAATGCCTTTGTAAGAAACTTTATGACCAAGCAAGATTACTTCATCCTCACCTATATGGAACTTGTCGGGGTTGAGTTGACCTCCCATGTCGTAGAGCTTCTTTAAACCTTCTTCTACCCTTTGTAGATGCAATGATTTTGAGCTATAAATACAGAAATCATCAATGAACACCCTAATTGACTTTCCAAAGAATGCTTGAAACACCAGATTCATGAAACGTTGGAATGTTGCAGGAGCATTTGTCAGACCAAATGGCATGACTCTAAAAGCATAACAACCCCAAGGAGTGATAAAGGTTGTTTTCAATTGATCCTCCAATGCAATCCCTATTTGAAAGTAATCTGAGTAACCATTGCACACAGTGTACTTCTCATGACCAGCTACCTCATTTAGTATCTCATCCTGGAATGGGAGGGGAAAGTGATCTCTTTTTGTTGCCTCATTGAGGGGACGGTAATCCACACACACCCTCCAATTGCCATTTTTCTTAGGAGTGACAACAACAGGAGAGACCCACTCTGAATTCTCCACTGGATAAATGAAACCTGCTGCTAGAAGCTTTCTTACCTCCTTGAGTAGAGCCCGTTCCTTTATAACTCCTAGCCTTCGTAGCTTCTGAGCTTTAGGTGTGGCCTCAGGCTTTAACTCAATCTTGTGTTGAAAAACATCTACCCCACGCACGTCGGTGTAGTCTTTAGCAAAAAGCCTAGGAAACTTCCTTAGCACACATTTGAACTCCTCTCTTTCATCCTTTGTAAGTGTTGTTGATAGCATACCTTCCAGCATCCCTTCATCTTGAACACCTTCGTTCTCTTGAGGACCTACCTCCTCCAAGCCTTGACAAGAGGTCTCTTGGTTGCTTGGCTTAAACCTTACCCCCATGACTTCGATGGAAGACTCCTCTTCAGTAATGCTGCCGCTACTTTCTTCTTCTGAAGTGCTATCAGTCCAACCTTCTTCCGTATCACTTTGAGATGATTCTTCATGGATCTCCTCTTGGCGTTGCTCCTTCATGTCAAAGACAACCTTCTTATGATTGTAGTTCCTGCAAATTAGCTTTTCACTCTCCCAATCCTGCAAAGCTCGCATTTTCATTAGCCATGGTCTCCCTAGGATAAATGGGTAACCATTTCCTTTGGTAGACATGACATAGAAATCCACTGCCTTCTTAATGCCAAAGGCCTCCACAAAAACATTTTTACAAATGCCTACACACCTAGCCTTGCTATTGTTTGCCATCTTGACCTTAATTTCAGGTGTCTCATGGATGTGCATGCCTAGTTTTTGCATGAGTCCCTCTGTCATGATGCAAATTTGTGCACCCCCATCCACTAGACCTTTCCTAACCAATCTTCCTTTGATGTAACAGTCTAGCACCGGTGTAATGTCCTCATTCATTTCAGCTTGTGAAATTTTTACAACAGGCACACTCTCTTTTACCTTTCTCCTAGTGCTAACTGCCCTTGTTAAATACCTCCTAACTTGTGGACATAATGCAAGAAATTGAGGCCATGAAATATCAGGACCCTTACCTCTCATGTCTTCCAACAAGTTGTACAGAGCCATACCATGTCCAAGAGGGAAGTCTTGGAGGTTGATACGACGTCGAGTCCTCTTGGTTTCCTTGGTTTCCTTTGCCTTCTTTCCTTGTCCATGGTCACTCTGTGATGTGACTCCTTCTTTCTCTTTACCTTTTCCTCGGCCACGCTTAATGCCATTGGCTTCCATGTCAACCTCATTTGAATTTGTCACCTCTACCACATGCACATTTGGATCTGGCAAAGGTGGAACTCCTTCTACCCCTTGTGGAGGTGGTCTTGGCCCATTTGGCCTTTGTAGAAGCCTTGGTTGTTGACCAGATCCTTCTCCTACATTCATCACTGGGTAATTCAAGTTAGGTCTCCCTGGCTCTCCACGGGGCCAAGGAAAATTATACATCCCATGTCCAGACTCTCCGCAATTCCAACATTGCAAGACTCTCCTAGTTGGTTGCTCTCTCTCTTCTGACTTCTTTGCTTGTCCCTTTGGACCTACAGCTTGTGCAAGGTGAATTGACAAGCTGCTTAAAGATTCATTTAACTTCTCAATCACTTCAGCCGTTACCTCAGGAAGCTCCCTAGATGTTGATGCTTGTGACTTACCTTTGGGTCTAAGACCTTCTATTGGAACCTCTCCCCTTAAGCACTTGAGTTTCCTATACTTCTCAGTAGCCCTAGTTTCAGCTGCATCAAAAGTAGCAGGTGCACCCGCCTCAATTTTTACCTTAAGGTCAGGAAAGAGTCCGGCTATGAACCTCTCCTTCTTTAAAAATTCTACACCATCACCAGGGTTAGCAACATTTCGTATCCATAGAGCCCAAAGACGTAGAAACTCTTGCTTGTACAAGTAGTAGTCATCTAAGTCTTTTTGCTTATGAGAAACAATGTCTTGCCATAGTTTTTGAGTGTTTTGGGGATCAAAGAAGTATCTCTTAAAACGATTCAAAACTTCTATGTAATTCCCCTTAATTTCCTCAGGCAAAGAGTCAAACCAAGTACTAGAATCTTTCCTAAGGACCACCTCAAACATTTCTACACGTTCTTGATCGGTTACTATCCTCTTGATACGGCAAGACATCTTGAAATTTGCTAAAAATAATTCTGCATCCTATCCAGGATCTCCAAAGAAAAGAGGATATCCAGACATTTGGCGTTGGCTCTCCATTATTATGAAAGATTACAACACGAGTTACAATAAGGGATACAATAGAGATTTAGAACCACTCGCCTGCAAATGAAGAAGTAAGAAAATACCACTCTAGGTTTTCTTCTTCAGCTATCCAAGCTTCAATGAGGTCTCGATTTGTTTGATCAAAACAAAAAGGTAGACTATTGATGAGCTCTAAGAAGGGTTGAAATTCTTCAAATCTAAGGCGATAAACAGAAATCTCTAGAACTTAATTTTTTGGATCCAAAAGAGCAACCACGTCCCAAGTGATAAATTGCACTTGCTCTATAATTCCCAACGCACAAGCGGTTTGTATAAAAACTAGATCTTCATGCTCGTCGAAGGCTGTGAGAAAGTAGCAATTGACTAGGAGCTCCTTTCCTTCGAGTTCCACACAGTCAGAGTGAGGCAACCTTCTCACAATTTCATAAAGAACATCCTCATAAAGTCCAATCAAGTTTGCAAGATTTAAAGACTCCACTTGTGCTACAAAATTCCTGGACAAAAACTCCTTAGGATTATGGTTAAATCATTCAAAAGCATAAAGAGATTTACAATGTCTCTATGAACAAAGTGTCATAGAAAGTAGAGAAGGATGAGAATTTATACAAATTTGCAATCTTCTCTATGCTCTCTTTATTAAGACAAGCTCTGAATAGCTCCCTATCTCCTTTGTTGAAAGCGAAAGGAAGACTATTAATAAGACGCAAATGAGGGAAAAATTCACCAAATGTGAGTCTATGAAGCATGAACTCTGGCCACAAGTTTCCTGAAGAGTCTTCCTCAATGGTGAAATGCACTGGCCAAACGCCAAATTTCACTCTATTTACCAATCTTAGGGCATACACTAGTTGGATGAATGCGCGGTCTTCCTTAGTGCCCAACAACAAGAGGAAAATGGAATCCACGCGTAGGACCTTTCGTCTTAACTTCACCACCCTCTTGTTATGAGGGAGACGCCTTACTACTTGCTCCTGCAACTCAATTGGTAATAGAGCTAGATCTCTAAGGATTGAACTTTCACTGCACACACATTCCCTGTTAGAACAAATGATCGTTTTTTGTTTCTTGTAACAACTTGGACAAAGAAAAAACAAACATACACACTATTTTGCCGGGCTGCACTTCATTTTAAAATAAAACGAACACATGTACATCAAAAGAAGTGTGGTAGTTGATGAGAGGTAGAATGACAGGGTTTGGTGATGCAAGAATTTCTCCTACTCTTTGGGCACCAAACATGAACACCATTCGTTGTTGAAAATGGATCTTTCTACTAAGTGCAACGTTTATTCTAATGTGTGGAGTAAAATCAAAGGGAACAACCTCTATTCCTGGGCCATTATCCATGGCCTATGCATGTCCTAATGCTTAAAATAACACAAAAATATAGACGTCCAAGCTCATATCGTACCTAATGAGAGGCAAAATAAAAGGATTTACCGAAGTGTTTATCTCGGCTAACCTAAGAGGACCTAAAATCCTACGAATTACCCGCTGAAATTGCAACTTAGTACTAACAATGTATCTTATGTGTATCTTTTGCCTTGCAATGGGAATGAAAGGATCATACAAACTCTCGTGATTCATGCAAATTACTTGACTATGCTAAAAGTTGATCCTACACAAAAACATACACGAGTTGTTTTCCTCCGTGGGGGCACCAATTTGAAGCAATCCGGGGCGGGCAACAAGAAGAGCAACCTCTAGACACCCTTCAAGGCTCCCGTGCTGCTCAATGGGGCTGGGGCACAACACAACACAAACCAAAACAACAAACCCCCAGCCAAATCCCAACTACACAAGGGGCACCACCTAGTTTAAGAGCGAACTAGGACGCAAAAGAGGAGAATCGTTAGAGCAACCCACAAACAAGCAAGGAATTTACACTAACCCTAACACCAATGGAACACTGTCACACATTAAAATACGAGAGAGAGAGAGAGAGAGAGAGAGAGAGAGAGAGAGAGAGAGAGAGAGAGAGAGAGAGAGAGAGAGAGAGAAGGGGGTGCTTGTTGCACTAATGCCTTCTTACAAATCTGTCATGACCAATCAAAGTGAGATTAGTATTTGTTCAACATAGCCTGAGTAAATTACACCACAACACATCACAAGAAAAAAACCACCCCAATCACTGTCTTAAGGCCAGGGGAGTCCTCTCCACCCTGTCGCCCTCTTACAGCATGTGGGATTTATGGCTAAATTGATAACAGTACCCGGAGACAAGCTATCAAGAACTTAAATAAAACACCAAGACACTTACACATCATTATTGTCCATGACTTCACGTTGGAAGGGAGACAAGGTATCCATGCTTAGTCCAAATTCACCCTCCTTGATTCAGCAAATGTTGGGCTTACTCTAGTAGGAGAAATGATAGATTTCCTACTCTCAATTTAATGATCACTCTCTCTTACAATGGCATAGAGTTCCCTTGCTAATCACCCCTAATACAACACATACATATGCCTAATGCCAATGAGATTCCACTCAAGAGCTCCTTCTCAAGAGGTTGAGCTTGGCTTCTCAAGCTATAGCATAGTGCTCTTTCTTCTCCCCCTTTTTTGTGCTAGCTACACCCTCCTTTTATAGCCATTTTGAAGGCTAGGGTTACTCCTCTAACCATGGTTGGGTTAGATTTTCAGCAATTTATCTAATTTCTTTTGCTTGGAATTATCAAGAAGTTGGTGGGGAAAGAGAGAGGAGAGAAATGGAGGTGATAGAACTTTTCATAGTGGGTTAGTGTTAGTAGAGTTAGTATTAATTTACAAATGGAATTGGATATTTACAATGGGAGTATCCATGTAGGATACAAATAAGGAAGAAAAACTCTTAAGAGGTAAGAAAAGGTGGATTTCTTACAAGGTTGATGCTCCAAGTTTCTTGAGTAGGGCCAATTTTGACGCTTGTTGACGGTCCACTAGCTTTGACGGTACATTTTTTCTCCACTCTTGACCTTCCTTGAGAGACAAGGTAATTGAAGCTGAGTAATCAACCACCATGATGCTGTCTTTTAAGAGAAGAGGCTGAATTTTGTGGTTTTTTTGATAGATATGGGTAATTTGGAGGAGGAAAAATGAGACTAGGTGGTCAATTTTGGAATGGAATTGTGTGTGGGAGGTATGAGTTCACCATGGTTTCTCTTATTCTTCAAGGTTGAGGAGAAGGTGAGTAGGGTGCAGAGAGGAGTGGTGAGAAAGGTGGGGATGATGAGTGGAGAAGTGTGTGTGAAAGAGGAAAATGATAGAGTGGAAGAGAGAGTGTGGCTGCATAGCATGGGAAAACTGGGGTCCACTAATAAAATCATAGCTCATAGCTTGTAGCTCAAAAAAATATGAAAAACTGAGGCAAAAGTTTAGCCCACGAGCTACAACTTTTGTTTGTATCACCTTTTCAAATTCGGAGAGCAAGTGAACTTTAAAAATTCAACAAAACCGACCGTTTTTTTCCACTGCACAAGGTCCTTGTGGGGTCCTTCTTTGGATGATTCTTTTGAATACCTCCAAGAGTGAGCCCTCCATAGTGCATGTATGCATGCCACCTACCCTTGACCTTATTTGGTAGGTCTATAATTGAAGATATTGTTGAGATCATGACATAAGTGAATAGTACAACTAAGAAAATCAAATATTGAGGGGTCTAAAAAATATGTACATGTCAAATATAAATAATATAAGTGGAAAAAATATAAAGGGGTCAAAAAAAATCTCTCTCATTATGAGGCTACCATAAAAAGATAAATATTTTTGGTGTTCTATTTTTTTAGAAAAAAAAAACAAAATAGATGTAGGAAGGGGAAAATCACAATAGTGTAAAACTATACACATAAATAAAACTAGTTTTTTTGGATTTTTGTTGGGGTGGAGTTACACCAAATATAAGAGAAGCTTACATGAAAATATTTCTATATGGAATAAAGAGTATGAAAAATGGTAAGAAAAATTGTGGTAATGGTGAGGCAATTTACAGAGCATAAATAACACACACCTAGGTAGAAATATTTAAATAAATACCAAAATAATTATGAAAAAATCTTTTATTTAGGCCCTATATACAAAGAAATATTTACATACGCATGGGCCATAATATACTTATATTTTTTATATTTTTTATTTTTTTGGCTCAACTAGCCCAATGACTAGCTAATTGAGGGTTTTTTATTTCAGTAAGGAGATATGGAAAAAGTCCCCTAACTCACACACACCTATATACAGTGAAATGGTAGGGATAGCCATAGCTTTTGGGTGAATTTGGTAGGGTGGAGTAACTTACTATGGCAATTATGGAGAGCCGAAAAACGGCTATCAATGCATGTCATTAGCAACTGACCATATCCCTACATTGAAATTGCTAAATAGAGCCTTTAAAAACTCAATGCATCCTGGACGAATAACAATATGCTCATGTCCAAACTTTAAGCTCTTCATTTTCTTGGACTTTTGCCAGCATCTCCTCAGGAACAATCCACACAAGCTCACTATTATAGTCAGCATTCGTTTGTTGGTTGATGGAAGGTCTGACTCACCATGCACTTCGATTTCCAAATCCTGGGGTGCTAAAATATTTGTGTTGGATTCTCCTTCTAGCGTTGCACATGTTCTGGAGCTTCCATTGCCTTCTACTTCCATTGTGGTGTCATGCAATCCAATTACCAACTCTTAGGCTACTATAATATTTTCATTGGATTCTTCTTCTTCCCTTGCACATGTTCTGGAACTTTCACTGTCTTCTTCCATTGGATTACTTTAAATTTATCTCCAGTCGTTGTAGCAGTTGACCTTCAAAGACTTGTAGATTCTTGTCATCTTCGTCAGAAACTCTTTGGTTGACATAGAGATTGATAGAATCTTTCTTAGTAGGGTCAATGGCATTAGCATCCTCTATACCAACAATCTCGAGTAAAACTTTGTCAGCCGCAATATCTTGTTGAAGGACTTCAAGTTTAAAGAACACCTAATTTTAGATTCCAAAGTATCTAAATTTTGATAACTCTTTTTTGTCACACTCTTAGAAAAAACTAATCGCAAATAGCAAGTTTACTAACTAACAACACATCTACAATGGATTTATTTTTATGCTCCTTATTGTCTAGAGATTCCTAATCTTTATCTAGCTACATTAGTTCTTTGTCCATGATGGTGGAGCCTAGAAGTATACTTGGAGAAGCATTTATGCCTTTAAACTCTATAGCAGAAGTCTCATTTTCTATTGCCATGATCTTCTTGCATTGGATGATTTCCTTGACTAAGTTTCTAATGGCCTTCAGGCCGTACAGTTCTCTTTGTAGATATCTCTATGACTTTAAGATAATCCAAAATATGTCTGTTTATGGCCTCAAGGCCATAGGGTTAGGATTGTTGGCAGTTCTCAACATATAAATAGATATATGGCTTCAAAGACATATGGTACTTTATTTATGTGTCACCCTATGGCCCTAAGGCCATGGGTTGTGATAGGGCCACAAGATGCCCTCTATGAGCACTAGTAAGAAACCATATATGCTTTATGCTGGAACCCTATGACCCGAGGGCCACAAGGTCTGCCTTTTATGCTAGTAAGAAACCCTTTATGCTACATGTTGTCACTCTATGGCCTTTGGACCATAGGGTGCCCTCTGTGCTAGTAACAAATCCTCTATGCTCTATGTTTGCACCCTATGGACCTAGGGCCACAAGGTACCCTGTATGGTAGTAATAAATCCTCTATTATCTATGTTTGCACCCTATGGACCTAGTGCCACAAGGTAGCCTCTATGCTAGTAAGAAATCCTCTATGCTCAATATTGAAACCCTATGGCCCCAAGGCCATAGGATGTCCTCTATGCTAGTAAGAAAAACCCTCTACGCTCTATGTTGGCACCCTATGGAGATTTGAGGGCCACAAGGTACCCTTTATAATGATACTAAGAAACCTTTTCTACATTGGCAACCTACAGCTCTCGGGCCATAGGGTGCATCGAATGGCTCCTAGGCCACATGGTGCCCTCTATGCTAGAAAGGAAACCTCTGTGCTCTACATTGACACTCTATGGCCCCAAGGCCATAGGGTTCCCCTTACGCCTAGTATGAAACCATTGAAACTCTATATTAGAATCTAAAGACCGTCGTAGGCCACAAGGTGAGCTCTATGTTAGTAAGAAACCATCTAAACTCTATGTTGGTAGCCTATGGCCCAAAGGCCATAGGATAGCCAAGGAACCCTCTAGGAGCATTCCCCACAAAGACCAACTTATGGCCCCATGGTGATTTAGTGGCCTAGGTTCCCTTCTTAAGACTCTTTTATTTTTGTATCATATGGCCCCAGGGAAATAAGCTATCCTCTATGCTATCAAAAAACTGTTTATGCTCTTTGCTGGAATCATATGGCCCAAAGGCCATAGGGTGCTCTCTATGCTAGCAAGAAACCCTCCATGCTATATGTTTGCACCCTATGGCACCAAGGACACAGGGTGTCCTCCATGATAGTAAGACACCTTCTATGCTCTAAGTTTACATCCCATTTGACTATGTTGACACCCTATGGCCCTGGGGCCATAGGGTGCTCCCTAGGGCCACAAGGTGCCCTTCAACTTAGGAAGAGACCCTTTATGCCCTAAATTGGTACTCTTTGGCCTCAGGGTCATAGGGTTCCTTCTATGCTAGTAGGATACATTATATGGTATAAGTTTCCACTCTATAGTGTAGGACTAAAAGGTTTGCTCTATGAAGAAACCATGTATACTATATGTTGGCAATGTATGGCCCTAGGGATGGAAGGAAACCCTAGGGCTATAGGGTGTCCTCTATGCTACTATCATATGGTCCAAGGGCTAGATAGTCCCAAGGGCAACAAGGTGCTAATAAAAATCCCTCTATGCTCTATGTTGGCACCCTTTGGTCCCAAGGCCATAGGGCGGTCTTTATGCTAGTAAAATTCCCTCTATGCACTATGTCTACGTGTATACTTATAAGAAGCCATTTATGCACTATGTTGGCGTCTTATGACCCTAGATCCATAAGATGTCCTCTATGGTAAAAGAGAAAGTGTACATGGGATATGATGGCATCCTATGGTCCTAGGGCCATAGGGTGTCCTCTATGCTAGCAAATTGTGTAAGCTAAAAAATGCGATAAATATATAACACGATATACAAAATTGAATCATTATCATACATCATACATTTGTTGCTTTACCACACAATTGAAGGGGTCTTTGCCTTCAAATATCATCATAACATTCAAACATTTAAATCAAAATTTCAAGTACTTTAATTCACAAATGCATTGATCTGTTGGTGGATGGAAGTTCCGGCTCACCATGCACTTTGATTTACAAATCATGAGGGGCAAAAGTATTTGTGATGGATTCTCCTTATGGCATTGCACATTTTTTGGAACTTGCATTGCCTTCTACTTCCAATTTACAAACTTAAACAATGGTTATACATTATACAATCATTTCTTTGCAATAAACCTTGATACAATGTTCCGATTGCTACATGACAAGGTAAAAAATTCTACTAATCCTAGCTTCTCTCTATTGAAAAAAATTCAAGATATAAATTCCAATTCTCTGCATCATCTAGAAGAGAAACAAAATCATAGTTTGGAACAAAATACTCGCACTTTATATCTTTGAATAAAATCTTGTTACAATCAAAGAACTAGATCTTCACATAATCCAAAGGACAAATGCTTCAATAACCATTTATACTACTATCTAAGCAAATAATTGGCATTTACAACAAATGTTGAATATATGTTTAATCTAGTTAGTTGTAATACAAAGATAATTATTTCAAAGCAAATATGTTTAATCTAGTTAGTTGCAATACAAAGATAATTATTTCAAACGCTTACACCATCAATTCACAATAGAAGAACTTACACCCAACAAAAAATGATCATACATCAATTGTTCAAACTCTCATTTTGGAATTTTGAGGACTAAATACTTTTTAGTTTTTTCTAGCTTATTTCATTCTCAATAGAATATTAAACCTTAATCACAAGATAAGAAATATATGTCCCTAATGTATGTGGCCACAAGATATAAGGCCAACGAAAAATGTTCTTGAAACACTTAAAGAGTCTTTAGGTGATCTAGAATAACCAACCTATGGTCTAAAGGCCATAGGGTGTCATGTGATGTTTTATAAGATGTGTCCATAAGAGCTAGGTGATTTGCATCCATAGGGTATTTAAGTGCCCCTGTGGAGATTCTATGTCACCACCCTATGGCCCTAAGGCCTTAGGGTATCCCAAATGCTCTTGGATAACTTATGTTTCCTTCTAAAATAGCCCAAATACTCATGTGCGCGTTTAGAGACTTTATGTAATCTCTCTATATGCATAAGATTGTAGGATAGCTATGTTGACACCCTATGGCCTTAAGGCTGTAGACTAGCCCAAATTCTTATGTGCCCTTTTAAAGACTCTATGTAATCACCCTATATCCGTAAGATTATAGGGTAGCCAAATGCTTTTGGGAGATTCTATGTTGACACCCTATGGGCCTAAGGCTATAGAGTAACCCACATGCTTATGTGCCCTTTTAGAGACTTGATGTAATCACCCTATATCTGTAAGGTTCTTGGGTATCCCATTTTCTTTTGGGGGATTCTATGGCCCTAGGTCCATAGGGTGTCATATCTACAAAGAACTCTATGATCCTCAAGTCATAGTGTATTCTTCCCAAACCTCATATGATCAATTAACTTTAAAGTATTACATAATATATATCTTATGACCATATATAAATGTAGAATTCTATTCACCAAAACATGTCCATATAATATCATACACTTAAGTCTAATTCATTTATTGTGAAAAAACTCAAACTCACAAGTTCACATTTTTTCAAAGAAAATAAATTGAGAACAATAACGAGCCAAACATCAATGTTTTTAACATCGTGGGCAGATTTGAGATGGGACAAATAAAATAAAATGACAACAATAGTAATCTAAATATCAATAATGTAATATCATGGGTGGCTAGCTTAACCTATTTCCTGTAGACTTTCTAGAATGGCCTCAGCACTTGCATCCAATGGTTCTTCAATTTCTTCTTCCTCTAAATCCTTGGCATTGACTTTCTCTGTGTTATCCACACCTGCCCACCTTCTAAGATCAAGGTCTTCTTCCACTATGGAATGGCAAAGAGATTCCAATTGCGTCATTTGATCACTACTACATGCAACTGATATCACCTTTCTCTGTTGTTGTAGTGCCTCTTTAGTCCCATAGCCTAATGAGAAGATGTCTATCACTTGATCATCTTCTTTGAGATAGATGCATTTGATTGCGCGACGTACAAAAAAGGATTTGGCCGTGGCCACAACATCATACTCGTCGTCATTGATGCAGAGAGTATGCATTGGCTCCAACAATGACTCTTTAACACTAGAGTAGTTGGTGTACTGCTCTCCTTGACTGAAAAATGCCCAAACCCCAAAAACTACTTCACGAAGAGCACATTTTTGGATGGTCTCTGATCCCATTAAGGATCT
This sequence comes from Adiantum capillus-veneris, assembly GCF_014529385.1. Taxonomy (NCBI): domain Eukaryota; kingdom Viridiplantae; phylum Streptophyta; class Polypodiopsida; order Polypodiales; family Pteridaceae; genus Adiantum; species Adiantum capillus-veneris. Next base: position 83,475,377 of record NC_140936.1, on the reverse strand, counting down.
CAAAGGTAGAACGTGCATTTCATACCATTTAGCTTTTTCAGAAATTGCCTTCTCTAGGGAAGCAGCATGCTGATACTTGACTAAGCCGACAATTAAAAACTCTGATGGTTGATGTGCTACACCACATACTCCATCAATTACTTTACCAAATTGGGTAGCACACCAACCACTAGATGTAAGACTTTTGTGTGTTGTGTCTATGATGCAAACACCAATACGAATTTTAGAGCTATTCTCACTGTAGAGAGACTCAATGCCTTCCAAATTCTTTCCAACACACTTGATTGTCCATAGTAGAATGAATTGAAAACTAGAAGTGCCATTATTTTGTGCAATGATCCACTGCACATATCCCCTGGTGATCTCAAGAATTGTCTCTTTCTCCTTTCCTTTTTGTAGTAGGAGATTTAGCCATTGCGTACAACTCGTGAAGAGAGATTTGTAAATCTCATCTGTAATGTTATAATGAGACTTACATTTATCCCATGAAGTAACTGCTATTGTTGATGGATCTATCTCTTTAAATTCCATCAACATTTGAGGCTCAAAAACCCTGGTCTTCTTTAAGACCGTTGCATGTGCAGTGAGGTCGAGCATGCCCGCTTGTTGACGTGGTTGCTTCACTAAGCAGATCTTCTCATCTGCCAGCTCTTGTTGTAGCAGCTTGACATCATTATCTTCTAAACCATCTAGGCATATAAAGGTTGTTATGCATGGTTGTTGCCCATGAGCAGTTGATGTCTGATGCTTCTCCAAGATGTGTATCCACTGATCATAGATTTCATCATCGTACATGACCATGTGTGATTCTTTGTTGGCAAATGATTTATGGTTGAACACGATGTTCGTCACATTTACAAAGGCCTTCAAAATAAAGAAAATAAAATTAACTTTATTTCAAGAATATTTGTAACAAAACAAGCATAGGGAAGTGGAACTTACATCCCAACCCGCTCGACTTGGATGACCAACAGGAACACCTGCCTTGGGTTTTGTTGGTTTAGAATATGCAAGCCATTGACTATGGCCATGCTTCAAGACCTCCACATAAGGCTGGTGTTTCATTGCTGTTCTTCTCTCCATGTTATCTATTTTGGAAATTCAAACAGCAACCTCTTTTGGAGCGTCTACCACTATCCTTGCAGTTCTAAACTTATAGAACTCTTTTCTCAAAGCATACTTAGTGCTGTTGTTACGCAAAAAATCTCTAGCCGCTATGATGCAATGCTGACACGCTAGAATCCAGTAGTGGTATGTTAATAGTTTGTCTCCATGCACTTCAGCTGTTTGTAAAGGCATTTTTGTAATTGGGTTATACGGCATCAAGTCTGTTGCACTGGAGACTGGCCTAGAGTGCCCTGCAAATTGCTTCAAGAGATATTTCACATATACATCTGACAATGGTCTGCATCTATAGCCTTCTGGTGCAAGGTTGCATTGCTCAACTGGGATCAATTGGGTAAATTGTACACCAGATTTAAAATAGTGGTAAATTCCGACGTATCCATCTAGCCCACTCTTAGAAGTTTTGGCAACTTCTATATCAAGATCTTTTTCTTTGGGCTGTATAATAGAGTCCAACACAGCTAAGGATGCTGAGTCCACAACCATTGCCACTGAGGGGGTTCCAACTGTTAGTGTTGCAAGTCCTCTAGAATCTCCTGCTTCTTGAGTCTGTAAGGGTATAACTGAAAGATTTTCTTCGGCCACATTTCCACTATTTTCTCCAAGTGAGGGAGTCTGACTCTCCTTGAGCATCTTAGATTGATTTGCTGTACCTGTGTCTTCATTCTTTCGCTTCTTATTCTTCTTTGTGCTGCTCAATTTACCTAAATATTGATTGACTTTCTTAAAGCCCTCAATATATAAGTCTATAAAGTTCTCACTTGGAGTGTCGTCTTGAAGCTCCACCCACCCTGCTTTTGTCATTGTCACTCCTTCATAATCAATCTTCACCAATTTTTGAGCAAAGGCCACAGGTTCCAACAAGTAGGAGTCATCATTGAGTAGTTTTACTCCAAGTCATGGAGACATTTCAAGATCTGAACAATCTTTCTTTATCTCCTTGACAATACCACAGTCCTTGAAGGGAAATTGCTCTTTATCTTGAAAGAACAAGTGGAATTTCTCATCACTTCCACCATTTGGTAAGTGAAAATCTAGATACCAAGAACTTGGTGTTGAGCCTGTTGCATCAACTGACTTTGACTTTCTCTTCTGAGACGTTTTCTGTAAAAATAATGACATATATTTAGACAAGATGGATATTATTACATCCATATGGACCTAGGGCCATAGAGTCACCTCTATGTTAAACCATGTGGTCCTAGGTCCAAAGGGTGCCAACAAAATGGTTCTACAAGTGTACCTAGGCCACTCTATGGTAGTGTGATGACATGTTCCCTTATGACATTAGAGGACCCTCAAAGAAGTATCCCTTGAATGGCATAAATACCCCTTTAGAGCCTCTACACCAACACCATATGGAAATCTGTGGCCTGAAGGCCATAGGGTCCCCTGCATGCTAGTAAGAACCTCTCTATGCTCTACATTGGCATCCTATGGCCCCAAGGCCGCAAGGTGGCCACAATGTTTTAAAGAAACACTTCATGAGGGTTTTCTGGTAACCTATGACCCCAGGGCCATATGGTTCTCTCCATTGAGGAGACCTTGTGGGATGAAGTCCATAGGGACTCCTCTATGCTAGTAAGAACCTCTGTTTACTCTATAATGGCACCCTGTGGCCTGAAGGTCATAGGGTTCCCTCTATGCTACTAAGAATCTCTTTGTGCTCTATGCTCTATGATCTATATTGCCTTCCTATGGCCCCAAGACCACAAGGTGCCCTCATCGTTTCCAAAAACACCTCATTGTTTTTCTATGGCCCTAGGGCCATAACTCTCTATGCCGATATAAAGCACCATGCTCTATATTAGCTCCCTAAGGGCTGAAGGCCATAGGGTTGGCCTCAAGGGCCGCAAAGGTGCTCTGTATGCCAATGAAAAATACTATTCGATCTATATTGAGAAGATCTTCTAGGCTGAAGGCCATAGGAACCCTTCTATGATGGATTTTTGACAACCAATCCCCCTAGGTCAGGATGTTCTATATGCTAGTAAAAACACTATTTGCTCTATATTGGCACCATGTGACTTGAAAGCCATATGGTCCCCTATATTCTAGTAAGAGCCTCTCCATGCTCTATATTGGCACCCTTTGGCCTGAAGGCCATAGGGTCCGATCTTTGCTAGTAAGATTTGATCTATGCTCTATATTGGCACCCTATGGCCTGAAGGCCATAGGGTCCTCTGTATGCTAGTAAGAACCTCTCTATGCTCTACACATCCGATGACCCCAAGGCCACAAGTTGCCCTCTATGTTTTGAAGAAACCCTTCAGGAGGGTTTTTTGGCAACCTATGGACCCAGGCCATAGGGTTCTCTCTATGCCATTGAACAAACCTCATTGTTTTGGTACCCTATGGCCCCAGGTATAAAGCACTATTTGGTCTCTCTATGCTAGTTAGAACTGATCTTTGTTTTATATTGGCACCCTTTGGCCTGAATACCATAGGGTCCGCTCTGTGCTAGTAAGAACCGATCTATTCTCTATATTCTCTATATTCAGGCCATAGGGTCCCCTGTATGTTAGTAAGAACCTCTCTATGCTCTACACATACTATGACCCCAAGGGCACAAGGTGCCCTCTATGTTTTGAAGAAACCCTTCATGATGGTTTTTTGGCAACCTATGGACCCAGGGCCATAGGGTGCTCTCTATGCTAGTAAAAAACACTATTTTCTCTATATCCCGGAGACTTTGTGGGCTGAAGGCCATAGGTTCCCCTCTATGCTAGTGAGAACCTCTGTTTTCTCTACGTTGACACCCTGTGGCCTGAAGGCCATAGGGTTCCTTGTATGCTAGTAAGAAGCTCTCTATACTCTATGCTCTATGCTCTATATTGACATCCTATGGCCCCATGTATAAAGCACTATTTGGTCTCTCTATGTTAGTAAGAACCGATCTATGCTCTATATTGGCACCCTATGGCCTGAAGGCCATAGGGTCCCCCCTATGCTAGTAAGTAACTCTCTATGTTCTACACACCCTATATGTTTTGAAGAAACCCTTCATGAGGGTTTTTTGGCAACCTATGGACCCAAGGCCATAGGATTCTCTCTATGCCATTGAGGAGACCTTGTGGGCTGAAGGCCATAGGGTCCCCTCTATGCTAGTAAGAACCTCTGTTTTCTCTATGTTGACACCCTGTGGCCTAAAGGCCATAGGTTTCCCTCTATGATAGTAAGAAGCTCTCTATTCTCTATTCTCTATATTGACATCCTATGGCCCCAAGGCCACAAGGTGCCCTCATATTTTTGTAAAAACCCTCATTGTTTTGGCACATTATGCTCCCAAGTATAAAGCACTATTTGGTCTCTCTATGCTAGCAAGAACCGATCTATGCTCTATATTGGGACCCTATGGCGTTCAGGCCATAGGGTTCTATGTATGCTAGTAAGAACCTCTCTATGCTCTACACATCTTATGACCCTAAGGGCACAAGGTGCCTTGTATGTTTTAAAGAGACCCTTCATGAGGGTTTTTTTGGCAACCTATGGACCCAGGGTCATAGGGTGCTTTATATGCCAGTAAAAAACACTATTTCTTTTTATTGATGAGACCTTGTGGGCTGAAGGCCATAGGGTCCCCTCTATGCTAGAACATCTGTTTTCTCTATATTGAGACCCTATGGCCTTCAGGCCATAGGGTTCCCTCTATGGTAGTAAGAAGCTCTCTATGCTCTATGCTCTATGCTCAAATGCTTTAAATTGACATCCTATGGCCCCAAGGCCACAAGGTGCCCTCATTGTTTTGACACCTTAAGGACCCATATATAAAGCACTATTTGGTCTCTCTATGCTAGTAAGAACCGATCTATGCTCCATATTGGGAGCCTGTGGCCTTCAAACCATAGAGTCCCCTGTATTCTTGTAAGAACCTCTCTATGCTCTACACATCTTAAAGAAACCATTCATGACAGTTTTTTGGCAACCTATGGACCCAAGTCCATAGGGTGCTCTATATGCCAGTAAAAAACACTATTTTCTCTATATTGAGGAGACCTTGTGGGCTGAAGGCCATAGGGTCCCCTCTATGCTAGTAAGAATCTCTGTTATCTCTATATTGACACCGTGTAACTTGAAGGCCATAGGGTTCCCCCTATGGTAGTAAGAAGCTCTCTATGCTCTTTGCTCTATGCTCTATCCTCTAAATTGACATCCTATGGCCCCAAGCACTATTTGGTCTCTCTATGCTAGTTAGAACTAATCTATGCTCCATATTGGGAGCCTGTGGCCTTCAGGCCATAGAGTCCCCTGTATTCTAGTAAGAACCTCTCTATGCTCTACACATTTTATGACCCTAAGAACACAAGATGCCCTGTATGTTTTAAAGAAACCATTCATGACAGTTTTTTGGCAACCTATGGACCCAAGTCCATAGGGTGATCTCTATGCCAGTAAAAAACACTATTTTCTCTATATTGAGGAGACCTCGTGGGCTGAAGGCCATAGGGTCCCCTCTATGCTAGTAAGAACCTCTATTATCTCTATATTGACACCCCTGTGGCCTGAAGGCCATAGGGTTCCCTCTATGGTAGTAAGAAGCCATCTAAACTCTTTGCTCTATGCTCTACATAGAGATCCTATGGCCCGAAGGCCACAAGGTGCCCTCATTGTTTCATATGGAAAGTAGGGCACCTTGTGACCCTAGGGAACATAGGGAATCCTATGGCCCTTGAGATTGTAGATTGTCACCCTATGGCCCTTGGACCACAAGGTCTTTAGATGGGACAGAGGGCATCCAAGGACCCTAGGGTGGCCTACGTACATAGGGTACACCATGGTGCATATTAACGAGCACCATGGCAGCCCCATGCACCTAGGGCTCTAGGGCCATAAGATCTCCAAAAGGAACATAGGGAATCATATGGCCCTTGCGATTGTACATTTCCACCCTATGGCACTTGGGCCATAGGGTCTTCCGATGGAACATAGGGCACCTTGTGACCCTAGGGAACATAGGGTATCCTATGGCCCTTCAGATTGTAGGTTGTCACCCTATGGCCCTTGGGCCACAAGTTCTCTAGATGGGACGTATGGCACCCTGTGATCCTATGGATATAGGGCCATAGGATCTCCAAAAAAAACATATGGAACCCTATGGCCCTTGAGATTGTACAAATACACCCTATGGCCCTTGGGCCACAAGGTCTCAAGATGGAACATAGGGCACCTTTTGATCCTATGGCCATAGGTTCCTTATGTTCCTTTTGGAGATTTTATGGCGCTAGGGCCATAGGATCTTCAGAAGGAACATAGGGAACCATATGGCCTGAGGAGCATAGGATCTCCAAAAGGAACATAGGGAACCCTGTGATCCTATGTCGGTAGGGCCATATGTTCATTTTGGAGATCCTATGGCTCGAGGACCATAGGATCTCCAAAAGGAACATAGGGAACCCTATGGACCTTGAGATTGTACATTCCGACACTATGGCCCTTGGGCCACAAGGTCTCCAATAGGTCACCCTTTGATCCTATGGCCCTAGGTTCTTTATGTTGCTTTTGGAGATTCTATGGCCCTAGTGCCACCCTATCTCCAAAAGGAACATAGGGAACCCTATGGCCCTTGAGATTGTACATTGCCACCCTAAGGCCCTTGGGCCACAAGGTCTCTAGATCGGACATAGAGCACCATGTGATCCTATGGCCATAGTGCCATATATATGTTTTGGAGATCCTATGGCCCCATGGCCATAGGATCTTCAATAGGAACATAGGGAAACCTATGACCCTTGAGATTGTACATTGTCACCCTATGGCTAGATGGGACATTGGTCACCCTATAGTACGATGTGAGACCACCCTATGGCCTTATGGTCATAGGGTGCCTTAGGGCCATATGTTACTCTTTAGTATTAGGTGAAACCCTATGTAGCCACACCCTGTCTGCCCTTCTAAAGATTCAATGTCTAGTTTTATTTTAGTAACTACAAATGAATTTAAAGAAACTATATTACACCATATCTTACAAGCACATATAGTGTACACTTTCTTTCCCACCTTCTTCCCTCTCTTTTTTACCCCACCCTCCTACAATTGAACCCTAATCCATCCTCATACAACAGCGTGCTCTACTCGTCCTCTTACAACGTGTGCCCAACTCCCCACAACCCAATTACAGGTATCCATAGTTTCAGCATTTTCTATACTTATTGTCTTTTTGCATTTGCAGGTTTATAATTTTTTGCTGTAATTAGAGATTTTTGCAGTTAGAGTTTTACAATTTTACAGTATTAGGTCACTTATGAGTTGTTTTTTGTTTTACATATTTAGGTCCCTAATAAGAGTTTTTTGTTTTACAAATTTAGGTCCCTAATTAGTGTCTTCTGTTTTATAGTTGTACAGTCTACAGCTTTATAGTTTTAGAGATGTAATTAATGATTTTTGTTTATTGTTCTAGAGAGAGGTGATTCGCAACACTGCTAAAGTGTAATTAGATTAAGAACGGTTAAAACTGAATTAAGCAAAAAGATTAGGGTTTCTACAGGTTACCTCTGAGTAAATCTGTGTTTGATAAAAATCGGCTGCAGCAGTAGCAAGCAGTAACTTAGGTGTGTTGAGGCTGCGACGATGATGTTTACAGATCTGTGTTTGGGAGGTCGCGACAGCAGTCCTTCTGTTGAAGGTTGTGGCGATGGCTTCACGTAGATCTATGTGCGTGTCGCAACGATGGTGTAGAACTGTATGCGTAGGGAGAGAGAGACAGACAAATACAAGCTCTGTGCAGCCTTCTGCGTAGGTTTCGAGCAAGAAACGAGAGAGAGAAAGAGAGCGACAGCGCGGAAAACATTGTGGTAGAGAGAGAAAGAGAGAGATAAGGTTAGTTAGGTTAGGTTAGAAATTCAAAATTCGAATTTTGAATGTAGGGGTTGTTCTCACGGGTTCGTAGTCGAGATTACTAGAGTTGTAGGCTTTGTGCGAAAATGAGACATAGCTAGTCGGCTCCGAAATTGAAAGAGCTTTTCAAGAAAAAAAAAAGAGTATGAAAAAAAAAAAGTTGGTGCAAGGCTTTATCAATGTCCATATCTTTGTAGTACGAGTGGAACGACACCCATGAAGCAAAATTTGGCTTCAGAATCAAAATCTGCATAGTAAAAAATACACTAAGAATAGCTAAATTTTAAAAAAATTATCCCAAAAATTGTGCGCTATGTTTTTGTCCGATATCAATAAGTGTATTTGAAAACCCATTATAACAAAGTTTGTCGTAGAGTTTTAAAAAAATATATATATTATTTTTTAAATTTATGCCACTTGCGGATATCCCTTGAATGGCGAAAATTATTATGAAGACACCTCAGCCACCCCTATGCTCACACCATAGGACGAAAATGTTGGAGGTCAAGGATCAAAGCGTGCACTCAGTTCCATCTGAAAATCCTATGTCCTAGGGTTTTCTTCTTCTATCTTGTGAGATCCTTGTGGCCCTACGGTGGCAATGTGAAAGCTTGTGGACCTAGGGCCATAGGGTGGCAATGTATAAGCTCAAGAGCCATAAGTTTCCCTAAATTCCATTTGGAAATTCTATGGCCCTAGGGTTTAGGGGCGACAATAGATAAGCTCCAATACATAGCCCTATGTTCTAGTTGGAGATCCTATGGCCCTAGGTCCACGACAATGTATAAGCTCAAGAGCCATACGTTGCCCTACTTTGTAGTTGGATATCCTATGTCCCTAGGGTCATGGGATGCCAATATGTAAGCTCAAGGACCATAGGGTGCCACATGTCCCATATGGAGATTCTACGGCCCTAGGGCCATGGGGTGGCAATGTATAAGCTCAATGGCCATACATTGCCTATGTTCCATTCGGAAATCCTATTGCCCTAGAGTAATGGGGTGGCAATGTATAAGCTCAAGGGCAATACATTGCCTATGTTCCATTCGGAAATCCTATGACCCTAGGGTAATGGGGTGGCAATGTATAAGCTCAAGGGCCATACATTGCCTATGTTCCATTTGGAAATCCTATGGCCCTAAGGTCATGGGGTGCCACATGTCCCATATAGAGATCCTATGGCCCTAGGGCCATGGGGCTGCATTGATATCTTGGCCACCCTTGAGCCCGCACCCTTCAGCGTAGGGGCCTTAGGTTCTCTTATTGTATGTTGTGAGATCTTGTGGCCCTAGGGCCATAGGGTGGCAATGTATAAGCTCAAGGGCCATACATTGCCTATGTTCCATTCGGAAATCCTATGGCCCTAGGGTAATGGGGTGGCAATGTATAAGCTCAAGGGCCATACATTGGCCCTAGGGTCATGGGGTGCCACATGTCCCATATAGAGATCCTATGGCCCTAGGGCCATGGGGCTGCATTGATATCTTGGCCACCCTTGAACCCGCACCCTTGAGCTTAGGGGCCTTAGGTTCTCTTATTGTATGTTGTGAGATCTTGTGGCCTTAGGGCCATAGGGTGGCAATGTATAAGCTCAAGGGCCATACATTGCCTATGTTCCATTTGGAAATCCTATGGCCCTAGGATCATGGGGTGGCAATGTATAAGCTCAAGGGCCATAGGGTGCCACTGACGGGAGCAAAGCGAACCCCGAACCCCGACAGCCTCTAAAACACCGAGGACCGAATGGCGCGCCTCGAGCCTGTCATGGTAAAGCAAACAGGGGCACCACCTAGCTTCAGCAGCTAGGATGCAAACAACACACCACCATAACAAAGTTTTCATCCAAGAGAGATGGATGCTTGGGAGTAATGATGAAGAAGAAAGGGAATGAGATCAAGTGTGTGTGAGAGAGAGAGAGAGAGAGAGAGAGAGAGTGAGGGAGGGGGTATAGCGGCTTAGTACTTAGGCATCACAAAAGGATGGCGAATCCGCACACCCTTCACACATACACAAGCTCACTCCAAACACAAGATTAGGTGGCGATTCCGCACACCTCACATGGGCAAAACATTGCAACAAAACATACTCACAAAACCTCAAGCTTTATTTAGAGAATAAGGCGATGAAATGGGGAGCATAGGGTAGGGGAATGAGAAGGGAGAGAGTGGTAGAGCACATGGTGGATAGGTGGGAGTTGATGGAGAAGACTCGCACGAGGGTTATGGCCATCATCCTTCATTTAGTTTCCCTTCATCTTCCATAGCCAAGGGTGTAGAGGTCATGCTCGAGACAAGCATGGTGATTGCGGTGATGGTGATGGTGTGGGTGTGTGTGTGTGCACTAGGCACACACAGTGCATAGTGTGTTCTTTGGTGATGTTGTGTGTGTCTTTAGTGTGATGGTGACCCCTCTTTATATAGGGGAGGAGGGGGGAGAAATTCTAGAATTTAGAAATAAAGAAATCATTATCTACATAGGCCATGTGATTGTGGGCCCCACTTGTCTGGCTGTGTGTATATGTGCCAGAATAGCAGTCTCATGAGAGAGAGACTAAGAGAGGGAGATGGGTTGATGAAAAAAAAGTGAGAGGTGACATGGAGAATAAAGTAATTACAAGAGGGGAGAGAGGGGAGTGTGTTCAGAGGTGAATCTGTGTGCAGATGTGTGTGAACACAAGAAAAATCAGGTAACCACCGGGTGGGGATGGGTCTGTGGGCACCTTTTTCAGTGAAACTAAGTGTGTGTAAGTGTGGGGGAGATTATTTAGATACAATACAAGAGACATGGCGTCCTTTAGAGAGAGAGGGGGGTATTTGGGTCATGGGATATGATAGGAGAGAGAAAGGGGGGGTGGGGTATTCTATTTTGGAAGATAGGGTAAGTTGCATGTGAGTTAGGGTGCATTATTGGTGAGAGGTGGGGTAGCTTGAGGGGAGAGAGAAAGGAGAAAGGACAAGGGGAAGAGAGAGGGGGTTGACCTTTTGAGTGGAGGAGAGGAAAAGGGACACACGGCGGGGCAACAGTGAAGAAAAAGGAGGCAAGGTGGGGATGGGCTACCCCGCAGGCATGAGGTGGCCTATTTTACCTTTCTTATATATTTACATAATCATACTTTTTTTTTTCTTACTTTTTCCAATGCCTTTTATCACTGCCTCTCTAAGAGGGGGTTTTCATGGGGTGGGGACGAGAGAAGAGGGGTATGGGAGCTTGGCTTGTGAAAAGCCCCCATCATTAGCCCTCCCCTTTTGGCTAGAGGCATTCATGTCTCTAGCTCATCTGTTTGATCATTATCGTCAGAGGTGGCGGTTGATGGTGTGTCCTCATCTGGAATGTCAATAGGTGGAGCCTGGTCAAATCGAAGAAAATAAGGTTTAAGTCGCCAACCATTTACCCTGGTTTTATGAAGTTTTCCATCAGCCTCCATAAGCTGGTAGCTTCCATTGGCATACTTTTTCCTGACGATGAAAGGAACTTCCCATTGGAGTAGGAGTTTCTTATCCTTGCGCGTGTCGAAGCGATTGTCATAGCGGAGCACCAACATTCCTTTCTTCAATTCTTTTTTCCGGAGATTCTCATTAAAGCTAAGCCGTCTATGCTCTGCTTGTGCTGCATAATAATTTATTGCTTCTTCTTTGTCCAGCTGCAGTCTTTCCAAGTTGATGATGTGATCTCTCAAATGCATGTTGGGGTATTGAAGTTGGCTTGCCATTACTCTGAGACTTTGTAGTTGCACTTCAATGGGCAAGATTGCTTCCTTACCAAATACTAGATGACACGGTGTGAATTCCAAGGATGTACGAAATGAAGTTCTGTAGGTCCATAAAGCTGGTAGTAGATACTTATCCCAGTCTCCGGGATGATTGTTTACCTGCTTGGTAATAATTTTAGAAACCATTCCATTTACCTTTTCAACTAGGCCATTACATTGAGGGTAATATGATGAAGAGTGCCTCCTTGTAATGCCCAGTTTCTGCATTAATTCTCCTACCAAGTCTGCTCTGAAACCTGGCCCTCTATCAGAGATGATCTCTAAAGGTGTGCCAAACCTACAGCATATGTGCTCGTAGATAAATTTAGCTACCTCTACCGCTGTGATTCTAGTGGTGGTTGTAGCCTCTGCCCATCTAGTCATGTAGTCGACCCCCATGATAATGTAGAATTTTCCTGAGTTGGCCCTAGGTAATGGCCCAATGGCATCGATACCTTATTTTTCAAATGGGCCATATGAGAGAATAGGTGTCTGTGGTTCAGGCATAAGTGACCTAGTGCCGGCCTTTTGACACAACTTACACGTTTTGCACCAATGGTGTACATCACGGTTGAGGCTAGGCCATATGAAGCCTGCCTGTAAGATTTTCCTACTTGTTATGTCTAGGGCAAAGTAACCACCACAAACCCCATCGTGACAGCTAGCAATTACTCCCGTGATTTTGTGAGAGAGAGGGACCTTCCTGAGTATTTGGTCCTTATCCTTACAGTACAAACCATCATTGATGAGTCGATACCTTGTGGCCTTCCGCGTCAGCCATTGCTTCTATCCCTTTGTTAAATCTGATGGGCATTCCCTTGTTTCCAAAAAATGCATGATGTCAGGCAAGGCATCACTGCCTTGAAATAGAGGGAGCTTTAGTTTTATTGCTCCAACCACCACTTCCTATAGTCTTTCACTTGCTAGGGCATCTGCTTCTTGGTTTTGAGCCCTTGGGATATGGTGTATTTGAACTTCTTCAAACTTACCCAACAAGGTTTTTACACCACTTAAGTGAGTCCTTAAACTAGGATTCTTGCATGTCCATGCTCCATTTACTTGCCTTACCAGAAGTAGAGCATCCCCAAATACATTAAGGCGTTGTACACCTTGTGAGACGCACCATTGTAGACCCTTGGTTAGTGCTGCATACTCAGCTTCATTGTTAGAATGTGAATCTAACAATTGGCCCAACGAAAATACCTTTGTCCCTTTGTCATCAAAGACCACTATGCCTACAGCTGCTTTGTCAGACGCTCGCTTGTAGGCTCCATCAAAGTAGAGAGAGTATGCTCCTTCTACCATCGGTGGTACTGGAGGTAATCGGACTTCTCCTCCCTTAGATTGCTTCTCCTTCCCTTCAAAGACTTGGTAGGTCATGAGTCCCCCCAAACTTTCCCTTGTCGTGCTTTCTACCTGTACCGTGTAGTCAAACTCTTGCAGAAGAACTAGCCATTTAGTAATCCTAGCAGACACATCCATGTGTTGTACAACATAGGGAAATATTTCATCCGTGGTTAGAATCACAAATTGCTTAGGCAGCAAATATGACCTAAACTTTGTAGTTGCAAATCTAAGAGCTAGGACTAAGTGTTCCACATGGGTGAAACCTTTCTCTCCAACTGTCATCATTCGACTAGAGAAGTAGATTGGCCTCATGAAAGATGTCGTCGTATCCTTTTGGATGAGCACATCCCCCAATGAGTCATCACCAACACTTGAGGTGACATAGAATTTTTCATCCCACTTAGGTGGTGAGATAGTTGGCAGAGTGGCTAAGACCTCCTTTACCTTGTTGTAGTGATGTTCGCTTTCCTCGTCCCAAGTGAAAGTTGATCTTTGAGTGAGTTGTTGCAGTGGTAGAACAAGTTGTGATAGTAGATGTATGAATCTACTTAAGTACCTCACCTTCTGTAGAAAAGAGACCAGTTGACGTGCGGTCGTTGGTGAAGGTAGGACTATGAGTGCGGGCACCTTACTTGGGTCGGCGTTGATACCTCTTGCTGAAATTTCATGGCCTAGTAGAATGACTTTATTGTCCCCAATGTGACATTTATCCACATTTAATTGCCCACCTAGGCTCTGCAACCTGGCCAAACCTTCAGTTACCTTTTCTAAATGTGAAATACGGGAGCTATATATACAAAAATCATCAATGAACACTCTTATGGATGTTCCAAAGAATGGTTGAAAAACATATGTGACATATCTTTGGAATGTGGCAGGTGAATTTGTGAGACCAAATGGCATAACCCTGTATGCAAAACAACCCCATGGAGTGATAAAAGTGGTTTTTAGCTGATCTTCCAAGGCTATGCGTATTTGAAACTATCTAGAATAACCATCACAGACGGTATAGCATTCAAAACCCGCTACTTCATTCAGAATTTCATCCAAGAAAGGGAGAGGAAAGTGGTCTCTCTTTGTAGCTGCATTTAGTGGTTTGTAGTCAACACAGACCCTCCACTTACCATTATTCTTAGGCGTCACCACTACGGGTGACACCCATTCTGAGTTTTCTACAGGATAGATGAATCCCGCCTCCAGCAATTTCCTTACCTCGGCCAAGAGTGCCTTTTCTTGTATGACCCCCAGTCGTCGTAGCTTTTGCAAAACTGGTTTTACCCCTTCCTTTAGCTTAATATGATGTTCCACCACTGTAATGCCTGTGATTCTTTCATAGTTGTCAATGAACAGGTTAGGAAATCCCATCAAAATTTGCAAAAAACTATCTTTCTCCTCAAGTGTTAATTCCGTAGACAACATACCCTTCAACCTACTTCCTCCTAGGCCAGGTGATTTGCTCTCCTCTTCATTGGGTTGCCCTTTTGGTGATGGATCACCAGTTGTGCTTACCCTTTGTGGATCCTTCATAATGATACCCATCACATCAATGGAACTGTCACTTTCATCGGTGGATGTGGTCTCCTCCTCAGAACTGGAAGATTCGCTAGTGGTTTCATCTGCCGATGTTTCCAGATTCATTTGCTTCTGCTTGCCAATCCTCATGTCATAGTAGATTGTCTCCCCTTTCTTACCGTTCATGCGTAGAAGGCCAGTAACCCAGTCCTGTTTTGTCTTCATGGCCATCAACCATGGCCTTTCCAAAATTAGTGGATAGCTCTCCTCCTTAGTAGGCATTACAAAAACATCTACCTCTACCTCATTGTTGAAAGCTTTGATTTTCACGGCACTTACCACACCCACACACTTTACTTTTGCGTTGTTTGCCATCTTTGCCTTGCATGGAGAAGGCCTGTCAACCTCGAGCCCTAATCGAAGCATCATAGCTTCGCTCATTACACAGATTTGTGCACCTCCATCAATGTAGGTGTTTCCAACCCTCTTTCCTTTTATGTTTACGTCGACAATTGGAAGGATGTCATCCATGTTGCATCCCGAAATTGCTCCGGCTACCTTTGTTTTGGAGCGTCTTGTACTTACCATTTTAGACCATTGTCGCCTTACTTTAGGTACAAGATGTAGCAACTGTGGCCATGTAATCTTCGGTCCTTGCTCTGCCACATCCAATGTTAGATCATAGGGCTTAGAACTTTCCCCTAGTTGGAAGTCGGTGATGCCCAATTTCTGTCGTGGCCTGGATGGCCTCTTGCTAGTTTCTCCTCTCATGCTTCTCTCATCATCTGATTGTGTAGCTTTCTCCGGCCCTAGGGCCATGGGGCTGCATTGAAATCTTGGCCACCTTTGACATCGTGGCCATAGGTTGTCTTTTTGTATGTTTTGAAGTCTTGTGTCCCTAGGGCCATAGGGTGTCAATGCTCACACCCTTGGGCTTAGGGCCATAGGTTGTCTTTTTGTATGTTTTGAAGTCTTGTGGCCCTAGAGCCATAGGGTGTCAATGCTCACACCCTTGGGCTTAGGGCCATAGGTTGTCTTTTTGTATGTTTTTAAGTCTTGTGGCCCTAGGGCCATAGGGTGTCAATGTATAAGCTCAAGGTCCATACATTGCCCTATGTTCCATTTGGAAATCCTATAGCCCTAGGGTCATGGGGTTGCAATGTATAAGCTCAAGGGACATACATTGTCGTATGTTTCATATGCCGATCCTATGGCCCTAGGGTCATGGGGTTGCAATGTAAAATCTCAAGGGCCATACATTGTCGTATTTTCATTTGGAGATCTTATGGCCCTAGGGTCATGGGGTGCCATAGGATGTATATATACTTGACATGAAACTCCGTGAGGTGATCTTGAGGACAACCCTATGGCCTTCAGGCCTTAGGGAGCTAATATAGAGCAAATATGCCTTATACCGGCATAGAGAGCTATGGCCCTGGGGCCATAGAAAAACAATGAGGGTTTTTTGGAAACAATGAGGGCGCCTTGTGGTCTAGGGGCCATAGGAAGTCAATATAGATCATAGAGCATAGACGATAGAGCATAGAGCACAAAGAGATTCTTAGTATCATAGAGGGAACCCTATGACCTTCAGGCCACAGGGTGCTTCTCATGAAACACCCACATACATAATTGTTATGCTTTATGCTAAGTAAATCAATATACTCTGCAAGCGGTTTGTTTAACAATTATTCTTACAATCTTCTTACAGGTATGGCTAATTTCAATCATGGTGATACAGTGTGCATGTTTGTAGTGACACAAAAGGTTTCCATTGGGACTGTATTTGAAATAAATCCAAGTGCATATTGTTCTGGCATGCTTATTGGGGAAGGCAATGTATCGGTGTCAGTTGATTTGTGTTTTGAAAAGAAAGCACTCATCCCTTTTCCAACAATGGATGCATTGACAGTGGGAGATGCTTTTCATAGTATTGTGAAATGGAGTAGTGGGTTGTTGCAACATATAAATGAGATGCACTACAAAGGGGCTTCTAGGCATGAGGCTGACAAAGCAGAAGGAGCATTGGATGCACAATGTAATGGAATGAGCTACAGAGAGGTTTGGAAGGATAAGAGGGTTCAACTTTGGGATGAAAGCAAAACACATGTAGTAGTGGAAAGGGTTGTCATGTACGTGTGTCCGTTTGACTTTGTCAACTTTGGTGAGCTAGGTGAAGATAACATTGATATTGGTATCGAAACATCCTATGCAGATGAGCTACTATTTCTGCAGAAGCTAGTGTATGCAGCATTAATCTAGTTTGTTGGCCTATCAAGAGAGTGACAACTATGGATGGAAAAGAATTGTTATTCTATGAGGATCTACATGCTATGCATGCGTTACAAGATACATGCATTGAATCAGCTTATTTGGTAGAGCCTATTTCAAAAAAGCGGAAATATTGCTTTGTAAATAGGAAGCCAAAAATGTCAGTGAAAGCTTCTAAGAGATCCAATCAAGAATAGCTAGCATCTGTCCAGCTTGTTTCAACCATAGATTGTTGTTCCAAAAGGTGTTGTCAATGAACATTTTGAGAATGGGGTTAGATGCTCAGTGCATGGTAATGATGGTGTCATGAGAAAAGGAAGAGACCATACAAAAATGGGAAGGGCATTGATGCGCTCTTTTGTTGATGAAAACTTGGAGAGAATGCCACATAAGAGTAGAACCATGGAAGATGGTACTAGGGAAACTTTGCTTGCAATACCAAACACGTACAAGCAAGTAGACATTTTACATGATGTCAATAAAACACTTGACAGTATGAGTCTCAAGCCAATGTCTAGCACGACATTCAATAGGATTTGGAATACAGAGTTTGCTAATGTGACATTGTCAAAAACAAGTGAGTTCTCCAAATGTGTTGTGTGTAGTTGGATAAAGTCTCAACTAGAGTCAACAAAGGATGACGAGATGATTGCACGTTTGAAGGATGAACATCGAATTCACATGTTGCAATAGCAAAGTTGTAGGAATGTGTACTACACCTGGCGTAAGTTCTCCCAGTTGCAAAAGGATAAGTATTTATGCATTATACATGATAAAATGGATCCAAAAAAAGACAGCAATACCTAGGTTGCGTGTGAACTCAAAAGATTATGCGAATGCATATCAATTGCAAGTATCACTAACACGTATGATAACACATGGACATGGTCATGGAATGTATGGTCACTTCTCACTTAATGGTCTATGGCCTTTAGATCCCAATGCTACAATTGGTTCCCTTGCATTATGCTTACAGAATCTGGAAAGAACAGAAAACCATGGACAAGGAGATTTATGCCATGACGGTATGCCACGCAGCAATGTAACATTATTCAATGCATTGAACTCAAGGAGAGCTCTAGACCTCCAAAACAAAATGAAGCAAGAGCGTGAGAGGAATACATCAACAATGACACCACCGTTGGCCATCCAGGGATGTAATGAAGATATTGTACACATACAATCAACTTCCTCTCAATGTGTTGTGGATACCATATCCACTCCTGTATTTCAAAAATTTCCTGAGAATCTTTTGTTATAGCTAGATAATTGTGCAGGAGAGAATAAAAATCGATATTTGCTTGCATACTTATCCTTGTTAGTAGCAAAAGGAGTTTTCAAAACCGTGCATTTGGGATTCTTAATGGTGGGTCATACACATGAGGACTTAGATGCAATGTTTAGTAGGTTCTCAGAAAGATTTCGAACAGGAATGACATTCACTTTTCCACATCTGATGGAACATTTTCAAAAATGTGAAAGCTCAGCTCCAGCACTATTTTTGATGACACAAGTTCCCGACTTTAAATCCTTTGTGCAAGGGTACATGTGTGACAGACAAGATGCTCTAGTCGGACACTCTAAGCCACTTCAATTTCTTTTCTATATGCAAGGTGAAGTCCCAGTAATGCAGTACAAAATTCATCCCAAATCACCCGATTGGATGCCAAAGGAGTCGGGAATTGAGTTGTGGAAAAACGATGACCAGGGAAAAGCAAAATTACCAACAGGCTGTCCAGATGTGGTACCTATAGCAGACTATGTGAGAGATAGTCCGCTTGTTATTCAAGGGATTAAGTCATATCTTGAATTTTGGAAAAGATGTTCTCTATTAAAGGGAAAGGACCATGACTCCACAAAATACATGGAGCCTGTTATCACTTATTGGCAAAACATAATCAATGAGCTTGAACAACCAACCAATAAACACATTGGTGAATATACAACATTTTGGCCAAAGACTATAGGGAGTCATAGAATGCAAGAGATAGAGGAAGACAGAGATGAGTTTCAAGGATATGAAGAATTGAATGATCACTATGTTGGTCCTCAAAGTGCAAGGCCACAAGAGGCCTTTAGGCCTCAAATTGATGTAAGAAAAGGGGATCTTGTTCTTGTGAGACCCGCAGATCCTGAATATCCGATATGGCTAGGAGTGGCAGAGTCAAACGTTGATGTAGACAAATCATCTCCTAACTACAAGAAAGTTCTGATTCAGTATTGGGCACCTAAACATCGAAAAAGAAATCCCACAATACAAGAACAGTATGAGGATTGTTGGAAAAAGAGTTGGTGCTGCAATCTTGCTGACCCAAAGCGCTGGGAGTGTGTTGATACAATTGTATGGTCATGGACTCCAAGGGGTGGAAGAATTGCGGAAACAATCAAGATCCCATCAAATGTCATGGAGAAGGCACAGGCTAGCTTAATAGGAGAAATTGAATAGCATTTTATATCTTGCTCATTGTTTTATTTCCCCAGCTTATGTATGATTTTATGAAGTATTTTTAAACACACACATAAAAATAAAAATTATAAAAGGTGTTTCTCAACACCACCATTTTCTTGGGAATCTATCTCTTTTATGAAGTGTTTTGAAACACCCACATAAAAATAAAAATTTTAAAAGGTGTTTCTCAACACCACCATTTTCTTGAGAATCTATCTCTTGTATGAAGTGTTTTGAAACACCCACATAAAAATAAAAAATTTAAAAGGTGTTTCTCAACACCACCATTTTCTTGAGAATCTATCTCTTTGTCACATTCCCAAATTAAATGAAATTTTTCCAAATTTAATGGGAAATAGGAATCCATAGGCGTTGAAATTAGTCCCAAAGTTCTGGAATTTTCCCATTTCATCTAAAATGGTGTTAGAGGGCCAGTCCAAACAACTGGAGTAACAGACCAATGAACCCTACATACGACCATCGTCCAGTAGTAGCTACTACGGTAGCTTTCTACCGAGTTTCCCAGTATAAGATGCTTTGAGTGCCAAGAGTATGGACATTACAAAATCCAATGTCCAAAAAGGATTTCCCTAACATCCAGTGCTAATAATGTATCTCTGAACGTCAATGGGCGAGGTCAACCAAACGGAAAAGGAGACCGAGAAAGAGGAAACATAGGACAAGGAAGCGGAGCTTTCGCTAATGCCGCAGTGAGACAACCAACTATGGGTGACGAAGCTGATGAGAGAGCAGCTCTGTATGCTGCAACTACTAATCCTAGTGAGCCATAATTGAAGCACCAGGATCTCATCAAAGTTCAACACAAAAGGAGCATAAAGCTAAAGACTATTCTATTATCAAAGGATGTCTTTACTTTAGACAAAGGATATATGTACCTAATTAGTTAGCATAGAGTTTATCCAGATGTATTCTTCAGGTGAGAACATCTCAAATTTTTCACGTTGGGGGGGATGTAAGGTCTTCGACCCCGAGCTAAAAGAACACCATTGTAGCATGAAACAATCATAATGGAAAAAGTTACTATTTTTAGCAGTTTTCCAAAATCTGTCGATGCCATGATGTTTAGAATGTCATAAAGCTTCCAAAAGTGAATTAAAATAATTTTTGTGGAAATTTTCCAAAAATAGTAAGTTTCTGGTCACCCGACCCGTTAGTTTTGACTGTCTCGAAAAACTACACCCGTATCCCAAAATTTGAAAAAATGCATTTTCGGACGTCGAGGACTGCTAAATATGGCAGGTACCCAGGTTAATACACCTTAGTTAGAGCTTAGTATAGCAAGTTCCGGCATCAAATTCTGATTCGTATTGCCCGGCTTAGGTTAAAATTATATTTTCCTAAAGTTGTGCAGGGAGGCACCGGGACTCGGGGGCTTTGTGGGAACTGGTCCCAGGCCACTGGGAGCTTGCTTTAGCAGCTAGGGGACACCCTCACACCTCTAGGGGCTTGTGGGAGACTTGCCATGCTTGAGAGAGAGTGTGAGGGTTAGTTAGACTAAGTTAACTGGACACTTGGTAAGCATGTAACTGAGTTGCCTTGCATGAGGTGAGTACTCCCTCAGATGTATTTAGTAGCCTGGTTCGATTTTCAGCTTGGGAGAGCCTATATAAGAGTGTGCTCACACACACCCACACACATATATGCTCACACACACACTAAGTACACACGCACACACTCCAACACACACACACACACACACACACCTTGAGAAGGTGTTGCCGGCACACATAGTATTTGGAAGAGGAGCTAGGAGGGAAGGTGCTGCCCATTTCTCATCTCAAGGAGGACCTTGCATCAGAATTTTGACAGGAATTCAGCCATAACGTCGGTAATTTTCAATTTAATTCATGATTGTTGTAATTCCCTCTCTAATATCCTCTTAATTCTACATCTAGTATGCATAATCATAGTTAAAATACTCATTAGATACTCTCTAAGTCTCCGTATCCATGATCTATTGCATAAATCTTAATCTAATTAGTAATCATGCAAGCAATTAGTCACTCTTAATCATAGTTTAATGCATGTTTAAGGAATCATCTACTAGTCACCGTTGTGATTAAAAATCAAGTCAGCTTTGAGGTGGGAATGGTCCATTGCATTCTATTACTCCATAATGTGTAAATAAGTAAATTAGAATCAAATTCTCATGGATTAAGATTTAATTAGGGAAAATTAATCCATCATTAATCATTAGGAAGGGAGAAATCCTCTCATCTATACATACAATAAATCTGGAATTCTCTACTTACATTCAGAAGTGATTAAGCACTTCTATTTCATCTCTAGTAGAACTGATTAAGTTAAAATCTGAATTTCATAATTATCTAAGTCAGGTAATTAACCTTAGGGCGTATTCCCATAGAACAAGTATGGTGCTATCGGGACTCTCTATGTCTTGAAGTAAGTCTAACCTCTCATACAAGGGGATTTGCTTATTGAAACTAGTCCGTCATCATGGTTGTATGTTACTCTCAAATGTTAGCTTTCTTTTCCAAGTTGTCAATTTAAGTAGTGAGTATAAAATGGCCCCGGTAAAGAGAACTTGTTTCGGTGGTTCCCACGACCGCGAGGCGGGGACAAGCAACACTAATGGAAAGGGAAAAGCTTCGATGGTTGACCAAGTACCGGCCATCTCACGGAGCAATGACGAGAAAATTGTGGAGGTAGGTCAAGTTTTAATTCATGTTTGTTAAAGAAACATTGCATTCGATAAGGTAGGATAAGGTAGGTTGGAAATCAACGGAAACCACTGCATTTAAATTAATTGTATTTTATATTCAAGTAGGAAAGAATGATTTCGGAATATACTATCTGAAGTAGGAAAGATTGGTTGCTAGGGAAAATTTATCTCAGCTAGTTCATTTTCAATTCCAATGTTGATCTAGTCCGAACCCCTTTTTAATCAAAGGGGACAGCTCGTGAAGTTATTTGCAGGAGCTAGAGTTCCTAGTTAAGGGCTCTTGAATCCACGACTACTGGTTAAGCGGTGGACAACCTAATTGTATGGGCAGCTAGGAGACAACGGGTGGAGTAAACACTCGCTGGGGAATTTCGTGCCTCCAGAGCATTAGAAATTTAAATGAATGAGTTTTTGAGTAAATTTTTACTAGAGTTACTGTCTTGGTGCCGCTTTGCAATACTGGTTGAAGGGCTGTATTAAAGAACTTGTGAATCGGAAAAGTAAATAAAGAACTTATATGTTGAACAACCATTGTGGTAGTAATTAGGTAACAAAGGAAGTGTGAGTATGGGGTGGAAAGTGGGGGCTTGGCTCGGGTTGCCAATGCCTATGAGAAGGGTGGTCCCCATTGGTCGGGAACTCTCCGTCCCCATAGTGTTATAAATTGATTCTAGTATTACTCATTGCCCCAAGAGCGGTGAAGCCTCAAGTGTATGTGCCTCTGAAACACGGGGAAAAAGGCACTCCAAACTTCTCTCCTCTTGGAAGGTGGGTCTAAGGATCGCTAGATAAGTTAATCACGCTTCCCCTGCGGGGTGGAACTAGATTTCGATGCTATTAGACTCGAACTTGACTCAGTTTGTGATGAGAGATCGTCCGCTAGATGAACCATAAACCACTTTGTTTGCTCCCACTGTAGATCTAGTGGCCACCAGGTTTACCATCAGATCGGTCGTTTGAGACGACGGGGTGGAGACCTCACAATGTCGTCTTTCTTTTTGGCGTCAATGTCGATTCCATCGGGTTTATTATTTTCTTGTGTGTTCATATATACGTGCATGTACTATTTGGATATGTGAGTGCTCATAGGCGTGTGTGCTTGTATATGTACAAGTGCGAATGTTTGTTTTGTGAGTGTGTGTGCGTATGTACTATGGGTTGTACGTGTGTGTATAAGTATGTGTAGGGGTAGTGTGTGTAAATGAGAGTGTGTGTGTGTGTGAACGAGAGCAAGAGAAATTACTTTTATTTGGTTTTTCCTATATATTTTTGCTGGCGGCTTATGTGCAAGGCATGAGTGTGAGGGATCGTGAGCGAGGAGACAGAGAGCGATGGCGTGCAAGAGGGAAGGGGTGAGAGGGGTTGTATGTGTGCGTGTGTGGGTGTACGTGTGTGTGTGTGTGTGTGTAGATAGTGTGAGAGAGAGAGATTATGTTACTGCGCCCATGGGGCTGTTCTGACACAGAGAGCGAGGGAGAGAGTGTGAGAGTGTGAGCGAGGGACAAACGTAATGGTGAGGGAGGGAGAAGGTGAGGGAGTGTGTGTGTGTTAGTGTGCATAAGAGAGAGAGAGAGAGACAGAGAGAGAGAGAGAGAGACAGAGAGAGAGAGAGAGAGAGATAGAGAGTGTATGGTTGCACCTGTTCGGCTGACGAGGGGAGAGAGTGCGGAAGAGGAAGAAAGAGAGGGAGCGGCCTGGCCCATCATGGCTGACAAAGAGCGAGAGCAATGGGGGTTGGTCAACCCGAGGAGAACGAGGGGGGGTGGTATGATGTATTGTGTGTGTGTGTGTGTGTGTGTGTGTGTCTGTGTGAGAGAGAGAGAGAGAGAGAGAGAGAGAGAGAGAGAGAGAGAGAGAGAGAGAGAGAGAGAGAGAGAGAGAGAGAGAGAGAGAGTAAATGTTTGGATTGCACCCGTGGGGCCATTCTCACAGAGAGTGAGGGGGAGATGTAGAATGAAGGAGGGAGAGAGAAAGAGTAGGGAGAGAGAGAAGGAGTTAGTGTGAGGGGAGGAAGTAGTGTGAAGAGAGAGAGAGTGAGTGAGGGGGTGTGAGAGAAGGGTCCGCCGCTGTAAATCAAACAAAAGAGGGGGTTGGTGAGGTGGCGAGAGAGTGTGTGAGGGCAGTGTATGGTGGACCGCTAGAGGTAATAAAACAAGAGAAGAGGAGAGGGGAGAGGGGTGAGGTTGAGAGAATGTGGATGAGAGAGAAGAGGGAGAGGGTGGTGTGGCGGCCTGCTGGGCAGGAGTAAGGACAAGTGAGGAGGCGTAAGAGAGAGAGAGAGAGAGAGAGAGAGAGAGAGAGAGAGAGAGAGAGAGAGAGAGAGTGCTAATACGAATAATGAAAGAGAGAGAGGGAGACTTTGTAAAAGCATGGCGGCCTGCCGGTAGAAGAAAAAAAGGTGGCAGCGTGTTTTATGCGCCCATTGGCGCGGGTGACACAGAAGCAAGGTAAGAGAGATATGGTGGATTGGCGGAGCCAAGCAGGAGAGAGAGAGGTGTCCTCTGGTGATAATGCAAGGGTGTGGCCAAACTGAGGGGTGGCCCGCCGTGGGTAAGCATAGAAGGGGGTGGTGAATGTTAAAACAACATTTTTATCATTTTTTTTGGTATTATGCTCCTCCCCGTTTGGGGTTGGTTGTTGCAAGCCGCGGTTTTGAAAACCAGTCGTCATTAGCCCTCTCTTCTGGCTAGATGCATTCATGCTTCTAGCCCTACTTCTAATTCTTTAGCAGCGAAGTTGGAGGGTTCTCCCTCCTCTGGAATATCTAGCATGAACTCTGGGTCAAACCTTAGAAAGTACCTTTTGAGCCTCCATCCATTGACTCTGGTCTTGCAAATTCTACCATCTGCTTCCATTAATTTGTAACTACCATTGGCCTAGTGCCTTTTTGACAATGAATGGCCCTTCCCATGTGGGTTAAAATTTTTGTCTTTACTAGTGTCAAATCTGTTGTCGTATCTCAACACTAACATGCCTTTATCCAGCCCCTTTTCCTTAAGCCCTTGATTGAACCTGAGTTGGCATTGCTCTGCTTGTGCTCCATAGTGATTGATTGCATCCTCTCTATCTAGTTGGAGCCTTTCCAGATCCAGGGTGTGGTTTTGGAGATTGACAATTGGGCACTGTAATTGACTAGCCATGACTCGCAAGCTGGCTATCTGTACCTCGATGGGTAGAATGGCCTCCTTTCCATATACTAGATGGAAAGGGGTGAAACCTAGTGATGTTTGGAATTTCATTTGGTAGGCCCAAAGAGCAGCCACGAGATGTTTATCGCCCAGTCACCTGTGTGGTTATTCACTTGCTTTGTGATGATCTTACATATCATGCCGTTTACCTTTTCCACTAGGCCATTGCACTCTGAATAGTATGGGGTGGAATTTGGCGTGTAGTGCCTAAATTTTTCATCAGTTCTTCCTCTTGATCGCCTCTGAAACCAGGACCTCTATCAGATATTATTTCTAGAGGTGTGCCAAAATGGCAACAAATGTGCTCAAATATGAACTTTGCCACCTCTTGGGTTGTAATGCATGTTGTGGTTGCTACTTTTACCCATCGGGTCATGTAGTCTACACCAACTAGAATGTATAGTTTACCTAATTGGGCACTTGGTAGAGGACCAATTGCATCTATTCCCCACTTTTCAAATGGACCACATGAAATGATAGGAGTCTGTGGTTCATAGGTTAATGTACGATCATCAAATACTTGACAAGCCTTGCATGTTTTACACCAATGATGCACATCCCTGTTCAGACTAGGCCAAAAGAATCATGCCTATAGAATCTTCCTACTCGTAATGTCTAGAGCAAAATGGATGCCGCAGACGCCAATATGGCAACTTGAGATTACCTCCGCGATTTCACTAGAGATTGGCACTCGCCTGAGAATCTGATCTTTGTCCTTACAATATAAGTTGTTGTTTACAAGGCGGTATCTTGTAGCCTTCTTGACCAGCCATTGTTTCTGGCCCTTAGTGTACCCTGCAAGACATTCTCCTGTATCTAAGAAGCTAATTATATCAAGAATAGCTCGCTACCTTGAAAGAGGGGCAATTTCAGTTTGATTGCTCCTATGGGAACATCTTGTATTCTTTCCTTGGCTAGAGCATCTGCCTCTTGATTTTCTACCGTAGGGACATGAAATAACTGCACTGCTTCAAACTTTCTTAGAAGATCCTTAACTTGGCGTAGTTGGCCAAGTAAAACTTGGTTTTTACAAATCCAAGTGCCATTTATCTGGTTTATCAAAAGCAAAGCATCACCAAACACATTTAGGCGTTGAATCCCTTGCAAAATACATTGTTCTAATCCAAGAATTAAATCCACGTACTCTACTTCATTGTTGAAGTGGGAGTGTAACAGCTGCCCAATAGAGAATTCTTCATTTTCTCATTAAAAATTATGATGCCAGTTGTAGACTAGTCCACTGTTCTTTTGTATGCTCCATCAAAGAAAAGAGAATGAGCTCTTTCTAGCTTAGGGCTTTCTACCATTGGTGTCACTTCTTTACCTTCTATGTTGACCTTTAGCTTCTTCTCGTAGTGATGATGAGTAATAATACTTGCTAGACTAGCTCTGGTGGAGTTTTCTACCTGCATGGTGTAGTCAAACTCTTGTAATCTAACCATCCACTTAGAGATTCTAGATGAGACATCCATGTGCTGCATTACATACGGAAAGACCTCTTCCATTGTCAAAATTACAAAGGATCTAGGCAATAGATAAGAGTGGAACTTTGTAGTGGAAAACATTAATGCAAGAACCATGTGCTCTACTGTGGTGAATCCTTATCTGATGGGGTCATGACATGACTAGACAAGTAGATAGGACGCATGAAAGAGTTTTGGAAGTCCTTCTGCATTAGTACGGCTCCAAGTGTATCACTTCCTACACTGAGGCTCACATAAAATGGCTCGTTCCATCTAGGGGGTGCAATGGTGGGAAGTGTGGCCAGGATTTGTTTCACTTCGGTAAACTTTTGCTCATTTTCTTCACTCCATGAGAAGGCATCTCTCGGGGTGACTTGTTGTACAGGGAGAACCACTTGAGAGAGCAAGTGAATGGACCTGATCAAATACCTTACCTTCTGAAGGAAAGAGACCGACTGCTTAGCTGTGGTGGGTGATGACAAAGATACCAAAGCTTGAATCTTGCTAGGATCAGCCTCAATCCCTTTTGCTGAAATTACATGGCCAAGGAGAGTGACCTTGCTTTCACCAATGTGACACTTATCCACGTTAAGCTGGTCACCCAAGGTTTGCAGCCTGGTCAGGCCCATCATAGACCTTGCTCAAATGGAGGGAGTGTGAACTGTAGATGCAAAAATCATCTATGAAGGCTCGTATTGATGTCCCAAAGTATGGGTGGAAGACAAAAGTTACATAGCATTGGAATGTGGCCGGAGCGTTGGTGACACCAAAAGGCATCACTCTGTAAGCAAAACATCACCCTGGTGTTATGAAAGTTGTCTTTTTCTAGTCTTCTTTTGCAATACTAATCTGAAAGTAGCCTGAGTAGACATCACATATTGTGTAGTGCTCATGACCTGCTAATTCATTGAGAATTTCATCTTGGAATGGGAGGTGAAAATGATCCCTCTTTGTTGCCACATTGAGAGGTTTGTAGTCTACACAAACTCTCCACTTACCATTCTTCTTTGTTGTGACTACCCACTCTGAGTCTTTGACGGGGTAAATGAAACCTACCTATATCAAATTCCTTAC
The DNA here is from genome assembly GCF_014529385.1 of Adiantum capillus-veneris. Taxonomy (NCBI): domain Eukaryota; kingdom Viridiplantae; phylum Streptophyta; class Polypodiopsida; order Polypodiales; family Pteridaceae; genus Adiantum; species Adiantum capillus-veneris. Next base: position 83,447,662 of record NC_140936.1, on the reverse strand, counting down.
CTCTTTGAGCAATGCTTCTTGTTGATTACCCCAAGACTTCTGAGCTTTTGGACTACGGGCTTACTTACTTCCTCGAGTCTTATGTGGTGTTGTACCGCTGTGATGCCTATGATCTTATCATAACCATCAATGAACAATGTGGTGAAGTTACCTAGAATAGAGACATATTTCCTCTCTTCACCATTTAACTCACTGGAAAGTATCCGATGCAACTTACTTGTATCCATCAAGGGTAGCGTACCTGATGGTCCCTCTTGGTTTGCTGGCGGTGCTTCAGATTGGGTCAATATTTTTGGGTCTTTGAGGATGACCCCATTGCTTCGTTGCTACTATCACTTTCTTCAGTTGTTGTTGTCTCTTCTCCTGAGGTGGACGAATAGTCACTGGTGGACTCATCCTCCAATGTCTCCAAGATCATGCTGCGTTGCTTCCTAGACCTCATGTTGTAGAATATGGACTTCCCTTTAGCATCCTTCATTTGAATCATTCTAGTACTCCAGTCTTGCTTAGCTTCCATAGCCATGAGCCAGGGTCTTCCAAGAATGATAGGGTAGCCCTCCCCTTCGTGTGGCATGAAAAAAATGTCTACCTCCACTTCTGTGTTGAATGCCTCCACTTCTACCTCCACATTTCACTCTGACATTATTTGCCATTTTGGCATGGCAGGGTGCCAGCTTACTTACTTCTACACCTAGATGGTGCATCACTTTCTCACTCATGACACATATTTGTTTGCCACCATCTATGTAGACATTTGAGATATGCTACCCCTTGATGTGGGATTCCATGGTTGGTATGATGTCGTCAAGATTCCTCCCAAAGATAGCCCCAGCTATCCTTGGTCTTGATCTTCTTGTACTTACCATCTTTATCCATTGTCTCCTCATCTGTGGTAAAAGAAAGAGTAGTTGGGGCCAGGTTATCTTTGGACCCTGCATCAAGAGATCCTAAACTAGGTCATATGGTTTAGCATACTCACCTAGTGAAAAATCCACAATGTCGATCTTCCGTCAAGGCTTAGATGTCTGCTTGCTAGACTCGTCTTTTCCTTTCACCTTCCCCTCCATTGGAGAGGCTTCTTCATGCCTGGCACGCTTCACTCCCATGGCATCCACTTCTTCTACCTTTCCTTTTCCTTTGTTCTTCTCTCGGACCGGTTCTTCTACCTTTGCCTTCCCTTTAGCCTCCAGGCTAATAACACTCACCACTTGGTTTACAGTAGGTGGTGGAGGTAGTTGTGGAATGAGAGGTTGTGGTGGTGGTGGTTGTTGTATAGGTGGTTGAAGGATTTGGACCGGTGGAATTAGCCCTGGCTGCCTAGCTAGTGGTGGTCTTGCCCTTAGTGGGGAGATTTTATTGTGTCTTCCTCCTCTATTGAAGTTTTGCCTTCTCAGATGTAGGCAATAATACATGCCATGGCCATCTTCTCCACAATTGTAGAAGTGGTTTTTCCTTCGTTGTTCTCTCCCTTGCTCTAGATTTCTGATAGGTGCATGCCCTTGCTGCACCAGATGCACGGATAAACTTTCAAGCTGAGTAGTGATGCGACTCAATAGGTCTTGCTGCTCTTTTGATGCCTCTTGTGGTTGGGTTCTATGAGCAGCTGTTGTAGTCAGTGGGGTTAGTCGGCTTGAGATCAATTCCTCTGACTCATTGACTCTTGCTTGCATGCGCAACTTCTTGTCTTTAAGGCGGGCTACTTCCACTGCCAATTCATACGTTGCAGGGAATCTCCCCTTCACCTTCTCTTTAAGCGGTGTTATGAGTTTTTTGGAAGAAGCGATTGTGCATATGTACATACATATGCATGGTGAATTAAATAAAGGATTGCCCATTTTCCAAACCGAGGTGGTTACGTGGGGCCCACATGTGTATAGGTAGGACAACATGTACATAGTACATCGATTTTCATTATCACTAGTACCAATGTGTTTTTATATAATAATGAGGAGTTGGTAGCACTTAAAAATTCTCGAGGAAGCTATTAGGGGGCCGATGCCATGAGGTAATCAGGTGCGTCAGATGGCATCTAGTGGTGTCAGGAGGTCGAATGGGGTCAATACTTGCACCTAGTAAGCGAGGCCACAATGGAAATGTTTTCTTGTGATGATTATGTAGAAAGGTCATCATGAGAACTGTATTTGGAGCCACTTCATGTGATTGAGGGATGCATTATTGGAAAAAGTTGAGTGCCAGGTATGCGGATGGATATAGAAGGGTGACAAAAATGCACTACATGGCCATTTTTTGGCTTGTTCAGGGTCCATTTTAGGTCAATCAAAAGGCCAAAGGTTCCCAAGGGATAGAGTGAAGTGTATACACTGCAAAACTCAAGAAAAGAACCAGCAAAGTGTGGAGAGAAGAGGAGGAATAGCCGCAACTGAGTTTTTGTTGTTTGTTTTGGCCATAAACTACTCATTCAAGGTCGGATTTGAGCACTTTGATATTGTAGAGTGGGGTTTTTGGCCGTTTCGGAGGCAATGATGCTGTCCATTTTGCCAAATTCCTCACTGTGTTTCTATTGTTTTGGCTTTGTATGTTTCTCCTTGAGCGAAGCCTCTGCTAAAATTTATGATTGTATCAGGTATATTTCATCCATATCGTGTGAGATATTTGCCCCATTGGTGTTGGCCCAAGCTCAATTGTATCTAAAAATTAGAAATCTTTCTCTTTTGAGCTGAGTTTTTGTGCGTGTGTGTGTGTGTGTGTGTGTGTGTGTGTTGAGTGGGCAAATGGATAGTCTCTCTCCTCTCACTCCATCGGTGTGTTCCCTATCTCGGTCAGTTGGGTTTGTGCAAGTCAAGTGGTGCCCCATAGTGTGTGTTAGTGTGTGTGTGTGTGTGTGTATCATCCCAACAGTGTGTGTTGAATGATTATAGAGGCGTTTTGTGTGTTTCCATCCCGCTCACATTCTTTTGGTGCCCCCACTGAGGATTTTATTCGAGTACCTTCAGCTTCGGGATTTGGGATTCGAGATTCGATATTACAGGTTGCAGATTATAGGTTACAGGTTACAGGTATAGGTACAAGTGATTCACCGATACAGGTAGCTGAAGTAGAGTGATATTCTGGCAAGCGGAAGTCACTTTAAGTTGTCGTGGGTATGCATCATTTGGCGCCTGTTTGAGCGCATTGTCTTGTATTGTACGCCACTTGTGGATACTGCCATTGTACACCTTTGTGGAGCCATAGTTGGTTTTATTTGGCAGTCCCAACCATTTCTGAGACTTGACTATACAAGGTTTGCATAAGCTTTTGTGAGAGGGACAATAGCGTAAGGTTTTATTAAGCTGGGGGATTCTCAAATGTGAGATCCTTTCGGTGATACAGGTGGATGGAGCCCCCTTTTCATGACCTCACCATTGGCTATGTACTAGTGGTTCTTACTTGATGCTCGGGTTCTATTGTTGGTAAGTTATACATACATGTACACTCTATATTTTGGGTTCTTACTGCTCTACTTCTGAGGAAACTCTGCCAAGATTTTTCCAAGTTGTGATGACTGATTTTTTGGTCTTTTGAGCCATTTATGATGTTATGCTGCTGAAATTTTGGCAAAATCTGAAGATAAGTAAGGTGTGCCTTCTTGGGAGCTTCATGGTTGGCTTTAATGGATGATCAAAACGGACCTCAATTCACTCCTTTTTATTTCACACAGAGAATTTAGATAAATGTTAATGTGTCCAGGAAGATTTTTTTCTAGCAGCACATACTCTTTATGTTTGGGCCAAGAAGATTAATAGAGATACTAGAGTCCCCTTTGCCTGTTGTAATTCCGATGGTTAACTATGAAAACTCATTTGATGTGCATGTGTTTGTCCTTATCTAAACATGATCTCCATTGAAGTTTTTGGGGATTGAGTCAGTAAAATGTTTGGGTCTTGGGTAACCATGGCTCTCTCTTATCCAATATTTCATGGAAGAAGTGATGAAGATGTGGAAGACTTTTTGGAAAAGATGGAGGTTGCCTACATTAGCAATCAGATTCACGATCCTCCACAGATGTTGTCTTCTCCAATTTTTTTTGAAGAGTGATGCTCGATTTTGGCCCAAAGCATTTGAAGAGGAGTTTGCGTGCGATGGATCCACCTGTGAGATTAAGTTGGAACAATCTAAGGCATGGACTGGAAGTGGAATTTGTGAAGACACAAGATCCTGAAAAAGTGTGGCAAGAAGTACAGGGTTTGGTGCAAAGGGAAGGTGAGCCAGTAGATGCTTGCATACGTAAGTTTTCAATGGCATGGAAGAGGATGTGCAAGTCCATAGCACCACAGGTACCTCCACTTGACAAAATGAAGAAGGACAGGTTCTTGGTTGGTCTTTGGGAGAATATACGTTGGAGAGTGGAGCTAAAGAATCCTAGGACATATGAAGATGCACTAGAGGTAGCGAGGGACAATGTGGAAGCTGAGAAGAATGAGTTAGCTAGGAGTAGAGTCTTTTCCCATGAGGTCTGAGTTTCAACCTATGGATTCTTGGCAAGGCCGCATTCCAAGGGTTTATCATGAACCAGTGGTTTCTGTTACTCCTCAAGTTATGCCAACAATGGTCACTACAACAGTGCAAGATGATGGCCTAAGGTAAGACATGAGACAAGTGGTAGATTTAATAATGAATCTCACGCTAAACATGCTAGGTGATGTGGGAAATAATTGATGTCGGGGGAGGTTTGCAAATCAGCCAAGAGGTGAAGAAAAACCCAGGAATGGTGTTGGACAAAGCAATGGTAGGTTCTAGAGGTAGACGCCCACGTGTTATAAGTGTGGAGAGTTGGGCCACATCAGCCCGTAGTGTGATAAGCCACCAAGGCTGGGGGGAGACATGTATCCATTGCCAAGACAGGTGCTAGCTAGGTCAAATGATTATGGCATTGAAATTAAGGGAGAAGAAGGAACCAATGGATTAACCCAAGAGGAAATGGGAAAGACAAAAGTGATAAGCGTGGTCACCTTGGAAAAGGCAGCAAAACTGGAGGATACATTAGTGATGCCTATTGGGAAGAGGACCACACAGGATAAGGAAGAAAGAAGTGCCCCACGTCCTAGTAAGAAGAAGGGAAAGAGCCATGAAGATGAGGATGTCAAGGCCAAGAGGAAAAGAAGGGCTCTAGTTTCATGTTTTAGATTTTCCACTAGGGGATAAGCAATTAAGCTATGACTTGAAGGAGGATCTGACAAGCAGGAAAGAAGATGTTACTTTTGGGCAGCTTATAGAGATGGTGCCTAAGCTAAAGCGACAGTGGAAGAGGATGGTTAACCCAATGGAGAAACAACCAGAGAGAGGTTCAGTGTGAAGGTGTTGGTGATGGATGAGCTACCATACATTTTCCCAATAGTAGATGGGTGGCACAAAAGAAAAAATATTGTACTAGGTTATGTTGATGACGGATCCCAGATATGGGTTATAACACACTCATGCATTGAGAAGATGGGTCTTATGATAACTGGGGTGTCAGGCTTCTAGATTAGATTGGAAAACCATCAAAAAGTAAATTGTTTGGGTGTTGTAAAGAGCTTAGAAGTGGAGGCGTATGATGCAAAGGCGGTGGTTGATTTTCATGTGATGCCAGCAGGGATGGGAGAATACCCTATTATACTGGGCAGACCATGGTTACGTGTAGCGGGAGCTGTTCAAGACTACCAACGTGCTACGATTAGCCTTTATGGAAAGACAGGTTCCAAGAAGCTATATAATATGGACACAAGGAAAGTATTGCAAGAGCTTTATGCAGATGAGGATGAGTTTAGTGATGAAGACTATTCCACACTGACTAACCAGGACAGTGATAGTACTACCAGCAGTGATGAGGATGTTGATGTTGCATTTCTTCTAATGGACAAAGAAATCCAGGAGTCTGATTTAGTTGCATTTTCAAATGAGATTGAAGATGAAAGTGAAGGGCCTTATGAAGTGATGGAAGGGTTGATGCAAACCAATGTTGAATTGTCAAATAAGCATGAATTGATGACACAAATGATTAGTGGAGACCTCTCAGCTATGGAGAAGGAGATATATTTGCACATGCTGGCTAGTTTTCTTGATTTGTTCATTACTTCATATGAAGAGATTAGAGGATTCAAAGGAGAAGAGATGAATATCAAGCTGAAGGAAGGTGCTAAGACGGTGCGGCAAAGGCTAAGAAGGATGGGTCAAGAGCAGATGGAAGCCTTGCAGGAAGAGGTTAACAAGTTATTGAAGGCAAGGTTCATAGTCCCAGTGGAGACCACAGAATGGGTAAGTCCAGTAGTAGTCATCCCAAAGAAGGACGGAAAGTGGTGGATTTGTGTAGATTTTAAACCCTTAAATGCAACCACTAAGAAGAACCCATATCCTCTTCCATTCATCGATCAGATCTTGGATTCAATGGCTGGTTATGAGAGATACAGTGTGTGTGATGGTTTTTCAGGCTATTTTCAATTGAAGATTTCTCTTAAAGACCGAACAAAGACAAATTTCATTACACCATGGGGTTGTTATTGCTACACATTATTTCCATTTGGGTTGTCAAATGGACCATCTTTCTATCAAGAGAAAGAAAATTGGGTATTGGAACCATTCATTGGTAGTTGTGTTAAAGCCTTTTTGGATGACTTATGTGTCTACAGTAGTAGGTCTGAACACCATGAGAAGTTGCAGATGGTATTAGCTCGATATAATGAATGTGGAGGACAACTAAATCCAAAGACATGTCTTCTAGCACAACCAAGGGTGAAGTTATTGGGCCATATGGTGTCAAAAAATGGCATTGAGGTTGATCTAGACAAGGTTAAGTCTATTATTCTTCTTCCATCACCTACGAGTACGAAGCAATTGGCAACCTTTATACACAAAGTGAAGTACATGGTGCGGTTTATTCCATTGTCTTCACAGCTCCTTTATCCATTACAACAAGTGGAAAAGCATGATCCATTGCAATGGAATGACAAGTGTGAAGAAGTGTTTCAAGAGGTGAAAGAGGTGTTAGGGGGTTTGTCAGCCATGCAAGCTCCTGATTGGGAGAAAGTGTTTTATGTAAATCCATCAGTAGGGGATGATGCCATTAGAGCCATGCTATTGCAAAAGGGAAAGGGCAACCATTATATGAGGCCAGTGTATTGGAGCCATTATATGATGCCAGTGGAGCCATGCTATTGCAAAAGGGAAAGGGCAGCCATTATATGAGGCCAATGTATTTTTCAAGCTGAGTGAAGTTGGTAGCAGAGAGAAAGTTCTGGAAAGTAGAGCTAGTGATGGCTAGTGTAATATTTGCTTCTAGACGATTTCGTCATTACTTGCTACCATGACCTTTTGTTTTCTTAACGAGTTATGCCTTGTTTCCACAGTTAATTAATGGCACTAACATGTCAAATGTGGTCAAGAAACGGGTAATTGAGCTGCAATAGTTTGAGCTCTCTTTTTTAGTGGAAGACTGTACAAGAGCTACCATAGCTAATTTGTTGACTTACAAGGAGAATTCCCTTCTTGTTAAGGAAGAGGTGGTGAGAAGGGTAATTGAATAAGTGTCACAGATCAACAATGCACATGTGTTGTTCTTTGATGGCTCATACAGAAAGAGCCATGATGCAGCTTCAGGGGGTATAGCACTTTATGATCCGGAGGGGAAGCTAGTATGCAAGAGAGGGTTCAAATTGGATGCACATAGTAACAATGAGACTGAATATGCTACATTGGAAGTCGGATTACACATTTGTTTGAAGCATGGGATTAGAAGGCTGAGCATAAAAGGTGATGCATTGTTAGTTGTGAAGCATGTGTTGGTTGTGTGGAAGAGCAAGAACACCTGATTGAAGGAAATGTGTTTCAGAATTAAAGGGCTATTAAAAAATTTTGAAGCATGGAGCATCAGACACATTGAACGTGCTCTAAATGGAGAGGCACATGAAGCATCTCAACGCATGATTGGGGAGCTATTTGTGTTGAGGACCAATTTACCTCTTTATCATGGCCGAGAAAGTTTGGCTCAAGAAGAGGAGTTTTTTGCTAACAAGAGTCATTCTAAAGGACATTCAGAAGTCTAAGAAGTATGGTTTTGTGTATAGAGCATCCAGGTACAAATTGATTGGTGATGTCTTGTACATGGAAGGGGATGATCTCGTGTTGAGACGTGTACCTTGGCGGGAGGAGCTTTATAGAGTGTTGGAAGAGAATCATGAAGGTGCATGTGGCGGAAATTTTTCTCTAAAGATCACCTTGCATAAGATCTTGCAAGAGGGGTATGTACCCGGGGGATTCACCATGGAAAACTTACCGCACCACGTAAGTGCAAGGGAGGGGGTTTTATACAAGTTACATAAGCGTATAAGCTAGGGGAAGACCCCCAACAATTTATCTCCCAAGAGCAAAAACAAGGGAGGGGGTATCATATTTATGGGGAGGGAGGGTGGGGGCCTGGGGGGGTGGGGGAGAAGAAGTGAGAAAAGGGGAAAATGAGAGGAAGTTTTTGTGTTTCAAAATTACGGCATCCCAAAAGAGTTTGCCCTCGAACTTGTGAGTCAATAGCTACAAAGATACATGTAAGAACTAACACTACTTTGTATCGATTGCTTGTTTTGTGATTATAGTTCCTTTGTTGAGGGATGAAAGCTATAAATATTTTGTATAGGTGCAAATTATATAAAGAACCTAACAAAACTTTATAACCATGTTTTTTGAGTAATTTAGACGAGTCAAATATGGACGAGTAGCTAGAGTGCATGCTGAACGGACACATAGTTTGAAAGTCAAACTAAGACACATTGAGGGTACATTTAGTTATCAATAGGAGTGGTTCCTTAGTATGTTTCTAGCCACTACGCTACACGCTCTTTAAAAAAATTTCCTCAGTTAGATCATGTAAGACCTAAGTTTTATATGTAAGATAGGGATATGATAGTTTTTTTAATTGATTGTGTATAAGCGTAGAAAGGGAGGTCATATTCCCTAATATGAGTCGTATATAGGGTTTTTTTCAAAGTTTTCCGCTCGTAGGTGGCGTCCTATTTTGTATATAGAGTGAATCCCCCGGGGGTATGTATGGCCTAGTTTGCACAAGGATGTTCATCATTGGTGTAGGTCTTGCAATATGTGTCACGCATTTGGGAAGAGAATGTTGAAGCCAGAGCTACAAAAAACCATTATGGCGCTTGATGTGTTTGAAAAGTGTGGGATTGATGCAATAGGCCCGTTACCTATCACAAGCAAGGGAGAAAGATATTTTTTGACTGCAGTGGACTATCTCTCTAGATGGGCAGAGGCTATAGCAGTAAAACAAATCACTGCAAAGGATGTGGAAAAATTTGTGTATGATGAAATATGTTGCAAGTTTGGGGTGTCATTGGAGATACTTTTGGATAAGGGGCCAAGCTTTAGAGCTAAACTATTGGACTTTTTTATGCGTGAAGATGAAGATTAGGCACTAGCATACAACTCCTTATTATCCCCAATGTAATGGATTAAATGAAAGATTCAATAATGAGTTGATACAAATTCTTTCAAACGTGGCAGAGCACCGAGGAAAGAATAGGGATTTGGAATTTCCTAGTGCATTATGGGCTTACCGTACTTCGATGAAGATAGGTACAGGGTTTACTCCATTTCATTTGGTATATGTAAAGGAAGCACTATTGCCTGTGGAAGTAGAGCTGCCTGCGGTCAAGATAGTAGAGAAGTTTCTTGGGCAGTCCAGTGATGCATTCAAAGAGAGGCTCTTACAATTACAAGAGGTTTAGCTGGATAGGATGAGCGCATTGGAACATTATGGACAAATGCAAGATAGGGCTTTAGAAAAGATAAATGAAAAGGTCAAAAGTAAGGGTATCAAGAAACATAACTTGATTTTGCCCTACAACAGTAAGTTGGACAAGACATTCCAAAAGAAGTTTCAAATTAAGTGGGAAGGCCCTTTCTTTTCCGAATGGTACATATCAACTGTCTAACCTGGATGGGATTTTACATTAGTCATGGGTAAATGGATTGTGTCTTAAATTATATCATGCTAGATTAATGATGGTGGAGCAAGATGAGCTATCCGCAAAACAAGTAATGTATCTGAGGGATGAGGAGACTTGTGACGCGGCGAGTCCCATATCTCTTTTTGATGCTGCTCATCATGAATGATCTAGTAGGCTAGGGGATGGAAAAATTATGTTATGAGTTTTTTGGAAGAATTGATTGTGCATATGTACATATACATGCATGGTGCATCAAATAAAAGAGTGCCCATTTTCCAAAGCCAGGTGGTTACATGGGGCCCACATGTGTATAGGTAGGGCAGCATGCACACAGTACATCGATTTTCATTATCACCAGTACCAATGTGTTTTTTCTATAATAATGAGGAGTTGCTAGCACGTAAAACTTCTCGAGGAAGCTATCAGTGGACCGATGCCATAAGGTAAGCAGGTGTGTCAGATGGCATCTAGTGGCGTTAGGAGGTCGAATGGGGTCAATACTTGCACGTGGTAAGAGAGGACACAACGGGAATGTTTTCTTGTGATGACTATGGAGAAAGGTCATCATGAGAACTGTATTTGTGGACCACTTCACGTGATTGCGGGATGCATTATTGAAAAAAGTTGAGTGCCAGGTGTGCGGATGGATGTAGAAGGGTGACAAAAGTACACTACGTGGTGATTTTTTGGCCTGTTCGGTGTAATGTACCCAAAATTTTTCAATAAAAGTGTTTCATTTACTTTGCAAATATTTCAGGTTTGCATTTTATTAAGTCAAAGAGCATTCTAATGGAACGATCGAATCAAAAAATCGGACTTTAGAACTATTAATTATGATCCTTATTTACTTGAAAACAATAAGGTTAATGGAAAACTTAAGCCTCAAGATTGTATCTAGAGATAAGAGTCGACTCTTGGGAAAGAAGGAGCAATTTTAGGAAAGGAGGAGTATTTTTAGGAAAGAAAAAGAAGGGAGTTAAGTTTAGAGTTCTTGTCTTGGAGTCCAAACTTCTTCTAAAATTGGAGAACCGAAATCGTGCATCGGAATCCGTGTACGCAAAAAAGAAAAAAAATTGGGAGCCGCGAACGTACGCAAACTTATCCCTCTATTCTTAGCTGGCCTTGAGAGCCTATATAAAGACCCCTCTCCCCTGTCAGGTCCCCAACCCGCCTATACCGAGATCGGGATGGAATCTTTGACAGGTCTCTAGGTCTAATAAAAATCAGAGTCTCTAAACAAGAAAAATCCAAGGAATAGACCTTTACCATTGACAATGGCTTGGGTCTATAGCCTTAGAAGAAGACCTAGTTATGTCTCGCAGCGGAAACGGGACAACGTATTAAAAGTCCAAAAAACTATTTTGTCCCTATAACTACCACAATTGGGCTAAGGTATCCTCAACCAACGCTTTTTTCCCCCTAACAGATGTGAGGGCACAGCCGCTGGTGGACTCCTCTTCCAAGTGAAGAAGTTTTCTAAACGTTTTAGTGCGCAGGGATGGATAGTTACCTGACTAATCAGGTCCACCCGTCCATGATTGACAACCTTAGTCAATCCCCACTTACCACCCCGCACTCACACATGATTCGTTTATCTTACTATCACATTGTTTTAAACATTTAAAATAATGGTTTCTTTTAACGTTTCATCACAGTAATTCCTTGAAGACAGCATTGAAAGAATTCCTTTAGAAAACAGACATCTTTAAACTTAAGACAGGGTACTGTCAATCAAAACATTGTCTATAATAACCATGACCAGTACTCTTCTTGTCTCAAGACCACATAAGGGTGAAAAATGGCACCCATTCCTTGTTCAAATCCGGAGTGGAATAAACCCCCACCCAAGGTTCCGGGTGCCCATACACCAAACCAGTTGCCCATACAATCGGGCGGCTCCCCTAGGATAAAAAAACGGTATCCTAACTTATGTAGAAACATCAAGACATGACACGGAGTAGAAACTCATCGTTCATGGGGTAACCGACTTAACCGTGGCTAGAAAGCCAATCATTATCATCAATTTATATCAAGGAGTCGGAGGTGTCTTGAGACAAGCTGTCTTAAGGATGATCAAACATATCTTTCCTAATTCAACCAGTTTTAACCCAAACAATTCTTTCATACCTTATAAATAAATGCACGTTGGAAGTTACCTTCGGTTTTGAGTCAGTTTATCCTTCTTACGTATGCAATGCTAATTTATAAAATAACTTAAACTAATTAAAGACTTAATTGAATAATGGGACACCCACCTGGGATTGATTGGCCATCTGCTGCTGCACTGGCGCCTGAAGACTCTCCTCCGTAGGCCTACTACTAGGCCCGGCTTCGTCATTGTGCGACGCTCTAGTTTGTTTTGAAGCTACTTCCTCATCATCAGATGTAGGATTTTCTCGGGTTCTTTTTGGTGCCATAACTTCTTATCCGTTTAAAAAGGACGTCTAATCATTAGGTAAATAAATCAAAATCTAAACTTAGCCTTTATATTCAACCGTAACCCATCCAAGGTTAAATTTATAGTCTTATTTGATAAATTCTTGACCTAGTAATTTCTTATTTGTCTATATAAGCATGATAACTTCTTCCACCGCTTCCCTAAGGGTTTTCTAAGCTCTCCAAACTTTCTTATAATTTTCTATATCTTTTTCCTAATTTTCCTATCAACTTTTAAGCTAATAATTTACTTATTTTGGGCTTAATATTTATTGTATTTAATTTCTCTTAAAGATTTCATTTCCTTAACTTGATATCATAGGTTTACACTTACTAGAATTTTCCTAAAAACTTTTGACCACAAAGTCTATTTATTTTAATTAATCATTCGCTAAAAATAGGACTTTTGGTCAATTATAATTTTTTTAACCTCACCAATTAACTATGGTATAATTATCACCAGTAGATAATGATATTTTTGACCTCTGGTAATTATCTTATTATTTTCCAACTTAGTTATATAATTTCCATCTTCAATTTTCATCTAAATTTAGGATAATTTGACTTAAATAAATACTTATACTACTTTTTTAACCTTGAAATATTCATCACCGCCTCTTTATTATGTAAACTAGCTTTGATAAATAGAATGTAATCATATAGCATGATTTATTAATTTCCCCCTTGAAATTTCCACCAAAATTAGTATATTTTGACTTAGATAAATATTTATACTACTTTTCTAACCTTGGCATAATTATCACGGCCTCTTTACCCTATAATACAGCTCTGATAAATAGCATGTAATCATATAGCATGATTTACTGATTTCCCCCTTGAAATTTTCTACCAAAATTAGTATATTTTGACTTAGATAAATATTTATACTACTTTTCTAACCTTGGCATAATTATCACGGCCTCTTTACCCTATAATACAGCTCTGATAAATAGCATGTAATCATATAGCATGATTTACTAATTTCCCTCTTTAATTTTTATCTGAAAATGGTGTAATTTGACTTAGATAAATATCTATACTACTTTTCTAACCTTGGCATAATTATCACGGCCTCTTTACCCTATAATATAGCTCTGATAAATAGCATGTAATCATATATCATGATTTACTAAATTCCCTCTTTAGTTTTTAGCTAAAAATAGTGTAATTTGACTTAGATAAATATCTATACTAATTTTCTAACCTTGAAATAATTATCATGGTCTCTTGACCTTATAATACAGCTCTGATAAATAGCATGTAATTATAGCACATGATTTACTAATTTTCCCCTTTACTTTTTAGCTAGAAATGGTATAATTTGACTTAGATAAATATCTATACTACTTTTCTAACCTTGGCATAATTATCACGGCCTCTTGACCCTATTGTGGTGTACCCAAATGTAGAGCAAGATTGAGACTAAATGAGCCTGCCTTTCTCCCGTCTGGCACCTCCTTATATTAGCTTGTAAAGGTTACATTCCAAGAACACTTAGAGGTGTCCTCCCACACTAGGTGGTCGGACACACGACCACACCCTACACGACCACACACCACACCTCCCCCCTTAGGGAGAAAAAGATGGACATCTTTTTACAAGTTTGGACTGAGAAGGGACTCGACATAAAGGGATCAACTCCAACGCCTCATCTGGGGGGAGTGATCATACAACAGCTTCGGGGCTAAGGGACTGAGCTTGGGGAGTGGACTCGACTAGAGAGAGAACATCATCATGCCGAACACATCAAGGCATGGAACGCGTACGTCTCGCTTATGCAAACATCAGGTCGCTATCCCAATGAAATGGACAAGACGAGGAAGGACTAACTGAGGACTTGACATGTTATTTTTGCGACATACATCCATTTCCATAAGGGGTTTTGTGTGACGATAAGGATTGGTCTACAAGACTCAAATGACAAAAGACTATCACTAAATACGTAAAAAAGATCTACTGTGGGGTTCTGCATCACAACTATGAGGGCATAAAGACTGGGCACCTCTGCAACCAAGTCGCAGCAACTCCTATGCCTGTGAACAATAATCGCAAAAGGGAGGTAGCATCTCTCTTCTTCTTCGACGAACAACATCAAAACAACCATGTCTTTGACTTTGTACTTCTTCTGAACTCGACCTACGTGAGCTCTGGAAAATTCACAGCAACGTTGAACTCTTTTTCCAAAAGCAAGACTTGAACGATGCAGAGGAGAGGGAGAAGGGGTATTGGAAGCAGTTGGCGTATTGGAAGGTTAGCGTCTCACCGTGGTCGGACACCTCTAAGTGTTCTTGGAATGTAACCTTTACAAGCTAATATAAGGAGGTGCCAGACGGGAGAAAGGCAGGCTCATTTAGTCTCAATCTTGCTCTACATTTGGGTACACCACACTATAATACAGCTCTGATAAATAGCATGTAATTATAGTGCACGATTTACTAATTTCCCTCTTTACTTTTTAGCTAGAATTAGTATAATTTGACTTAGATAAATATCTATACTACTTTTTTAACCTTAGCATAATTATCACGGCCTCTTTACCTTATAATACAGCTCTAAAAAATAGCATGTAATTATAGCACATGATTTACTAATTTTACCCTTTAATTTACCCCTAAAAATAGCGTAATTCCACTAAAATAATTAGTTAAAATAATTTTCTGAGCTTCTCCTAATTATCACAGGTTTTGACACACCTAATTAACCACTGGTAAATATATCACAGCATTTAAATTCCATTAACTAATTTTCCCTATTTTATTTTCTCAAAAATTAGTGTATTTTAGCTAAAGTAATTATCTAAATTACTTTTCTGAGCTTCTCCTAATTATCACAGGATTTCACACACCTATTTAACCACTGATAAATATATCACATCATTTGAATTCCATTTACTAATTTTTCCTATTTAAATTACTCAAAAACTAGGGTATTTTAGCTAAAGTAATTAGATAGATTAAGTTTCTGAAATTATCCTAATTATCATGGCTTATTGAACACCTAATTAACCACTGATAATTATATGGAAGCATTTAAATTCCATTTACTAATTTCCCCTATTAAATATTGCTCAAAAATATGGTATTTTAGCTAACATAATTAGCTAAATTAACTTTCTGAACTTCTACTAATTATCACGGGTTATTGAACACCTAATTAACCACTGATAATTATATGCAAGTATTTAAATTCCATTTACTAATTTTCCCTATTTAAATTACTCAAAAACTAGGGTATTTTAACTAAAGTAATTAGCTAGATTAAGTTTCTGAACTTCTCCTAATTATCACGGGTTATTGAACATCTAATTAACTACTAATAATTATATGGAAGCATTTTAATTCCATTTACTAATTTACCCTATTAAAATTGTTCAAAAAACACAGTAATTATGCCTAATTAATTATTTAGATTAATTATCTGAGCTTCTCCTAATTATCACAGGTTTTTTAACACCTAATTAACCACTGATAAATGTATCTCAACAATTGAAGTCAATTTACTAATTTCCCCTATTTAAATTGGTCAAAAAACAGAGTAATTCTACGTAATTAATTAGCTAGATTCATTATCTGAGCTTTTCCTAATTATCACAGGTTCCTTAACACCCAATTAACCACTGATAAATATATTATAGCAATTGAAATCAATTTACTAATTTCCCCTATTTAAATAGCTCAAAAAACATAGTAATTCTGCATAATTAATGAACTAGATTCATTATTTGAGCTTTTCCTAATTATCACCCGTTCCTTAACACTTAATTAACCACTGATAAATATATTATAGCAATTGAAATCAATTTACTAATTTCCCCTATTTAAATAGCTCAAAAAACAGAGTAATTCTGCATAATTAATTAGGAAAATTACTCAAAAAATTATAGGATAATTTTCCTAGCTTAATGACTGTCTAATGCAACTCTGATAATTACCTCATCTAATCTAAGCTTAATTAATATATTTATCATTAATTCATGGTTAATTTGGCTAATTTTAGCCATAATATGATAGGATAATTAATTAGCTTAATATTACTAAGCTTAATTACAATAATCCGCAGAGATTAATTAATTTAAAGAGGTTTAAAGAGCATGCATAGGCCTAATCTTTGATTTATTAACAATTTATCTTAATCTAACCTTGCTAATTAAGAAGGATTAGGTTAATTACCGTTAGGGTTAATCAATTAGAGATTAAACTCTAATGATTTCTGCGTAGTGTTCTCTCTAGATGAGAGAGAGAGTAGCAAGGCTCCGAGTCTGTCTAAAATGTGAAGCTAGGGGTCCTATTTATAGTTTTCTGGCACTCAGAAGCTCTCACCGGCTGAAAAAGGCAGTTGCTTGAAGTTCAAGCAGCCCCGAGCAAGTCAAAAAACGACCCCTGCTGCTAAATGAGGCCCTGGCAGGTCAGTGATGACCCTCCCATTACCTGCCAGCTTTTAAAATGTCAATTTTGCTATAATTTGACCTATTTTTGCTTAATTGGTAAATATCTTGTAAATATCTGGGAGACCTTTAATAAAGTCTATGCTTAAATGATTACTTTAACCCTTCAATTTTTCTATTTTACTCAATTCACAGTGTAAACTTCCAGGGGTCATAACTATGCCAGTTTTTATCGGAATTCAATTCTGAAAATTTCTAGCCCGGGGTTTGCTGTGCTTCAGATTCCAAAAATACCAATATTTACCATGGTCGGACAATTCTACATTGCTTTTTCAATAATCATAACAGTTTGATTAAGCTTATACAACCTTTAAGGTTTCAGAAACTGGAAACCTTACATCCCCTCACTTTCAAAGGATAGCCACACACTTTTAGAAGCGGAAGCTCTCTTGTCTTCACGTCGGAGCTACCTTCTCTCCCTCAACCTCTCTCCCTCTAGATCTTACCTTCAAGCCATCTCCATTTCCAAGTCTTTCTCTACCATCGTTGTGTTGCCCTTGGAATTCTGGAGCCCTTTTCTCTCTTTCCCTGTTCTCTACATCATTACGATGGCCCCGAAGCGAGTTACTAGAAGCTCAAAGGATGCTCATGTTGCTCCACCTCCAAGGAAGATGCAAAAGAAGATATCATCTACTCCGAACGTTGCTGAAGCGGATGTATTGGTTGCGGAAGAAGTCGAAGCCATCCAGCTTCAAACATAGGAGGTAATCGAATATGTTGCTAATCCGGTAAGACAAAATTTATAGTTCTGCATTGCTATTCATGTTGACTTTGGAAGCTAAGCATAGGATTCTCTTAAACCGTCCGAGAAACGTGATTTATCACTAGAAACAAGCATATGTTTTCAAAAATTAATGAAAGAATTGTTTGATAAATTATCATTGTTTGATGAATTGTTATTGCTTAACAAATTGTTATTGTTTGATAAGTGGATTCTGATTGATATGAAGAATTGGTTGACCATGTTTGAAGAATCATTTAAAGAGAAGAATTGTTGAAGGAATATCTTTTGTTCATCGTGGATAGCAAGATGATTCCGAGGCTAGCAAAGATTAAGCTGTGGTTATCGCCTCTCTTTTGTTCCTCGCGGTTAACGAGATGCCTCGCAGGTAGCGGGATGCCTAGCGGTTAGCAAGATGCCTCGCGAGTAGCAGGATGCCTCGCGGTTAGCAAGATGGGAAGGTTGTGCAATTCCCGGTTAGCAAATAAATCCTTTGCAAAGGAACTGCTGGTTAGACAGAGATAGTCCGTGGGTAGCAGCAACTCATGAGAAGTTGGAAAAGTTGTTTTTGTTGAATTATAGGGTTGTCTTTGTTAGGCTTTGTTTGAATTGTTTTGGTATTGTTAGAAGGGCTGTATAAAAGAATATGTGTTTGAAATAAATTAAGGAACACTATTTGTGTACGTAAAATAGTGTGGTAAAAAGTGTGAGTGTGGGGTGGAAAGTGGGGGCTAGCTCAAGTTGCTAGTCAATGATGGGTGGTCTCGATTAGTCGAAAAACTCTCCACTCCCTCTTATTAAGATAAGTTAAATTAGAGACTCATTGTGCCAAGAGTCAAGATGACCCAAATCTATGTGACACGGGATTACTATTTAGTTTAGACCAAGTCTCATATCATATTTATGGTTTATGGATGGCGGCCGTGCCTCTTAAACGTGGAGAAAAAGGCGTTTATGGATTCTAAATATGTCAATGGGATTTCATCTTTATGTTAGAAAATAGCTTCACTAGAATCCTAAAGTTATCAACCTGGCTTGTGGCGTATGACCCTGATAACCACGAACACGATGGATAGAGGACTTTCTCTTTTCGGTTGCTCGTATCTCTACTTTGTGGAGACGGAGTAGGGTGTCATCAATGGAAAAGGAGAATAAAGGAAGGCCATCTATCAAGTCGCCCCAATCTTCTTGGGGTTGGGGACCTCACAATTGGTATCAGAGCATAGGTTAAAAACATTTAATTGTCTACTTTAAGCTTCCTCATGTGTATGGTTTTCTATACCCATTATCGGACTCGCAAAGATATTATGTTATGCCGATTGACGTGTATCATAGTTATGGTTGAAACCTCTATTATGTTTTCTTATGGAGAGATCTTTTGTAGACCCCTATATGACATTTTGATAACTTTATGGTTAGAAGATTGAGTTGTTTTTCTACAAAGAAATTGTTTGACTGGTTAAGTCATGTAAGTGAGTTTTTTGTGTGGATTGAATGAGCCATGATTGGTTAAGTCATGTGATTGGATAACCCATGACTGGTTAAGTCATGTGATTGAGATAATCATGACTGGTTAAGTCATATGGTTGAGTTTTGATGGACTGGATAAGTCATGACTAGTTAATTCATGTAACTGATTTTTGATGGACTGAATTATGGTTAAGTTTTAATAGACTGGGTTAAGATTGGTAAAGTTATGTGGCTGAACCTTTAGTGGACTAGATAAGTCTAAGTTTAGAAAGTACCCTATTGATTTGAGTTATTATAGCCATTGATGTACACTCAGAGGAATCCTCAAATCACTTCTACGTTGGAAAACCCTCAGAACAATGCTATCGATATGGAGATTCACGAAAAGAAGTTATTGTTGAAACAAATGCAACCACCTTCTTTGAAAAGAGAGGGTGATGATATTGAGAAAGATGCAGAAGTATGAATTGAAGCTATGGATGATTTTTTCTCTGCTGCAAGGACCACACCTGTAAATCAAGCGATGTTAGGGATGTTTCGTCTCTTAAGGGAAGCGAAGTTATGGTGAAAACAACATTGTCGTGACATGGGAGTGCTGGAGAACTCTCAGAGTTGGTGGGAAATCAAACAAGCGGTGAAGGAAAGATACTTACCTCCTGCCCATGAAGCGATAAAGATGAACAAGTTCTTTAGCTTGAAACAATATAGTTTATCATTGGAAGAGTACTACTCAAAGTTTGTAAGGCTTAGACGTTACGCACCATCAATGACCATAGAGCAATAGGTAGATCGCTTTTGTCAAGGTTTAAGAGAACCAATTAGCTCTCGATTGGAAGACTTGAAGCCTACCACTGTACAAGATGCCTTACTAACGAGCTAAACCTTTAATGAAGGAACAAGGGATTACAAGAAGAATTGAACAGAATCAAAGATTTAGAGATACCCAACCACAAAGAATTTATGCTGCTAATGTGCAAAAATTGTCCACGTTTGAATGTTCGATGCTTTGAATGTGGAGAGTTGGGACATTATCGGAACTCTTGTCCACGATTAGCTAATGGAGCAACAGTAGTAGCAAGTGAAGTAGACTAAGGGCATCACCTTTTTTAAACATAATGATGGTCGCAAGTAATTAGAGTAGGAGTATCCTCACTTTTCCTCGAGATGAGGACATCTCGAATCCCTAAGCTGGGGAGATCGTAATATACCCAACATTTTTCAGTAAAAATATTTCATTTACTTTGCAAATATTTGAGGTTTGCATTTTATTAAGTCAAAGAGCATTCTAATGGAACGATCGGATCAAAAATATCATACTTTAGAACTATTAATTATAATCTTTATTCACTTGAAAACAATAAGGTTGATGGGAAACTTAAGCCTCAAGATTGTATATAGAGATAAGAGTTGACTCTTGGGAAAGAAGGAGCAATTTTAAGAAAGGAGGAGTATTTTTAGGAAAGAAAGAGAAGGGAGTTAAGTTTAGAGTTCTTGTCTTGGAGTCCAAGCTTCTTCTAAATTTGGAGAACCGAGATCGTGCATCAAAATCCGTGTACACAAATAAAAATTTAAAAAAAAATTGAGAGTCGTGAACATACGTCAACTTATCCCTCTATTCTTAGCTGGTCTTGAGAGCCTATATAAAGACCCCTCTCCCCTCACTTTTAAAGGACAAACACACACTTTCAGAAGCGAAATCTCTCTTGCTTTGACGTCGGAGTTACCTTGTATCCCTCACCCTCTCTCCCTCGAGCTCTTACCTTCAAGCCATCTCCATCTCCAAGTCTTTCTCCACCATCCTCGTGTTGTCCTTGGAATTCTAGAGTCCTCTTCTCTCTTTCCCTCTTCTCTACATTGATAAGATGGCCCCGAAGCAAGTTACTCAAAGCTCGAAGGATGCTCGTGTCACTCCATCTCCAAGGAAGGTGCAAAAGAAGATATCATCTTCTCCAAACATTGCTGAAGCGGATGTATTGGTCGCGGAAGAAGTCAAAGCCGTCCAACTTCAAACACAGGAGGTAATCAAACATGTCGCTAATCCGGTAAGACAAATTTATAATTCTGCATTGCTATTCATGTTGATTTGGGAAGCTAAGCATAGGGATTTCCTTAAACCATCCAAGAAACGTGATTTATCACTAGAAACAAGCATATGTTTTCATGAATTAGTGAAAGAACTGTTTGATAAATTATCACAGTTTGTTGAATTGTTATTGCTTAACAAATTGTTATTGTTTCATAAGTGGATTTTGATTGATATGAAGAATTGGTTGACCATGTTTAAAGAATCATTTAAAAAGAAGAATTGTTGAAAGAATATCTTTTGTTCCTCGCGGGTAGCGAGATGATCCCGCGGTTAGCGAAGATTAAGCTGAGGTTATCGGCTCTCTTTTCTTCCTCGCGGTTAGCGGGATGTCTCGCGGGTAGTGGGATGCCTTGCAGTTAGCAAGATGCCTCGCGGGTAGCGGGATGCCTCGCGGTTAGCGAGATGGGAAGGTTGTGCAATTCGCGGTTAGCAAATAAATCCTTTGCAAAGTCTCTGTTGGTTGGACAGACGAAGTCCACGGGTAGCGACAACTCATAAGAAGTTGGAATTTTTTTTTTTGTTAAATTATAGGTCTTCATTAGGCTTTGTTTGAATTGTTTTGGTATTGTTTGAAGGGCTGTATAAAGGAATATGTGTTTGAAATTAATTAAGGAACATTGTTTGTATATGTAAAACAGTGTGGTAAAAAGTGTGAGTGTGGGGTGGAAAGTGGGGGCTGGCTCAGGTTGCTAGTCAAGGATGGGTGGTCTCGATTAGTCAAGAAACTCTCCACTCCCTCTTATTAAGAGAAGTGAAATTAGAGACTCATTGTGCCAAGAGTCGAGATGATCCAAATCTACGTGACACAAGATTACTATTTAGTTTAGACGAAGTCTCATATCATATTTATGGTTTATGGATGGCGGACGTGCCTCTTAAATGTAGGGAAAAAGGCATTGTTCATGGATTCTAAATATGTCAATGGGATTTCATCTTTATGTTAGAAAACAGCTTCACTAGAATCCTAAAGTTATCGACCTGGTTTGTGACGTATGACCCTTATAACCACGAACACGATGGATAGAGAACTTCCTCTCTTCTGTGGCTCATATCTCTACTTTGTGAAAACGGAGTAGGGTGTCGTCAATGGAAAAGAAGAATAAAGGAAGACCATCTCTATCAAGTAGCCCCAATCTTCTCGAGATTGGGGACCTCACATTCGGGGTCCGTTTGAGGTCAATCAAAAGGCCAAAAGTGCCCAAGGAATACAGTGAAGTGTGGACACTAAAAAAACAGAGAAAAAAATAGCAGTGTGTGGAGAGAAGAGGAGGAACAGCCGTAACTGAGTTTTTGTTGTTTGTTTTGGCCATAAACTGCTCATTTGAGGTTGGATTTGAGCACTTTGATATTGTAGATTGAGGTTTTTGGCCATTCCGAACGCAATGGTGTTGTTCATTTTGCCAAATTCTTCACTATTTTTTTGTTTTTTTGGTTGTGTAAGGTTCTCCTTTGAACGAAGCCTCTGCTCAAATTTGTAATTGTATTTGGTATATTTTATACATATGGTGTGAGCTATTTGCCCCATTCGTGTTGGCCTAAGCTCATGTAAGGTGTCCAGTTTTCGAAACCTTAAAAATTGTACAAAGCTTGTAAAATTAACTTGAAAACCACTATTGAATGATTCAATCATAGCTGATATTGGTATTTCTGGAATCATAAGCAAAGCTTTACTATGGTTAGTAATTTTCAGAATCAGAATCTGATAAAAACTGGTAAAGTACGGGCCTTAGAAGGTTACACTAGGAATTTAATTAATTAATAAAAATTGGATGGTTTCAGTAATTATTATTAACAAAGACTTTCTTATCCTAAGGTTCTAGAATTAACTGATATTCCAATTTTCATCATTAGAAATCAGTAAAATCAACCAAAATCAATTCTAGAAGATATGGGGATAGTGTGGAGCTGGGGAGAACCTGCCAGGGACTGAAATAGTAGCAATTGGTGCCATCTTGAAGCTGGGGGCCTGCTTGGGGTGTTAAAACTTGCCAAGAACATCCCGGGGCCCAAAAAAACTATAAAAAGATCCCCTTTCTTTCATAAAAATTTTGACTCGGAGCCTTGACACACTCTCTCTCATCTAGAGAGACTGCTACGCAAAAATCACTAGAGATTAAGCTCTAGTTGATTAAATTAAACGGTAATTAGCCTAATCCTTTTTAATTAGCAAGGCTAGATTAATCTATTTTCTTAATAAATTAAAGATTAGGCCTATCTATACTAAAAAATCCTCTCTTAATTAAATATTCTCTACTGAATGTTGTAATTAAGATTAGGGTTATTAAGATAATTAATGATTATATCATAATAGGATTGAAATTGTCCATATTAACCACAAATTAATGGGAATTATATTAATAGAGTTTAGATTATGTTGAGATAATTATAAGAGCTGCATTGGACTATCATTAAGCTAAGAAAATTATCTTATAGTTTTTTGAGTAAATTCCATAAATAAATTAGCAAAATTACACTATTTTTTAGAGAAAAATAAAGGGAAAAATAATCAAATTGATTCAAAATGATTTGAGTTATTTATCAGAGGTTAATTCCACGTTAAGAAACCCGTGATAATTATGTTAACCTCAGAAAATTAACTTTCCTAATTATTTTTCCAAATTAAAAGGGGGAAACAGAGGTTAACTACATGTTAGGGAACCTGTGATAATTATGTTAACCTCAGATAATTAATTTACCTAATTACTTTAGAAGAATTACTCTGTGTTTAGGACAAATTAAAAGGGGAAATTAGTAAATTGATTGAAAATACTTTGAGTTATTTATTAGAGGTTAATTACATGTTAGGAAACCCGTGATAATTATTTTAACCTCAGACAATTAATTTAGGAAAATTTACAAATTGATTCAAAATTCATTGAGTTATTTATTAGAGGTAACTATATGTTAGGGAACCCGGTATAATTATGTTAACCTTAGATAATTAGTCTAATTTATTATCTCAATAATATTATATTATTTTTTAAAAACAATAAAAGGGAAAAAATAGTAAATTGATCCAAAAACCTTTGATATAATTATCAACGGTAGAACACACCTTGAAGAATCCATGATAAATATCCCAATCTCAAATAAATAGTTAAAATATTTATCCTCACTAAAAGTAACCAATTTTGCGTACAAAATAGAGAAAGGAAATTAGTAAGTGAATTTATCTAATTACCAAATAAATACCTAAGGTCCAAAATCACTATTGAAGGGTGGAAAAATTACCTCAGCATAAATGGTTGGTATAACAAATTACTATCAATAAAATTCTGCGTAAATTAAACCATAAGTATAGGAGGGAAAGGATATAAATCAAAATTTATGAAAATTACTAAATATCGAACATATCCAATTACAATTTAGGGTGAGTAATCCATTAGCCAATAGAAATTTATAATTTATTAAGGCTAAAATAGAATATAGACTAAGGATAAACCTAGTTAAAGGGCTTCCCAAATTAAATGGTAATTATGGGAAATTACTTATAGTATAAAGAAGTTACAAGAGGAATATTTCCTCAAATTAACTATCAAAGATATCTACTTACTCCAAAAATCCTTATTTTTGGGTAAAAAAGGAGAAAAGATGATTATTCAATTAAACTTCTAATCGATTAAGTCTTTTTATAAAGTTGCCGCATGGCTCCAAAGAGAACCAGGGGAAATCCTCTTACCGACGAAGAGGATGTTAGAAACAAAAGAAATAAAGTCACTAATGACCATGAGGCTGGGCCTAGCCATAGGCCGATGGAGGAAAGTCTACGGGTTCCCGCCCAACAGCACATGGACGAGCAGTCCCAAATGGATTTCTATTTTGTTCACTTAAAATCTTTTAAAGTTCATTTTTAAGTTAGCATTGCATACATAAGGTTACGAAGGATAAACTGGCTATAAACGGAAGGTAACTTCCAGGAAACCAACGAGCAATGATTGTAAATAGGAAAGAAATGATTGGGTTATGACTGATTGACTTGGGAAAGAAATGTTTGACCATCCTTCAGACAGGTTGTCTCAAGACACCTTTGATTCCTTGGAAATATTTTACTCCAGGTAATGAGTCATGATGGCGATACCGCCATGGATGAGTCGGTTTCCTCAGCGCGTGTGGAATCTTTATCCCGTGCTTGTTTGTGTTTATGGATATTACTTAAGATTTCAAGTTTATCCTAGAGGAACCGCCCGGTTGTATGGGTAAGCCAGCTGGCGTATAGGCGCCCGGACTTTGGGTGATGGCTTTTTCCGCCCTGGTTTTTATAAATAAGGAATGGGTGTCTTTTTTTCGTCCCTGTATAGGTGGTCTTGAGACAAACCAGTATTGGCCAGAGATACTTCAGAATGATAGTACCTTGTCTTAAGTTTAAAGGTGTCTGTTTGCTAGAAGAATGTCTTCAATACTGTTTTCAAAGGTTGTCTTTATAAAATTCTGTTGTGAAAGTTAAGAGGAATCATTTTTTTAATTCGGATAAGAACGTGGTAGTAATTAAACAACACAGAAATCATATGTGAGTGCGGGGTGGTATGTGGGGATTGATTGCTGTTGTCAATCATGGACGGGTGGACCTGATTAGTCAAGTAACTATCCATTCCCGCGCACTAAAACGTTTAGAAACTTCTTCATTTGGAAGAGGAATCCACTAACGGCTGTGCCCTCACTCCTCAGACTCAGATAGGACAAGGAAATAATCAAAGAGGTAGAGGAAATAGAGGACGAGGTAGAGGAAGAGGTAGAGGAGCCATAGCTTATGCTGCA
This sequence comes from Adiantum capillus-veneris, assembly GCF_014529385.1. NCBI lineage: Eukaryota > Viridiplantae > Streptophyta > Polypodiopsida > Polypodiales > Pteridaceae > Adiantum > Adiantum capillus-veneris. The sequence continues at coordinate 83,421,821 of NC_140936.1, read as the reverse complement.
GTAGGAGAGCCTACCTTTCTGGATTAGGAAGATGAAAGAGCTACTCTTTTTGCCGCCGTTGATAACCCTGGAGCTCGACAACAGTATGCTGTCATCCAAACCAATGCAAACAGAGAAGGTGAAAAATTTGAACTACTTATAGATTGTGGCAGCACACACTCTTTTCTCTCCCCTAAATGTTTAAGGAAACTTAAATTGGACCAATATCCCACCAAGAAATTAGTGGTAGAACTAGCAAATGGGAAAGAGGTTCCATCTCAATTTATAGGTGGGGAAGTTGAGTTTGAACTAGGGGGAACCCTAACTTCATCTTACTTTTGGACTCTAGTAGTAAGAATCTATGATGGTATTCTAGGAATGGATTGGTTAACCAAAAATCAAGCACAAATCCACTGTGCTCAAGGGAACTTAACCTTCAAAAATCACTTAGGTAAAGAAACACTAGTACAAGGATCAAATGGGAAGCCTAAGGCTCATTTAGAAGGGGTTGCATAAGGGGCAACAGATCTTTGTAGTAAAACTTAATAAGGTAGATGATTCAAGGGACACACCACTCCAGAATGGCTTAAGGAATTTTCAGATATATTTCTGGAAGATCTCTCAAAATTACCTCCTCCAAGGGATATAGACCACAAAATAGAAACCTTTCTAGGTAGTGAACCAATTTCAAAAAGACCCTACAAAATGTCTCTGCCTGAAGCTATTGAATTAAAAGAAGAGCTTCATCAGCTTATTGAACAGGGATTCATAAGACCAAGCATTTCACCTTTGGGAGCACATGTTCTATTCCAAAAGAAGAAGGATGGATCTTTACGTCTCTGCATCGATTATAGGGGACTTAACCAGGTATCGGTAAAGAATAAGTACCCTATTCCTCGCATCAATGAATTGCTTGATAGATTACATGGAGCCAAGGTATTCACAAAAATTGATCTTAGATCAGGTTACCATCAAATCCGGATTAAGGAGGCAGATATTTACAAAACTTCTTTCAACACCCGACATGGGCATTATGAGTTCATCGTGATGCCTTTTGGTCTTATAAATGCTCCAGCTACTTTTAATCGTCTCATGCAGGATATATTCAGAATATTTGGATGATTTTTTGTTGGTGTTTTTCGATGATATCCTGGTATACTTCAAGGATGAAAAAGAGCACGAAGTCCATGTACGTAAAGTACTTCATCTTCTACGCCAACATCACTTATATGCCAAGATGAGTAAATGTGTGTTTTCCACGCCTGAAGTTAGTTATCTTGGTTTTATAATAAACCCTGAAGGAATTTCAGTATACCCCACAAAGATAAAGATATAATAGACTAGCCACAACCCAAAACGGTCAGTGAGATTCGAGGATTTTTGGGCATTACAGGATGGTATAGAATCTTTGTCAAAGATTATGCAATTATCGCCGCACCCTTGACGCAGCTACTTAAAAAAGACAGCCAAACTTACATGGGAAAAGAACAGGCGGATTGTTTCCTCAAACTAAAACAAAATCTCACATCAGCCCCTATACTCAAACTTCCTGACTTCACTCAAGAGTTTGAAGTAGTAACAAATGCCAGCGGTCTTGCTATAGGAGGAGTTTTAAACCAAGAAGATAGACCAGTCGCCTTTACTTCTCAAAAATTAAGAATCCATGAGCTGAATTATCCAACTCATGATCTAGAGCTCCTAGCTATCATCCATGCTCTAAAACTCTGGAGGCACTATCTTCTAGGAGGGAAGTTCCAGTTAATCACCGATCATCAGAGTTTAACATGGATTTTTCTCACAAGCAACACTCAACATGAGGCAGAGAAGATGGATAGAACTCTTACAGGAATATGACTTTGAAATAAAATATAAACCAGGGAAAGAGAATGTGTTTGTTGACGCTCTTAGCCGTAATATTTTTCTTGGGTCTATTTCCACAATCGACAATCCAATCCTAAACAAGGTTAAGGAAGCTTCCCTGAAAGATAAGGATTATCAAAAACTTCTATAGGTTATCAATCAATAGGACCTAAAAGAGAAAGAGAAAGACAGAATCAAGGATTATTCACTTGAGGATGGGCTTCTCTATTATAAGTATCGGCTTTACATTCCTAAGAATCCAACATTAAAGGAGTTAATCCTTTATGAAGGACACAACACTACAATTTGCAGGCCATCCTGGTTATGCAAAGACCCTTCATGCCATAAGGAAAAGCTATTTCTGGCCAGGAATGAAAGGAGATATACTTCGCTACATCAGACAATGTCTTTCTTGTCAAAGGATTAAGGCTAAACGAGTAATGATGCCAGGGAAACTTCAACCTCTGGACATTCCTCAAATGAAGTGGGAACTCATTAGCATGGACTTTGTAATAGCCTTCCCACTCTTCAAGGGGGTTACGACTCCATTATGGTCGTAGTGGATATGTTGACTAAAGTATCCCATTTGATGCCTATAAAAACAACTTACACTGCATCAAACATAAGCCGTCTCTTTATCAAAGAGATCTTTAGATTACACGGACTTCCTAAGAGAATAGTCAGTGACAGAGATGCAAAATTCACTTTAAAATTTCGGAAAGCTTTATTTGAATCCTTAGGTACCCAGTTATGTTTAAGTCGATTCTATCACCCTCAGACAGACGGCCAGACGGAAAGAGTGAATCAAGTTATTGAAGACATCCTTAGAGCCTATTGTAGTAGAGAACCCCGGAAATCGATCCAATTTCTTCCTATGGTGGAATTCGTCTATAACTCATCCTTAGAGCCTATTGTAGTAGAGAACCCCGGAAATCGATCCAATTTCTTCCTCTGGTGGAATTCGTCTATAACTCATCCTTTCATAAAAGCATTGGGATTTCACCATTTAATGCTCTTTATGGGCATGAATGTATATCACCCCTAGACTTTTCTTACCCTACTACAAGAGTAGAAGCTTCAAAGAAAATTTTGGAGGAGATGGATGCCCAAACCAAAGCCATAGGACAAGACATTCAGGCAGCCAAGGACCGCCAAAAACAATATGCTGATAAAAAACAATATGATCGGTTTTTCAAACAAGGGGATAAAGTATTCCTTAGGGTACGGCCAAAGAGAAGCAATTTATCCTTGGGAAAATACAAAAAACTAAGCCCCAGATATTGTGGACCTTATGAAGTGATTAAAGTAATCGGTGATCAAGCTTACAAACTAAAACACCTAAGCACCTCAAGGTCCATAATGTATTCCATATCAGTCTTCTAAAACCCTGCATCGCAAATCCAAATCACACTCTAGATGACGATCAGATTGTGATGCAGAAGCAGGGAATTCTTGAACTCCAACCAGATTGTATTCTCGACACTAAGGAAAGGAGTCTACAAAACAGAGTTATCAGAGAACATTTAGTAAAACGGAAAGACTAGCCCACTGACCTGGGAGGATGAAGTATCACTTCACAAAGATTTTTCCAATTTTGGTTGAGATGAGGACATCTCAATTCCTTAAGTTGGGGTGATTGTAAGGTTTCCAGTTTTTGAAACCTTAAAATTGTACAAAGCTTGTAAAATTAACTTGAAAACCACTGTTGAATGATTCAATCATGGCTCATATTGGTATTTTTGCAATCATAAGCAGAGCTTTACTATGATTAGTAATTTTCAGAATCAGAATCCGATAAAAAATGGTAAAGTTACGGGCCCTGGAAGGTTACACTAGGAATTCAATCAATTAATAAAAATTGGATGGTTTTAGTAATTATTATTAACAAAGACTTTCTGATCCTAAGGTTCTAGAATTAACTGATATTCTAATTTTCATCATTAGAAATCAGTAAAATCAACCAAAATCGATTCTGAAAGATATAGGGGCAGTGTGGAGTTGGGGGGAACCTGCCAGGGACTGAAATAGTAGCAATTGCTGCCATCTTGAAGCTGGGGGCCTGCTTGGGGTGTCAAAACCTGCCAGGAACAACCCGGGGCCTAGAAAAACTATAAAAAGACCCCCTTTCCTTTATAAAAATTTAGACTCAGAGCCTTGACACTCTCTCTCTCATCTAGAGATACTGCTATGCAAAAATCACTAGAGATTAATCTCTAGTTGATTAAATTAAATGGTAATTAGCCTAATCCTTCTTAATTAGCAAGGCTAGATTAATTTATTTTCTTAATAAATTAAAGATTAGGCCTATCTATACTAAAAAATCCTCTCTTAATTAAATATTCTCTACTGAATGTTGTAATTAAGATTAGGGTTATTAAGATAATTAATGATTATATCATAATAGGATTTAAATTGTCCATATTAACCACAAATTAATGGGAATTATATTAATAGAGTGTAGATTATGATGAGATAATTATCAGAGTTGCATTGGACTATCATCAAGCTAGTAAAAGTATCTTATAATTTTTTGAGTAATTTTCAAAATGAATTTAGCAAAATTACATTGTTTTTTAAAGAAAAATAAAGAGGAAAATAATCAAATTGATTCAAAATGATTTAAGTTATTTATCAAAGGTTAATTACATGTTAGGAAACTCGTGATAATTATGTTACGCTCAGATAATTAATTTTCCTAATTATTTTAGCAAAAATACTCTATTTTTAGGATAAATTAAAAGAGAAAAACTAGCAAATTGATTCAAAATTCTTCGAGTTATTTATCAAAGGTTAATTACATGTTAGAAAACCTATGATAATTATGTTAACCTCAGATAATTAATATATCTAATTACGTTAGCAGAATTACTATGTTTTTAGGACAAATTAAATTGGGAAAATTAGTAAATTAATTCAAAATGCTTTGAGTTATTTATCAAAGGTTAATCATGCTAGTTAGACCATGAAAATTATGTTAACCTCAGATAATTAATTTATCCAATTACTTTAGTAGAATTACTTTATTTTTAGGACAAATTAAATAGGAGAAATTAGCAAATTGATTGAAAGTTCATTGAGTTATTTATTAGAGGTAAATTATGTGTTAGGAAACCAAGGATAATTATGTTAACTTTAGATAATTAGTTTACCCAATTATCTCAATAAACTTATATTATTTTTAGGGAAAAATAAATGGATAAAAATAGTAAATTGATCCAAAAACCTTTGATATAATTATCAGAGGTAGAACACACCTTGAAGAATCTGTGATAAATATCCCAACCTCAAATAAATAGTTTAAATTTTTATCCTCACTAAAAGTAACCAATTATGAGTACAAAATGGAGAAAGGAAATCAGTAAGTGAATTTATGTAATTACTAAATAAATACATGAGGTCCAAAATCACTATTGAAGGGTAGAAAAATTACCTCAGCATAAGTGATTGGTATAACAAATTACTATCAACAAAATTCTACCTAAATTAGACCATAAGTATAGGAGGGAAAGGATATAAACTAAATTTATGAAAATTCCTAAATATAGAACATATCTAATTACAATTTAGGGTGAGTAATCCATTAGCCGACAAAAATTTATAATTTATTAAGGCTAAAATGGAATATAGACTAAGAAAAAACCTAGTTAAAGGGCTTTCCAAATTAAATGGTAATTATGGAAAATTATTTATAATATAAAGAAGTTACAGGAGGAATATTTCATCAAATTAACTATCAAGGATACCTACTTACTCCAAAATTCCTTATTTTTGGGTAAAAAAGAAAAAAAGAAGATTATTCAATTAAACTTCTAATTGATTAAGTCTTTCTATAAGGTTGCCGACATGGCTCCAAAGAGAACCAAGGGAAATCCTCTTACCGAGGAAGAGGATGCTAGCAACAAAAGAAATAAAGCCACTAATGACCATGAGGCTGGGCCTAGCCATAGGCCGGACGGAGGAAAGTCTACGGGTTCCCGCCCAATAGCACATGGACAAGCATTCCCAGATGGATTTCTATTTGTTCACTTAAAATCTTTTAAAGTTCATTTTTAAGTTAGCATTGCATATGTAAGGTTAGGAAGGATAAACTGGCTATAAACAGAAGGTAACTTCCACGAAACCAATGAGCAATGATTGTAAATAGGAAAGAAATGATTGGGTTATGACTGATTGACCTAGGAAAGAAATGTTTGACCTTCCTTAAGACAGCTTGTCTCAAGACACCTCTGATTCCTTGGAAATAGTTTACTCCAGGTAATGAGTAATGATGGTGATACCGCATTGGATGAGTCGGTTTTCTCAGCGCATGTGGAATATTTACCTTGTGCTTGTTTGTGTTTACAGATATTACTTAAGATTTCAAGTTTATCCTGGAGGAACCGCCCGGTTGTATGGGCAGCCAGATGGCATATGGGCGTCCAGACTTTGGGTGATGGCTTTTTCCACCCTGGTTTTTATAAATAAGGAATGTGTGCCGTTTTCTCACCCCTGTATAGGTGGTCTTGAGACAAGCCAGTATTGGTCAGAGATACTTCAGAATGACAGTACCTTGTCTTAAGTTTAAAGATGTCTGTTTGCTAAAAGAATGTTCTCGATACTGTTTTCAAGGACTGTTTTATTAAAATCCTGTTATGAAGGATAAAAGGAATCATTATTTTAATTCTGATAAGAACGTGGTAGTAATTAAACAACACAGAAATCATTGCGAGTGAGGGGTGGTAATGGGGATTGACTAGGGTTGTCAATCATGGACGGGTGGACCTGATTAGTCAGGTAACTATCCATTCTCGCGCACTAAAACATTTAGAAACTTCTTCATTTGGAAGAGGAATCCACCACCGGCTGTGCCCTCACATATGTTAGGGGGAAAAAAGCGTTGGCTAAGGAAACCATAATCTAAATGACAAATTTATAGGGCCGGAATAAATATTTCTATTTAGTCCCGTTTCCAATGCGAGACAAGACTAGGTCTCTTTCTAGGGCTATAAACCTAAACCATTGTCAATGGTAAGGGTGAATTCCCTTGAATTTTTCTTGTTTAAGGACTCTGACTTTAGTAGGCCTAGAGACCTGTCAATGGTTCCATCCTGTTTTTGGTGTCGACGGGGTGGGAACCTTACAGCTCAATTGTATTTAAACATCAAAAATCTTGCTCTTTTGAGCTAAGTGTGTGTGTGTGTGTGTGTGTGTCTGTGTTGAGTGGGAATATGGATAGTGTCTCTCCTCTCAGTCCATCGCTCTGTTCCCTATCTCGGCCAAGTGGGTTGTGTAAGCTGAGTGGTGCCCCATAGTGTATGTGTGTGTATCATCCCAAGAGTGTGTGTCGGGTGATTATAGAGGCGTTGTGTGTGTTTCCATCCCGCTCACAGTGGCAACCACAGGCCAACAATGAAATGGTCCTTCTTTAGGAAATTAGGCGCTCCTTCACCTTCCTCTAGTGAGGCAACCCATCGCTCCCACAAATCCGAAAACTTGGATTCGCAAGTTGCATACTTTAGCAAACTACCCTTCTTTAACTCTGTCAGCAAAACCTCTTTACAAAGGCAACACGTAGTACATCCCATGCATTTTTGGTAGCTTGGGGCAAAGCATTGTACCAAGACTTGGCCTCTACTTTCATCAGTAGAGGAAAAATTCGTAGCCGTGAGGCATCATCATCCTTGTTGGAAACCACACAAGCGATGTCAAAGTCATCCAAAAAATCATTGGTGATGTCTTCTCTCTTCTTTCCACTGAATGTGGGGAAAGAGACACTTACCATGGTAGTAATCCAATGAACAAGAAACTACAAAGTTATATATGTATATATATATATATATATATATATATATCACAAATGACTCAGCGGTGCATAGTGGCTCTTTACAGTGTAGGGTGGATGGATTTAAAACAGGATAAAAATGGAAACATTGAGAGAGTAGTGGTAATCCAGTGCGGAGAGAATAATAGGGTCTAGGGAGCTAAGGATTTCTCCTAGCACTGCAGCACCAAACAGATACACAATCTTCTGCTGGTATAAGATTTTCCTATCTACATAAATATTCACATGCACGTGTTGTAGAAATCGAAATAAAAACTGTTGGTCCTTTTTCCATGAGACACAGAATGTGGAGCACTTACTTATACTCTTACCGTGCCGGTGTTGATGAGTTGGCACATCCACAAGAGGTCGTCGTCCTTCATAGGCTTCACTTTTCCTTCATCGCTTAGCACATACTGGGTGATGACGACACGTTTGACTACTCCTAGCCTTTTAGTTAGCAGGAGTTGCAGGTAATTATCATAGTCGACGTGTTGCATGAACTCCACTCCATTCAGTTGTAACTCGTCTCCAGCCCACTGGGTCTCACTCGTGGTGGACAAATTCTTCAAGATGATCTATACGGGGAGAGGAGGAAGGCCCTCGACATGTCCTCCAAACCAGCAAGCCCAATAGCTGAACCACTCCTCCCTAGGGCATGGGAACCTTCTTACCACTTCTGCTTCAGGATTGTCAAAATGGACTGGAAACACTCGCATGCGCCGCGTGAATTGGTAGGCAACCTTCCGCCACTTTGCCTTGGATGACCTTCTCTTTGGCAAACTAGGCACGACTCTGCTTTCCCAACTTGAAGCACTCGTGTGGCCCGGTGCTTCTTCCTTTGGGGTCATGTGTTTCCGTATTGGCCAGGCCCTTCCTTTCCTTTGGCTTGAGCGGCCCCTTTTGGCCAGTTAGGAGTAGAGGCTATACCTTTGCTTGCAGTTTTCTTAGGAAAGAGAGGCCTTATCGATCTTTTTCCTCCCTGATATGGACGACCTCCTCGCAGTGAACGTCGATGTAGATGATTTTAGCCTCTTTGTTACCTTCGTTGCTCGCATTCATTGATAGTGTGCTTTGGTCGACAACAATGATGGCATGTCATATCCTTCCCACTTGATGCTCTTAATTTGCGGTTAGCACGAGCAATACGAGATGGGTAGCTGACTTCTTGAGTACTGAAAACACTACACTATGGCAATAGTATTTCAATAAAGGCGGTTAGTGCTTCTTCATTCTCCTCTTCCTCCGTTTCCCAGTTGGAGAATTCTTTCAGCCATTCGTCCATGGTTGACAATGCGAGTCGCCTTCACCATTGTAAACCGGAGGTTTCCAAGAAGCCCTCCTGAGTGGGGCACCAAATGATGGCCTCAAAAACACCAGGATGAAATGGCCACGATGAAATAAACAAGGGGCATCACCTAGCTTTGAGTGGCTAGGACGCGAACAATGGTGATTTGAAATAGTACAAACTCTGCACACCGAGAGAGAGAGAGAGAGAGAGAGAGAGAGAGAGAGAGAGAGAGAGAGCAAATGACACAGGTGATGAAAAGCCCTCGAGGTGTGAGGAAAAACTGTTTAAATGGAATATTTACAGGAACCTTATTTTTGGTGAGGTGGCAACCATGGGGATAGAGAGAGATACAAAGAGATAGTAAGCCTAATAGTGCGTTCTCTAGAGGTGACTCATAGACATGGAGATTTCTACTAGCGTGAGTGTTTGGAAACCATTGAAGTCAAGATGTAGACATGGCTTCTTCACATAGTGCGAATTCCCAAAATGCTACACTAAATCGCCTCTCTCTTGATACAAGTGTTGCCAACCCCTCCCATCAAAATGCTACCAAGTGCTGACCCCCCGCCCCCGATAGTGACCTCTCAGTGCCTTTTTATAAGTGCTGGCTGCTTTAGGTTTAGGGAAGTCTAATTAGGTTAGGGCCCTAATCAGAAGAGACAAAGCAAGGCGGTGGGTCCCACATGGTTGACACTTGCTTTGTCTTAGGAGGATTTAAAAACTAAAAAGTCCTAGGTGGGTCTTTGTGACCATAACCTAGAGAGAAGTGAACTTACAATTGGGGTTTTTTACAAGATTCTGGGCTTGAACTGGAAAACAATAATGACAACCTATGGGTATTACTACAAAGATGCATTGTGGATGAGATTCCGGTGAACGGTGGGCCTTGCGGGTGCATCGGTGTAGCGTGTTGGTTAGTTTCGAGGGCGACCGAGGCATGCCTTCGACGTCCTTCCTTGATTGGGTGTCGCCATCGCATGACTAGGCCGTCTTTATTTTGGGCATCTATGTCGACTCCTTTGGTTTTATTATTTTCTTGTGTGTGCGTATGTGCATGCGTGTACTATGTGGATATGTAAGTGCATGTAGGCGTGTGTGCTCATATATACATAAGTGCGTATGTTTGTTTTGTGAGTGTGTGTGCGTATGTACCATGGGTTGTATGTGTGTTTTTAAGTGTGTGTGTAGGGGTAGTTGTGGGAACGAGAGTGTGTGCGTGAACGAGAGAAAGAGAAAGTAGTTTTATATGGTTTTTTCTATATATTTCTGCTGGTGGCTTATGTGCAAGGCGTGAGTGTGAGGGATCGTGAGCGAGGAGAGAGAGAGAGCGATGGTGTGCGGGAGGGAAGAGGTGAGAGGGGTTGTATGTGTGTGTGGGGGGGGTGTATGTGTGTGTGTGTGTGTGTGTATAGAGAGAGAGAGAGAGAGAGAGAGAGAGAGAGAGAGAGAGAGAGATTATGTTACTACGCCTGCGGGGCTGTTTTAACACAAAGAGCAAGGGAGAGAGTGTGAGAGAGAGATAGAGGGAATGGTGAGGGAGGGAGAAGGTGAGGGAGTGTGTACGTGGGTGTGCATGAGAGAGAGAGAGAGAGAGACTGTATGGCTGCGCCTGTTCAGCGAACGAGGGGAGAGCGCGGAAAAGGAAGAGAGAGAGGGAGCGGCCTCGAGCCCAGCATGGCAGACAGAGAGTGAGAGAGAGGGGGGTTGGTCAACAGGAGGAGAACGAGGGGCTTGGTGGTATGGTTTATTGTGTGTGTGTGTGTGTGTGTGTGTGTGTGTGTGTGTGAGAGAGAGAGAGAGAGAGAGAGAGAGAGAGAGAGAGAGAGAGAGAGAGAGACAGAGAGAGAGAGAGAGAGAGAAAATATTTGGATTGTCCCCGCGAGGTCGTTCTCACAAAGAGCAAGGGGGAGAGGTAGAACGGAGGAGGGAGAGAGAGAAGGAGTGAGTGTGAGGGGAGGGAGTAGTGTGAAGAGAGAGAGAGAGAGAGAGAGAGAGAGAGAGAGAGAGAGAGAGAGAGAGAGAGAGAGAGAGAGAGAGAGGGTGTGAGAGAAGGGTCGGCCCGCCATATACAAAACAAGAGGGGGGGTTGGTGAGGTGGCAAGAGAGTGTGTAAGGGAATTGTATGGCGGTCTGCCAGAGGTAATAAAACAAGAGGAGAGGGGAGGGGAGAGGGGTGATGTCGAGAGAATGTGGACGAGAGAGGAGAGGGACAGGGTGGTGTGGTGGCCCGCCGGGCAGGAGTATGGACAAGTGAGGAGGGGTAAGAGAGAGAGAGAGAGAGAGAGAGAGAGAGAGAGAGAGGGAGAGAGGGAGAGAGAGAGAGAGTGCTAATATGAATAATTAAACAGAGAGAGAGGGGGACTTTGTAAAAGCAGGGCGGCCCATCGATAGAAGAAAAAATGGTGGCAGCCTGTTTTATACGCCCATTGGGCTAGGTGACACAACAGCATGGTAAGAAAGATATGGTGGGTTGGCGGAGCCGAGCAAGAGAGAGAGAGAGATGTCCTCTGTTGATAATGTAGGGGTGTGGCCAAACTAAGGTGTGGCCTGCCATGGCTAAGCATAGAAGGGGGGTGGTGTGTAACATTTAATGGGTCTCAAAACTTGTGAGTAGCGGAATTTAGCATGAACATAGTGGGCATTTCATTAGAATAGATTCCTAATGAGAATTACAAGAGTGCTTGGGTGGAGAGAGCAACAAGAAGCATAACACCTAGTTAGATAGCATGAACAATACTTTCAAAAGAGAGAAAATTAAGCTATTGACAACAGTTGAGGACCGGATTTTCATGGAGCCGGTCCCCCCTCCAAAAGGCTTTGTATTATGGTTTCTCCCATCAAGAAAGACATTGTACAATACAATTCTTTGTGTTCCAATTCCCCCCATGGTTGACCTTTGGACACAACCTTAGCATTTTGGAAGTCTTAATGGGTTGAACCTTAGGGTCTTTTTAGCCCATTGTTGCACATGGCTCTTTTGCAGATGGCCCCCCCTTTGGATCCCTATTTTCCCTCCTTTGGATCCCTACTGTGGCCAGTCTGCTAGCTTAACCAATATTCTAGCCTTTTCTCCCCTGGCACTTCCCCATATTAAATGATCAGTTTAACATGAGAAAATCATTTAGGAGAATTAGATGAGCATGCATTGAAGCTTGGCTCTTGGTTGGATTTGCATCACAAAGCCAAGAGTTGTTGGTGTAGGCCTCCCTTCTCACAAGCTTGGAGTAGGTGGTAAGCTTTCCATTAAAGCTTGAGAAGGAGAGAGAGTCTTCTTTACTTCACACATGAGATTGTGTGAGTGTGTGTGTGATAATGCCTTGCAAAAATCAGCCCCCTCTCTCTCTTGGTCGACCCCTCTTGCTATTTGCTCATGCTCCACTCTCATTGGACCTCCCTAGGGTTAGCCAATGATAATTAAGAAGTATAATTGATAGCCTTCTGACATGTGTCCCCCTTTCCCCTTTTGTGAGAGCTTAATGTAATTAATAAATGCAACTAAACTCTCATTGGACCCCTTTGCCTCCTGGCCAATAGGAATCAGGCAAGCCATTGGGCTGCTGAATGCTCATTGGACCCCTTTGCCTCCTGGCCAATAGGAATCAGGCAAGCCATTGGGCTGCTAAATGCTCATTGGACCCCTTGGGAGACTGTCCAATAGTCTTCTAGAGGGCTTAATTCTCATTGGTTCTTTTATTAAGTGTTTTTAAATTAATTAAACTAGATTTACTCTAGCCTAATTCTCATTGGTCCACCTCCCAGGCCATCCAATAGGAATTGGGTACACCTTGTGGGCATCTGGGCTAGGGAGCTGACATGTGTCCCTCATTCCCTTTGTGTAAAGGGAGCTTGTGTGTGTGTGTGTGTGATTTTCTCTCTCATCCCCTACAAGCAAGGCTCGCCCCCTCCTATATAGGGATTTGTAGAGACTTTTGGGACACACACAAAGCATCCAATTCCCCCCATGGTTGACCTTTGGACACAACCTTTGAATTTTGGAACCTTAGCATTTTGGAAGTCTTAATGGGCTAAACCTTAGGGTCTTTTTAGCCCATTTTTTCACATGGATCTTTTGTAGATGGCCCCCCCTTTGGATCCCTATTTTCCCTCCTTTGGATCCCTACTGTGGCCGGCGGTTTGCTAGCTTAACCAATATTCTAGCTTTTTCTCCCCTGGCACTTCACCATATTAAATGATCAGTTTAACATGACAAAATCATTTAGGAGAATTAGATATTGATTATTATGACATGGTAAATGTTAAAACTTTATCATTTTTTTGGTATTGTGCTCCTCCCCGTTTGGGGTTGGTTCTTGCGGCGGCGGTTTCGAAAACCGGCCATCACAATATTACCCTTTACTTTTGCATTTTAAATCTAACCCTTCACTTTTGTATTGCAAGGTTTTATCTCAAGTCAAGAGTGAGTGACACATGGAGGGTCTCTCCTTCCTTGAAAAATTTAAGCTGCTTCATATATAGTATAGAAACATTTATTCTATGCAAAGTAGAAAGTCTATTTTTTTTATTTTTTATGTTAGCAAAACTCACAATTGTGAGTGAATTATATTTATCAACCCAAATAATTACAAGATCTTGTCATGCTCGTGTTGAGCCATGACGTCATACAAGGACCATAATTACAACGGCTATCAGGGCAGCCATCCCACCCAACTCGCCTCCTTATCCTTGATACATAGGGTCCCTTATCATGTTCTTCTAAGATCTTTTAATTACCGATAGCCAATATTTTCCCCCATCCTAGGCATGCCCTCTGTTGTCAACAAAGCCCAAGTAGTCCTAGACCAATCCCCCGAGTGTTGCTTGCATCCGAGCGTCCATATTAGCACTTTGTTTTGTTGTATAATTTCTGCGAAGCTTGCCACCTCAAGACATGTCACTTCTTACAATGTTACCCTTTACTTTTGCATTTTAAATCTAGCCCTTGACTTTTGTATTGCAAGGTTTTATCTCAAGTCAAGAGTGAGTGACACATGGAGGGTCTCTCCTTCCTTAAAAAATTTAAGCTAAAACATGCTAGGTAATGTGGGAAATCGTAGTCAGGGGAGGTTTGCAAATCAGCTAGGAAGTAAAGAAAACCCAGGGAATGGTGTTGGACAAAGAAATGGTAGGTTCTAGAGGTAGACGCCCACGTGTTATGATTGTGGAGAGTTGGGCCACATCAGCCCGCAATGTGATAAGTCACCAAGGATGGGGGGAGACATGTATCCATTGCCAAGACAGGTGCTAACTAAGTCAAATGATTATCGCATTGAAATTAAGGGAGAAGAAGGAACCAGTGGATTAACCCAAGAGAAAAAGGGAAAGACAAAAGTGATAAGCGAGGTCACCTTGGAGAAGGCATCAAAGCTGGAGGATACATTAATGATGCCTATTGGGAAGAGCACCACACAGGATAAGGAAGTAAGAAGTGCCCCAGGTCCTAGTAAGAAGAAGGGAAAGAGCCATGAAGACGAGGATGTCAAGGCCAAGAGGAAAAGAAGGGCTCGTTGCAAGTTTCATGTTTCATATTTTTCCACTAGGGGTGGGCAATTAAGCTATGACTTGAAGGAGGATCTGACAAGCAAGAAAGTATATGTTACTTTTGGCCAACTTATGGAGATGGTGCCTAAGCTAAAGTGATAGTGGAAGAGGATGGTTAACCCAATGGAGAAAGAACCAGAGAGAGTTTCAGTGAAAGTGTTCGCGATGGATGAGCTACCATACATTTTCCCAATAGTAGATGTGTGGCACAAAAGAGAAAATTTGGGACAAGGTTATGCTGATGACAGAGCACAAATATGTGTCATAACACACTCATGTGTTGAGAAGATGGGTCTTACAGTGACTGGGGTGTCAAGCTTCTAGATCAGATTGACAAACCATCTTAAAGTAAAATGTTTGGGTGTTGTAAAGATCTTAGAAGTGGAGGTATATGATGCAAAGGTGGTGGTTGATTTTCATGTGATGCCAGCGGGGTTGGAAGCATACCATATTATACTGGGCACACCATGGTTACGTGCAGTGGGAGCTGTTCAAGATTGGCGACGTGGTACGATTAGACTCTATGGAAAGACAAGTGCCAAGAAGCTATATAATATGGACACAAGGAAAGTGTTGGAGGAGCTTTATGTAGATGAGGATGAGTCTAGTGATGAAGACTATTCCACGCTGACTAACGAGGACAGTGATAGTACTACCAGCAGTGATGAGGATGTTGATGTTGCATTTCTTCTGATGGACAAAGAAATCCAGGAGTCTTGTTTAGTTGCATTTGCAAATGATATTGAAGATAAAAGTGAAGGGCCTTATGAAGTGATTAAAGGGATGATGCAAACCAATGTTGAATTGTCAAAGAAGCAAAAATTGATGACACAAATGATCAATGGAGACCTCTCAGCCATGGAGAGGGAGATATATTTTCACATGCTGGCTAGTTTTCTTGATTTTTTCATTACCTCATATGAAAAGATTAGAGGGTTCAAAGGAGAAGAGATGCATATAGAGCTGAAGGAAAGTGCTAAGCCAGTGCAATAAAGGCTAAGAAGGATGACTCAAGAGCAGATGAAAGCCACACGGGAAGAGGTGGACAAGTTATTGAAGGCAGGGTTCATAGTCCTAGTGGAGACCACAGAATGGGTAACCAGTAGTAGTCATGCCAAAGAAGGATAGAAAGTGGAGGATTTGTGTAGATTTAAAACCCTTAAATGTAGCCACTAAGAAGAACCCATTTTTCTCTTCCATTCATCGGTCAGATCTTGGATTCAGTGTGGCTGGTTATGAGAGATACAGTGTGTGTGATGGTTTTTTAGGCTATTTTCAATTGAAGATTTCTCTTAAAGGCCGAACAAAGACAGCTTTCATTATGACATGGGGTTGTTATTGCTACACAGTATTTCCATTTGGGTTGTCAAATGGACCATCTTTCTATCAAGAGAAAGAAAATTGCGTATTGGCACCATTCATTGGTAGTTTTGTTAAAGCTTTTATGGATGACTTCCGTGTCTACAGCAGTAGGGTTGAACACCATGAGAAGCTGCAGATGGTATTAGCTCGATATGATGAATGTGGAGGACAACTAAATCCAAAGAAATGTCATTTAGCACAGCCAAGGGTGAAGTTATTGGGCCATATGGTGTCAAAAAATGGCATTGAGGCTGATCCAGACAAGGTTAAGTCTATTATTCTTCTTCCATCACCTATGAGTACGAAGCAATTGGCAACCTTTATACACAAAGTAAAGTACATGGCGCGGTTTATTCCATTGTCTTCACAACTCCTTTATCCATTACAACAAGTGGCAAAGCCTGATCCATTGCAATGTGACAACAAGTGTGAAGAAGTGTTTCAAGAGGTGAAAGAGGTGTTAGGGGGGTTGTCAGTCATGCAAGCTCTTGATTGGGAGCAAGTGTTTTATGTAAATCCATCAATAGTGGATGATTCCATTGGAGCCATGCTATTGCAAAAGGGGAAGGGCAGCCATTATATGAGGCCAGTGTATTTTTCAAGCCATGTGAAGTTGGTAGCAGAGAGAAAATTCTTGAAAGTAGAGATAGTGATGGCCATTGTAATATTTGCTTCTCAATGATTTTGTCATTACTTTCTACAATTACCTTTTTTTTTAACGAGTTACACCTTTTTGCCACAATTAATTAATGGCACTAACATGTCAAATGTGGTCAAGAAATGGGTAATTGAGCTGCAAGATGTTTGAGCTCTCTTTTTTAGTGGAAGACAGTACAAGAGCTAACCTAGCTGATTTGTTGACTTACAAAGAGAATCCCCTTCTTGTTAAGGAAGAGCTGGTGAGAAGGGTACGGAAAGCACATGTGTTGTTTCTTTGATGGCTCATACAGAAAGAGCCATGATGCCTCTTCAGGGGGTATAGCACTTTATGATCCAGAGGGGAAGCTAGTATGCAAGAGAGGGTTCAAATTGGATGCGCATAGTAACAATGAGGCTGAATATGTTACTTTGGAAGTCCGATTACACGTTTTTTTGAAGCATGGGATTAGAAGGTTGAGCATAAAAGGTGAAGGTGCCCTCTATGCTAGAAAGAAAACCTTTGCGCCTATATTGGCACTCTACATCCCCAGTGCCATAGGATGCCCCCTTATGCCTAGTATGAAACCATTGAAACTCTATATTAGCATCTAAAGACCGCAGACCACAAGGTGCACTCTATGATAGTAACAAACCATCTAAACTCTATGTTGGTAACCTATGGCCCAAAGGCCATAGAGTGGCCAAGGAGACCTTTAGGAGCATTTCCCACAAAGACCACATTATGGCCCCAAGGTGATTTACTGGCCTAAGTGCCCTTCTTAAGACTCTTCTATTTTGGTATCCTATGGCCCCAAGAAAACACGCTATCCTCTGTTCCAACAAAAATCCCTTTATGCTCTTTGTTGGAACCGTATGGCCCCAAGGCCATAGGGTGCTCTCTATGCTAGCAAGAAACCCTCCATGCTGTATGTTTGCACCCTATGGAACCAAGTACACAAGGTGTCCTCCATGATAGTAAGAAACCCTCTATGCTCTATGTTTGCACCCCATGGGACTATGTTGACACTCTATGCCCCCTGGGACGTAGGGTGCTCTCTATGATAGTAAGAAAACCTATCTGATTTGTGTTCGCACTCTATGGTCCCAAAGGCCATGGGGTGGAAAACATGACCTTAGAGAGTATTCCTTACCACAGTTGCAAAGACCACCTTATGATCTCAAGGCAATTCAGTGGCCTAGGTGCCATCGTAGAGACTCTATATTGGCACCCTATGACCTAGGGCAATAGGGTGCCCATTATCGTAGAAAGAGACCCTCTATGTTAGCAATAAACCCTCTATGCTAGCAATAAACCCTCTATTCTCTATGTTGGTACCCTATGGCCCTAGGGCCACAAGGTGCCCTTCGTCGTAGGAAGAGACCCTTTATGCCCTACATTGGTACTCTATGGCCCCAGGGTCATAGGGTGCCTTCTAGGCTAGTAAGATACATTATATGATCCAAGTTGCCACCCTATTGCCTAGGGCCAAAAGGTTTGCTCTACAAAGGAACCATGTATACTATATGTTGGGAGTGTCTGGCCCTAGGGCTAGAAGGAAACCCTAAGGCTATAGGGTGTCATCTATGCTACTATCATATGGCCCAAGGGCCAGATGGTGGCCAAGGTGTCCTTTGTGAGAGATTTCTCTACTACATATACAAAAACCACTTTATGGCCCTACATATGGACAATAATTACCTATGCCCTTATGGAAAGAGAAAAGTACAAATAATACTAACAATAGATTTCAAAGTGCAAATGGGAGCATTGAAAAGAGAATCAACAATAGCTTTGTAGATGCTCATTTTAAATGCTAGATAGTTTTCTAAGTCTTAAATTTTATGCTTTTCTTGATTTTAAAGTCACATGATCACAAATAAATGTTTCTCAATGCTCCTAATAATCTTGTATGTAAATTTGGTTTGTCTGACAAAATCTTCAAAAATATAGGACGTTGGAATTTTTGAAAGAATTGAAAGGGTGGCATATCTTTGATATGTTAGAAAAAAAACCTCAAGAAACTAATCAAGGTCACAAAATTCAAAAGGAAGATTTTTGAAAGCGCAAACACATCCACAATGTTCATTTGTAAGGTTTCCAGTTTCAGAAACCTTAAAGATTGTATAAAACTTAATCAAACTGATATGATTATTGAAAAAGCAATGTAGAATTGTCTGACCATGGCAAATATTGGTATTTTTGGAGTCTTAAGCACAGCAAACCCCGGGCTAGAAGTTTTCAGATTTAAATTCGGACAAAAACTGACCCCGCTAGTCCGTCCGGAAGATTCAATGTAAATTAAATTATTAAGAAAAATTGAAGGGTTGCAGTAATCATTTAAGCATAGACTTTGTTAACACTAGGTTGGTAATGGGACACTTTTATGTCCTGTTAAGTGATCATTTTCCTTGAATTATGTCAAGAGTTTCAAAATGGATTTTGAGGTGCTATCTATCTAGAAAATTGTCTCATGAGCTGAAAAAAACTCGACATTTTTTTGGAATATCAGTTCCATCTTTAACGTTGTCCTTGCACAACATTTCACAACCTAAACTGTGTGAAAAAACGGGTCTTGTTTTTGGCTTTTTGCAACTATACCACTCTAGAATTCATGTTTGTGAGGTCTATAATGCTAGAGAACTATATTTAGTAGTCCTCAACATGTCCTGATGCTTCTAGGGAGAAATAAATGTTAAAGTTGTAAGTTATGACCAAATTACAAAAATTATCAAATCCTATTTTTTAGCCAATTTTATCTCTTCTATGATTTTTTTGGTGGCTTTCATGATATCCAAATGCAGTTTTGATTTTCTATGTCGCATATTGTAACATAAAGCCAATATTCCTTGAGTTTTGGGACACCTAATACTCTATTTTGCATAGTAGACAACGATGGTTGATTTTTTCAATTATAGAAGAAAACAAAACATTCTAGTATATCAAGTATAGCTTTTTCAATATTGTTAGTTTCTTGTGACGACTACCTGCACTTTGTAGGTAGTAACCATATCTAGTCATAAGGATCAAATTTGGCTAGATTTTGAATAGTTTCTATGGGATTCTACAACTCATAATGTTGAACCCAGTTTTTTCATGTTTGCTGTATTTAGCACTTCATCTTTGTCCCCAAGATTCCCCTTGGTAAGAGATGTATTATTCTTTTGACATGCTTCATGGCTCCTTATGAACCTAAAGGACAATAGGAAACTAAGAAAACATGCATGTATTATTATTTGTATTGAGCGTGGCTATAGAAACTTTGATGATAGGTTTGCAGAATGGTAAAAATTCAACTTTTTTGTACCTATTTCTTTTGGCAAAACAAAAATTAGTGAGTGACAAGCAATCGCATGTTCTGATCACCAACCCATTGAAGCTAACTAGAGAATTTATCTCAAGTCCTATACAAATCTCTAATCTTATTTTTATGCAACAAAACATAAGAAATGACTGTTTTGATGAAAATGTATTGGTCCATCAACTTTGGAGGCTTGGTGTGACCAAAAGACGATAAATTTTACAAGTTTCTTATTTTTTCCATGCGTAGTATGCCTTGAACTATAACCTCATGAAAGGATTTCACAAAATAAGTGGATCTACTATGGTTTTGGAGGTTTTTTTCAAAACCCTGAAAGGACACCTTTATGTCTTGTTAGGTTACCAACCTAGTGTTAAAGGCCTCCCAGATATTTACAAGATATTTATCAATTAAGCAAAAATAGGTCAAAATATAGAAGAATTGATATTTTAAAAGCTGACAGGTAATGGGAGGGTCATCACCGACCTCCCAGGGACTTATTTAGCAACAAGGGGTGCCATCTGGAGTTGTAGGGCTGCTTGAGCTGAAAGCAACTGCTTTTTCTAGCCTGTGAGAGCTTATGAGTGCCAGAAAACTATAAATAGGACCCTTGCTTCACAAATGGGGACAGACTCGGAGCCTTGAAACACTCTCTCTCATCTATAGAGACCGCTACGCAACAATCACTAGAGATTAAGCTCTAGTTGGTTGAATTAAACAGTAATTAGCCTAATCCTTCTTAATTAGCAAAGCTAGGTTAACCTATTTTCTTAATAAATTAAAGATTAATCCTATGTATACTAAAAAATACTCTCTACTGATTATTGTGATTAAGATTAGGGATATTAAGTTAATTAATTATTATATCATATTAGGATTGAAATTATCTATATTAACCATAAATTAATGGGAAATATATTAATTAAGTTTAGATTAAGTTGCGATAATTATCAGACCTGAATTAAATAGTCATTAAGCTAGGAAAAGTATCTTATAATTTTTTGAGTAATTTTCATAATTGATTAAACAAAATTACTCTGTTTCTAGGACAAATTAAAAGGAAGAAACTAGCAAATTGATTGAAAATGCTTTGAGTTATTTTTTAGAGGTTAATTACATGTTAGGGAACCCGTGATAATTATGTTAATCTTAGATAATTAATTTACCTAATTATTTTAGTAAAATTATTCTATTTGTAGGACAAACTAAAACGGAGAAATTAACAAATTGATTCAAAATGCTTTGAGTTATTTATTAGAGGATAATTACTGGTTAGGGAACCCAAGATAATTATGCTAATCTCAAATAATTAGTTAACCTAATTATTTTAGCAAAATTACTCTGTGTTTATGACAAATTAAAAGAGGGAAACTAGCAAATTGATTCAAAATGTTTTCAGTTATTTATCAAAGATAAATTACATGATAGTAAACCCGTGATAATTATGTTAACCTCAGATAGTTAGTTTACCTAATTATCTCAATAAAATTACGTTATTTTTAGGAAAAAATAAAAGGGAGAAAATAGTAAATTCATCCAAAAACCTTTGATATAATTATCAGAGGTAGAACACATCTTGGGGAATCCGTGATAAATACCCCAACCTTAGATAAATAGTTTAAATACTTAACTTCATTAAAAGTAACTGATTTTGCTTATAAAATAGAGAAAGGAAATTAGTAAATGAATATATCTAATTACCAAATTAATACCCGAGGTTCAAAATCCCTATTGAAGGTTGGGAAAATTACCTCAGCATAAATGGTTGGTGTAACAAATTACTATTAGCAAAATTTTGCATAAATTAGACCATGAGTATAGGAGGGAAATGTTATAAATCAAATTTATGAAAATTTCTAAAGATAGAATAGATCAAATTACAATTAGGGTGAGTAATCCATTAGCCGATAGGAATTATACTTTACTAAGGTTAAATATAAAATATTCATGGAAAATAGACTAAGGAGAAACCTAGTTAAATAGCTTCCCTAATAAAATGGTAATTATGGGAAATTACTTATAGTATAAGGAAGTTATAGGAGGAATATCTCATCCAATTAACTATCAACGATATCTATTTACTCCAAAAATCCTTATTTTTTGGTAAAAAGGAAGAAAAGAGATTATTCAATTAAAACTCTAATCGACTAAGTCTTTTTATAAGGCTGCCGATATGGATCCAAAGAGAACCAGAGGAAATCCTCTTACTATTAGCAACAAAAGAAATAAAGCCACTTATGACCATGAGGCTGGGCCTAGCCATAGGCTGACGGGAAAAGTCTGCGGATTCCAGCGCAGCAGCACATGGATGACCAGTCCCAGGTGGGTTTCCCATTATTCAATTAAGTCTTTAAATAGTTTAAGTTCTTTTTATAAGTTACATTGCATACATAAGGAGTGAGAGAGTCAGAAAAGGAATAATTGACCAAAAACGGAAAGTAACTTCCAACGTGCATTGTTTATAATGTAGGAAAGAATTGTTTGGGTTAAAACTGGTTGAATTAGGAAAGATATGATTGATCATCCTTAAGACAGCTTGTCTCAAGACACCTTCGACTCCTTGGTATATTTTGATGATAATGATGGCTTTCCAGCTACGGATAACTCGGTTACCCCCATGAACATTGAGTTTCTACTCCGTGTCATGTTTTGATGTTTCTACATAAGTTAGGATACCGTTTTTTATCCTAGGGGAGCCGCCCGGTTGTATGGGCAACTGGTTTGGTGTATGGGCATCGGGAACCTTGGGTGGGGGTTTATCCACTCCGGATTATGAATAAGAAATGGGTGCCATTTTTTTTACCCTTTGGTGGTCTTGAGACAAGAAGAGTACTGTTCATGGTTATTATGGACAATGTTTTGATTGACAGTACCTTGTCTTAAGTTTAAAGATGTCTGTTTGCTAAAAGAATGTTTTCAATACTGCTTTCAAGGGCTGTTTTAATAAAATCGACTATTATGAAGGATAAAAGGAATCATTATTTTGATTGTGATAAGAATGTGGTAGTAATTAAATAACAAAAGAATCATGTGTGAGTGTGGGGTGGTAAGTGGGGATTGACTAAGGCTGTCAATCATGGACGGGTGGACCTGATTAGTCAGGTAACTATCTATCCTTGCGCACTAAAACATTTAGAAAACTTATTCACTTGGAAGAGGAGTCCACCAGCGGCTGTGTCCTCACATCTGCTAGGGGGAAAAAGCGTTGATTGAGGATATCTTAGCCCAATTGTGGCAGTTATAGAGCTGAAATAGTTTTTTCGGACTTTTAATACGTTGTCCCATTTACGCTGCGAGACAAGACTAGGTCTTCTTCTAAGGCTATAGACCCAAGCCATTGTCGATGGTAAAAGTCTATTCCTTGGATTTTTCTTGTTTAGAGACTCCGATTTTTATCAGACCTAGAGACTTTTCAAGGATCCCCTCCCGTTTTGGTGTCGACGGTTTGGGGACCTTACAAGTGGTATCAGAGCCTAGGCTAGTTTGTAAAAATTTTGTGTTGTCTGAAAATTTAAAAAGAAAAATAAAATAATATATATATATATATATTGGTTAGCTAATCTAAGGCTTATGCATCGATAATCCAGGAAGATCCTGTGGTTGAATATTGCAAGTTCCAAGTCTTTGAGCTTATTTATGAGAGTGTTGGTCGTTCTCAAAACTATTTTTTCCGACGGAGTGTAATGGAGCTACTGATGAAGGCTCACACTTCTCATTCGACTCGGATAGATAAAGGCTGGGAGCTCGAATGGAGCAATGAAGGCGGGACTTATTACATCAATGCTTGGAAGCTGGGATGTCTTACCACGGATTTAAAGAAACTACACTGGGCTGAGTAATTGAAAGTGGTTCAGTTGTGCTACTTCTTGGGTACAAACTCGAGTATCACTGTTCCCACCTACTTAGGAGGCACGGGAAAACCCCTGAATGAATGGGTATGGGATAAAGTGGTGGAGATGATTCCATATCGAAGAATCAGAACTTTTTCTCTGAATACCCCTAAGAATTTGGACCTTGTAATTACTTTTCGATTTCCAATGAGTATAAGAACTATTATACCAATCAATTAGAAGATTGTAGAAATCTGACTACAAATACCCATTGTTTGTATCACCATATTTCAAATCAGCCAGCTATGCGAATCCTTTAACACTAAGTTGGTAACCTAACAGGACATAAAAGTGTCCTTTCAGGGTTTTAAAAAAAACCTCCAAAACCATAGTAGATCCACTCATTTTGTAAAATCCTTTCATGAGGTTATAGTTCAAGGCCTACTACACATGGAAAAAATAAGAAACTTGTAAAATTTCTCATCTTTTGGTCACACCAAGCCTCCAAAGTTGACGGACCAGTACATTTTCATCAAAACAGTCATTTCTTACGTTTTGTTGCATAAAAATAAGATTAGGGATTTTTGTAGGACTTGAGATAAATTCCCTAGGTAACTTCAATGGGTTGGTGATCAGAACATATGATTGTTTCTCACTCACTATTTTTTGTTTGCCAAAAGAAATAGGTACAAAAAAGTTGAATTTTTATCATTCTGCAAACCTATCATCAAAGTTTCTATAGCCACGCTCAATAAAAATAATATATGCATGTTTTCTTAGTTCCCTATTGTCCTTTAGGTTCATAAGGAGCCATGGAGCATGTCAAAAGAATAATACATCTCTTACCACGGGGAATCTTGGGGACAAAGATGAAGTGCTAAATACAGCAAACATGAAAAAACTGGGTTCAACATTATGAGTGTAGAATCCCATAGAAACTATTCAATATATAGACAAATTTGATCCTTATGACTAGATATGGTTACTACCTACAAAATGCATGTAGTTGTCACAAGAAACTAACAATATTGAAAAAGCTATACTTGATATGCTAGAATGTTTCGTTTTCTTCTATAATTGAAAAAATCAACCATCGTTGTCTACTATGCAAAATAGGGTATTAGGTGTCCCAAAACTCAAGGAATATTAGCTTTATGTCACAATATGTGACATAGAAAATCAAAACTGCATTTGGATATCATGAAAGCCACCAAAAAAATCATAGAAGAGCTAAAATTGGCTAAAAAACAGGATTTGACAATTTTTGTAATTTGGTCATAACTTACAACTTTAACATTTATTTCTCCCTAGAAGCATCAAGACATGTTGAGGACTACTAAAGATAGTTCTCTAGCATTATAGACCTCACAAACATGAATTTTAGAGTTGTATAGTTGCAAAAATTTGAAAAAAGCCAAAAACAGTACCCGTTTTTTCATACAGTTTAGGTTGTGAAATGTTGTGCAAGGACAAGGTTAAATATGGAATTGATATTCCAAAAAAATGTCGAGTTTTTTTCAGCTCATGAGACAAATTTCTAGACAGATAGCACCTCAAAATCCATTTTGAAACTCTTGACATAATTCAAGGAAAATGGTCACTTAACAGAACATAAAAGTGTCCCATTACCAACCTAGTGTTAAAGGCCGCAAAAATTTACAATAAGTTAGGATGAGATACCTAAGGCTCTTTTTGTAAGGTTATCCTTGTAAATATTCACCTTATAAATAAAGAACCAAGTCTTTTGAATTAAATATCTTGATCTTGTGTCTATTCTGAAGTTAAATCCTAGCCGTGTCATAAGTCTTTAAATTGTCAGTCCATCGATCTTATGAAATCATGTAGATACTTGCTTCCGTTCTTCATACAGTGCTTGTTTCCTCTCAAACAAGCGCAAACTCCCCAACTTCAAAGGTAAAGAGGTCAACGTGAAACAAGATGTAGAGGTATGGATCAAAGCCATGAGGCATACGTCAATACAAGATGTCCTTCTCAGGGCTAAGCCTCTTGCAGCTGAAGGAACCAACTCTACAAGGAACTATAATGGATTTAGTAACTTTAGGGCAAAAACCAGGGAAAATTCCAACCAAGGATATCAACAACGTGGAGTAGCTGCAGCACTGAACTTGGAGCAGACCTTCCCAACCGTTAGGTGCTATGGATGCAATCAAATGGGGCACTATAGAAATAACTGTCCTGAAGAGAAAAATTCCTCGAATTACTGCTATAACCATTCCTCAAAATCAAGGAGATAATCTAAGAGGAGGTAGAAATGGAGGATGAGGTAGAGGAAGAGTAAGAGGAGCCAAATTTTATACAATCATTTGAGAACCAACCTTATGAATAAGAAAGATAAAAGAGCCACTCTCTTGTCCATAGTTAGCAATCCTAGAGCTTTGTAAACCCCTAAAAATCAATAATGAAAAACTTTGAGTTACTTATATATTATACTGGTATACATGATTTTCTTTTCTAAAATTACTTAAGGAATCTAAAGTTAAGTTAGTATTCAATCAAGAAATTAAGGATTGATCTAGCAAGTGAGACAGAGGTTCCCGCTAGTATTTGAATTTTGAGAATGAGATAGTTATCAAGAAACCAACTCACATTCTTTGTGCACACGATAGCTTCCTTGGAAAATGACCTAGATATGAAAGTATTAAGGTACGAGACTAATAGGAAGCCGAAAAGAACTCTTGGTATGATACTTCTTAAAACCCTTTACATATTGTTGGTCAACCAGGGTAGAGCACAAAGGGGGTACCTTTGGTGCAATGGTGGGAGCTTGTGCCGAACGTAGATTGCTCAGAATGGCAAGAACATGCCGAGTGCGTTTAGATTGGCAAAGCTGAAATACCTGATACTTGTCGAATGCTGATTGCTTTGAATGGTCAGGTAGAACGAGCGCGTTCATGTTGACAAGATGGATATATGGATCTTCTATAGAATTGATTTAACCTGGTTTTTGAGATGATACAAATAGTTTGTAAAGGTTTTTAAGATGGGCTCAACACTAAGAGTTTCTTGAGGAAACATTGACTAGCAAGCAACTCCAACCAGAAACTAGAAAGAACTATTAGAGTAATCAGTAACAAATTGGTAAAGTGAAAAGGTTATCCCTTCGAAGATGCCACCTGGCAGGATGAATTTCTCTTCTCAAAGATTTTCCCAATTTTGGTTGAGTGAGGGCATCTCAAATCCTTAAGTTGGGGTGATTGTAAGGTTTCCAGTTTCTGAAACCTTAAAGATTGTATAAAGCTTAATCAAACTGATATGATTATTGAAAAAGCAATGTAGAATTATCCGACCATGGAAAATATTGGTATTTTTTGAATCTTAAGCTCAGCAAACCCCGGGCTAGAAATTTTCAGATCTAAATTCGGACAAAAAATGACCCCACTAGTCCGTTCGAAAGATTCAATGTAAATTAAATTATTAAGAAAAAATTAAGGGTTGCAGTAATCATTTAAGCATAGACTTTATTAAAGGCCTCCCAGATATTTACAAGATATTTATCAATTAAGAAAAAATAGGTCAAAATATAGCAAAATTGATATTTTAAAAGCTGGCAGGTAATGGGAGGGTCATCACTAACCTGCTAGGGACTCATTTAGCAACAAGGGGTGCCATCTGGAGCTGTAGGGCTGCTTGAGCTGCAAGCAACTGCTTTTTTCAGCCTGTGAGAGCTTATGAGTGCCAGAAAACTATAAATAGGACCCCTTGCTTCCCAAATGGGGACAGACTTGGAGCCTTGAAACACTCTCTCTCATCTCTACAGATCGTTATGCAAAAATCACTAGAGATTAAGCTCTAGTTGGTTAAATTAAATGATAATTAACCTAATCCTTCTTAATTAGCAAAGCTCGGTTAACCTATTTTCTTAATAAATTGAAGATTAATCCTATGTATACTCAAAAATCCTCTCTTAAGTAAATATTCTCTACTGATTATTATTATTAAGCTTAGGGATATAAGCTAATTAATTATAATATCATATGAGGACTGAAATTATCCATATTAATCATAAATTAATGGGAAATATATTGATTAAGTTTATATTAAGTTGAGATAATTATCAGAGCTGCATTAGATAGTCATTAAGCTAGAAAAATTATCTTATAACTTTTTGAGTAATTTTCATAATTAATTAAGCAGAATTACTCTATTTTTAGGACAAATTAAAAGGGAGAAATTAGCAAATTGATTCAAAATGATTTGAGGTATTTATTAAAGGTTAATTACATGTTAGGAAACATGTGATAATTATGTTAATCTCAGATAATTAAATCACCTAATTATTTTAGCAAAATTACTCTATTTTAAAGAAAAATTAAAAGGGGGAAATTAGTAAATTGATTCAAAATGCTTTGAGTTATTTATCAGAGGTTAATTACTAGTTAGGGAACCCATGATAATTATGTTAATATCAAATAATTAGTTGACCTAATTATTTTAGCAGAATTACTCTGTGTTTATGACAAATTAAAAGAGGCAAACTAGCAGATTGATTCAAAATGTTTTAAGTTATTTATCAGAGGTAAATTACATGTTAGGAAATCCATGATAATTATGTTAACCTTAGATAATTAGTTGACCTAATCATCTCAGTAAAACTACATTATTTTTAGGAGAAAATAAAAGGGGGAAAGTAGTAAATTCATCCAAAAACCTTTGATATAATTATCAGAGGTAGAGCACATCTTGGGAAATCCATGATAAATACCTGAACCTTAGATAAATAGTTTAAATACTTATTTTCATTAAAAGTAATTGATTTTGCGTATAAAATAGAGAAAGAAAATTAGTAAATGAATTTATCTAATTACCAAATAAATACTCGAGGTTCAAAATCCCTATTGAAGATTGGGAAAATTACCTCAGCATAAATGGTTGGTGTAACAAATTACTATTAGCAAAATTTTGCCTAAACTAGACTATATGAGAGAAAGATTATAAATCAAATTTATGAAAATTCCTAAAGATAGAACATATCCAATTATAATTAGGGTGAGTAATCCATTAGCCGATAGGAATTATAATTTACTAAGGTTAAATATAAAATATTCATAAAAAATAGACTAAGGAGAAACCTAGTTAAATAGCTTCCCTAATAAAATGGTAATTATGGGAAATTACTTATAGTATAAGGAAGTTATAGGAGGAATATCTCATCCAATTAACTATCAAGGATATCTATTTATTCCAAAAATCCTTATTTTTGGGTAAAAAGGAAGAAAAGAGATTATTCAATTAAAAATCTAATCGACTAAGTCTTTTTATAAGACTATAGGGCTCCAAAGAGAACCAGAGAAAATCCTCTTACCAAGGAAGAGGATATTAACAACAAAAGAAATAAAGCCACTTATGACCATGAGGCTAGGCCTAGCCATAGGCCAATGGAAGAAAGTCTGTAGGCTCCAACGGAGCAGCACATGGACGTCCAGTCCCATGTGGGTTTCCCATTATTCAAATAAGTTTCTAAATAGTTTAAGTTCTTTTTATAAGTTACATTGCATACGTAAGGAGTGAGAGAGTCAGAAAAGGAATAATTGACCAAAAACGGAAAGTAATTCCAACGTGCATTGTTTATAATGTAGGAAAGAATTGTTTGGATTAAAACTGGTTGAATTAGGAAAGATATGATTGATCATCCTTATGACAGCTTGTCTCAAGACACCTCCGACTCCTTGGTATATTTTGATGATAATGATGGATTTCTAGCCACGGATATGTTGGTTACCCCCATGAACGTTGAGTTTCTACTCCGTGTCATGTCTTGATGTTTATATAAGTTAGGATACCGTTTTTTATCCTAGGGGAGCCACCCGGTTGTATGGGCAACTGGTTTGCTGTATGGGTACCTGGAACCTTGGGTGGAGGTTTATCCATTCCGGATCATGAATAAGGAATGGGTGCCGTTTTTTTTACCCTTAGGTGGTCTTGAGACAAGAAGAGTACTGGTCATGGTTATTATGGACAATGTTTTGAATGACAGTACCTTGTCGTAAGTTTAAAGATGTCTGTTTGCTAAAAGAATGTTTTCAATACTGTTTTTAAGGGCTGTTTTAATAAAATCGACTATTATGAAGGATAAAAGGAATCATTATTTTAATTGTGATAAGAATGTGGTAGTAATTAAGTAACAAAAGAATCATGTGTGAGTGCAGGGTGGTAAGTGGGGATTGACTAAGGTTGTCAAGCATGGACGGGTGGACCTGATTAGTGAGGTAACTATCCATCCTTGCACACTAAAATGTTTAGAAAACTTCTTCACTTGAAAGAGGAGTCCACCAGCGGCTGTGTCCTCACATCTGTGAGAGGGAAAAATGCGTTGGTTGAGGATACCTTAGCCCAATTGTGACAGTTATAGGGCCGAAATAGTTTTTTTGGACTTTTAATACGTTGTCCCGTTTACGCTGCGAGACAGGACTAGGTCTTCTTCTAAAGCTATAGATCCAAGCCATTGTTAATAGTAAAGGTCTATTCCTTGGATTTTTCTTGTTTAGAGACTCCGATTTTTATCAGACCTAGAGACTTTTCAAGGATCCCCTCCCGTTTCGGTGTTGGCGGTTTGGGGACCTTACATCATTAATAGGTCTAATATTTTCACTTCAATGCATTTGGTTTTCCTTGATTTAACACCTAAAAATATAATCCAATTTACAAACTTAAACAATAGATCTTCACATAATCCAAAGAAAAATGCTTCATAAACCATTTTTGCTTTGATACTCGATGTTTACTATCTAAGCAAGTAATTGGCATTTACAACAAATGTTGAATATATGTTTAGTCTAGTTATTTGCAATACAAAGATAATTATTTCAAACGCTTACACCATCAATTCACAATAGAAGAAATTACACCCAACCAAAAATGATCATAAATCAAGTGTTCACACTCTCATTTTGGAATTGTGAGGACTAAAAGCTTTTCTGTCTTTTCTAGCTTATTTCATTCTCAATAGAATATTAAACCTTAATCACAAGATAAGCAATATATGTCCATAATGTATATGAATCCTATGATTCCAAGGAGATAAGTTGACTTATCTTCTCCCATATATTCTTCCATAAGTTTGGTCTGGTATTCGCACACTATGAACCTAAGATCTTCAACAAGATAGTAAGGCCAAAGAAAAGTGTTTTTGAAACACTTAAAGAGTCTTTAGGTGACTTAGAATAACCAATCTATGGCCTAAAGGCCACAGGGTGTCATGTGATATTTTATAAGATGTGTCCATAGAGAGCTAAGTGATTTGCATCCATGGGGTGGTTTAAGTGCCCTTGTGGAGATTCTATGTTAGCACCCTATGGACCTAAGACGTGAGGGTATCCCAAATGCTATTGGATAAGTTATGTTTCCTTCTAGAGATTTTATGTTGACACCCTATGGCCCTAAGAGTGTAGATTAGCCCAAATACTTATGTGCCCTTTTAGAGACTCTATGTAATCACCCTATATCCGTAAGATTGTAGGGTAGCCCAAATGATTTTGGGGGATTCTATGTTGACACTCTATGGCCCTAAGGCTGTAGAGTAGACCAAAAGCTTATGTGCCCTTTTAGAGACTCTATGTAATCACCCTATATCCGTAAGACTATAGGGTAGCCCAAATGCTTTTGGGGGATTCTATGTTGACACCCTATGGACCTAAGGCTATAGAGTAGCCTAAACGCTTATGTGCCCTTTTAAAGACTCTATGTAATCACCCTATGTCCGTAAGGTTGTAGGGTATCCCATTTGATTTTGGGGGATTCTATGGCCCTAGGACCATAGGGTGCCATGTCTACAAAGAACTCTATGATCCTCAAGTCATAGGGTATTCTTCCCAAACCTCATATGGTCACTTAACTTTAAAGTATTACATAATATATATATATATATATATATATATATCTTATGATCACTTAACTTTAAAGTATTGCATAATATATCTTATGAACATATATATATATAAAATTCTATTTGCCACAACATGTCCATGTAATATCATACACTTAAGTATAATTCATTTATTGTGAAAAAACTCAAACTCACAAGTTCACATTTTTTCAAAGAAAATAAATTGAGAAAAATAACAAACCAAACATCAATGTTTTTAACATCATGGGAGGATTTGAGATGGGACAAACAAAATAAAATGATAAAAATAATAATATAAATATTAGTAACGTAATGTCATGGGTGGCTAGCTTAACCTGTTTCCTATAGAATTTCTAGAATGACATCAGCACTTGCATCCAATGTTTCTTCAATTTTTTCTTCCTTTGAATCCTTGGCATTGACTTTCTTTGTGGTATCCACCCCTGCCCACCTTCTAAGATCAAGGTCTTCTTCCACTATGGAATGACAAAGAGTTTCCAATTGCATCACTTGATCACTAGTACATGCAACTGATATCACCTTTCTCTGTTGTTGTAGTGCCTCTTTAGTCCCATAGCCTAATGAGAAGATGTCTATTAATTAATCATCTTATTTGAAACAGATGCATTTTATTGCACGATGCACAAAAAAATCTTTGGTCGTGGTCATAGCATCATAGTCGTCATCGTTGATGTAGAGAGTATGCATTGGCTTCTACAGTGACTCTTTAACACTAGAGTAGTTGGTGTACTACTCTGCTTAATTGAAGAATTCCCACACCCCAAAAATTATTTTGCAAAGAGCACATGTTTGGGCGGTCTCTGATCCCAGTAAGGAGCTCAAAGGTAGAACATGCATTTCATACCATTTAGCTGTTTCAAAAATTGCCTTCTCTAGGGAAGCAGCATGTTGATACTTGACTAAGCCGGCAATTAAAATCTCTGATGGTTGATGTGCTACCCCACATACTCCAGCAATCACTTTACCAAATTGGGTAGCCCTCCAACCACTAGATGTAAGACTTTTGTGTGTTGTATCTATGATACAAACACCAACATGAATTGCAGAGCTATTTACATTGCAAAGAAACTCAATGCCTTCCAAATTCTTTCCAACACACTTTTTCTCCATGGTAAAATGAATTTCAAACTAGAAGTGCCATTATTTTATGCAATGACCAATGCACATATCCCCTAGTGATCTTAGGAATTGGCTCTTTCTCCTTTGATTTTTGTAGTAGGAGATTTAGCCATTGCATACGACTCATAAAGAGAGATTTATAGATCTCATCCGTATTGTTATAATGAGACTTACATTCATCCCATGAAGTAACTGCTATTGCTGATGGATCTAGCTCTTTAAATTCCATCAACATTTGAGGCTCAAAAACCCTAGTCTGCTTTAAGTTCGTTGCACGTGCAGTGAGGTCGAGCATGCCTGCTTGATGTGGTTTCTCTTCTATCAGCTCTTGTTGTAGTAACTTGACATATTTATCTTCTAAACTGTTTAGGCATCTAAAGTTTGTTATGCTTGGCTGGCACCCACGAGCAGCTGGTGTCTGATGCTTCTCCAAGACGTTTATCCACTGATCATATATTTCATCATTGTACATGACCATATGTGCTTCTTTACTGGCAAATGATTTATGGTTGAACGTGATGTTTGCCACATCTACAAAGGCCTTCAAAATAAATAAAAGGAAATTAACTTTATTTCAAGTATTTGTAACAAAAACAGGCATAGAAAAGTGAAATTGTTAAATGAGCCAACGTCAGTTCACAGGAGCTGCTAAAGACTGAAGCCTTATGAATGCACATGAATATGAAGAAGCAGTGAAGCTTGGAGTGTCACACTTTTCACATTTTTCCAAAATGGCCATGTATTATAATTTCCCGATCCATTTAGCCATTGTAATAATTGTAACATGTTACAGGCTCAATAAGAGTTTCAAGATGTAAAGAATAGGTCAACTAGTGTACCTATGTTGTAGATACAATAAATGTGGAGCCTCAAAGGTCTTGGGCACCGGACATTACACATTTTAGACCTTGGCTAAGGTATAAAAGAAAACTTTGTAAAGTTTACTATTGAGTTTTGGATAATAGAAACACAGCGCGAGCTAACGGTGCTCACTTCTCTCCTTCTCGTGCTTCCTACTTCCTTCTTGGTTGTCACATTGCAGTACAGTTTGTTGTGTTGCAACCGCAGGTAAGAGCTCTACGCGTTGACGTAAGCATTTCGCGGTAATCTATAGCTTATGACGTCACTGGCCCGCAACCTAATTCATCATAAGTAGTATTTTAAGCTTTAAAATCAAAAACTAAGTATAGGCGGTCTATTGGAGTATCATTGCTAAGAATTTATATGCATTCTGAGTCGAAAACGACTAGGTCAAAAACACATTGCTATTAATAATCACGATTTTGCCACTGGACCTAAAGTGATATTTGAGACCACAAGCATGTGTGCTTAGGTCTTATGAACATGTCCTAGAAGTTTCGTAACGTTTGGATATCGTTTGATGCTGTAACGGAGATGTGATTAGCTTTTGGTGATTTTAGTCAGTTGACTGTAGCTTGAGTTAGATGCAAGTTGTTTGTTGTTTTCCAAGAGATTGACAACCTCTTGTAGCCTCTATACACTAGTCAAATCAGCTTCATCCCATGGATTGACAATTATATTCGTGGTTCTTGCTATGTGTGCAATAAGATAGGAGTGAGGTTAGACACCCGTGATTATTTACTTTTGCCCTATTTTTCAACTTTTTTGACCAACTAAGCATGCCACAAGTTTTTAAGCCCACAAATCAAATTTGGTAAGATTGGATCATTGGAGTGAAAATTGTGGCCAGATTTGTAAAGTTAGTCTACAGACAGAAAGCTGTTGACAAATGTGAGCAAGGATTATCCAAACTTGGTGAAACTTGGCTAGGGATCTTAAGCTTAGCTGCTTAACTAGTTGGTATCCACATTTGGTAAAAAGTTGAAAAAAAATCTTAGTAGTAAATAATCGCGATTATTTACATTTGCTCTAGAATTGAGAAATTTTTCACAACTGAGTATACCACAGGGTCAAGCATATCAAGTAGAATCCACAAATTAAATTTGGTGAAATCTGGATCACAAAATTGAGACTTAAGAGAAATTCTTGGAATCATAGTCTGCGGACAATAAACAATTGATAACTTGGACAAATCTTGATCAAACTCAACCAAACTTGTTCAAAGACCACAACATGGTGATTACTTGGCAAAACAAGCCTAAAAAGTGTAGAAACTGAGAAAAGTAAACAATCACAATTATTTACTATTGGGACCCAGAGACAAAATTTTGGACTTTTGAGCTTGTACAGTGTTAGAAAAACATAATTCAAGGACAATGATCAAGTTTGGGTTCCATCGGATTAGAATTAATACATGATAACTCAACTTTCAAGTTGCAGATTAGTCCTTTAGCTCCTTGCAAGGATAGAATCTGGAAATCTCATTTGCTGACTCACTTAGCTCAGATTGCAGACAAAGGATTGGGAGCTTGACAGGAGCTGAATTCAAGCCAAGTGAAAAAACGGATAACAATCTAATCTGCAGGTTAGGTTATTCAAGGCCTAGATTTCTATCATTTCAAAGGCTGCAATCAATTTTTACAATTTTGAGCTAGAGTTAATCAACTCTTGTGAGTCTAGGAGCAATCAACTGCCAAAGTACTTGGGCAAAAGCAGTCTTATCAAACTTGAGCAGGAGTAATTCTACTAATCAATACCAAGATCTACTAAGAGATAGTTCTTAGAGACCAAGATAGCATGGAGTCAAGCCAAGCCAAGAGTTCAAATGCACGAGAATAGAAGCTACCAGTAGCAGTAGCAACACATGCACAACTGCAACAGATCTAATGTTACAGCTATATGTCTACATGGAGATAAGGTTTTGTATATAGATTCGGAAGGCCATAGATATCTTATGAGTGGCAAAAGTAACACAGGAGCCAAGATCCTATTGATAAGAGTAAAGCAAGATTCAAAAAACTCCCAGATGATCATAGATTTCAGTGGAGCCAGGTATTGCAAGCTCAAAGATGAAGTGCAAATAGAAGTTCGAAAAGTCAACCCAAGTATTTATCCAAAAATCTGCACAAGCCAGCAAAACATACAGTTGGTGCATATGCAATCACGATCATTGTACATGGATTACAGTGGTCAGATCTATAGTCGAGAACTAGAATTGCAAGATCCAACAGATCAATCAGCTAAAACCACTCTAATTGGGGAACCAAACCAAAGATGATACAAAGGTCAAGATGGAGCAATCTACAGCTTGATGATCAGTGTTTTAAAAGAAGATGCCGACAACTTGGAAAGCACATAAACAGAAGCTCCTCAACAAGAGCTTAACATGACATAACCAAATGAAGTACCACCCGTCATGGTGTATTGCTTAGATTGTGGACAAAAAGGTGGACATTTTTTTGAAGATTGTCCAAGAAATCCAAACAACAAGGACACATCAACTACCAAGCAAGGTACAAAGAAAATTGGAAATACGAATCTTGATGTAAGTGCATTTAACTCATCACTTTCAATGCAATTGGATGATTCTACATTACCATTAGAAGCACAAGTAAAAGCACTGCAAGTTCAAAATCAGCATAAAGATGCACAGGCACATGAAAAGCTTAAAATTGATTCTTTGAACAACAAATTCCTGCATGAATTTGGTCAAGATGGCCAGATATCACCGAATGTTGAAAAGACTGTTAGGTTTGCAAATGATTCTGCATCCATTGCCACAAGTGTGCAATCATTCACGAGTCTAAGGGAAACATCAAACAGAATGATGTTAGCTTTGTATGGTACACATATGATGTTAGCTTTGTATGGTACACATAATTCATATGCACACTATGTAGACCAAAAAGGAAAACTGTACAAAAAGGATCAATTGGTGTTTGAACGGCCCACATACCAGCTCATAGAAGTGTGCCCAGTGATAGATAAAAAAGGATGGTTCATTTCAGAGGAAAGAATCTATTATAGAACATCCTCTCTAGAGCTGAAGGATATTATCCAAGTGAACCTAGAAGTCTGTTCAAAGCCAAACTCTCCTCCATCGGAATCAAGCTTTGACATTGTGACCAAATGAACATATACTTTGACCAAAACAGTCGTAGATATAGACGAGAGTCTAGCATCTATGATGTCTTGGGTCCTGAAAGCACAGAAGCTCATATCATAGGAGACCCATGGGATAGAAAATATCAAGGCAAAGATAATGCTATCTACAGCTTGACTTAGGGAACTATGTAGGAGGTTTACAGATGCCAAACATCAACAATTCTACCCAAACATCAACAATGCTACCACATAAGCTCATATCATAGGAGAACCATGGGATAGACAATATCAAGGCAAAGATAATGCTATCTACAACTTGACTTGGGGAATAATTTGTCATGTTTCACGAAGATACATAGGGAACTACGTAGGAGGTTTACAGATGCCAAACATCAACAATGCTACCCAAAGTGTGCCTTCACAATCCCAGAAGTTGAGACTCAACCAGAGCCAAACAGTTTTGAGCTCTCACAATGAAGCAGGCTATAGTGACCACCGTAGGTAGGGGGGAGCTACAAATTCATCAAGCTCAGCTCTAGTACTAGGAAATGCTACATCAGATAGAAGCCCAAGAATATCTAGCCAGCAGACCCCTTCAAAGCAAAAACCATTGGAAGATCATATGGTTGTTGGAAGTTTTCCACTGACCCAGAAACCATCAAAATCTGCAAAAAAAATCTTTTATGGCGATCACCAAGGACAAAAGTCTCAGTTGATCTCCACGAGTCAAAGTCAAAAGCCAACAAATACCATACTGTTCAAATAGTTGGATGAGACCAAGCTCGCATATGCATATCGAGATGCAAATGGCAATGATACTCGGCATGTTCATGACCTTGTACAAGCCCCTACGGATGCTAACCTAAAGTCAAGGACTATTTGAAGATGATGCAAAGCCTCAAGCTGCCAGAACGGTGACAAAAAAGTCAAAATCAATGAAAGCTAAAGTCCAAAAGGCTACACAAAGGTCACCACCAAAATCTCCTCCAAAGAGATAGATTTTTCCAGAAAGTACAATGGATCTTCAAAGATCAAAGGTTACTCAAATGCAAGCACACAATGCTCAATAGTTGTAAGAAAAAGGTGTAGTAATACAACAAAATGAGCCAAAATCAACGAAAGCAGGTGATCAAGACAAAGCCAATGTAGAAAAAGTTCAATCAAAGGACACTGCCACAGCAAAAGCAGTCAATTCAGACACGAATCCTGAGACGATCAAGTGCAACATTGTTGGTGAACACGAAGAAAAGTTGTCAGCAGAAGTAAAGCTATATTTTCAACTAAACAAGAACCTCATGTCTTTTCACAATTGGAAAATATGTGGACAACCACAGCTGGAAGATGCTCCTGAATTTGTGCGCATATTAGGAAACAAACGAGAAAAATTTTGGAGAATCATCTCCACCACCATTGAAGTAAGTTCACAGATCATCATAGCTCAATTTTACGTGATCACAACAAAAGATATGCCAGACGACATCATAATGGGAATGCCAATGGCCCAGAAGATGTTAGAGATACAAAATGTAAACAGGATGCAATCTTCAAAGACAACCAAGAATGAAGACTAAGACTGGTCACCTGTGGACGACATCACAAAGTCCTCAAGCACAGTTAACATGGAGACTGACATCAAAGCAAATCTTATTGAAATGATTCATCTCCATCAATCAGAACTTCAGAAGAGCTTAAAGAAAATCAGGCAATAGCAAGTGCAAATCAAATAGAGAAAAGAGCAACCACAAAAGCTATTGAGAAGAGATTGCCACCAAAGCCAGAAGTTAAGAAGAACGGGGTTGCAGACAACCGAGAAGCAATAGGAAGTCCAAAGATCAATCACTTAGTGCTATTCAAATCAGCCGATGTAAGTCAGATTGGAAAATAGGGTCTCAAACCACCCTCCATAGAGACACAATTAGATCAAGATGAGACCATGGCAAAATCAAGATAGAGTTCTTCAATAGAACTAGCAATGAGAATAGCCATAGTTCTTAGTAGTGTAAAAGGAACAGTGCAATGCTCTATTGGATAAAGAAGCAACTTGCAATATGATTGCAAATAACATCCAAAGCATTCTAGAAATTACTCAGGACAAGCCAAGTAATAGAGAAATCATGGGTAATGCTACATGTGAAAAAGAGATGGTTGCTACCCTTAGCATCCAACATCATGAAGAGCAAGTAAAATTTCAACAACACAGCTAAGGATACTAAGTCCACAACCATTTCCAATGAGGGGTTTCAATTGTTAGGGTTTCAAGTCCACTAGAATCTCATACTTCTTGAGTCTGTAAGGGTATAATTGAAAGATTTTCTTCGGCCACATTTCTACTATTGTCTCCAAATGACGAAGTCTGACTCTCCTTGAGAGTCTTAGCATGAC
Organism: Adiantum capillus-veneris; assembly: GCF_014529385.1. Classification (NCBI taxonomy): domain Eukaryota; kingdom Viridiplantae; phylum Streptophyta; class Polypodiopsida; order Polypodiales; family Pteridaceae; genus Adiantum; species Adiantum capillus-veneris. The sequence goes on along the minus strand of NC_140936.1, from coordinate 83,382,871 downwards.
TTGTTTTACCTGTGTTTTCATTCTTTCACTTCTTATTCTTCATTGTGCTTCTCAATTTACCTAAATATTGATTGAATTTCTTAAAACCATCAATATATAAGTCTATGAAGTTCTCACTTGGAGTGTCGTATTGAAGCTCCACCCACCCTGCTTTTGTCATTGTCACTCCATCATAATCAACCTTCACCAAGTTTTGAGCAAAGGCCACAGGTCCCAATAAGTAGGAGTCACCATTGATTAGCTTTACTCCAAGGCATGGAGACATTTCAAGATTTGAACATCTTTCTTTATCTCCTTAACAATACCACAGTCTTTGAAGGGCAATTTCTCTTTATCTTGAAAGAACAAGTGAAATTTCTCATCACTTCCACCATTTGGCAAGTGAAAATCTAGATACCAAGAACTTGGAGTTGAGCCTATTGCATCAACTAACTTCAACATTCTCTTTTGAGACATTTTTTGTAAAAAGAATGACATATATTTAAACAAGATGGATATTAATACATCCATATGGACCTAGGGCCATAGAGTCCCCTCTATGTTAAACAATGTGGTCCTAGGTTCAAAGGGTGCCAACAAAATGGTTTTACAAGTGTACCTAGGCCACCCTATGGTACTAGGGTCACAGGTTCTCTTATGACATTAGAGGAACCTTGTGGCCCTAGGTCCATAGGGGTCCAAATTAGTATCCCTTGAATGGCCTAAATGCCCCTTTAGAGACTCTACACAAACACCCTATGGCCCAAGGTCCATAGGGTGCCCTCTAATCGAATCAAAGTTCTTATGTCCATGGCGTCCATTTGGGTGTACTTGAGTGGCCAAAATGCCTTTAGAGTTTCTACAATGGATACAAGGTGCACTCTAATCTAATGAAAGTTCATGTGTACATGATTCCCATGTAGGTGTCATTGAGTGTCATAAATGTCCCCTTTGAGCTTCTACATTATCACATTGTAAACTACCTCACATTCTCTAGAAATGCCTGATCCCCGCACACCTCAGTCTAGAGGTGCATGGAGGTCAGAACCACTGAGTTATAATCTTTTCATTATTGGTCAATGCCTATATTCATGGGCGTCACATAAGTGCACCCCCATACCCATGTCTACATGACAGTGCATGTAGTGGGAAAAACCCCTTTGCCTTCGGGTTTGTTTCTAAGGTGTGTCCTCTTTTGTAAGCCTAGACATACTAATCTATAGTCATTGGGTCCTTAGTCCATAGGGTTCCCTCTAATCTAATTACAGTTCCTAAGGCCACATGGTGCTCTCTTTGATGGCTAAAAACCCTATGGCCTTAAGTCCATAGGATGCTCTTTGTGTTAGCAAGAAACTCTATGGTCCTAAGGCCATAGGATGCTCTTTGTGATGTCTAGAAGCCCTAACCATCACGAAGATCATCCATGGACCTATGGCCATAGGATCTCTAACCATCACAAAGAGATTTACATATCCCTAAGGCCATAGGGTTCTCTTTTTGATGGCTAGAAACCCTATGGCCCTAAGGACACAGGGTGCTATTTTTGCTAGATAGAAACACTATGGCCACACAATGGTCTTTTTGTTATCTAGAATCCCTATGGTCCTAAGGCCATAGGGTTCTCTTTTTATTAGATAGAAACCCTATGACCATAAGGTCACAGGGTGTCCTAAGGCCATAGGGTTCTCTTTTTTATGGTTAGAAATCATTGTGCCCTAAAGCCACAAGGTGCTCTTTGTGAGGGCTAGTAACCCTATGGCCCTAAGGCCACATAGAGCTCTTTGTTTAAGCTAGAAGACCTATGTCCCTAATGCCACATAGTGCTCTTTGTGATGGCTAGAAACTCTATGTCCCTAAGGCCAAAGGGTTCTCTTTGTGTAAGTTAGAAACCCTGTCCCAAAGGCTACATGGTGCACTTTGTGATGGCTAGAAACCCTATGGACCTAAGGCCACAGGGTGCTCTTTCTATTAGCTAGAATCTCTATAACCCTAAGGCCACATGGTGCTCTTTTTGTTAGCTAGAAACACTATGTACATAAAGCCACATGGTGCTCTTTGTGTTAGCTAGAAACCCTATGGCCCTAAAGCCACAGGGTGTTGTTTGTGTAGGATAGAAACCTTATGGCCCTAAGGCCACAGGGTGTTCTTTGTGATGGCTAGAGATCCTATGGCCCTAAGGCCACAAGGTGCTCTTTGTGATGGCTAGAGACCCTAAGGCCACAGGGTGATCTTTGTGATGGCTAGAGAACCCTAGCCATCACAAAGAGAACCATGTGACCTTAGGGCCATAGGGTTTTTAAAATCACAAAGAGCACCCTATGGCCATAGGGCAACATGGTGCTCTTTGTGATTTTTAGAAACCCTATGGCCCTAAGGCCACATATGCTCTTTGTGATGGCTAGTAATCCTTTGGTCCTAACGCCATAGGGAGCTCTTTGTGTAAGCTAGAAACCCTATGGCCTTAAAGGCCATAGGGAGATCTTTGTGTAAGCTAGAAACCCTATGGTGCTAAGGCCACAAGGTGCTCTTTTTGATAGATAGAAACCCTATGTCCTTAAGGCCACATGGTGCTCTTTGTGTTATCTATAAACCCTATAGCCCTACGGCCACAGGGTTATCTTTGTATTAGCTAGAAACTCTATGGCCATAAGGTCACAAGGTTTCCTGTTGCCATAGTCTCTTTGTGATGGTCACAAATCCTATGGACCTAAGGCCACATGGTGTCTTAAGGCCATAGGGTGGTCTTTGTGATGGCCACAAATCCTATGGCCCTAAGGCCATAGGGTACTCTTTGTGATGGCTAGTATCCCTATCTCCCTAAGTCCACATGGAGCTCTTATTGTTAGCTAGAAACCCAATAGCCCTTAGTCTAGAGGGTGACCTAAGGCTATAAATTTTCTCTTTGTGATAGCTAGAAACCCTATGTCTCTAAGGCCACATGGTGCTCTTTGTGATGGCTAGTAATCCTGTGGCTCTAAGGCACAGGGAGCTCTTTTTGTAAGCTATAAACCCTATGGTCCCAAAGACACATGGTGCTCTTTGTGGTGGTTAGAAACCCTATGTCCCTAAGACCACAGGGTGCTCTTTGTAATGCCTAGTAACCCTACGTACCTAAGGCCAGATGGAGCTCTTTGGTTATAGGGTGAATTCTATATAGCCCTAAGGTCATAGGGTGCTCTTTTTGTTAGTTAAGAAACCCTATGACCCTAAGACCATAGGGTGCTCATTGTGTATTCTTGAAACCATATGGCCATAAGGCAACAATGTGCTCTTTGTGAATGCTATGTTAGGAAATAGGATGTAGCTAAATAGATATTTAAGTAGCTTACTTAATGGAGATAGACAGATTTTCACACACGCGATTATAGTGGAGAGAGAGAGAGAGAGAGAGAGAGAGAGAGAGAGAGAGAGAGAGATCGCATGATATATGTGGTTAACCCAATGTGGGATACATCCACGGGAAAGCAACCACTCAATGGCTTTAGTACTTCAAACAAGAACTAGGTTACAAAGGGATTATACCCTTAATAGAGCTCCCACCTTGCTTCACTCTCACCACTTCACACCCACCTTGTTGCATCGACTTCACACTATGAAATGTGTGTAGAAATGGCCTCCTTTTATAGGCCAAAAGGGCTACCCTCTCTCATGAGAGGCAGCTCTATGTAGCCGCCCTTGTGTAGACAAGTCCAAATCGGACCCTCCAATCCGTCCATGTGTGGCCATCCTTGAGAAGACAAGTTCATCTTTAAAATGGCCACCGACCATTGACTTCCGACCACTGGCCATCGACTAACCGGCCAAACGATTGGCCATTTTTTGACCACTTTTTGACCGCCGTTTGGCCATAATATTCCGTCAAAAAGGAATATTGCTCGAAACTGGCCGTAAAAATTTTGGTTTCTTACGAGTGATTTTTCTTCACGCGCTCGATGGCTTCTCCTCATAAGAGGGCCTTACAAATGTGCATTTTAAATACAAAAAATTACAAGGGGTAAATTAGGCTCCATACTTAGCACGCTAAAAACCCTATTGTACTAAGGCAAAGCGTGCTCTTTGTAAAAGAAACCCTATGGCCCTAAGGCCACAGGGTGCTCATTTTGCTAGCTAGAAAACCTATGGCCATAAGGCCACAGGGTGATGTTTGTGTTAGTTATAAACCCTATGGCCCTAAGGTGCTCTTTGTGTTAGCTAGAAACCCTATGGCCATAGGGTGCTCTTTGTGTTAGCTAGAAACACTATGGCCCTAAGACCACATGGTGTTCTTTGTGTAAGAGACCCTATGGCCCTAGGTCCACATGGTTTTCTTTTTGTGATTTTAAAACATTATCGCCCTAAGGAAACATGGATTTTTTTTTGTTAGCTAAAAAAACTATGGTCCTAAGGCCACAGGGTGCTCTTTGTGTAAGAAACCCTATGGTCCTAAGGCCACATGGTGCTCTTTGTGTAAGACTCCCCTATGGCTCTAAGTACACATGGTGCTCTTTATGTAAGAAACTCATTGGTTCTAAGTCCACATGGTGCTCTTTTTGTTAGCTTAAAACATTATGGCCCTAAGGTCACAGGGTTCTCTTTTTGTTAGCTAGAAAAGCTATGGCCCTAATGCCACAGGGTGCCTTATGTCTATAGGGTGGTTAGAAACCCTATGGCCCAAAAGCCACATGGTGCCTTAGGGCCATAGGGTGGTCATTGTGATGGCTAGAAAATCTATGTCCTTAAGGCCATAGGGTTCCTTAGGGCCATAGGGTGTTCATTGTGATGGCTAGAAACTCTATGGCCTTAAGGCCACAGGGTGCTCTTTGTGATGGCTAGGATTTCTAACTAACAAAAAGAGCATTGTGTGGCACTTAGGGCCATAGGATTCTCTTTGTGATGGCTAGAAATCCCTATGGACCTAAGGTCAAAGGGTGCTCTTTTAGCTAGCTAGAAACCCTATGGCCATAAGGCCATAGAGTGCTTTTTGTGTTAGCTAGAAACATTATGGCCCTAAGGCCACATGGTGCACTTTTTGTGCTAGATAAAAACCATATGGCCCTAAGGCCATAATGTGCTCTTTATGTAATCTAAAAACATGCTGGTAAGAATCTCTCTATGCTCTATATTGACATCCTATGGCCCCAAAGCCACAAGGTGCCTTCTATGTTTAGAAGATACCCTTCATGATGGTTTTTTGACAACCTATGGGCCAAGGGCCATCGGGTCCCCTCTATGCTAGTAAGAACCTCTGTATGCTCTATATTGGCATCCTATGGCCCCAAGGCCACAAGGTGTCCTCTATGTATTGAAGAGACCCTTCATACCCTTTTTTGGTAACCTAAATTAGCACCCTTTGGCCTGAAGGCCATAGGGTCTCCTCTATGCTAGTAAGAAGGTCCTCTCTATGCTCTATATTGGCACCCTCTGGCCTGAAGGCCATACGGTCCCCTATATGCTACTAAGATATCTCTATGCTCTATATTGGCACCAAGGCCACAAGGTGCCCTCTATGCTTTGAAGAAACCTTTCATGATCATTTTTTGGCAGCCTATGGCCCATAGTCCATAGAGTACTCTCTATGCCAGTAAAAAGCTAGTAAGAACCATTCATGATAATTTTTTGGCAACCTATGGCCTTCAGGCCTTGGGGTCCCCTCTATGCTAGTAAGAACCTCTCTATACTCTATACTGACACCCTGTGGCCTAAAGGCCATAGGGTCCCCTCTATGTTAGTAAGAACCTCTCTATACTCTACGCTCTATATTGGCATCCTATGACCCCAAGGCCACAAGGTGACCTCTATGTTTTGAAGAAACCCTTCATGATCGTTTTCTGGCAATCTAAGACCCTAGGGCCATAGGGTGCCCTTCATGATCGTTTTCTGGCAATCTAAGACCCTAGGGCCATAGGGTGCTCTCTATGCTAGTAAAAAGCACTATTTGCTCTATATTGGCACCCTATGGCCTTTAGGCCATAGGGTCCCCTGTATGCTAGTAAGAACCTCTCTATGCTTGACGTTGACATCCTATGGCCCCAAAGCCACGAGGTGGCCTCTATGTTTTGAAGAAACCCTTCATGATGGTTATTTGGCACCTTATGGCCCCAGGGCCATAGGGTGCTCTATATGTCAATAAAAAGCACTATTTTCTCTATATTGAGGAGACCTTCTGGGATGAAGTCCATAGGGTCCCCTTTATGCTAGTAAGAACCTCTGTTTACTCTATACTAGCACCCTGTGCCTTGAAGGCCATAGGGTTCCCTCTATGCTCTATGCTCTATGCTCTATTTTTACATCCTATGGACCTAAGGCCACAAGGTGCCCTCATTGTTTTTAAAAAACCCTCATTGTTTTGGCAACCTATGGCCCCAGGGCCATATAGTTCTCTCTATGTTGGTATAAAGCACTATTTGCTCTATATTGGCACCCTAATGCCTGAAGGCCATAGGGTCCCCTCTATGCTAGTAAGAACCTCTCTATGCTCTGTATTGACATCCTATGGTCCCAAGGGCCACAAGGTGCCCTCTATATTTTCAAATTGAAGAAACACTTCATGATGGATTTTTGACAACCAATGGCCCTAGGGTGCTCTATATGCTAGTAAAAAACACTATTTGCTCTATATTGGCACCATGTGGCTTGAAGGCCATAGGATCCCCTCTATTCTAGTAAGGATCTCTCCATGCTCCATATTGGCACCCTTTTGCATGAAGGCCATAAGGTCCTCTCTATGCTAGTAAGAACCTCTCTATGCTCTATATGGTCCCCTCTATGCCAGTAATAACCTCTCTATGCTCTATATTGGCATCATATGGCCCCAAGGCCACAAGGTGCCCTCTATGTTTTGAAGAAACCCTTGAAGAGGGCTTTTTGGCAACCTATGGCCGAGGGTACTCTCTTTATGGCTGTAGGGTTTGCTGTATACTAGGGAAAAATATCCATGCTCTATCTTGGCATCTTATGGACGTTGTCCTCTATGCTAATAAGAAACCACCATTGCTCTATGTCTGTCTCCTATTGCTTTACGGAAACAAGGTGTCATCCTCCATGCCAATTTAAAAAGAAAACCTATATGCTCTACATTGACACCCTATGGCCCAGGGCCTAGGTGTTCTCTATGCTAATAAAAACCCCTCTATGCTCTATGTTGACACCGTACGGCCCCAGGGCCACAATGTGCCCTTACTCTCTCTCTCTCTCTCTCTCTCTCTCTCTCTCTCTCTCTCTCTCTCTCTCTCTATCTCTATCTCTCTCTTTGATATAAATTGTGTATTTGACCTAATCACCTCTCTTCCTCTCCTTTGTCTCTCTCAGCTTCCTCTTCTCTGTTTGTCTCTCTTCCTCTCCTTTCTCTCTCACTCCAAATAACTATTTTTCTCCCTCTTCTCATATCTCCCCATTCATATAGCAGGCAGTCCCTTGTCAATTTTGGGCGTGAATATCTACCGCTTTACCTACAGCATCGTCATTTAGGCACCCCCTACCACATCTCCTCTTTCTACGACCTCTCTCACACCAACAAAAAGTGTATAATACAATGGTTAGTTCTTTACCGTTGTGAGCGGGATGGAAACACACACAACGCCTCTATAATGACCTGACACACACTCTTGGAATGATACACACACACATTATGGGGCACCACTCGGCTTACACAACCAGTCTGGCCGAGACAGGAAACACAAAGACGGAGTGAGAAGAGAGAGATTTCCCACTTTCCCACTCAACACTCACACATACACACTCACACACACACTCTCAATTCATCTCAAAGGAGGAAAATTGTTGTTGTTTAGACTCAATGAATCTCAGCCCAACACCAATGGGGCAAATAGTTTACACAGTATTGAGGAAATACACCAGATACAACCACAAAGTTAAGCGGAGGCTTCACTCACCGGAGAAGATTACAAAGAAAAATAGTAGAAAATATGTGAGGAATTTTGCAAAATGGACAACTCCATTGCATCCGGAATGCCCTAAAAATCCACTCTACAATGTCACAGTGCTCAAATCCGACCTCGGATGAGTAGTTTAGGGCCAAAAAATGCTCCAAAAATAGCAAAAATACACTTGCGGATGTTCCTCCTCTCTTATCCACGTTTTCTCTAGTCTTCTCTCTATTTTTTCAGTTCCCACACTTAGCTTTATTATTTGGGCACCCGTGGCCTTTTAGATGACCTCAAACGGACCCCGAACATGCCAAAAACTGACCTCGCAGTGCATAGTTGTCACCTTTTTGCATCATCCGCACACCTGACACTCAGTTTTTCCAAATAATGCATCCCGCAACCACGTGAAGTGGCCCCAAAAAGTGGTCCTCATGATGACCTTTTTGCATAAGTATCACAAGAAAACACCCACGTTGTGTCCATACTTCTCCGCGTGCAAGTATTGACCCCGTTCGACCTCCTGATGCCACTCGATGCCATCTGATGTACCTGCTTACCTCATGTCGTCGGCTCGCAGATAGATTCCTCGAGAAGTTTTACACGCTACGAACTCCTCCTTATTGTAATAGTGAAAATCGATGCACTATGTACACCCTGTCCTACCTGTACACATGTGGGCCCCACGTAACCACCTGGCTCTGAAAAATGGGCAATTCTTTATTTGATGCACCATGCATGTATATGTACATATGCGCAATCTCTTGCTCCAAAAACTCCTGACATAATTTGCCCATCCCCTAGCCTGCTAGATCATTCATGATCAGCAACGGCAAAGAGAGATATGAGACTCGCCGCATCACAAGTCTCCTCATCCCTCACCAACACTGCTTGATCCACAGACAGCTCATCTTGCTCCACCATCATCAATCTAGCATGATACAATTTAAGACGCAATCCATTTACCCTTGACTTATGTAGAACACCATCCAGGTTAGCCAGCTGATATGTGCCATTTGGAAAACACTCCACTACCTTGAAAGGGCCTTCCCACTTAATTTGAAACTTCTTTTGGAAGGTGTTATCCAGCTTACTGTTGTAGCGCAAAACCAAGTCATGTTTCTTGATACCCTTAATTTTGACCTTTTCATTTATCTTTGCCAAAGCCTTATCCTGCATCTACCCATAATGCTCCAATGCGCTCATCCTATCCAACTGGACCTCTTGTAACTGCAAGAGCCTCTCTTTGAATGCATCACTAGGGGGCCCAAGAAACTTCTCTAACATCTTGACCGCAGGCAACTCTACTTCCACAGGCAATAGAGCTTCCTTTCCATACACCAAATGAAATGGAGTAAACCCTGTACCTGTCTTCACCGAAGTACGGTAAGCCCATAATGCACTAGGAAATTCCAAATCCCAATTCTTTCCTTGGTGCTCTGTCACTTTAGAAAGAATTTGTACCAACTCACCATTGAATCTTTCATTTAAGACATTACACTGCGGGTAATAAGGAGTGGTATGCTGATGCCTAATCTTCATCTTTGCACATAAAAAATCTAGCAGTTTAGCTCTAAAGCCAGGCCCCTTATCTGAAATTAGATCTAATGGCACCCCAAACTTGCAACATATTTCATCATACACAAAATTTGCCACATCCTTTGCAGTGATATGTTTTACTACTATAGCCTCTGCCCATCTAGAAAGATAGTCCACTGCCGTCAAGATATAGATTTTGCCCCTGCTTGTGATAGGTAACGGGCCTATTGCATCAATCCCCCACTTTTTAAACACATCAAACGCCATAATGGTTTTTTCGTAGCTTTGGCTTCAACACTCTCTTCCCAAATGCTTGACTCCTATTGCAAGACCTACACCAATGGTGAACATCCTTGTGCAAACTAGGCCATACATACCCCTCTTGCAAAATCTTATGCAAGGTGATCTTTAGAGCAAAATGGCCACCACATGCGCCTTCATGATTCTCTTCCAACACTCTGTAAAGCTCCTCCCGCCAAGGTACACGTCTCAACATGAAATCAGCCCCTTTCATGTATAAGACATCACCAATCAATTTGTACCTGTATGCTCTACACACAAAGCCATACTTCTTAGACTTCTGAATCTCCTTTGGAATGATTCCTGTTAGCAAAAACTCCTCTTCTTGAGCCAAACTTTCCCGGCCATGATAAAGAGGTAAAGTGGTCCTCAACACAAATAGCTCCCCAATCATGCCTTGTTGCTTCATGTGCCTCTCCATTTAGAGCACGTTCAATGTGTCTGATGATCCATGCTTTGAAATTTTTTAACAGGCCTTTAATTCTGAAGCACATTTCCTTCAATGAGGTGTTCTTGCTCTTCCACACACCCAGCACTTGCTTCACCACTAACAAGGCATCACCTTTTATGCTCAACCTTCGAACCCCATGCTTCAAAAAAATGTGTAATCCGGCTTCCAGAGTAGCATATTCAGCCTCATTGTTACTATGAGCATCCAATTTGAACCCTCTCTTGCATACTAGCTTCCCCTCTGGATCATAAAGTGCTATACCCCCTGAAGCTGCATCATGGCTCTTTCTGTATGAACCATCAAAGAACAACACATGTGCATTGCTAATCTGTGGCACTTCTTCAACTACCTTTCTCACCACCTCTTCCTTAACAATAAGGGGATTCTCCTTGTAGGTCAACAAATCAGCTAGGGTAGCCCTTGTACTATCTTCCACTAGAAAAGAGAACTCAAACTCTTGCAGCTCAATTACCCATTTCTTTACCACTTTTGACATGTTAGTACCATTAATTAACTGTGGCAAAAAGGCATAACTCGTCAAGAAAACAAAAGGCCGTGGTAGCAAGTAATGACGAAATCGTCGACAAGCAAATATTACACTGGCCATCACTAGCTCTACTTCCGAGAACTTTCTCTCCGCTACCAACTTCACTCGGCTTGCACAATACACTGGCCTCATATAATGGCTGCCCTTCCCCTTTTGCAATAGCATGGCTCCAATGGCATCATCCCCTACTGATGGATTTACATAAAACACTTTCTCCCAATCAGAAGCCTGCATGGCTGACAAGCCCCCTAACACCTCTTTCACCTCTTGAAACACTTCTTCACACTTGTCATCCCATTGCAATGGATCATTCTTTGCCACTTGCTGTAATGGATAAAGAAGCTGCGAAGAAAATGGAATAAACCGTGCCATGTACTTCACTTTGTGTATAAAAGTTGCCAATTGCTTCGTACTCATAGGGGATGGAAGAAGAATAATAGACTTAACCTTATCTGGATCAGCCTCAATGCCATTTTCTGACACCATATGGCCCAATAACTTCACCCTTGGCTGTGCTAGATGACATTTCTTTGGATTTAGTTGTCCTCCACATTCATCATATCGAGCCAATACCATCTGCAGCTTCTCATGGTGTTCAGCCCTGCTGCTATAAACACAAAAGTCATCCATAAAAGCTTTAACACAACTACCAATGAATGGTTCCAACACCCAATTTGCTCTCTCTTGATAGAAGGAAGGTCCATTTGACAACCCAAATGGCAATACTGTGTAGCAATAGCAGCCCCATGGCGTAATAAAAGTGGTCTTTGTGCGGTCTTTAAGAGCAATCTTCAATTGAAAATAGCCTGAAAAACCATCACACACACTGTACCTCTCATAACCAGCCACTGAATCCAAGATCTGATTGATGAATGGAAGAGGATATGGGTTCTTATTAGTGGCTGCGTTTAAGGGTTTAAAATCTACACAAATTCTCCACTTCCCATCCTTCTTTGGACTGACTACAACTGGACTCACCCATTATGTGGTCTCCACAGGGACTATGAACCCTGCCTTCAACAACTTGTCCACCTCTTCTCGCAAGGCTTCCATTTGCTCTTGACCCATCCTTCTTAGCCTTTGCCGCACTGGCTTAGCACCTTCTTTTAGCTCTATATGCATCTCTTTGCCTTCTTTTAGCTCTATATGCATCTCTTCGCCCTTGAACCCTCTGATCTCTTCATATGAAGTAATGAACAAATCAGGAAAACTAGCCAGCATGTGCAAATAAATATCCTTCTCCATAACTGAGAGGTCTCCACTGATCATTTGTGTCATCAATTCCTGCTTCTTTGACAACTCAACCTTGGTTTGCATCAGCCCTTCAATCACTTCATAAGGCCCTTCACTTTCATCTTCAACCTCATTCGCAAATGCAACTAAACCAAACTCCTGGATTTCTTTGTCCATCAAAATAAATGCAACATCAGCATCCTCATCACTGTTGGTAGTGCTATCACTGTACTTATCTGTCACCGTGGAAGAGTCTTCATCACTAGACTCATCCTCATCTTCATAAAGCTCCTCTAATCATTTCCTCGTGTCCATATTACAAAGCTTCTTAGTACCTGTCTTTCCATAGAGGCTAATCGTACCATGTCGCCAATCTTGAACAGCTCCCATTGCACGTAACCATGGTCTGCCCAGTATAATAGGATATGCTCCCAACCCTGCTGGCATCACATGAAAATCAACCACCGCCTTTGCATCATATGTGTCCACTTCTAAGCTCTTTACAACACCCAAGCATTTTACTTTTTGATGGTTTGCCAATCTAATCCGGAAACTTGACACCCCAGCCACTGTGAGACCCATCTTCTCAACGCATGAGTGTGTTATGACGCATATTTGGGCTCCGCCATCCACATAACCTTGTCCCAAATTTTTCCTTTTATGCCACACATCTACTATTGGACAAATGTCTGGTAGCTCATCCATTGCCAACACCTTTACTGAACCTCTCTCTGGCTCCTTCTCCATTGGGTTAACCATCCTCTTCCATTGTCGCTTTAGGTTAGGCACCATCTCTATAAGCTACCCAAAAGTAACATCTTCCTTCCTGCTCGTCAGATCCTCCTTCAAGTCATAGCTTAATTGCCCATCCCCTAGTGGAAAATCTGAAACATGAAACTTTCGACGAGCTCTCCTTTTTCTCTTGGCCTTGACATCCTCTCCTTCATGGCTCTTTCCTTTCTTCTTACTAGGACCTGGGGCACTTCTTCCTTCCTTATCCTCTGTGGTCCTCTTCCCAATAGGCATCACTAATGTATCCTCTAGCTTTGATGCCTTCTCCAAGGTGACTACACTTAGCACTTTTGTCTTTCCCTTTTCCTCCTGGGTCAGTCCACTGGTTCCTTCGTCTCCCTTAATTTCGATGCCATAATCATTTGACATAGTTAGCACCTGTCTTGGCAATGGATACATGTCTCCCCCCATCCTTGGTGGCTTATCACATTGCGGGATGATGTGACCCAACTCTCCACAATTATAACATGTGGGTGTCTGCCTCCAAAACCTACCATTGCTTTGTCCAACACCATTCCTAGGCCTTTCTTCACCTCCTGGCTGATTTGCAAACCTCCCTCGACCTCGATATTTTCCCACTTGACCTAGCATGTTTAGGCTGAGATTCTTCATCAAATCTACCACTTGCCTCATGTCTTGCCTTAGCCCATCATCTTGCACCGATGTAGTGACCACTGCTGGCATAACCTGAGTAGTAATAGGAACCACTGGTTCATGATGAACCCCTGACATGCGACCTTGTAAAGACTCTATAGGCTGAAATTCAGACCTCATGGACAAAGACTCCACCCCGAACTGGCTCATTTTCCTCAACTTCCACTCTTTGTTCCTTGCTACCTCTAGTGCATCTTCATATGTCCTAGGCTTCTTTAGCTCCACTCTCCAACGTATATTCTCCCAAAGACCAGCTAAGAACCTGTCCTTCTTCATCATGTCAGGCGGGGATACCTGTGGTGCTAAGGCCTTGCACATTCGCTCCCATGCCAATGAAAACTTACGTATGTACGCATCTACTGGCTCACCTTCCTTTTGCACCAAAGCCTGTACTTCTTGCCACACTTTGTGAGGATCTTCTATCTTCACAAACTCCACTTCCAACCCATGTCATAGATTGTCCCAACTCAATCTTACAGGTGGATCCGCTACACGCAACTCCTCTTCAAATGCTTTGGACCAAACTCGTGCATCACTCTTCAAACAAATTTGGAGAACACGTAACATCTGCGCAGGGTCATGAATCTGGTTGCTAATGCAGGCAACCTCCATCTTTTCCAGAAAGTCTTCCACATCTTCATCACTTCTTCCATGAAACTCCGGATAAGAGAAAGCCATGGCTACCCAAGTTTCAATGCTTTGAGAACCCCTTTGAACACACGTGCAATAACCCAAAACTTTTGACTACCCAATCCCCAGAAACTTCAATGGAGCTCAACTTTAGATAAGGACAAACACATGCACATCAAATGAGTTTTCATAGTTGATCATCGGAATTACAACAGGCAAAGGACATTCCAAGATCTCTCGTAATCTTCTTGGCCCGAACATAAAGACTATGCGCTACTGGAAAAAAATCTTCCTGGACACATGAACATTTATCTGGATTCTTTGAGTTAAATGAAATGGAGTGAATTGAGGGCCCATTTGATCATCCATTAAAGCCAACCATGAAGCTCCCAAGAAGGCACACCTGACTTAACCTCTGATTTTGCCAAAATTTCAGCAGCATAACAGCATAAATGGCTCAAAAGACCAAAAAACCAGCCATCATAACTTGGAAAAATTTTGGCAGAGTTTCCCCAGAAAAAGAGCAGTAGGAACCCAAAATATAGACTGTATATGTATGCATAAACTGTCAACAATAGAACCCGAGCATCAAGTAGGACTCACTAGTACATAGCCTATGGCGAGGTCACAAAAAGGGTGCTCCAGCTATCTGTATCACCGAAAGGATCTCTACAATTGAGAATCCCCCAGCTCAATAAAAACCTCACGCTATCGACCCTCACATGAAGGCTAATGCAAATCGCGTATAGTCAAGTCTCAGAAATGGGTATCTTCCAGACCAAGTCTCAGAAATGGCTGGGACTGCCAAATACAACCAAGTATGGCTCCACAAATGCGTACAATGGCAGTTTCCACAAGTAACATACAATCCAGCAGACAATGCGCTCAAATAGGCGCCAAGTGATGCATACCCACAACAACTGCAAGTGACATCACTGCTAGTATATCACTGTACTCCAGCTACCTGTACCTGTGTGAATCACTTGTACCTGTACTTGTCCCTCTAACCTGTAACCTGTAACCTGTAATCTGCAACCTGTAACCTGTAATCCCGAATCTCAAAGCTTGAAGCTCGAAGCAGAAGGTACTCGAAGAAGATCCTCCGTGGGGGCACCAAAAGAATGTGAGCGGGATAGAAACACACACAACGCCTCTATAATGACCCGACACACACTCTTGGAATGATACACACACACATTATGGGGCACCACTCGGCTTACACAACCAGCCTGGCCGAGATAGGAAACACACATACGGAGTTAGAAGAGAGAGATTTCCCACTTGCCCAGTCAACACTCACACACACACTCTCAATTCAGCTCAAAGGAGGCAAATTGTTATTGTTTAGACTCAATGAAGCTCAACCCAACACCAATGGGGCAAATAGTTTACACAGTATTGAGGAAATACACTAGATACAACCACAAAGTTAAGCGGAGGCTTCACTCACCGAAGAAGATTACACAGAAATATAGTAGAAAATCTGTGAGGAATTTGGCAATATGGACAGCACCATTGCGTCCGGAACGCCCAAAAACCCCACCCTACAATGTCACAGTGCTCAAATCCGACCTCGGATGAGTAGTTTAGGGCCAAAAAATGCTCCAAAAACAGTAAAAACACACTTGCGGCTGTTCCTCCTCTCTTCTCCACATTTTTTCTGGTCTTCTCTCTTTTTTTTCAGTTCCCACACTTAGCTTTATTAGTTGGGCACCCGTGGCCTTTTAGATGACCTCAAACGGACCCCGAACAGGCCAAAAACTGACCTCGCAGTGCATAGTTGTCACCTTTTCGCATCATCTGCACACCTGGCACTTAGTTTTTCCAAATAATGCATCCTGCAACCACATGAAGTGGCCCCAAAAAGTGGTCCTCATGATGACCTTCCTGCATAAGTATCACAAGAAAACACCCACGTCGTGTCCATACTTCTCCGCGTGCAAGTATTGACCCCGTTCGACCTCCTGACGCCACTCGATGCCATCTGACGTACCTGCTTACCTCATGTCGTCGGCCCGCAGATAGCTTCCTCGAGAAGTTTTATGCGCTACCAACTCCTCCTTATTGTAGAAAAAACACAGTGGTACTGGTAATAGTGAAAATCGATGCACTATGTATACCGTGTCCTACCTGTACACATGTGGGCCCCACGTAACCACCTGGCTCTGAAAAATGGGCAATTCTTTATTTGATGCACCATGCATGTATATGTACATATGTGCAATCTCTTGCTCCAAAAAACTCCTGACACCGTTTTCTTGTTTTACTATTTTACTAATTTACTTTTTTTTAAAAAAGGGGAGGTAAATAAATGTACAAAGAAAGATTAAGCTTACCTCTGGGAACGGTGCATGAGCCGTTGTCGTGTTTGGGAGAGAGGCGCAGGGAGGGAGAGAGAAGGCGGAAGAGGCGGCACCTCAGGACGGTGCATGTTTGAGTGTCATAATAATCAATATCTAATTCTCCTAAATGATTTTCTCATATTAAACTGATCATTTAATGTGGGGAAGTGCCAAGGGAGAAAAAGCTAGAATATTGGTTAAGCTAGCAGACCGGCCACAATAGGGATCCAAAGGAGGGAAAATAGGGATCCAAAGGGGGGGCCATCTGCAAAAGAGCCATGTGAAACAATGGGCCAAAAAGACCCTAAGGTTCAGCCCATTAAGACTTCCAAAATGCTAAGGTTCCAAAATTCAAAGGTTGTGTCCAAAGGTCAACCCTAGGGAAAATTGGATGCTTAGTGTGTGCCCTAAAAAGTCTTTGCACATCCCTACATGGGAGGGGGCGAGCCCCAAATCTAGGGGATGAGAGAGAAAGCCACATACACACACACAGGCTCCCTTTACACAAAGGGAATGAGGGACACATGTCAGCTCCCTAGGCCAGATGCCCACAAGGTGTGCCCAATTCCTATTGGAAGACCCTTGAAGTGGACCAATGAGAATTAAGCTAGAGTAAATCTAGTTTAATTAATTTAAAAAAATTTAATAAAAGAAACCAATGAGAATTAAGTCTCCTAGAAGACTATTGGGCAGTCTCCCAAGGGGTCCAATGAGCATTCAGGAGCCCCATGGCTTGCCTGATTCCTATTGGCCAGGAGGCAAAGGGGTCCAATGAGAGTTTAGTTTAATTATTTAATTACCTAAAGCTCTCACAAAAGGGGAAAGGGGGACACATGTCAGAAGGCTATCACTTATGCTGCTTAATTCCTATTGGCTTGACCTGGGGAGGTCCAATGAGGCAAAAGCCAGACCTAATCAGCAGCTAAGGCTCGCCCAAGAGTGAGGGGGGGCTGACTTTTGCTTGGCATTGACACACACACACTCACACTTGACCATGTGTGAAGGAAGAATACTCTATCTCCTCCCAAGCTTTAATGGAGAGCTCATCACCTACTCCAAGCTTGTGAGATAGAAGCCTACATCAACACTCTCTTGGCATATGGATGCAAATCCAACCAAGAGCCAAGCTTCAATGCATGCTCATCTTCTCTACCAAGCTAATTACTAAGCTAAGCTATGCTAATATGAGTGATTATGTGAGGAGATGTACATCTTTCTCGTAAGATACTTCTTTTTCTTCTCAATCTACTCTCATACCCTGCTAGCTCTCACCATCTTCGAAGGTGTGTGAGGTCTTGGGTCTGAGAACGGGGATAATTCAAGTTGTGTTTGATTAAGTGTTTTGCTTGGTGTATGAAGCTTCCATCTTCATTGCACTAGCTAGTCTTGAAGGAACACAAAGAATTGTATTGTACAATGTCTCTCTTGATGGGAGAAACCATAATACAAAGCCTTTTGGAGGGGGGACCGGCTCCATGCAAATCCGGTCCTCAACTGTTGTCAATAGCTTAATTGCTCTCTCTTTTGAAAGTATTGTCGATGCTATCTAACTAGGTGTTATGCTTTTTGTTGCTCTCTCCACCCAAGCACTCTTGTAATTCTCATTAGGAATCTATTCTAATGAAATGCCCATTATATTCATGCTAATTTCCGCTACACATAAGATTTTAGGCCATTAAATGTTACATTGGTATCAGAGCTCAAGGTTTCTCTTTTCTTGCTCAAGAAGGGAGGTCCTCAAGCTAGCTACAAATGGTTGGTATTATTAATTGCCTGTGAGTAAGTAGAATAAGGATTTTTCAGCCTTGCAGTGCGCCTGCCTTTGTGCAGTTAACGGGGCATCACCGTCGAGAGCTATGGTCTTAATAGTGGAGTCCTACGGGGCTTGCCTACGGCTTAACCACTATTGAGCTATTAGAAGCTTGACAGGAGCCGGTGCTGTTTTGGTGTCGAAAGACCCTCTCTTCTATTCCTTGCAATTAATGGTATTCGAGCCGCGGGTACAGTAGCTTGAGTGCTTTTTCTAAAGGGGTAAAGAGGAGTAGCAAATAGGGCTTGAAGTGCCAAAGTACACCTAAAAAGTTTACACCTAAAAGTTGTTAGAATGGCTGACAATAGTAAAGAGAGTGAAATTAATGTTGATAACTTTGATTTTGCTCATGAGCAAGCTACTAATGATGCTTCAATGCTTGTTAACTATCTTGTTTCTAGGCTTCAACAAGCCATGGGCAATCCATCTCTCCAAAGTGAAGTGCAACGGCAGCTCCGTGCTCACGGGATTCTCCAAGCTCATCACCATGACGAGAGAACACCTAGGAAGCCTCCTTGTGAGACTACCAGAGGTCTCTCTCCGATACGGGAAGAAGAAGAGAATCCATATGAAGGGCTCAAGAACTTACTTCTTGATGATGCATCTCCTTCCCAAAGGAGAACTCAAGAGCCTCCACCGAAAGAACGAGAAAGAAGCGAGTCTCCCGCCACCTCGGCGGAGATGGCTCCACGAAGACGGCGGGCTAAACGCTCTCCATCACCACCAAAGCAGAGAAGACCATCACACTCTTCTCCACGCCATAATTCAAAGAGGGATGATAAAAAGCAAGAGAAGAAAAAGGCGAGAAAGAGGACACCCTCTTCTCCATCTTCTTCATCCTCTTCCTCTTATGAAAGCTATCATGAAGACGACAAAGATCAAGACAAGAAAAAGGCGAGAAAGAGGTCACCCTATTCTCCACCTTCTTCAAATTCTTCATCTTCTGAAGAAAGTGATGGTGCAACTTTTGAACCATCAAAAAGAAGAGGCCATAGGAAATCCTTTGCCGCATGGAAGAGGTCGTCCAAGCTGAAGAAATTCAAAGAGGGAGGGAAGAGCATCTCTTTCCTTACCTATGATGGCACCTTTGGTGCTACAGACAAAGTTTTGGCCTTTATCCAGCAATTCGATGCGGCGTTTGGAGATGAGGGCTTCACGGAGTCCTCTAAGCTACGCCATGTAGCTATGCACTTTCAAAAGTCCGCCAGAAAATGGTGGTCTAGCCTACGAGCCAACGGTGAAGCTCCACGAACATGGAAGGCTTTAAGAGCTTCCATTATGAAGCAGTTTTTGGCCACCGATGCCAAAGATAAAGTACTCACCGAATGGCGAAGCTTAAAGCTCTCTCCCAATGAATCCATCCACAAATATGTAGACAAGTTTTGGGACCTACAACTCAAAGCCACTGTCTTCAAAAAGTTGGATTTTGGAGAGCAAAAGCAACAATTTTGTGCGGGCTTAACCGAAGAAATGGCGGAGTATGTCAACTCCCAAAGGCCACGTACCATATCGGCGGTAATACACCATACTATGGTGGCCTCGCGAATCAATTTCCAAACGGGGGGTAAAAGAAATAATAAGCCCTCGGAAAACAAGGGTTCCAATGAGCCTAAGGGGAAGGACAATGTCCAAAAGTCTCCTAAGGGCACTTCCAACAAAGCTAAAGAGAAGGGAGTTTACAAAGGAAAGAATAAACTCTCTCCTGAAGAGCTTGAGCGTTATCGTAAAGATAACCGGTGTTTCAAGTGCGGCGAACAAGGGCATGCGTACCGCGCTTGTCCCCAAAAGAACAACCGCCAAGATCCTCCTAGAGCTTCTTTGGTTGAAATCCAAGAGGAGGAGATTCACCAAACTCACCACAAAGGATCTCCTCTATGCCATGCTTGGGGAAAGGTAAGAGAACATGATGCTTTTATTCTCTTTGACCCTGGTTCTACTCACAATTTCATATCTATGGAGTTAGCCACCAAGCTAGGCATACAATCCTACGAGATGGGAGATATCCTACCCGCAGACAGTGCCTTCAAGGGGCAAGAAGCTTCAGTCACTCCCTTAATCGGGAAATTGAGGCTTCATGTCCAAGGCTATGTGGACAAAGAGGACTTCTTTATCTCTCCTCTCAAGCATGAGGATGTAATCCTAGGGGCACCATGGTTTGACCGCCTGGCTGCCCATGTTAAATTTCCTGAAAGGAGAATCTCCTTTAAGTTCAGGGAAAAGGACATGTATATAGATGCTAAGGAGATGGGTAACACCATCCCCATTGTACATACACCAGCTTTCAACAAGTCAATAAAGAGCTCTATTTTCGTGTACATGATTTTTGTTAAAGATTCTCAAAATGAACCTAATGCTTTAGCAAAAGAAAATAAAAGCAACCAAAAGGAATTAGAGTTATCCAATTTTCTCAAGGGGTTTCAAGATGTCTTTATTGACGACATCCCTTGTGAGCTACCTCCTAAACGAGGTAATGACGACCATGCAATTGAACTTCTTCCAGGAAGTTCACCGCCTAACAAACCTCCTTATAGAGTTTCTCAAGCTCAACAAGAGGAGATTATGCGGCAAGTGCATGAGTTAGTTGAGAAGGGCATGGTTAGGCCTAGCTCATCTCCATTTTGCTCACCTGTGCTATTAGTGCAAAAGAAAGACGGCACATATCGTATGTGTGTCGACTATAGAGCACTAAATAGGATCACTATCAAGAATAGGTTTCCCGTTCCACGGGTAGAAGACCTATTTGATAAGCTACAAGGATCGACCTACTTCAGTAGGATTGACCTAAAAAGTGGCTATCATCAAATAAGGATAGTTGATCAAGACATTGTAAAGACCGCATTTCGTACTACATTTGGTCTTTACGAATACATTGTCATGCCTTTTGGCTTGACTAATGCACCAGCCACATTTAACCGCTTGATGGAGAAGCTGTTCAGGCCTCATCGAACCTTCACTGGAGTGTTCTTTGATGATATTATCATCTACTCTAATTCATTGGAGGAACACAAACAACACCTCCAGGTAATATTTCAAGTTTTAAGAGAGAATAAACTTTATGTTAATCGAAAGAAAAGTGAATTTTTCTTGCAAGAGATTCAATATTTAGGTCACATTATCTCTCAAGATGGAATCCAAATGGATCCATCCAAGTTAGAGGTAATAAAAGGATGGCCTAAACCAAGGAATCTTCATGAACTAAGAAGCTTTATAGGTATGTGTGCATACTATAGACGCTTCATAGAAAAGTTCTCACAAATTGCGGGACCATTACATGACCTAACAAAGAAAAATGTTAGGTATACGTGGTCTGCTAAACAGAACAATGCTTTCGAAAAGCTTAAAGAAAAGCTTATCTCTCAACCTGTGCTTACACTACCGGATCTCTCAAACCCATTTGAGGTCCAATGTGATGCTTGTGGTGATTTCCTTGGGGCTGTTTTGCTCCAAGAAGGGCACGCCATAGGCTATGAGAGTCGAAGGCTCGACCCTGTTGAGCAAGCTCTAGGCATATACGAAAAAGAACTCCTTGCAGTTCTACATGCCTTAGACTCATGGAAGCACTATTTATTGGGGACTCCTTTCATTCTGCGAACGGATCACCAAAGTCTTAAGTACTTCATGACGCAGACCAAGCTTTCCGACAAACAAATGAGGTGGGCAAATTTCCTTTTGCAATTTCATTTTCATATTGCTCACATTGCTGGCAAGCATAATCAAGTAGCCGATGCACTCTCAAGACGACCGAGAGTGAATGCGGTTTCCATAGCAACTCACAATGATCTATCTTCAATGATAGATGAGTATGCTATTGATCCCGATTTTAGAGATGTGATTTCAGCCCTTGCATTAGGGAAGAAAGAAGAACCATTTACTTTACAAGATGGTTATCTTCTCTATGGCAATAGACTATGCGTTACTAACTCACTACGTGAGAAAGTAATGTATGAATCTCATGCTCCCCCATATGCGGGGCATAGAGGGATTCAGTCTACCCTAAAGGGAATTGAAACATATTTCTATTGGCCTACCATGAAAGTGAACATACACGAGTATGTTTCCAAATGTGTGGTATGTCAAAAGACAAAATTTGATAGAGGGAAGCAACTTGGATTGCTTCAACCCTTGCCAATCCCTAATTCACCGTGGGAGAGCATATCCATGGACTTTATCTTTGGATTGCCTAAGTCTATCCATGGGAATACGGGAATATGGACGATAGTAGACAGGTTCAGTAAACAAGCTCATTTTATACCTGTCAAAAAGACTATCAAAGCCCATCAAATGGCAACCCTCTTCATTTCACAAATTTTCAAGTACCATGGCTTGCCAATGTCCATAGTGTCGGATAGAGATCCTAGAATGACCAGTAATTTCTGGAAGGGTCTCTTTGAGAATTTAGGAACAAGGCTAAACTTCTCTTCGGCCTATCATCCACAAACTGATGGCCAAAGTGAAATAGCTAACCTAACCATTCTTGATCTACTAAAATCCTATGTAACGGAAGTAGATCAAAGATCCCAATGGGAGAAGTACTTACCCTTAGTAGAGTATGCTTACAATAACACTGTACATACTTCCACAGGAAAAGCACCTTTCGAGGTAATTGAGGGAAGATCAAAAAGTCCCTTGCTACTTAAGGTACATGGGAAGATCTTCGCTGCAGATGAATATAGCCGAGACCTACAAGAATCTTTCCAAAAGATTAAGGATGCTATCTCTATCTCACAGCAAAGGCAAAAGGCTGCTGCTGACAAGCACAGAAGAGCCCAAGCCTTTAAAGAAAACGATTGGGTCTTGTTAAAGTTTCCCAAGGCTCGATTAAGGCACACGACGGGCAAGAATCCTACGGGCCACCAAAAGTACTATGCTAAACTAGCAAAAAGGTATTATGGTCCCTTCCAGATTCTTAGGCCAATCAATGAGATGGCCTATCAACTTAAGTTGCCCAATCATTGGCTCATACACAATGCTTTTCATGTGAGCCTATTAAAGCCTTACAAAGGAGAGCCACCTCAAGAACCAACTATTGAAGATCCACCGGAGATCGAGGACCACGAGGAGGTGCTGCAGCCCGAGTCCATTCTCCGACATGAAGACAAGGTATTAAGAGGCGGTAAGACTACCCGACAATATCTTATTAAGTTTAAGAATTATCCTTTTGAAGATGCTAGATGGATGCAAGTCATACAATTAAAGGATAACCTAAACCTTGTCAATGCTTACAATGCTTCCCAACAGTAAGCAAATGTACAAAATGTTAAAAATGAACAAAAATTTTTGTCTTATAAGACTCTCTTTTTCTTTATTTGTGCACAAACATGAAGTAGTATGCATGCTTAGATCAAGTTTGCGGAGACGACGTCTCCCGAACACCAAGTAGAGCTTGTCACTCTACTATGGAAGACTGATAGGACTAATGTGCAGACATGCTTGCGGCAGCCTCAGGCTCTCAAGCGCCAAATGGACTAGTCATCCATTATGGAATGATGTCGTAGGGTAACATAGGGATCCTCTACCCGCTAAAGAAAAGGACTCATGCATATACTTTATCTTCTCTACACCATAGTCAAGGACGACTATGATTTCAAGAGAGAGGTAATGTCATAATAATCAATATCTAATTCTCCTAAATGATTTTCTCATATTAAACTGATCATTTAATGTGGGGAAGTGCCAAGGGAGAAAAAGCTAGAATATTGGTTAAGCTAGTAGATCGGCCACAGTAGGGATCCAAAGGAGGGAAAATAGGGATCCAAAGGGGGGGCCATCTGCAAAAGAGCCATGTGAAACAATGGGCCAAAAAGACCCTAAGGTTCACCCATTAAGACTTCCAAAATGCTAAGGTTCCAAAATTCAAAGGTTGTGTCCAAAGGTCAACCCTAGGGAAAATTGGATGCTTAGTGTGTGCCCTAAAAAGTCTTTGCACATCCCTACATGGGAGGGGGCGAGCCCCAAAGCTAGGGGATGAGAGAGAAAGCCACATACACACACACAGGCTCCCTTTACACAAAGGGAATGAGGGACACATGTCAGCTCCCTAGGCCAGATGCCCACAAGGTGTGCCCAATTCCTATTGGAAGACCCTTGAAGTGGACCAATGAGAATTAAGCTAGAGTAAATCTAGTTTAATTAATTTAAAAACATTTAATAAAAGAAACCAATGAGAATTAAGTCTCCTAGAAGACTATTGGGCAGTCTCCCAAGGGGTCCAATGAGCATTCAGGAGCCCCATGGCTTGCCTGATTCCTATTGGCCAGGAGGCAAAGGGGTCCAATGAGAGTTTAGTTTAATTATTTAATTACCTAAAGCTCTCACAAAAGGGGAAAGGGGGACACATGTCAGAAGGCTATCACTTATGCTGCTTAATTCCTATTGGCTTGACCTGGGGAGGTCCAATGAGGCAAAAGTCAGACCTAATTAGCAGCTAAGGCTCGCCCAAGAGTGAGGGGGGGCTGACTTTTGCTTGGCATTGACACACACACACTCACACTTGACCATGTGTGAAGGAAGAATACTCTATCTCCTCCCAAGCTTTAATGGAGAGCTCATCACCTACTCCAAGCTTGTGAG
The DNA here is from genome assembly GCF_014529385.1 of Adiantum capillus-veneris. Classification (NCBI taxonomy): domain Eukaryota; kingdom Viridiplantae; phylum Streptophyta; class Polypodiopsida; order Polypodiales; family Pteridaceae; genus Adiantum; species Adiantum capillus-veneris. Next base: position 83,358,162 of record NC_140936.1, on the reverse strand, counting down.
ATAGAAGCCTACATCAACACTCTCTTGGCATATGGATGCAAATCCAACCAAGAGCCAAGCTTCAATGCATGCTCATCTTCTCTACCAAGCTAATTACTAAGCTAAGCTATGCTAATATGAGTGATTATGTGAGGAGATGTACATCTTTCTCGTAAGATACTTCTTTTTCTTCTCAATCTACTCTCATACCCTGCTAGCTCTCACCATCTTCGAAGGTGTGTGAGGTCTTGGGTCTGAGAACGGGGATAATTCAAGTTGTGTTTGATTAAGTGTTTTGCTTGGTGTATGAAGCTTCCATCTTCATTGCACTAGCTAGTCTTGAAGGAACACAAAGAATTGTATTGTACAATGTCTCTCTTGATGGGAGAAACCATAATACAAAGCCTTTTGGAGGGGGGACCGGCTCCATGCAAATCCGGTCCTCAACTGTTGTCAATAGCTTAATTGCTCTCTCTTTTGAAAGTATTGTCGATGCTATCTAACTAGGTGTTATGCTTTTTGTTGCTCTCTCCACCCAAGCACTCTTGTAATTCTCATTAGGAATCTATTCTAATGAAATGCCCACTATATTCATGCTAATTTCCGCTACACATAAGATTTTAGGCCATTAAATGTTACATTGAGAGAGAGTCTCAAGGAGGTGCTCGATGTCGTGAGGTGCTACACGCTTGAGAGGAGGCGCACGGAGGGCCACAAAGGGTGGATATGCGTTCGGCAAAGGATACCATGAGGGGTTGTTTTTTTGGGAGAAGAGGTGCAACAAGGGTGACAGAGGGGTGTTGTTTGCTAGAGAGAGGATGCATTCGAGAGAGGAGGCACTTCGAGGCATAGGGAGGGCACACGGTAGACACGGCTCAAAGGAGACGTTTGGGAGAGGCATAGGGAGGGAGGGCGTTTAGGAGAGGCTCAAGGAGAGTTGTTCGAGAGAGCACCGGAGGCGTAGGGAGGGAGGGCATTTAGGAGAGGCACAGGGAGCGTTGTTCGAGAGAGGAGAGGAGGCGAAGGGAGGGCACAATGCAGAGAGGGTGTTTGGGAGAGGCGTAAAGAGCACGCAGAGAGCATTTTTCAAGAGAGTACAGGAGGTGTAGGGAGGGTGCACGGCTAGCTTAGTAGGGTTTTGAAAAGAGAGAGAGAGAGAGAGAGAGAGAGAGAGAGAGAGAGAGAGAGAGAGAGAGAGAGAGAGAGAGAGAGAGAGAGAGTTAATTAATTTTTTAAATTCAAAATTCAAATTTTGAATTTCAAGCTTTAAACTTAAACTTCTCGCTCTTCTTTATTTTGAATTTTGAAGGGTGTAGAATCATTTTCTTGGGGGAAGAGTCATACCAGTGGATTGGAAACTAAAAGAGCTTTTCGAAAAAAAAAAGAGTATGGAAATTTTTCAAAAAGTTGGCGTGAGATTTTGTCAATGTGCGTATCTTCTCGCTATGTGTGGAATGATACCCATGGTTGAAATCACAGTCCAGGGACCAAAAATTGCATACTAAAAAATACATTAAAAAGTAGTCAAAATTAGAGAATTTTTGCTCGAAAAAAGTGTGCTATTTTTTGGTGCAATATCAATCAGGAGACTTGAAATCTCATTTTGGAAAAATTTGGGGTAAGCAAAAAAAAAAGATTTTTTTCTGCACGTGCAATTGCACACTAGTTGCACGTGTTTTGAAAGTGTGAGCATACATGCAACATACACATATTTATACAAATAGTATTTAAATGAGGAGGCCATATACTTGCAAAGGTGTTGGTGTGAGTTTGCGAAAAGGGTTGTAAAGGTGCACATATGCAATTTGATCACACATTTGATCATGCTATACGTGCTTACCGTCGTTTTTTATGTCCCTTCAAAGACGTAAACATGTCATATGGATGTACATCCACGGGACTACTTGAGACATGGTCCCTAGATATAATCAATGGTTCTGAATGCACCACATGTCATACGATCAATCGATGTGGATGTGCCATGTGGCATATTGTGCGGCTCATACGTAACCCCTTATGTGTTGGCGGGCTCTAGCTTTTTGAAATCACTATATATAGCACCCTATGGCCCAAAGTCCATAGGATGCATATATAGCTCACCACAAAACACAAATAAATAGTATCTTGTGGTCATAAATCCATAAACATATAGCATATAGCATCCTATGGCCTTTGGTTCATAGGCCATATAGCATCCTATGGCCTTTGGTTCGTAGGATGTTCATATAATCATCATGAAACACCTATGTATAGGGCCCTATGGACCTAAGGCCATATGATGTATACATACTCATCATGAGACACCTATCATGAATCAACTACATACATTTCCGTATGGCACTGAGGCCATAGAATATATACTTACTATACACAAAACACCTGCATAAAACATCATATGGGCTAAAGGCCATAGGACGTATATATACTCAACACAAGACACCTACATAAAGCATCCTACGGTCCTAAGGCCATAGTATGTTGTATACCCATCATGGAACAACTACTTATAGTGCCCTATGGCCTTGAGGCCATATAATATATATATATATATATATATATATATATATATATATATATATATATATATATATATATATATATACATCATGAAATAAATACATATAGTGCCCTATGACCCTGAGGCTATAGGATGTATATATACTTGTCATGACACAACCCATGTAGTGTCAAAAACGTCGTAAGACCATATGATGTATATCTATTCAACACAAAACACCTACATAAAGCATCATATGAACCTATGTCCAAAGGATGTATACATACTCATTATTAAACACCTACATGTTTCCTCATGAACCACCTACATATATAATCCTATGGCCCTAAGTCCATAGGATGTATACAAACTCATTGCATGAAACACCTACTTGTAGTACCCTATGGCCTTCAGTCCATAGGATGTATACATACTCATATAGCATCTTATGTCCCTAAGGAAATAGGATCTATACATATTCATCATGAACCACCTACACATACGCATTGTGAAACAACTACATATAGCATCCTATGGCCCTAAATCCACAGGATGCTATATACCCATCATGACACAACTACATATAATTCCCTATGATATGTATCATTAATAAGTATGATAACACATGGGCATGGTCATGGGATGTATGGTCATTTCTCATTGAATGGTCTATGGCCTTTAGATTTGAATGCTACAATTTGTTCCCTTGCATTATGCTTACAGAATTTGGAAAGAACAGAAAACCACGGGCTAGGAGATTTATGCCATGATGGTATGCTACACAACAATGTAACATTGTTCAATGCATTGAATTCAAGGACATCTCTAGACCACTAAAACAGAATGACAAAAGAGCATGAGAGGAATGCATGAGTAGCAGCAACACCACCGTTGGCTATTGAAGGATGTAATTTTTTGAGATTTCTAACTTGCAGCCTCCTCTCAATGTGTTGTTTATACCATGTCCACTCCCGTGTTTCAAAAATTGCATAAGAACCTTTTGCTACAACTATATAATTATGAGGAGAAAATAAGAATCAATATTTATTTGCATACTTATCCTTGCTAGTAGCAAAAGGTGTTTTCAAAACCGTGCATTTGGGATTCTTAATGGTGGGTCATACACATGAGTACATAGATGCAATGTTTAGCAGGTTCTCAAAAGATATTGCCAATAGGAATGACATACACTTTTCCACATTTGATGGAACATTTTAAAAAATGTGAAATCTTAGCACCAACACCATTTTTTAAGATGCAAGTTCCTGACTTCAAATCCTTTGTTAAAGGGTACATGTGTGATGGACAAGATGCTCTTGTTGGACACTCTAAGCCATTTCAATTTTGTTTCTTTATGCAAGGTGAAATCCCAGTAATGGAGTACAAAATTCACCCCAAATCACCTGATTGGATGTCGAGGGAGTCAGTAATTGAGTTGTGGAAAAAAGATGATTAAGGGAAACCAAAATTTCTAGTAGGCTGTCCAGACGTGTTCCTATAGCAGACTATGTGAGGGATAGTCCGCTTGTTATTCAAAGGGTTAAGACATATCTTGAATTCTGGAAAAGATGGACTCTACTAAAAGGAAAGGAGCACGATTCTACAAAATAAATGGAGCCAATTATTACTTGTTGGGAAAAAAGAATTAGTGAGCTTGAAAAACCAACCAATAAACAAACTGGTGAATATACATCATTTTGGCCAAAGACTATAGGGAATCATCAAATGCAACATATAGAGAAAGACACAGATGAGTTTGAAGGATATGAAGAATTGAATGATCACTATGTTGTTCCTCAAAGTGCAAGCACATAGGAAGCTTTTAGGCCTCAAATTGATGTAAAGAAAGGGGATTTTGTTCTTGTGAGATCCTCTGATCCAAAAATATCCGATATGGCTAGGAGTTCCAGAGTCAGATGTTGATGTAGACAGCTTATCTCCTAGCTACAAGAAAGTTTTCATTTAGTACTGGTCACCAAAACATCGGGAAAAAAATCCCACAATCCAAGAACATTATGAGGATTGTTGGAAAAAGAATTGGTGTTGCAATCTTGCTGACCCAAAGCATTGAGAGTGTGTTGATGCAGTTGTGTGGTCATGGACTCCAAGGGGTGGAAGACATGCAGAAGAAATTAAAATCCCATCCAATGTTGTGGAGAAAGCACAAGCTAGCTTAATAGGAGAAATTGAATAGCGTTTCATTTTCATATAATGTTTTTCTTGTTATCCATGTCTATGTATGCTTTATAAAGTATCAGTTAACAACAACATGAAAAAAAATAAATTGGATGGGACAAAAAAGATGTTTCTCAACACCACCATTTTCTTGAGAATCTATCTCTTTGTCTAATGTAACACAAGTCCTCAACAAAATTCTTATCTATAACATTTCCAAAATAAACCAAATCAAATGGTAAATAGGAATCCATAGGCATTGAAATCAATCCCAAATTTGTGGGATTTTTCCATTTCATCTAAAAGAGTGTTATCTTTATTTTGCACTAAAAGGACTAGAGAACAAAAGGGAGAGGAGTTAGGCCTCACCGTGTATGAACTCTTGTACTTGCCTCATGATCTCCACTTTTTGAGCTTGGGAAACTCAATAAGGAGGCTTGTTAGGCGATGAGCTTCCTGGTAGGAGCTCAATTTGATGGTCATCATCCCCTTGTTTTGGAGAAGTCCATAGGGATATCATCGATAAAAACATCTTGGAATCCATTTAGGAAAGTAGACAAGTCTATATGTCTTCTTGACTCTTACCATTTTCATTTGATAAATCATTAGCGTCATTAGTGGATTCTTTGACAAAAAGCATGTACGTAGAAACCAAACTTTTCATTGACTTATCAAAAGCCAATGAATTTACAAGTGGTGTAGTATGATCAGACTCGTTAACATCTATATACATGCTCTTTCCCTTGTAGGTGAAGTAGATTCTCCTTTCAAGGAGCCTCATGTTGGCAACCATGCGGTTGAACCATGGTGCCCCTAGGATAGCATCCTCATGCTGGAGAGGAGAGATGAAAAAGGCTTCTTTGTGGACATAGATTTGGACATGAAGCCTCAACTTCCCAATCAAGGGAGTAATGGAGGCTTGCTGTCCCTTGAAAGCTGTGTCAATGGTTACAGTATCTCCCATCTCAAAATCTTGAATGCCCAACTTGGTGGCCAACTCCATTGATATGAAGTTGTGAGTAGAGCCAGGGTCAAACAAGATGAAGGCATCAACATTCCCTTACATTTTCCCAAGCATATGAGAGAGGTGATCCTTTGCAATGAGCATCCTCTTTTGGATCTTTGATGGTGGAAGCTCTAGGAGTCTCACTGCGGGTATTTTTCTTGGGGCAAGAACGATAGCCAGGTCCTTGCTTCCCACACTTAAAACACTTATGGTCCTTGCAAAAAGCTTTAAGCTCTTCAAGAGAGAGTTTGTTTTTACCCTTATAAACTCCCTTTTCCTTGGACTGATTGTTGTTGTTGTTATTATTGGAATTTCCTTAGGAAGAATTTTGGGCATTGGTTTTTCCCTTTGCATCACTTTTGTCTTTGTTTTCCATGGGCTTGACATTCCGTCTAGCCCCTTGTTGAAAATTGATACGGGAAGCAACCATGGTGTAGTGGATTACTTCGGTGTAGAACCAGGCCGTTGGGAGTTGACATACTCGGCCAGTTCTTTCATTAATCACGCACAAAATTGTTGCTTTTGCTTGGTGAAGTCTATCTTTTGGAAGAGAGTAGCCTTGAGATGTAAATCCCAAAACTTGTCCACATATTTGTGAATAGACTCATGGGAGAGAAGCTTCAAACTCCACCATTCGGTAAGTACTTTTTCCTTTGCATTGCTTGCAAGGAATTGCTTCATGATGGAATCTCGTAGAGTTTTCCATGTCTTTGGGGCTTTGACGTTGACACGAAGGCTAGCCCACCATTGACGAGCCAATTTTTGGAAGTCCATAGCTACACGGTGTAGCTTAGAGGACTCCGTGAAGCCCTCGTCTCCAAAGGCCGCATCAAATTGCTGGATGAAGGCCAATCCTTTGTCGGTGGCACCAAAGGTGTCATCATAGGTGAGAAAAAAGATAATCTTTCCTCCATCTTTGAACTTCTTCAACTTTTGGACCTTTGACATGCAAGATACGATTTGCGATGTCCTCCCCTCTTGTATTCTCTAGGAGAATAGCCATAGCTTTGATATGCAAGATATGATTTGCGATGTCCTCCCCTCTTGTATTCTCTAGGAGAATAGCCATAGCTTTGACATGCAAGATATGATTTGCGATGTCCTCCCCTCTTGTACAAAAGTTGAACTTCTTCAACTTTTGGACCTTTGACATGCAAGATATGATTTGCGATGTCCTCCCCTCTTGTATTCTCTAGAAGAATAGCCATAGCTTTTGTCAAAAGAGGAGGAAGGTGAAGAATAAGAAGACGAGGGTGACCTCCTTCTTGACCTTTTCTTCCTTTGTTTCCTCTCTTCTATTTCGGAGTGACAAGGAGAAGGACTGTGTGTTGACCGTTTCCTCTTGGGAGGAGTTGCCGATCATCTATACCACTTTCTTCATAGAGCCACATCTTCAGAGGAACTTAGGGATTCATTACTTTCTTGTTCTTTGGATTCCTCCTCTTATATGGGAGAGAGTATTCTTTTGGAGGTCTCATCAAGAGGCCTCCTAAGCTCTCTCTCCTCTTGGAGAGGAAGGGAAATCCCATAAGCACGAAGTTTTTGAGTAACTTCAGCTTGCAAAACAGGGTTGCCCATAGCTTGTTGCAACCTAGTAACAAGATAATTGACAAACATGGGGGAATCATCATTAGCACCTAGCATGTGAAAAATCAAAGTTATCAATGTTCATTCTACTCTCTTGGTTATTGTCAGCCATGCTAATTATACTTATGTGTTTACTTAGTGTATTCTTTGGCCATTCAAAACCTTAGTTGCTACTCCTCTTAGCCTTTGAAAATAAGCACTTAATTTCCGATGGCTATATCCTTTCAGACTTCTTATGGTTCAATAATGGTAAAGCCGTAGGCAAGTCTAAAAAGACCCCTTTATTAAGACCAAAGCTCTCGAGGTGTGCACCATATCCCACATAGTTGGCTCAACAAAACTGATAATAAATCCTAGTCCCACTTACCCTAATACGATTAACAAAATAAACCATTAATAGGCTACTTAAGGACCTCTCTTCTCAAGCAAGAAAAGATAAACCAAATGCTCTGATACTAATGTAATGGAAATGGCCTATGAACTTTGAGAATAGTGGATTAAGAGAATTAGAGTGAGCATTTTTGTGAGATTACTTTGAGAACATAGAGGGTGAACTTAATTGATGGTAGCAACATAAACATAGTACTTAATTAACTTGGCATGAACAATAATTTTTCAAGAGAGAGTATTAGAGAACATGAAAATAGTTGAGGACCAGATTTACTTGGAGCAGATCCCCCCTCCAAAATACGTTTGTATTATAGATTTTCCCATCAAGAGAGACTTAATACAATACAATATTTGTGTTCCTTGTAACCTAGGTGATGTAATGAAGATGGAAAGCTTCATGCATCATGAGAATAACATAAAATTTGCAAAAACCATTAATTATCCCAAGCCTCAGTCCTAAGGCCTCAAACACCTTCAAAGGTGGAGAGAGCTAGCGGGGAATGAGGGTAGGGAAGAGGAAGAAGAATTATTCATAGGAGAAAGAAATAGTTCCTCTCTTATCATCACTCTTCTTGCTTAGCATAGAATAATTTATTAGCATAGTAATGAAGATGAAGAAGATGGGAATCTTAAGCATTGAAGCATGGCTCTTGGTTGGATTTGCATTCCACAACCAAGAGTGTTGGTGTAGGCTCTCAACTTCTCAAGAATCTTGGAGAAGGAGATGGAGCTCTTGCACTTTTCACTTCACACAATGAGAAAGTGTGTGTGGGTGTGGGAGAGTATACCCCCTCTCATGCTTGGTCCCCCCCCCCCCCCCCCCCCCCCCCTCTCTCTCTCTCTCTCTCTCTCTCTCTCTTTCTCTCTCATTTGTATTATTTAATTTTATCATTTGGACATGTGTCCTCTTTTTCCTCTTTGAGAGAAAGAACTTAATTGTTTATTTTTATGCATCTAAATTATCATTGGATCCCTTTAAAGCCTATCCAATAGGATTCAAGCACATCATGAGGGCTCAAATAGGGACGATCTTGTTATGTGTCTTTTATGATTCTTAAGATATCATGTTTGAATTGAACACTTCAAGCACCTTAGTCATTTAAGCATGAAAATTGTTTATGCCTCTTAAGAGGTCATGTCTGGATTGAACAATTCAAGAACCTTAGTCATTTAAGCATGAGAAGAACCTCAAGATTGGGAAAGGTTCCCACAAACACCTTAAGCACCTTAGTTAGCAAGCACAACAAGCACCTCATGCTTGGGTAGAATTTCCACCTCAAGGTCAACCCTAGTTTGGCTAAATTCAAAGGAACCTTTTAACACTAAATTTTGGAAGTCTCTAATGAATCTAACCCTAAGGTCTTTAAGCTCCATTAGGTAGCATTGCTCTTTAAGAGTCCATCTCTCATTTGGACCCTTTTAACCTTGGCCCCGTGTTGAAACAACTCCATAAGCACCTGGCTATATTCTAACCCTTCTTGTTGTTTATTCTCCCACATTAAATGATCAGTTTAATATGAGAAAATCATTTGGGTTGGTTAGATATTAGATTTTATGACAAAACTGCGTTGTTGGGCTTCTTCCCAATAAAAGTCTTGACTTTTGCTTTCAGTTGATGTGTCATAGGAACACCGATTTTGACATAATCATGGATATATTGTCTATAAAATTCAGCCATGCCTAAGAAGATTTGAAGCTCCTCAACCGTGTTGGGATTCGGCCATCAAAGAATGGCAACGACCTTGTCAGTGTCCATCTTGATGCCAAAATAATAAATTACATGACCGAGGTAATGTATCTCTATTTTAAAGAAATCACGCTTGCTTTTCTTAGCATAGAGGGCATGAGTTCGTAGCTGTTCAAACACTAATTGTAAGTGTTCTATGTGTTCATCTTTAGTCTTACTATAAATGAGGCTGACATCAAAGAAAACCACAAAAAAATTTTCCAAGATAGGGACGTAAGACACTATCCATGAGTGTCATAAATGTAGCTGGAGAATTGGTTAAACCAAAACGCATAACCAAAAATTCAAAATACCTAAACCGTGTTCTAAAGGAAATTTTAGAGATATCTTTCAAAAGAATATGCACCTGGTGGTATCTTGAACAAATATCTTTCTTTGTATAGTATCTTGCCTCATGGAGCTGATCAAACAACTCATCCACTCGAGGCAGAGGATACTTGTTCTTGATGGTTATGGTGTTTAATCAGTGATAATCTACGCACATGCACATAGTACCATCTTTCTTGTTTACCAATAGAGTTGGTGATGCCCAAGGTGAAGTGCTAGGTCTAATGAACCCACGGGTGCGGTAGTCAGTCAACCGACTCTCAACCTCCTTGGCGTCACTAGCACTCATAGGCTAAGGTGGTTTACTCGCCAGTTTAGTGCCCGTCAGGACATCTATGCCATGATGCATATCACGTGTAGGGGGTAAACCCGGTAGTAAATCACTTGAGAATACATCACTATACTTCGTGAGTATGTGAGTCAGCTTTTTTCGTGCAAAAGGAGAAAGTAAACTAGAGTTATGCTGGGATGGAGAATCTTATAGTTCCTGTAATGTTTTTTTTACTACAGCACATTGCTCGATAGAATTAAAATTGAGAGCATTTTACTCTTACGAATTGTTAACACTTTGCTTATCATTAAGATTCATTGCACTTTGCATACCATAACTAGAATTCACACCACTTTTCTCTTGAAAATTCACAAGACTTGGAGACAAGCAATAACACAAAAAGACTTCATCTATTAAATCTGCTTTTTATAAAATAAAAAGCTAGATTGTACATATAAGAGGTACAGATGGTATATTTTTCTCACCAAGCAAAAGCACATGTTTACCATTGGCCATAAAGGATAAGGATTTGTGTTCATAACTAGTGTGTAATGTGTTTTCTAAACCATGCAACCACTCCCGTCCTAAATCTACATCAGTACGGTCCACGTTCATAACTTGAAAGTCAAGGGTCATTGTATGATCTTGAACAACAAGCTCAATCCCTTGAAGTACCGTGTCCCATACTTCTTTATCATTTCCAATTATCTGTTCTACTACATACTTGTGGGAGTAGGGATTCTGTGTAAGCTTCAATTTCTTGACTAGGTTATAGTTCAAGAAATTATGAGTTGCACCATCATCCACTAAAATATGAACACGTTGTTTGTTAATAATGCCATGCATGCGAATCAACTCATGTTACCAAAGGTGGGCTGCTACATTGAAGCAGGCACACAACACTTGTGCTTTTCTTCCACATGAAGAACCTCTACAACACAATATTTAGGAGATGAATCTAATGTGAGGCATTGCACCATGTGCATGACCTTTTCTTTCCCTTGCAAAAGAGGTCAATCATTCTTGTTATGTTGGTCCCAAAGACATCTAAAACAAAAATTGTGTTTCTTTGCACGTTCAAAATCAACATTGCCAAGAGACCCACGTGGAGTATCTCGTGATTGCTAAGTCTTCTTATCCTCTTGTGGGCGTGGAGAGGGAGATTGTCTCTTATTCCTCTTGGAACGTGTGGGAGATCTACCTCGCCATTGGCTCTTAGCCACATTGCTCTTTGCAAAAGTATTCTTAGAGTAGGGAACATTTCCCTTCCTCTCTTGGTTATCATCATATCTCTAGGCATGACCGATGGCTTCTTCCAAATTTTTTGGATGTTGGGTCTTGACATGAAGACGATAGTCTTTGTCAAGACCCCTATTAAAACCCTGTATCTTTTGGAATTAATCTAGACATTCTAGTTTTAATATGATTTTGCAATACTTGGAAAGATACTGAGTGAGAGAGAGGCCAAACATCCAGTATGCATCCCATGCTAATCAATTCTTATCCTCTTCATTGGAGTCCAAAAACTCTTTGGAGAAAGAAGCTTGAAACGCAGCTCAAGACGGAGGACAGGCATCCATTGGCAATGTTATCCACCACTTATAGGCCTGTCTTTAAGAGATAGATTTGTTTCCACAGCTGTCTTTATATCCGGGGTTGTCTCAACCTATGAATATCACTCCATTTGTGTAAGAACGTATTGACTGCATCCTTGTTGGAATCACGCTCTTCACTCGTGAAACTCAGGAATGGTGATATTCTTAAGTAGTGTGTTGCTACCTTCTGCATATTTTGAAGTACTTTTCTCTTGGCCTCCTTGGGTAGTGCAAGTTTGGGTTCCTTCAAACATGCCGGATGGGGCTCCTTGAGGCGTCTATGAATTCATAAATTTCACAAGTAGCTCAGTAAGATTTGTAACACTTGCATTTAGTACATAGAGGTTGCATTCAAGTACGCTTGCATTATTTGTTATTCGGGAGACGTATAATACGCGAATAATGGGCGTATTATTCGTTTATCTAAATTATACGGCTGTATTATACGGTGCCACATCAGCATAAACGGCCAATCGTATAACTTCTTGATTTTTCGATGGAAAAACTTTTCGATCGAAATTATTTTTGAACGAAAGGATTTTCGATCAAAAATTATAACGATCGAATATGTTAGTATATATAGCAACACGCGGAAGCCCTCATACTAGCTTTCAAAGTCAATGTTTTCCATGTGAGTACTCTCACCAAACGATCAAAAAATGTAATTTGTAAAAAAATAAAACAATTTGAATTCAATAAAAATTAAAATTCAATAGAATTTTAAGTTTTTTGATTCAAATATATGAATTTGTTTTGAAAAACTTAGTAAATAGTTGAAAGTTTGTATTTTGTGAAGAGTTTAATCTCTCACCTGATACAAACTGTAATTATAAGAATCACTTGTCAATGTGTTCAATTAATTGACACTTGAAAGTGACTAATAAAAAAAAAGTAAGATATTATCGTTGTGTGTAGAGTGTACTCTCACATGAGATAATTAGTTTAAAAATATAATTACATAAACATTAATTTTATGTAATTTAAAGTTCGATTTTGATGTGTAGAGATTTTCTCTCACTTCAAAATGAATATAATGAAACAAAATTATATTTTTACGTTTTGTGTAGAGCTATTCACACTGCTATGCTCTCACTAGAGTAAAAATTTAGTAAAAACATGTCCAAAAATAATGATATTCTCTTATCTTTATTTGGACTGCAAAATCTACCGTACTGTGTGAGAGCATACATATGCTCGCATTGTAGATAGATAATCGCTTAAAAATCTATGGTAAAGTGTAAGAACTTTTTGTTCGCACTTTACATAGATACGATAATTATCAAGTATTGTAAGTGATTATCGTTTTGACATTTAAAAATGTCACTTATAGCTCTTGTATGTATAGTAATTTATAATGATAATCATTTTAATACTTGATTTAATTGTAATTATTGATTATCGTAATGTGTTAAAGATACAAGCTTGCACTTTAGATAAATCGATGCAATTTATATGTAATCCGATGGTATTGTTTTTTATTTTTGTATTTTTGTTCAATCATTGTTTTTAATTATTTTAATTTCGTTCAATCATTGTTAGTTAAATTAATTTAATATTTTAATTGATTTTGATTATGAAAATGATCATTGACTTTGTTTTTACTAGCAAACTATTTTTGTGCATCATGGTGAAAGGACAAGAGTGGAGTTATGTGCATGAGTTGAAAGCTGGGAGAAATACATCTCGACTTAAATGTAAATCTTGTGGCCATGAGTTCAGTGGTAATGCAACCAGAATTAAAGAGCATTTGTTTAAAGTCCTTGGAAATGTTGAAAAGTGCGGGGCACCACCAAAAGATATTCATGAAAAATTTGCCATGTATTCTCGCAAAGTAAAGTTGATTCTTGCAGCTAAACATAAAGGTGATGTTTCTAAAGATATTCATGCGAACATTGAACCATCTGTATGCAATGAGGCAACAGAAGAGGTGTGTACCACTCAAGTAAATGATCAAAGTTCTCAATTGAACCCTCTTCATGGACATGCTTCTACATCAGGAGGAGTTCCTAGCATAAGCAAATCCGGCAGAGCGTCATCCAATGGACAGACAATGCCTGAAGCATTAGGTAAACAATGGTTGCTTGAGTTGCATTTAAAATGGACACAAGCATTTGTTGCATGTGGCATATCGTTCAATGTTATGCGCAATCCAATATTTCAAGACGCTTTGATGAGTACAGCCAAAAAAGGATTTGTGCTTCCTGACTATAACAAGATGCGAACTGAATATCTTGATAAAGTCAAAGATAGTACTGAAGCCATTCTCAAACGCACAGTCCTAGAGTTTGTTCCAGCATATGGATGCACCATAGCATTGGATGGATGGACTAACTGTCAGAAAAAACCTTTAATCAATGTAATGCTTATTAACCCTAGAGGGGCTATGTTCGTGGAAGCAATTGACAGCTCATTGAAAGAGAAGACTATCACCTACCTAGCAGGGGTGTATGAGCGTGCAATTGCAAAGGCAGGTGGACCAAAGAATGTGACTGCTATTGTCATAGATAATGCGGCCAACTACAAAGGAGTAGGAAGAGCTATTCAAGTCAAGTATCCGGAGATTTCTTGGGTACCATGTGTAGCTCACACTTTAAATTTTCTTTTAAAAGATATTGGTAAAATGTCATGTGTGAAGCAAACTTTATTGGATGCAAATCATGTGGTGAAATTCATTAGAGAGCATCAATTTTCGTATGCTCTTTTTCGAACCAAGTCACCAAATAAAGATCTGCAAATATTTTGCGCAACAAGGTTTGCTACGGCATACTATGTTCTTGCTTCTTTGCAAGAGTTGAAGCCTGCATTGATGGAAACCTTAGCAGACAGAAGATGGGATGGATGGCTCAGCAAGTATCCAAGTTATCAGGAAGCAGCTGGTCGATGTGCACAAATAGTAAACTCGCCAGTCTTTTGGCGTAATGTAGAAAGAATAGTAACTGTGTCTAAGCCATTTGTAGATCTTTTGAGAGCAGTTGACATAGATTCTTTTATTTTTGGTCGGGTCTATTGGTATATGTCAGAGGCTATACACAAGCTAAGAGAAAATGTCAGTTTTGGTGCAAAGGATAAAGCTACCATGATTACAATTGTTAACAAGCGTTGGGTGCAGTTGCATACGCCATTGCATTGTGCGGCTTTTGTATTGGATCCTAAGTTTCAAATGCATCAGCAATCTGCCAACAAAGAATTTATGTCCGACTTCAAAACAGTGTGCTCCCAACTCTTAGGGCACGAAGATGGAAAAACAGCTTTTCATCAGCGAGTAGATTATGCCAACATAATTGGTATGTTTCACGATCCGTGGCATATAGATGCCATTGGCAAAACAAGTGCATCTTTATGGTGGAAGGAGTATGGTGGAGAGAAAGTGGAGTTGCAACACATTGCAGTTTGAGTTTTATCAGTAGCTGCATCAAGTGGAAGTTGTGAACGAAATTGGTCAGCATTCGACTTTGTGCACACGAAAATGCGAAACAGACTTCATACTAAACGGGCTGCTGATTTGGTGTATGTTTTTTGCAATATGAGACTTATTTATAATCCTCAAAAAATTGCAACTAGAGCCGCTCAAAAGCAATATGGAGTCTTCCAAACGCATGAAGCTATTTCTACAGAAGTTGGTGATGAAGATGATATGGAATGGGAGATAGTTTCAGAATGCTCAGATATGGACGAAGTAGATGATATGGTTGCAGTTTTTGAAGATGGAGATGATTTGTGAGAGTACCATTGTAATACTTAACAAGTTTTTGCATATGATGAAAGAAAGTGGTATCTCGTTGTCGTTCACATCAAAACCTCTCTTTCTCTCTCTCATACGCACATATTCACTCACACACAAATATAAATTGCCGATAATATCTTGTCGAATAACAATTACATAAAGTCGATGTAGGTTTGAAATTAAAACAAGGTTTTGGGAAATTACTCAATCGAAAAGAGTTTGATATAATTTTGAGATTACAAAAAGCTTGTGAGTGACTTATGAGTTTGATAGATTTGCTATAAGCTGGTCTATGGTAAAATCTCTAATTCCTAGCTCAAGGGATGGTTGAGCACCATCTTTATGTGAAGTGGTAGTATCATCTGACAAAGGTCCATACAATGATTCATATCATTCAAGCTTTGCTTGTGCATCACTGAACTCTATTTCAAGCTCAAGAATACGACCACGAAGCATGTCCGGTGTTTCTCCTTGCCTGGCAAGGTCTTGTCCTTGGCTGGCTAATTCAGTCAGTGTTTCTGACTCTTCAGGAAGTAAAACAATAGGACGCTTGCGAGGAGGCATTGGATTATTTGCATTGCATGCTGCCACCTTTTCTACAATGCGTCCACGTCCAACGCCAGCGGTGCCTGGACGATCTGACCACTCCACTCTCTTCAACAAAACATATCGAACATAGCATTGTTGGATAAAGTAAATTGCTACTTGGTTGTTGTTTGGTAGGCATCGCTCTTGTCGTATAAACCTTTGCAGCAATACACGTGCCAGTCCTTTATGTTGCAAATCAGAAAGCTTTAACGAAGCTGTATCTTTTGCATTGCCACTTATTTGAAATAGTTGATGGCGTACAAAGTGATTAGGGCAAATCTTTTTGCACTCTTTAAGGGTTAGTGGTTCGCCCTGCAGCTCAGATTCATATTCTTCAATGTTCGCAATAGTAGAAAGATCTGCTTGCCCACATCTAACTTGTTCTTCTTTAAAAATTTCCTGAGCTTCAGCGTGGTTGAGTTCTTCTTCCATATCTGCATATTAGGTGAACATGTCATTACTTTTAAATACCCATTCAATTAATTTGACAATGGACAGTATATCAAATGACAAACATAGATATTTTGTTCAATTAAACAAACAATTAAATCTGACACCAAAAGTAAAACAATGATGAAATCATGAGACTGTGTTTTCATTAATCATCAACTGGTTGTAAGCCAGATGTCATTACAATGTTGTAACCCACTCTATGGGCACCATGTAAACATAAGGAGAGGTCAAAAGCGTTAGGCCAGGTTTTGGGGTTTAGGCGCTTGCCGGTTTCAAGATGAGCAAGTACATTACTCAAAAAATGTCTCTTGCTTTGTTCTTGGGGCTTTGGTAAGCACTTCAAAATGCGTTTACATGTATGACACATGGAATAAATACCCATAGCTTTGGTCCAAGAGGG
The DNA here is from genome assembly GCF_014529385.1 of Adiantum capillus-veneris. Classification (NCBI taxonomy): domain Eukaryota; kingdom Viridiplantae; phylum Streptophyta; class Polypodiopsida; order Polypodiales; family Pteridaceae; genus Adiantum; species Adiantum capillus-veneris. The sequence goes on along the minus strand of NC_140936.1, from coordinate 83,341,423 downwards.
AGGATTACTAGATATACATTTGGGGGGCTGCCCATGGATAATCTCTCTCATATTGTTTTCTAGTTTCTATCTGCATATCGCGTAGAGGAGCAAAACTGGCTGTGGTATTTGTTTTGGTGCATGAACCCCAATCCACAATGCCGGCGTAAACACTTTTTTTGCCAAAATGCAGCATCATATTCCGAGAGTGTAGATCATTGTGGAGGTAGTTATGCGAATGTATATACTTTAGAGTTTGGAGGACAGCATTGATGATCTGCAAAATATTCTCCTGGAATAGCTCTACTGTTCCTGCAGTGAGTACATAATCGCGGATGACAGGTTGGCTGCCGTATGCAGTGCATTCTTTGATCCATTGCTCCACATGGCCGCCATTCCAAAATCGTGAAATGAGCATTGGTCGCTCCAAGTGGAGCACCATGGCAAGAGGGTAGATAATACCTCGATGTGAAATATCCAAAATTGTTGCTTCGTCTTTGACCTGTTGCTCCATGGTGGGCCCATGTAAGTGTACTTTGAACACTTTTGCAGCATACACTTGATCTTTGAAAGAGGGATGTGTGACACCCACACGCTTCACATGTGCCCATCTTACCTCTCCCAGCTGTGGAGCCTGGATATTGAAGATGGTTGTGTCGGGTAAAAGGTGTAAAATAGGTGGTAGTTGAGAGAGGTCTAATGTAGCAACAGATGACATTGCAGGATATGTTCTAAGAATGATTTCTGGTTCAACAGCAACTTCAGAAGATCTGGCTTCCACTCTTGCACGCTTTGCTGCTCTTTCTAAATTTTCCTTGCTCTTGAACTCCGTGTAAAGCTGTTGCACAAGATGTATGCGCTCAGCTATGTTTGGCAGGGAAGTAATTGCAGGATTTTTCAGTTCTTGAAAGGTTTTCATGATCTGTCCAATGGTTTGTTTGAACATGTTTACTAAAGCACTTGATGTCAGGAGGGCTATGTCAAAAATAGCTGGTGCAAACTCTGTCTGGAGCTACTCAAACACAAACTTGGTTAGAGTCTCTGTAAGCTGATAAAAATGCTCCGGAGCGACAGGGTTTAAACAACACCTAATCTCTGCCTCTGACGAGTAATGGAAGTGTCTCACAATCACTACGGAGATGAACTTTCGTTGATGTTTCACTAGCTTCATGTCTGCCATATCTGTATGACAAAATTATAAATTAAGAATCTTACGAAAAGATTGTACACCATAGTAACATAGTTATTATATAATGAGTGTTAACCCTATATATATATTAAATGATGATTCAAATTTATTAAACAATACTAAATTATTGCAAATTAAAGAGAAAATCTTATGATTACAAACCACATTGTGCGAATCGACCATGAAAATTAATTTAGAGAGAGAGAGAGAGAGAGAGAGAAACAGGCCAGGAGTGTGAGATGCTCTCAGCACAAGAACTGGACCCTGCTATGTGCAGAAGTGTGAGATGATGAAAGAAATTACATCTAAAGGGTTGGAAAATCGTATATGTGAACAGCTCAGCTAGTGTGAGATATTCTCAACACAAGCCCTGGATGACGTTGTAAAATAGATTGATAGTTTTTATCAATCTAATCCCTGATAAAGTGTGTGGAACTCACAACACAACTATCAGCGGATAAATTAACAATTGCAGATGTAAGTTACCTATCGTATGTGTTTACATCCAAAACAACACCAAGTCATTTAATGATGAAAAATGATGTTCTTTTGGAATACGAAACACACAAGTAACCAGTATGTCACATTAAGATGAAGAGGGCATGAAAATATGCATCTCTTCACTCTTAATATAACGAGTGGTAACGTTTGTGTTTCTATGTAACGCATATGACATAAAAAATTAATCTAAAATTGTAAATTTTATAAGCTATTTCTAATGGAGTGTGTGGCACGCAAACACAACCATCAGCAAACAGCTCAACAATCTCAAATGTAAATCAATTGTTGTATATATCTACGTTCAGAGTAACACCAAGTCATCTGCTGATGAACAATGATGTTACTATAGAAATAGAAGCACAAAAATAACGAAAGTCGTATTAAGATGAAGAGGGCATAAAGTATGCATCTCTACACTCTTAAAATGACGAACGTTAATTTTTGTGCTTCTATGTAGAATAATCAATAATGATTTACTTTAAGATTGTAAATTTTATAGGCCACTCTGAAGTGAGAGGTGTAGCATCATGGCTACTACACTCCACGAGTCGACCTCTAATCCTAACTCATATCTATGGTGAGAGATATACTACTACACCATACGAGTGAGAATCTAAATTTACCCTAAGCCTTCCCTGGAGTGAGTTATATAACTACACACCATGGGAAAGGAAACTATATTCTATACACCTCTGGAGTGAGCCATATGGCTACACACCACGAAGTGGCCTACGACCTGCAAGCCAACTTTGTGGTGAGAGCTGAAACTACTACACCACACAAGTTTGGCACAACACACAAAAAAAAGTTAGTATTTATTGAAAATTTAAAAAATATACCTAAAAACCGCTGTAAATCGAAGACGCTGTCTCTATCTGGCAAACTCTCAGAAGCTCCAAGCTCTCCAAACTCCAAGAAAGTCCACAATGCTTTTCGATCGAATACGGCGACGATTGTATATATATACTTTTTTTCGATCGAGATATTTTTCAATCGAAAAGTATTTCGATCGAAAAATATCTCGATCAAAAAATGTTTTATACGGCTATTCGGTAATTATTCGGAAATACGGCGTATATTGACGTTTTATACGTATAATTTTTGTTATACGGGCGTATAAATGCAACGCAGGCTATTTTCCAAAGACTTGAAAGCAGCCATATCTACAAGGCCACAATTTCCTAGATCATCATCGTCATGCATATTAATGTCAATATCACCCATGTTGCCCAAATTTTTATGTGCGTGCTCAAAATCAAAAGTGTGTGTAGGTGGGATATCCTTGCTGGCCATGTTAAACACACCCTAATGTAGAGAGAGAAAAAAATTCAACTTGTACCTTGTAAAGCTTGAAGTCTTTGTGTTTTTTATGCTCAACAACGTTTGCGTTGCATGCGATCCTTGCCTTGCAAAAATTGTAGCGCTTCACGTCTTGTTTGTCGTATTTATCCAGATCACATGCATCTTGTATATAAAGTGATGGATTCTGAAATGGAGTGATTTAAAATTCTTTGAGGAATCAATGTGAGATATTTCGTGATTTTTGGTAACCATTTGTCCCAATTCCCATCGAAAATGACTTTTTATAGGCAAAAATAGGTCAAAATGGCTCAAAAATGGTCAAAAACTAGTCAAATTTGGTCCAAATTGACTAATTTTTGACACATCATCTCACCTACCATGGAAAAAAAAAGGAGGGCTTCTAAATGAAGTAATAAAATAGAGAGTTCATTACTCTAAGAGAGGGAGCCAAGAGGATTCATGGTGGTGTGTGTGTGCAGTGCCTCACCCGTTTGCCACGTTGTTTCTCTTCTTCCCCACGTTTGAAGAGTGAATTACACCTTTCTCTTATCAATTTGATGTTTAGGGATTAGCTTGGGTGCTCTATGAGATTTTATCCATGGTCATGGTGTTTTGGTGAAGAAAATAGAGACGTTTTTCATATAGTCTACAGGTGGGTGTGTGCCATTGGGGTTGAGTGTGTAAGGAAGAGTGAGAGAGATTTGGAAATCGAATTGAGTGTGAGAGGATATGAGTATGTGTGTTTTTTGGTTGAAATTTTGATCATCTTTGTAGGACCTTCACATTAGCTTGGTTGGCATTTGATGTGATCCCAAGCCTCATCGTCACTGACTCTCTACACACATCTTGTTGGGTTAAAGGGAGCTTGTAATCCCCATGTGTTGCCTCTTGATTCAAGTAGAGAAAGAACTATTTGGGAGAGTTTCCTCTACCATTTGGGTGTGTGAGTGTCCATTCCAAGCTGCAAGTAGGCTATGCCATAGAGGTGAAATGCTTTCAGTCCTCCTAGTCAGTTTTTGATGCCCCTACTAAGGAGGGCAAGAACTCTATCCATACTTTGGATTGCAGTTCTTGAAGTTGATGATGTATATCATTGTGGGCCCTTTGGGACAACGGCCTATGTATGTGCAAATTGTGGGTAGAAATTGAGGTTGTAATTGAACTGGATTACAACCTTTGCTAAGGGTCGTGCGGTTTGTGAAGCCAAGAACTGGGGGTCGGGTTACCCAATGTGAGGTGGATTAGGTACTGGAGTGATCCATCAACATACATTACCCTATCAATGTCACATGTAAGTGATTTTGTGGTGGACAAAGATGGCGCAAATATTTCCTTTATTTCATGGATTGCCACATGAAGATGCTAATGCGTTTGTGGAGAATATTGAAGTGGAATGGTTACTATGTGGCATATAGGATCCTGTTGTTATGCTTCATCTTTTTGGTTACACCTTGCAAGGTGATGCAAGGGGGTGGTTGCAAGTTTTTGAGGCACAAGCTCAAGCACAAAGTCCACCAGTTGTGCTTGATTACAACCTAGTTAAGCATGCTTTTTTGAATCAAGTTAGAGAAGGAGGATCCATATAGTGTTTGACATGATATTCTAAATCATGTGCAAAGGAGAATCAAGTTAGAGAAGGAGAGGAGCCATATAGTGTTTGAATCAAGTTAGAGAAGGAGAGGAGCCATATAGTGTTTGACATGAGATTCTAAATCATGTGCAAAGGAGAATCAAAGTGTTGATGATTACCTGAAGCAGTTTACACATATTCGGGATCATTGGTGTGTATCTCTTGGGGATGAAACTCCACCAACCATGCTATAGAAGAACCATTTTATTGCCAACCTCAAAGGGAGTTTAAAGCTCAAAGTGGAGTTAAGGAGACCAGTCACTTTTGAAGAAGCCGTAACCATAGCCATGCAAAAAGAGTGGAAGACACATCGATTAAGTGAATATGGAATAATTGTGTATCATGCAGTGGAAAGAAGGTGAGATGAGAGAGAAGTTCAAGGGAGTGAAGGCCAGGGTGAACAGGGAGCCCATAGGCAAATGGATAGAGAACAAATACAGCATAATATGGAAAACATAATGAATATGATGCAAGAATTGTACCTAAATGTCATTGCAGGTGTACGTGGAAGAGGTGGTTATACTAGAGGTGATCCACCACAAGCCGGCAGAGGGGGTCCTCAACAATATGAAGCTCCACCACCTATTGTAAATCTTGGACGTGGACGTGGTGTGTATCTTGGTAGAGGATTTATTCCTACATGCTACAATTGTGGAGAACTTGGACATATTAGCACTCTCTGTGATCGGCAACCAAGGATGGGAGCTGATATGTACCCTCTTCCCTAGAGATTACCGAATAGAGTCAATGATTCTGCTTTGGACATAAGAGGGGATCAAGGTGCTCATGAAGTTCACCAAGAAGCCCAAGCTCCTAGTGGTGGTGTCCATGTGGGAATCATTTGTGTGGAGGAAAAAGAAGCTAACATGGTGCCCTTAGGCAAAAGAGAGAGAGGCAAGGAAATGCTACAAGTCCCAATAGGAAAACAGGAAATGAGAAACAAGGTGAAGATGTCAAAATTAAGAGGAAAAGAAAGCCACGAAGGAGGTTCCAAGTTTCTTATAACCTTCATGAGGATCTTGTTTGAAGAAAAACAAACATCACATTTGAGCAGCTCATGAACATGGTTCCTAAACTTAAACGTGTATGGAAGGGGCTTGTAAATCCAATTGAGAAGGAGACAAGGCATGGATCTACGAGGGTCTTATGTATTGGTGAGTTGCCAAAAATTTGCCCAGTTGTAGATGCTTGGCATAAAGGGCAAGGATTGGGAGAGGCTTATATTGATGGCGCCCAAATATGCGTAATCACAAAATTATGAGTGGAGAAGTTGCGACTTATCATTTTAGGTGGCTCAAAGTTTAGAATACGGTTGGCCAATCATGCTAAAGTCAAATGTTTGGAAGTTATCAAAACCTTGAAGTAGAGGCATTTGATGTCAAAACACTTGTCAATTGTCATGCCATGTAATGCTTGCGGGCCTTGGAAATTTTTCTCTTATTCTTTGGAGACCTTGGCTGAGAGCAGTGGGAGCTATCCAGGATCGGGGACACGGAGCAATTATTATCTATAACAAGAAAACAAGTAATAAGAAGTTTGATATGACCAAAAAATTGCCACTAGAAACTGATGAAGAGGATGAGGAAAAAGAATATTCAACTTCAAGTGGAGAGAAATCAACTGACGAGGGCAGTACTACTAATTCTAGCTCTGACAGTGAAGATGTATCTTATTTGATTATTGAAGAGAAAAGAATGAGGATGCTCATGTCTTTCAAGTGTCAGATGAGGGAGGTATGTCAAGCCGTTATGAGCAACTAGAAGAGCTTATGCAACCACATGTGGATCCTTTGGTCAAGGAAGACATGCTACAAAAGATGCTATGTTCAGATATTTTTGAAGGTGAAAGAAATGAGTTCTTAAGGATGTTGAAGAAGTTCCCAAATATTTTTATCACCTCCTACCAGAAATAAGGGGTTGTAAAGGAAGGATATGCAGATTGAACTCAAGGATGGTGCAATACCTATTAGGCAAAATCTTAGAAGGCTTGGGCATGAGAGAATGGAAACTTTAAGAGAAGAGGTGGATAAGCTTTTGGAGGGAGGTTTCATATGTCCTATTGATAATGCAGGATGGGTAAGTCCTATTGTGGTGACCCCAAACAAGGATGGTAGATGGAGAGTCTGTGATGAATACAAGCCATTGAAGGCAACCACAAAGAAGGATCCTTATCCCTTGACTTTTATTGAAGAAGTTTTGGACTCAGTTGCAAGACATTAACGATATAGTGTGTGCGGTGCTTTTTCAAATTATTTTCCAAATATCTATTGCTCTTGAAGATCGGAAGAAGACTAATTTCATAACTCCATGGTGATGCTTTTATTATTGTGTCCTACCATTTGGGCTTACCAATGGACCTGGTGAGTTGCAAAGAAGAGCTAATTGGGTGTTCACTCCATATTTGGGGAAGTTTGTCATAGGTTTCATTGATGATTTTTGTGTGTATAGTACTCGACTAGATCATTGTATGAATCTTGAGATGGCATTTAGATGATATGATGCATGTGGAGGACAATTATATACAAAGAAATGTCATTTGGCACAACCTAGAGTCAAGCTTCTGGGACATGTGATATCAGAGAATGGAATAGATCCAGACCCTGAGAAGGTCAAGGCATTAATGTCTCTACCATCCCCAAAGGATACAAAGAAATTAGCCACTTTTATCCAAAAAGTTAGATTTATGAGTAGATTCATGTCCCTATCATCATAGAGTCTATTTCCTTTACAAAAAGCAACAAAGGTTGACCCCTTAATTTGGACCGTTGAATGTAAAGAGGTTTTCAAGAAAGTCAAAGAGATTTTGGGTTCTCTTCCTACTATGCAAGCTCTAGTTTGGGAAAAACAATTTTATGTGAACTCATCAGTGGGAGAAGATGCTATTGGTGCCATGCTTTTACAAAAAAGGGAACGGATCACAATATTTAAGGCCCATATATTGTGCCAGCCGAGTTAAGAATGCTACTGAGAGAGGTTATTCTGAAGTGTGGTTAGTGATGTATATGCTTGTAGAAGATTCATGAGTTATCTACTACCACGGTATTTTACCTTCTTGATGAGCTATTGTCTACTTCCTCACTTGTTCAAGAACACAAACATGTCAAAGACAATGATGAAATGGATAGTTGAGCTTCAAGAGTTTCAATTATCATTTATGGTCAAAGAAAGCACTAGAGTTACTTTGGCAGAACTTCTTTCGTATAAAGAGAATCCACTTTTGATCAAGAAGAAACCGTGAAGCAAGAAAGGGTGAGAATACTAGAACTTGAAAATGCATGCTTGATGGCTCATACAAGAAAAGTCATGATGCAGCATCTGGGGCATTGTAATTTATGATCCCAAAGGAGTTTTGATTAGGAAGCAAGGCCTAAAGATTAATGCAAAAAGAAAAAATGAGGCTAAATACATTGCTCTTCAAAGTGGTTTACATATGTGTTTGCAACTTGAAATCTATCGTTTACAAATAAGGGGTGATGCCATGCTAGTGGTTAAGCAAGTTTTGGGAGTGTGGAAAAACAAAAATCCAAAATTGAAGGGCCTTTGTCTGCAAGTGAAGCAATTGCTAAATTAATTTGAACCTTGGAGTATCATGCATGTTGATAGGTCCAAAAATGAAGGAGCTCATAATGATGCTCAGGAGATGATCACTGAAGTGTTTGTTATTAAAGCTGATGAGGATATGTACCATGGAAGAGAAACCTTGTCAATAGAAGAAGAGTTTTTGCAGACAGTCCTTCTACCTCAAGACATTTTAGCATCAAAGAAGTATGCGTTCATGAGGAAAGCTAGTAAATATGTACTTCATGGTGATGCTTTTTCCTGAAAGGGAGTGATTTGGTGCTACATTGTGTACCTTGGAAGGAAGAGATTTATAGAATTTTAGAAAAGAACCATGAGGGGTCTTGTGGTGGGGTGGACACTTTGCAATGAAAGTAGCTAAACAAAAGATCTTACGAGAAGGATATGTGTATTCAAGCATACAAAATGATGTCCATCATTGGTGCAAATCATGTTTACTGTGACAACATACGGGTAAGAGAGTACTCAAAGCTGAATTTTGCAACATTATGTTGTCTTATGATGTATTTGAGAAATGGGGCCTTGATGCAATAGGGCCATTGCCTGTGACTGGTGGAGGAAAATGCTATATTCTTACTACAGTTGACTATTTATCAAGATGGGCAAAGGCAAAGGCAATAAAGAGGATCAAGAGCAAGGATTTTGGAAGATTTGTGTTTGAGGATATAGGCTGTACGTTTGGTGTACCATTGGAATTTCTCTTTGATAATGGTCCGGGCTTTCCTGGAGAGTTGATTGACGATTTATGTGAGAAGTTGAAGGTACAACACAGGTACACCACTCCATATTATCCGCAGTGCAATGGAATGAATGAAAGATTCAATGGAGAGCTTATGAGGGTACTTACCAAAATGAATCAAAGTCATAGTAAAACATGGGATCTTGAACTTTCATGTGCTTTGTGGGCTTATAGAACAATGCAAATTAGGAACATGATTTTCTCCATTTCACTTGGAAAGGAAGCATTGTTGCCTATTGAAGTTGAGATTCCTTTCATCAAGATGCTCATAAAGTTAAATGAAGAGGCAACATACCTGATTGAAGAGAGACTTTTGCATTTACGATGTTTACAACTTGATCCTACTCTTGCTTTTGAGCATTATGAGAAAAATCAACATGATCAACAAAGAAGATTCTATGAAGGACAAAGAGATAGAGGAGGGTGAAATAGTACTAAGATACAATAGAAAATTGGATAATACCTTTCAAAAGAAGTTTCAAATCAAATGGGAGGGTCCATTAATGGTAACAAAGAAGTACAAGAATGTCACTTATCAGCTTGCTGATTTGGATGGAACCATGCACTCATCTAGAGTTAATGGATACAGGATCAAGAAGTACGTGCCGTGAATGATGACAATTGTAAACAATGATATACTTGTTGAATAGCATGAAAACTCAAACGTCACTTTACATACAGAGGTAACTTTTAGGGATGATATGCGCTCTTTGTTTGCCCTAGAAATTGCTGTTGTTGATCATGAACGATCTAGCAGACTATGGGGTTGTCAAGTTATGACAAGATTTTCTATGTGAATAAGAAAACATCTAAAGGTTTTATGGATGCTTGCCAACTTGTTGAAAGAAGTCGCATATGTATTTGCCATGCACGTACGCAACCGTGCTCGGTCAAGGTCACCGTTATGTACATATCCCCTAGAGGGATTGGACCCTTGTTTGTGAAATAATGGTTTTCTATAATTCCTTGTACATGATGTAAATACACTTTTGAATCACAGTAAAACAATTGGAAGTGTGGAGAATGCTTTCTCATGCGCTTTTAAAAGCATGATCTGTGTAGTCGCCCAGGCAACTCGGCTATATCCTTGCAAATTTTATCCAGATCACATGCATCGTGTCTAGAAAGTGATGGATTTTGAAATGGAGTTCTTTGAAATGATTTGAGGGATCACCATGATAAATTTGGTGATTTTTGGTAACCATTTTCCACAATTCCCATGGAAAATGACTTTTTATAGGCAAAAATAGGTCAAAATGACTAGTCAAATTTGGTTCAAATTGACTATTTTTTGACACATCAACTCACATGCCGTGAAAAAAAAGGGGGGCTGCTTGCTGAAGTGATAAAATAGAGAAGTCATTACTCTAAGAGAGGCAACCAAGCGGTTTCATGGTGGTGTGTGTGTGCAGTCTATCATCGGTTTGCCGTGGTGTTTCTCTTCTTCCCTACCTTTGAAGAGTGAATTACACCTTTCTCTTATCCATTTGATGTTTAGGGATTATCTTAGGTACTCTACGATTGATATTTTTTCCATGGTCATGGTGTTTTGGTGAAGAAGATAGAGGTGTTTTCTACGTAGTCTGATGGTGTGTGTGTGCCATTGGGGATGAGTGTGTAAGGAAGAGAGAGAGATTTGGGAATTGAGTGTGAGAGGATATGAGTATGTGTGTTAGTTGGTTGAACTTTTGGTCATCTTTGGAGGACCTTCACATTGGCTTGGGCGTTTGTTGTGATCCCAAGCCTCATCGTCACCAACTCTCTACATTGTGGGGTTGGTGGGAGCTTGTAGTCCCCATGAGTTGCCTCTTGATTAGAGTGAAGAAGGACCTATTTGGGTGAGTTTCCTCTACCATTTCGGTGTGTGAGTGTCCATTCTAAGCTGCAAGCAGGATATGCTATAGAGGTAAAACGCTTTCAGCCCTCCTTGTCAAACGGTCAAGAGTAGGGTCAGCTATGTTGGGGTATAGGCGCCTGTGCCTTACACGGCCGCCCAGAGTCTGGGCGCCCACTAATTTGTATACCTTATACATAGCTTAAGTGTATAGGGGGTTTCTCACTGATTGAGTCTCCCCACCCATATCTGTGTGTCGTGTGTCTCCTTCTCTCTCTCACTCTCCGTCTGTGGTGCTCCCCGATCCCCTTCAATTGGTATTAGAGCCAAGTTCAGTGTGTTTTTGCGTAATCACGCGCGCGCGCACTTTTCAAGCAGATTTTGGATCCGGAGCTTGGAAATTCACACTCGGCGTTCTGGGAGCATTTCCAGCAGGTGACCTGGCAGGTGACCTGAGGTTTTACCCCCTTTTCAAGCTGTTTATGCCCTCAGAATTTTGTTCTGAGCACTACATCAGAAGATAGGTTTCAGCCGCAAAGAAACCCGTCTTGTGTAGATTGGCAAGCAGGAGGTGGATTGGTTTGATTTGCTCGATTGTGAGCATTTGCAGGTGTTACAAGATCGGGTTTTACTCCCAGGTACAGGTTGAGTCTAGTACTCCCACAGGTGTTGCCAGTTGCAGTTGAGTGGTTCTTCTGCAGTGTTGTGGCTTGCATGCATGGTCTTTGAGCGGGTAATGCTCTATGTATGCTTATGTGGTGAGCAGTAGATCTTGTGAGCAAGTGCAGAGGTTGGTTGTGGATGATATGTATGGTCACGTGTGGAACTCTTTGTGAGCATTTGCTGGACACAGGTTTGCAGATCTTATGCATGTATGTTGAGTGTAGTTTGATGCGCATTGATTGCTCATTGTATTGAGCTTGCAGGACAATGGTTATTTTGTGGTGATAGCCATTGTGCGTCGAAACTCTGGCGAAATTTTCCCAGGAGTTTTATGCACATAAGTTGATGCAATCCAGGTTGTGATTGTGATTGCACTCAGTGATTACGTGCGGTGTTCTCTGCAGGTGGGAGCTTAGTGCATGTATGCATCGATACCGCACAGTGTGGGCTTGGTGATTAGCTCACGATTTGACAGGCGTACAGTTATCTTGGCCCACTCACAGGAGTGAATGTTGTGATATATGCTTGTGTGGCTACGAGCTAGGTAGCCGGATTCGAGCACTGATGGCTTGAGGTTTTTCAGCAGGTTTCAGCTACAGGTTTACAAGTTTACAGGCAGGTTTGAGGGATTATTTGGGCACTGAATTTTCAGCCATTGTGTCCTCTTTGCAGGTGTCCATGTATGGCTCAGTGTAGGCTGATCTGGGACACGTTTCTTACTTGTTTATGCAGTTGTTTAAGAGCTGAATTTTGGGGCTGTTTTGGGGCTGATTTGCAGCCATATAGGAGCTTGGTTTACTCTACAAGAGCCTCGTACACTTGGCATTTGGGATTTGCATCATTGCCATTTGTGGAGCACAGTGTGGTTACACTACTGCGAGAGATTTTTTGTGTGGATTCGCATGAGCATTGTAGGTGCTGGTGAGCTCTTTTTTTTGAGAGAATTTTCTCGCTGCAGGTTGCTTCTTTTGGATTAGTTGAGTGCATTTCATTGCTACTGTACCTAGAGTAGAGTTACAGATCTTGGTTACTTTTGACATTCACTTATAGTAGTCAATATGTGTGAGATTTTCGAGACTAGGACAATGACTCATGAGAGACGACGTTCTCCTTCGTGTGGACACTTGAGATGTTGGCATTGTGGTCACATTGGGAACATTAGACGGCAATGCTTTCGTCGTATGAGATAGCATAGGAGACAGGCTAGTCTCAAGAATGCAGTGGATGCTATAGGCTATGTTGCCTTGAGAGTTGCAGGATCAGATACAGTGTCTGAGTACCCTAGTGACAACGAGGTCACATATGCTTCCTGTATTACTCCTGATTTTTTGACGTCTGAGGATAGTGCACTTCTTTTGGAGTGGGTGCTAGACAGGGACGCTACTTTTCATGTCACTCCGTATCGTGATTGGTTCAGTAGCTATTCTAGCAGAGTGCATGGTAGTGTGCGATTGACAGATGGGTCACTGCATGAGATTGCTGGTTCAGGAGATGTGAGACTGTCATTACCGAGCGGTGCATCGTACGTGCTCAGATATGTGCGTCATGTGCCAGATTTGACGATGAGTTTGATCTCCGTTGATCTTTTGCGTTGCATTTGGGTTCGTTGGTGATTGCGAGAGGTGCTAGAGTTGGCACATGGTACCCATTGCACGTGGTACTGGTGTGAGATGGTCGAGTCTCAATCTTGTTACAGCCATGCACAGAGCAAGAGACCTGGACAGTCTCTTTTTCTCATGGGTTGCAGGGTGCTTTGCATGGAGTGCAGAGTAGTAAGTTCGTTATGCACACAATTGGGGCACGACTTGAGCAGTCACACAGAGAGGTGACAGAGTCAGATATGCATGCTTTGCTAGTGACCGAGCAAAGCAAAGAGTCAGTTGTGCGAGATACTTCTATGCAGGATAGACAAGTAGAGCAGTCTTGCTCTAGTGAGTCACGACAGGAGGAAGTTGTGCAAGAGTCTATGTATAAAGAGTTAGAGCATGAGAGATCTAGTGAGTCACAACAGATTGAGTGGTCATGTTTGCAGTGGATGATTGCAGAGGAGGCTGAGACGTCAGCGATTATGCAATAATTCCTTTCTATGCTTGATAGTGAGCATGGGGATATAGTTGTGCAGGATATGTCTTCCAACAGACACCTAGAGCAGCTGGTTTGCTCTGAGGTTGCACGACAGGTTGATGCGTCTTTCGCGGACAGTCAGGAGATGATTGTGGCTGACACGCCTTGTCAGTCAGAGATGACTATTTCCAGGGATATATATGTTGATGCATGCTCTGTAGAGCTAGCAGGGCCCACTAGCATTGCATCGGCATTCGGTGGTCTCATGTATGAGATGCTGATCTTGAGACCGGATATCGCAGCTACAGTGGGAGCATTTGCAGTTGGGGTTGTCATGTTGACTGATGATGGCATAGTGCACGAGGGAGATATGTAGGTATTGCGTACATACTTGTAGTATGTGTGCGGTACGTCTAGTGGTGTATGGACTTACACGGGAGAAGGACAGTCGGATGCACACGATCACAGCCAGGCAGTGGGCATTAGTTGAGAGCGATTTTCTCTCGCCTTTTGTAGTCTTTAGACTAGGTTCCCTTTCTTAAAGGCACAGTCGCCTTTAAGTGGGAGGTTGTTGGGGTATTGGCACCTGTGCCTTGCCCGACCGCCTAGAGTCTGGGCGCCCACTGACTTGTATACCTTATACATAGCATAAGTGTATAAGGGGCTGCTCACTGATTGAGTCTCCCCACCCATATCTGTGTGTTGTGTGTCTCCTTCTCTCTCTCACTCTCCGTCTGTGGTGCTCCCCGATTCCCTTCAAGCTATGCAAGTCAAAGAATGGAAACATACACTAAGTTGCATTAGTTGCTTGGGTTGTGTGAATGAACCGCTCATCTTTGGTTGGAACTAGTAGATAAGGAATAAACGCTAATAAATTGTACAATTCGTTTTTGGAATTGTTGTTCCTCTAGGCACATGTAGTGCTTGACGCTCATTGCACATTATTTGCCGAGCTAATATAACATCTCCACTCTTAACTGTGAGGATGGCAAAAAAAAAGTAGAAACAAGGAGTCGCTTGGTTGTGTGAATGTGAGATATCAATGACATATGCATATAACCTAGCCATCTCTCATTGCAATGACATATAGTCTCTCATGCACAAGCATAGAATTACTAAGAGTACATTACTCCAAAAGAAAAGTACATATAAGTGGCTATGCCATAGCCTACCTATCTCTCATGTACAACAATGCACGCGTGGCATACAATTACTAAGAGTACATATAAGTTGCTATGCTATAGCCTACCTACCTCTCATGCACAACATAGAATTAATTCAAAGGAAAGAACTATTAGTAAAGTACATTACTGCGAAAAAGGAAGTACCACTCCAAAAGCAAAGTACTAGTAGTAAAGAGAGTACTTTAAAGAACAGAAAGAGGATAGGCATTACCAAGGATTAAGGTTTATTGTACTCCGTTATTTCTAAACTTCTAACTCAAGATGCATTTCAATTACCTCTAGAGTTTTGCATAATAAGGTAGGAGCTTTAAGGCAGTACTATTTTCTCGCACAAGAGGGTAAATGTGAGAAACCATCCTCCAAGCCAATGAGCTAGTGTCTTAGGTAAGGTGTCCAATTGGATAGATTTTTTGTAAAATTACATGTGTGATAAATATTATTTCCCTAAGAAGTAATGTATTTAGGTATTTCCTCTCAAAATCTTGATCTAGAGAAAGGCATATCTCTCCATGAAATATTCTTATAGTTTCTCTTTTCTCCAAGTCTCTTATTTGGTGGAGAAAGCCTACCTTTGCCACATAATATGCCCTTTTTAATAAATAAACTCTATCCATATTAGCTTTGAAAGTAGCCTTCGTGAAGCCAAAAACAAAGAAGTTCATTGTGACAAATTAAATCATGTTTTTTTGTACCTTTTAACCCAAGAAATCTACTCAAAATGCTTTCTATCTTTGATCTGAGTGGTTGGATGACTATATTTAGATGCCGTCGAACCGGATGTGAAAGTTTTGACATTGTCCAAATGTAGTCTCCACTAACCTTGCCAAGGAAATCACCTTGGAGAGTGTCTCCAATTGACGATAACTTTTTGGATGAAGCTGTTATGGAGTTTTTATAATAAAAATAAAGGAAAATTACCAAAACACCCCTCTAATTTGTGGAAATTCCCAAAATACCCTTGTATCTATTCTTGTTGGATTGCTCAAGATTTTCTAATCTTTATTCCGTTTTGACAATTGAGATCCATTTTTTTGTGCTTAGAACGTGATTGTCACAAATTACTTCGCAAGGAAGGAAGTTAGGTGTAAAAATAATGAAGCAATTTATCTCCAAAACCTGTATAACCAACTCAAATTCTAATTTTAGCATCTTGTATTGATAGCCAATCAATATTTTTATGAAAAGCTACATCATTTTTTATTTTTGGAAATATTTAATCTCACAACCAAGAATATTTTGGGAATTTTGGAGAATTTGAAGGGTATTTTGGGAATTTATGACAAAATATTGGGAGTATTTTGGGAATTCTTGAGATTTGAGGGGTGTTTTGGGAAGTTCCACAAATTAGAGGGGTATTTTGGGAATTTTCCCTAAAAATAATTACTTTGTATACTTATTTTTATAAAGAATATTTTTCTCAATACAAAATCCAATTTATCCCAAATAAATATCTTATAATATATAGCAAAATAAATGAAATATAATTTGAGACTAGTGATTATATATATTTTCCAAAGAAATAGTTAAAGTATAGGGGATGGAAAAGCAAGCTTGGCATTTTGAGCTCATGGATTTTAGCTTGGTAAATTCACGTTTAAGAATTTTGAAAAATAGCTCAGATTTTCAAGTTTTCCTTTTAAACTTTTTTGTATGTTTCTAAAAATGATTTCCTAGAGCATTTAGTGACGTGTTTTTTGGTGATATGGGACTACTTCAACCAGTGGTGCTACCATGAACAGCGGCGCTAAAAAAAACCCTAGGTTTTGTGAAATCCCACCTTCAAAATTTGAAATTTACCTTTAAAAATAAACTTTGAGGTGGAAAAAACCTACAAATTTTGGGGTATTTTAGTGCTTTTTTTTCAAAATACCTTCAAAATTAAGCCACAAACCTCTTTTTTGTGCACTTCTAGGTTTTTTTTAAGTTCTTGGAAATAAGTTTATTTCGAGCACTGCCATAGAGAGGGGGAGTAGCAATTATGAGTTAGTGTGCATGGGGGAGGGTGTGTGTTTGTGTGTGTGCGTGTGCAGGATAGTGAGTCTAATATAATATCAATTTAGTCATTTCTTGCAATAACCCCTTTTTTGCATTGTCGATAGATATTACAAAGAGTTGAAAATGACATGTTACAGTCACAACCATACATAAAACCAGTGTTTTGAGAAAAATCAATTTCACAAATATACAAAATTACCCTTATAGTGAATTCAAAGAGGAATTTTTTCCAAATAACCATCATTTTTTACAATTTAACTCTATTTCCATG
Organism: Adiantum capillus-veneris; assembly: GCF_014529385.1. Lineage (NCBI taxonomy): Eukaryota > Viridiplantae > Streptophyta > Polypodiopsida > Polypodiales > Pteridaceae > Adiantum > Adiantum capillus-veneris. The sequence goes on along the minus strand of NC_140936.1, from coordinate 83,324,494 downwards.
AATTTTCCAAACGGATTTTGTCCTTCTCCCCCTCCCTTTAATCGGCTACTTTAAATTTTCAACCGGCTCAAGGCTAAGTTGAGGCACACTTTTCTAGAACATTCTAGTGATAAAACTCATTATCACAACCATACAAAGGTTCTTTCTAAGCTTCTTCAAGGAGGACATTGTACAAATTCGACTTGTTTTTTTCTTATTTTTACAATATTAAGCTCGAAAATAGGAGCAACTATTTGCTTCTACTTTTGCCCTTAAAGGACATACGGATTTACTCAATGCATCATCGATTGCAAGATTTCCAAAACATCTGGTTTGAGTTTAGAAACATGACTCATCCTGTTTTGCAACTCATTCTCAGTGTCAAAAAAATACAACTGAGCAAAGCGAGGGATTTGACCTGATCGCTCTTCTGGCATCAATGGACCAATGTTATGATAAATAGATCCATGCACCTTGAAGATATAGACTCCTTTTCTTTGGCAGAGAGATTCATCTATATGAGCTCCCAAAGAAGCAAATGCCAACACACTATTGTATGCTCTGATATGTTCCAAGAATTTTCTACTTCTAGTATTACCCCCATGCATCAATTCCCTTAATTCTAAAGGAGGTTCACTTAATGGGGGCAAAGAAATATTTTCTGAGTTGCAACAAATCTTCCCCACAAATGTTCGAATGGTCTTTGCTTTTATTTTCCAAGCTAAAGCACCACAAAAGGAACATACAAAATCCAAGTTGCCTATGTTGTGAAGAATACACTTTTCATGAGAAAGAGACAACATAGATATATGCATCAAGGAAGTGGTCTAAGAATATAAGTAGGTGATAGATAGGCAAAGTGTCTCAACTTTGGAGTAATCTCACTCTCTGGATACAATTGCAGGCTCCTCAGGAACATCTCCATTATTGGCTTCCAAATTGTCTTCCACTTCAATCCCTACATAACTTTGCGAGAGAATTGACTCGTTATCTACATCCAATGCAATCCTTCCCTTAGGAAATTCACTACATCGATTCACATTTATCAAATGCTGGCAATCTTCCAAGCAAGGCACATCAATCTCACCCAGAGAACGTCGAACTTTATCTCGCATTACTACACGTCGCGTAGCTCGAGAGGCTTGACATATCCTACTACGTCTTGCATGTCCAGGAGACAACACCTTTGGACCAATAGCCATTTGTCCAAAAAAGAACTCTTATAAGTACTCACAGATATATACAGGTTAGTATCTAGAGAATTAAGAAGAGAGTATGGAGAAGAAAGAATTTCCCAACTATGTCTATCTTTCCTTGAGAGAGTCAGTGAGAGGAGGCTTGCCAACCCGCATGGTAAATATCTATATACTTCTATATCTGTCTCTCTAAATCTCATCTAACTACTACTAAGGATATAATTGGGGGAGCGAGTCCATCCGATTAGCCCATTGACGATTGTCGGTTAAGGCCTAGGTTTCAGTCGGCAAATTTCCACTGCGGTTACAACGCGCCAGTCTGCACATCAGTCAGACTCTCGCAGTCGATGCAGATGTGCCAAGTTAACCCATTATTGGTCGACCCGTTATTGGCCATTGGAAAACCACATCAAGACGGATTCAAAGGTGCATCCAAATCAGCCCCGAGGTGCTTCATTATGAAGAGTTACCATGGTGACAAGATAAGGCCTGAGTTTCAACCGACAATTTTCCACTGTGGTTACAACGTGCCAATTTGCACGTCAGCCGGATTCTCGCAGTTAATGTAGATGTGCCAAGTTAACCCATTATTGACCATTGGCCACCCACATCAAGATGGATTCAAAGGTGCATCCCAATCAGCCTCGAGGTGCTTCATTATGAAGAGTTACCATGGTGACAGGTCCCCATTTGAGTTGGTAGAGTTGCATTGAGGCTTGGATTTTTGTGTACATTCCGTTGACGCAATCAAAAGCAAATACCACATCGGCAATCGTGTGCATGTGATTGCATTGGGAGAGACACTCACGCTTTGCATCTACCAAAAATAACCCAGAGCTTCTTGACCCTACCCAAATTGGGCATATCTAGCAATCAATGCATTCAAAGAGACGGCATCCTATATAGGAAGCTCTCTCCCACTTTTTGTGCTTTATGAAGTGCTTCACATTTGTCATACCTAGAAAGAAGTCAGACATTGCACACACCTAGAATACTTTGTGTGTGTGTGTGAGTGTATGTGTGTGTGTGTGTGTGTGTGTGTGTGTGTGTGAGAGAGAGAGAGAGAGTCACTGCAACATAACTTGAGAGAGAGAGAGAGAGAGAGTGAGAGAGAGAGATTCACTGCAACATAACTTGAGAGAGAGAGAGAGAGAGAGCGAGGGGGGGCGGGGAACGGGAGGTGTGAATCAAAAGACACAGTGGAAACAAAAATACTACAACTATGGAGATCCTCTGAGAATGTAGAAATCAATGCATTCAAAGAGACGGCATCCTATATAGGAAGCTCTCTCCCACTTTTTGTGCTTTATGAAGTGCTTCACATTTGTCATACCTAGAAAAAAGTCAGACATTGCACACACCTAGAATACTTTGTGTGTGTGTGTGTATGTGTGTTCATGTGAGTGTGTGTGTGTGTGTGTGTGTGTGTGTGTGTGTGTGAGAGAGAGAGAGAGAGAGAGAGAGAGATAGAGAGAGAGGGAGAGAGAGATTCACTGCAACATTACTTGAGAGAGAGAGAGAGAGGGGGAGAGAGAGAGATTCACTGCAACATAACTTGAGAGAGAGAGAGAGGAGCAACATAACTCTCTCTCTCTCTCTCTCTCTCTCTCTCTCTCTCTCTCTCTCTCTCTCTCTCTCTCTCTCTCATCTAACTGTCTCAATGTTTCTCTTGCTCTACAGCACGAAGGCTTATATGTGCTAATTATGCTCATGCTTCCAAGTTCCAACTCATTAGATGGAATTGATTTAAAGCCCTGCGGCCACCATAACTCTCTGTAGCAGCATTTCCGAAGTGAACAGGTTCAACAAAATTGATTCTCATCTCCTATTTTACATACAATGTCTTCCGGCACTCGCAAGGGTTCTTCTTCTTCAACAAGGTCCACAACCATTGTGAAAAATGATTCAAAATCTCCTAAGTGTGGAGATAGCAACACAACCACCAAACCAACGACATCGGAAACCATGATCATGGCGTACTTGGTATCATTGCAAGAGACCGTAAACAAACAAGGCGAAGACTTACGAGCACTTGCAATGGAGAATGGCACGCTAAGGGTACTTGTGGTTGAGAATGAGAATCTCAAGAGGACACTTGAGATGCAAATAACACGTTTGATGCAACTTGAAGAGGAAGTCAAGGAATGTAAACGCTCTCTTGTGGACTTGAATGCTTTGAAGGAGCGGATGAGCAAAGTAGAGCATGACCATGTATTGAAAGAGGAGAAATTTGACACTATGAGCTGGGATGTATGCGACATGAAAAATGTATGCACAAACAAGTCTTGGGCTGATGTATGTGGTAGCAATGTGGTTTCTAATTCCTCACTCATGCAAGCTATGGTTCAAACAAAGAATGTGGAGAATGTGGATGTGGAGGAGTTGAAGGAACGGGAGCGACGTTCCAAGAACATTGTTATTCGTGGAATTCCCGAAGAGAAGTTAGAGACACCTCCTTCTCTTGCCATTGTTATTGAAGATTTCTTCAAAACCCACTTTGGCATGTCCGGAGTTATGGTCTATGGAGCACATAGAGTGGGGAAGCAAGGAGCTCCTCGCTCGGGAGAACGGCCAATTGTATGCACCATGCCGGATGAGACCAAGCGAAAGATTATCCTTGATAATAGTTGGATCTATTTGAGGGATACAAAATGTTTTGTATGTGAAGATCGCACTATTAAGCAACAAAATATGCGTCGCAAGGCATATGAGGAAAAGAATAATAAAAACAAGGAGATCTCTCATGAAGAAAATGTGCCCAAGGAGGAGGCAAGTCTCTCAAGCAAATAGGGATGCGTGACCTATGAGACCGAGTTACAATTGAAAATATGCTTTTGGAATTGTAATGGATACCCATGGAATGTGGGGGTTGGCATTGATGAACTAACAAGCAAAGCCGTTGTTGTACTTCTTGTTGAAACTTGGGAGCATGATACACAAAGGATTAACGGCTTGGAGGATTACAATGTACATTCATTGATGTAGTCAAAGAATCTCAAGCAACGAAGAGGACAAGGAGGGTTAGCATGTATGGTTAAGAAAGGATTGGAAGATTTTGTATCAATTGTGAAAGATGATAAGTACAAACATTATGTATGGCTGAAAATTATGACACCAAAAAGAGCACCCATTTTTGTAGCCGGTTGCTACATTCCTCATCATGATTCTCCCTTTTATGCTTGCATGGATAGAGATCAACCATTTTCTGATTTGGAAGAGGGCATTGCTTATTTCAAAGGTGAAGGTGATGTTATTGTATTTGGGGATATGAATGCTCGAACAAAAACATTGCAACATGATACTCAACAATTTGATATGCCATACATTTCAAGGGAGTTGGAGGAAGTTCACTTGTATGATCGTACTTCAATGGATGAGAAAGAGCCGTATCACTATGGAAAGTTACTTTTACATATGTGTAATAGCACGGGTATGCTCATTGCCAATGGTGTATCTTTGTGGAGTGGAACCAATGGATTTACATGTAGGAGACATAATGGGGATAGTGTGATTGACTATATGCTACTCTCTGAAGCCATCATGTATTGCATAAAGAGTTTTATGTTTGGTCAATGGACCCCGGAATCCGACCATCGCACCTTATGTATTGACCTTTCATGTGGAGAAGCAACTAAGCATGATAATCTCAGCCAAAGGAAAGAGAAGTTATCACTATGTATGGATTTCAAACGGGCACCAATGTACATTGAAATGGTTGAGCAAAAATTATGGATGACAAATCTTCAATGTGATGCACCATTGGAAACTAAATGGGAAGCTTTCAAGAAAGCTATTTGTTCTTGTGCGGAAGAATGCTTTGCCATAAAGCATCTCCATGGTATCAACAAAGATAGATCACGCAAAAGGTGGTTTGATAAAGAATGTCAAGATGCTCGAAAGTCCTTGATAAAGCTTGATGCAACTATGGACAAAGACAACTATCAAAGTCATTTGCATACATACAAGGCATTGATTCAAAAGAAGAGAAGAATATGGGAAGTAAAGCAACAAGAATTTCAAGTCCAAGAAAAGGCACATGCATGTGGAAGATTTTGGAGAAACTTGAGAGGCAAGCGGGTTGATAATTTTGGTAACTTGAGTCTAGTGGATATGTACACACATTGTAGGCAATTATATGAGCAAGAAAATACTGAAAAAATGCCATTTTATGGTTCACTCCCATGTATGCCGTCTTTTTTTACTATTGAGGATGTATGCGGTGGGCTTGAAAAGTTGGCCACTCGCAAAGCGGGAGATCTTCAAGGTATCAAGCCGGAGATGATCAAATGGACAGGAGATTTTACCCATGAGTGGATGTGTGATATGTTCAACCTTGCACTTCAACATGGTATGCCTTATGATTGGAGTACTAATTGGGTTAAGCCTTTGCATAAAGGAGGGGATGTAAAGAATGTAAGCAACTACCGGACTATAATGATCGGGTCTCTTATGGCAAAGTTGTTTGGGTGCATAATGGAGATGAAATTGAGTGATTGGGCTGAAGAGAATGACAAGCATGCAAAGGGACAAGCGGGTTTTCGTCGATGCCATAGCACCATTGATCATCTTGTCACTCTTCGTGTTCTCATGGAGGAAAGTCGGTTGAAAGGCAAGCGATTGTATTGTTGTTTTGTGGACTTTAAGAAAGCCTTTGATATGATTCCACATAACAATTTGTGGAGAAGGATGGAAGAACTCCAAGTGCCAAGTGAGTTTATGCTTGCGGTTTCTCGAATCTATGAGAAGGTGATTTGTCAATTGCGCATGGGAAGAGAAATTTCAGAAATTTTTGTAAGCACTATTGGGGTTAAACAAGGATGTCCATTGTCACCAACTCTCTTTGGTCTATGCATCGATCAATTGGAACAAATGGTACTTGACTTTATGCAAGAAGAAGGCATTGAAGAGGTCACTATTTGCAATGCGGTAATCATGCTTTTGTTGTATGCGGATGATGTATTGCTTCTAGCACACACTTTAGAAGATGCACAAAAGCTTATGGTTGTCCTTGAGAACTTTTGCTTGCATAGTGGGCTGATTGTAAATGAATCCAAAACAAAGGTTATGCTTGTGAAAACCAACCATAAGGAGAAGCCATGCATTGTGTACAACAACGAGACACTTGAAGTTGTTGAGAGCTTTAAGTACCTTGGCCTTGAGGTTCCATCCAATCACAAGTGGCATGAATGTGCTATGCGTCGTTTGGAAGCGGGAAAGAGACCATATTATGCATTTGAGAACATGTGTAATGCGGGAAACATCAAGTGTTGGGTTCTGAAGAAGTATCTTTTTGATGCATTGGTGACACCGGTTCTTCTTTATGGAGTTGAAGTGTGGGGCGGGAGCATCTCAAAGTCTACTTGGAAAGAGTTTGAGAATGTCCAAAAGTGTTTTCTTACAAACTTTCTCCAAGCTAAGACACAAACACCATATATGCTCCTACTTCTTGAGTCGGGATCTCTTCCAATTGAGGTTATGGGCATGGAAAGGGTTGTGGAGTACATGATAAAGATGCGTCAAAACCCCTCACATCGACTTCCTACAATTGCATGGAAAGCAAGCAAAAAAGTTCAAAAGACGCATAAAAGCAAGATCTTGAGCACGGGATGGATGCAAGACATAAAGAAGTGGTTTGGGAGATGGGATGCATTACACTTGGTACATGATGCTTCAATTGACTCTCAAGCGAATGAAGCTTTTCTACAACGCCAATGTATTACGGCTTGGGAGAAATCCGGTGGGTCACGCTTCATACATTACACCACCTATATTGCCCCCAACTACAAAACCATGTTCTTCGCTGAGAGAGGGAACCGTACTCACACTTACATGCTTGAGACTATTCCCTTGTCCACGATATGCACTATCGCAACAATTCGGCTTAGCTCCCATTTCCTTCGATGCGAGATAGGGCGTTGGGGCAATGGACAAGAGTCAAATCGATTGTGCACATTATGCTCACTGCAAGTTCGAGAGTCTGAGTACCACACACTACTAGAGTGCTCAGCTTTTGATCACATCCGAACTTGCTTCTCTCACATTTTCAGCCATAACTTAGACCTACACACTTTCCTCTCCCAGCCAAAGTGTGGGCTCTCCATTGCGACTCTCATCACTACAATTTTGGAGCATCGAGAGTCACTCATCAGCCATACACATACTACATCACATGTAACTTTGGTCCCATAGGTCATATTTGACCTCCGAGGACGATAATAAAATCTCTCTCTCTCTCTCTCTCTCTCTCTCTCTCTCTCTCTCTCTCCCCCCCCCCCCCCCCCCCCCCATGCCAAATGTTGTGCATTTCGGAAGGCACAAAAAGTGCTTCAGAAGCTTCCTTTGTAGGATGTCGTCTCTTGGAATGCACTGATTGTGGGATATGCCTAATTTGGTTAGGGCCAAGAGAGCGGCTGCCCCACCTAATGCTTCTTGTCCATCAGCTCCATCCGTCTCTCTCTCTCTCTCTCTCTCTCTCTCTCTCTCTCTCTCTCTCTCTCTCTCTCTCTCTCTCTCTCTCTCTCTCCTCCCCTACTCATGTGTGGGCATATCCCACAATGAGTGCACTCCAAGAGACGACATCCCATAGATTAAGCTCATTGAAAGCACATTTTGTGCTTTATAAAGTGCATGGCATTTGGCATACATGTCGACTAAGGCAATGCTAGAATTCAAGGTTTTTACACTAAATTTCTCTACAGGTTTCTCAAGTTCAAATTTAAAATTTAAAGGTAAATACCAAAATGTGTAAGTGGGATTACATTAAACCTAGGTTTTTTCTAGCTCTGCGAGCCCCACCATCATCACAGCTCATTGAAAGCACTTTTTGTGCTTTATGAAGTGCTTTATGAAATGCTAGGGTTCAAGATTCGAGAAAAATCATTTTTTTAAACATAGAAATTGCTTCCCTTGAATTTGCTAAGGGAAAATTTTAGAAAATTAGGCTATCATTTGAGTTTTTACACTATTTTTCTATATTTCGGGGCGGAATTTCTCCTTTTTCCCTTGCGTTCAATCGGCATTTTTGAAATTGAAAACCGCACGATATTAAGGTGACTCCGACCGAGACACACACACACAAAGGCTCTCTCTCTCTCTCTCTCTCTCTCTCTCTCTCTCTCTCTCTCTCTCTCTCTCTCTCTCTCTCTCTCTCTCTCTCTCTCTCTCTCCCCCCCCCCCTACTCGTGTGTAGGCATATCCCACAATGTGTGCACTCCAAGAGACGACATCCCATAGTGTAAGCTCATTGAAAGCACATTTTGTGCTTTATGAAGTGCATGGCATTTGGCATACATGTCGACCAAGGCAATGCTAGAATTCAAGGTTTTTACACTAAATTTCTCTACAGGTTGTCGGTTTTCTCAAGTTCAAATTTAAAATTTAAAGGTAAATACCAAAATTTGTAAGTGAGATTACATTAAACCTAGATTTTTTTTAGCTCTACGAGTCCCACCACCATCAGAGCTCCGTATCAATGCAAAATAGCGCATATAAGCTCCTCTCCCGCCCTGTTTATGTGTCTGCCGATCCGTCGATAATGAGCTGTAGAGCAATGCCTCAATTCCTCCTCCTCCTGGATTTTGAAACTGAGTTTGCCATGTGTTTTCTTGGATTCAAGCCTAGCTCACCCCCGTCAGGACATTTGTCGTTTTGTTAAGCTTGGTCGTACGACCTGCCTAAAGGTGCACAGAGAGAGAGAGAGAGAGAGAGAGAGAGAGAGAGAGAGAGAGAGAGAGAGAGAGAGAGAGAGAGAGAGAGAGAGAGAGAGAGAGAGAGAGAGAGGATCTGTTGGCCGTGCGACCCTTAAGCTGAAACACATTTTTCCCGAACACTGACTCACAGTCACCTAGTGTTCGGTGGTAGATGTTCCAATCTGCGAGTGAGGTACACTTTAATTTATTTGGCTTGTTGTGCAGTGCTTAGCCCTACTCACATAGGGCCTTGATCCAATTTAAAACTCAAATGATAGCCTAATTTTCTAAAATTTTCTCTATTTCGGGGCGGAATTTCTCCTTTTCCCCTTGCGCTCAAGCGGCTTTTGGAAATTGAAAACAACACGATATTAAGTTGAAACACATTTTTCCCGAACGCTGACTCACAGTCTCAATCTCACATGGAGAGGAGGGGCATAAAATGAAACGAAATGAAATGTTATATTAAACGTCTTCAAAGGGCCAAGGTCTATGAGACCAAACATTACTTTTGAAGACCTATTTTTTGTAGCTGTTGGTAGACTTTGGAAAACCAAGCACTAAATGGAGGGAATTCCAACCTAAAATTTTAGCATTGCAAAAAGTGTAGCTCACACCACCAAGAGGTCTTTCAGGTGATATCCACTGCCATATCTCAAACCCTCAACTGTTAAGAGTGTCCTATTGTTCTAAGAGTGTCACCTAGTGTCTGGTGGTATAGAGTGCACTCAAGATGTTGTGAGCGCTTATCTCAAACCCTCAACTGTTAAGAGTGTCCTATTGTCCTAAGAGTGTCACCTAGTGTCCGGTGGTAGCTGTTCCAATCTGTGAGTGAGGTACACTTTAGTTTATTTTGGTTGTTGTGCAGTGCTTAACCCTACTCACATAGGGCTCTGATCCAGTTTAAAACTCAAATGATAGCCTAATTTTCTAAAATTTTCTCTATTTCGGGGTGGAATTTCTCCTTTTCCCCTTGCGCTCAAGCGGCATTTTGGAAATTGAAAATAGCACGATATTAAGTTGAAACACATTTTTCCCAAACACTGACTCACAGTATCAATCGCACATGGAGAGGAGGGAGATGAAATGAAAAAAAATCAAATGTTATATTAAACGTCTTCAAAGAGCCAAGGTCTATGAAAGCCCGCAGAGATGACGATGGCGCTGCTGCAGTAGCCGGGAGGAGGATGGCGATCCCGCGTGCACTGCTGCAGTAGCCGGCTCAGATGGCGATGAGCCCACAGAAATGACAATGGCAATGAGTAGCAATGATAGCCCGGCACTGCTACAGAGGCGGGAGGAGGATGGCGTGCGCTACTACAGTAGCCGGGAGGATGAAGGAAGGCTGCAATGGTGAGCCTGCTTGAGAGTCGGTGGTCAACACTGCGCCATGCTGAGAGCCGTGAGGGGCGGGTGTGGGGGCATGAGGTTCTGTGGTCACTGTTGCATGCGGAACATCCTCGGGCATTGATGACGATAACTCACAGTCTCACTCTCACGTGGAGAGGAGGGAGATGAAATGAAATGTTATATTAAACGTCTTCGAAGGGCCAAGGTCTATGAGAGCCCGCAGAGATGACGATGGTGATGATGCAGTAGCCGGGAGGAGGATGGCGAGCCCGCGTGCGCTGCTGCAGTAGCAGGGAGGAGAAAGGAAGGCTGCAATGGCGAGCTTGCATGAGAGTCGGTGGTCAACATTGTGAGGGACGGGTGTGGGGGCATGAGGTTTGGTGGTCACCGCTGCATGCCGAACATCCTTAGGCATTGATGACGACGATTTTAGTAGATGACGATGCATCCAAACATTGTAGATTGTATCAATTTTGGCCTTCCCAAGACGTTTAATATAACATTTCATTTCATATCTCTCTCTCTCTCTCTCTCTCTCTCTCTCTCTCTCTCTCTCTCTCTCTCTCTCTCTCTCTCTCTCTCTCTCTCTCTCTCACACACACACACACACACACACACACAAATTCATAGACAATCAGGCTTCTTATCAAAACTTGCCAATATCTTTATCTTTGGAGATATTTAATCTCACAGCCAGGGCTATTTTGGTAATTTTGATAATTTTTACCTTGTCTTTTTGTACACAGATAGGATTTTCTTTTCTTTTTGTTCGCTTCATTTCTCTCTCTCTCTCTCTCTCTCTCTCTCTCTCTCTCTCTCTCTCTCTCTCTCTCTCTCTCTCTCTCTCTCTCTCTCTCTCTCTCTCTCTCTCTCTCTCTCTCTCTCTCTCTCTCTCTCTCTCACACACACACACACACACACACACACACACACACACACACACACGGACGTTCAATATAATATTTCAGTTCATTTCTCTCATTTCATTTCATGCCCACTGCCGGCCTGGAGTCATTTCATTTCTCTCTCTCTCTCTCTCTCTCTCTCTCTCTCTCTCTCTCTCTCTCTCTCTCTCTCTCTCTCTCTCTCTCTCTCTCTCTCTCTCTCTCTCTCTCTCTCTCTCTCTCTCTCTCACACACACACACACACACACACACACACACACACACACACACAGATGTTCAATATAACATTTCATTTCATTTCTCTCATTTCATGCCCACTGCTAGCCTGGAGTCATTTCATCTCTCTCTCTCTCTCTCTCTCTCTCTCTCTCTCTCTCTCTCTCTCTCTCTCTCTCTCTCTCTCTCTCTCTCTCTCTCTCTCTCTCTCTCTCTCTCTCACTCACTCACTCACTCACACACACACACACACACACAGAGACGTTCGATATAACATTTCATTTCATGGAATTAAGGGTGCATGGCATGACACAGGGACGCAGTCGCCTCCATGGCATTAAGGGTGCATGGCATGACACAGGGACGCAGTCGCTGGCAAAGCGCAGCTCTCTCTCTCTCTCTCTCTCTCTCTCTCTCTCTCTCTCTCTCTCTCTCTCTCTCTCTCTCTCTCTCTCTCTCTCTCTCTCTCTCTCTCTCATAACGTCGGACAAGTCCTGAGTGCATGACATGACACAGGGATGCAGGAATGACACAGGGTAGGGTTTTAACAAAGCGATCGAGCACGCGCGCGCGAGAGAGAGAGAGAGAGAGAGAGAGAGAGAGAGAGAGAGAGAGAGAGCTACCTGCAGTCACTGGTGAGGAGAAGACGTCCGTGAGGTTAGCCGCAGTCCCCGGGGAGGTCACCTAATAAAAATGTAACCTATCACGTGAGTTCAATAGAAGGGTATTTAAAGTTCTTGAAACTTACAGAAATATATATACAGAAGGGCATTATTTCTTCAAATTTGAAAAAAACTTACAAATTTTAAAAGAAAAGGGTACATTATATTCTGAACAAAATTCACAGATAAGGGGTTTTACAAACATGTCTTGAACGCACGTGATATGGTAGTTTTACACATAGTGAACCCCCCGAGCCGCAGTCACGGCAGGTGTTAGCCGGTAGTGCAGTAGCCGGTGAAGGCAACCGGTGAGGTGAGGAACCGTAGATGTCCGCGAGTTCCGCAGGCGGGGAGGAGTAGCAGCAGTCGGTGAGTAGCTGTAGCAGCGTGGAGAAGTAGCAGTAGCGCTTGGCGATGAGAACATCTCTCTCTCTCTTGAGGATGACGAAGGTGGAGCACGACCTCCCCTCTCTCTCTCTCTCTCTCTCTCTTTCAGAAGACGAAGGTGAGGTGATAAGTAGCAGCATCGGGTGAGTAGCTGTAGCAGCATGGAGTGTAGACAGCTGGATAGTTTACTATGTGGGAACGTCATCTTAGGAGATGGGCAGCGAGTTACTTAATAGTTACTATGGTAATTACTACTATAAACCCTAAGTGTATAAATAGGGCCCATTACATTGTAATCGGGTTGGCAATTGTTATCATTTGGGTTTTGGCTACACTTGTACTTGAGAATCATTGGCAGTATTGTCGGTTGTACTCTCTTTGTAAATCATATTTGCTGTAATCTTTATCTGTAATCCCAATCATGGAAGATATTCCAGTTACACTTACTTCTCATCCAATATTTTGAATCTGAATCTGAACATTAATTCCAGTACATAAGTCTGTTTCTTATTCCAGTATCCAAATTCCAGTTTAGTTTCTGATTTCTGTCCTGTCTACTATCTGAATTCTTCTCACACTAGTAGCTGAAATCTTCTAACACTGGAATTAGCTGTCTCAAGAGATCAGCCCCAATTCCATTTTGGCGATCACGGTGGCTCGAGCTGAAGCTCGTTGTCTGAAAGACTCTTCTCCCAGTTGGAAGTTTTTAGCAATGGCACCTAAATCCAGTCGTGGCCGGAAATCCACCATTCGTGTTGATCCCATTCCAAAGGATTTAGGAAGAGAGTTTGACCCCAAGCAAGAGAAGATGACTGACAATGAGGCTCAAGAGGAGCGTAGTCAGGCTGATGAGGCGCAAGACTCAGAGCACTCCAATCATTCTCGACGCCAACGGGCAGAACGGGAAGCACGGAAAGCCAAGAGTTCCAAGAGTTCTCGGTCCCGGCAAGGGGATGAGGGTACCAACGGAACTAAAGGTAGTCACCGTACTTCTAGCACACAAACCAAAGAAGACACTGACACTGAGACAGAGACAGAGATTGATTGGGATGCTGACACTAACAATTGCAAGAAGACTCCCAAGCGCCATTATGAATCCAAGAAGAGAAGTGACAGAATTAGTGGTAATCGAAATGATTACACAGCTTCCCTGAAAATTTCTTTTCCAATATTCAAGGGAGGTAAGAAGGATGATCCAGACGTTCACATACAAGCTTTCAAGCAGTATGCTGAACTGAAAGATATTGATAAAGATGATTGGGGGGAATATTTTCCACAAACCTTGAAGGAGGCAGCGAGGAAATGGTATTACCATTACCCTGCCTACCAGCTCAAATCATACAACAAATTGCTTAAAGCCTTCAGGTTGGAATATTCCGACAACAGAGGGGATGAAGATATTCTCTGTGAACTAGATAAGATCAAACAGAGAAATTTATCAGTCCGCAGTTATGTGGAAAAGATCAAGGAGCTAACCAGGCAGTTACAGGAACCGCCATCTGAGAAGAGGTTGAGGGCATGGTTTCTGAATGGGTTCAAAAGCAAAAAGCTTAGGGAACAAGAGGTACCAGCCCCTACCAAGAAATTCAATGATCTGGTCCAAAGGGCATTAAAGCTGGAACGGCAGGCCAAGAAGGAAAAGAGCCACAAGAAGCGAAGGACCAGTAGCAGTAGCTCTGTTACTGAAAATTTTGATTCCAATGAGGTGTCCAGTAGCTCCGAGAGCAGCTCTAATGAACGAGCCAAGGAGAATTCAAAGAAGGGATCTTGCAAGAAAATTGAAGAAATGGCTAGACAAATTGCCAAAATTAGCCACACAAGACAGTCGGTTCGAAAGATGGAGACTTGGTGTTCGAAATGCAAATCCAAGGACCATATCTCCAATGAATGTCCACAATGTACCTATTGTAAGGCTTTTGGTCATCTATGGAACAATTGTGGCATCAGGATCCACCACTTTAAGAAAGGCAAAGATCTGTCAGTGGTTGCCTACACTGAACCAGTGAAGGTCGAACCAGTCAAAGTAGCTCAAGAGGAGAGACCAGGGACCAGTAGTACTGGTCAGGGACGTGGCCGACTCCAACCAGGTATAGGTAGAGGCAAAGGATGTGGCAACTTCCAGAAAAGGAGCATGAATTGATACACTTGTGGGAAGTATGTCCATTTTGCAGCCCAATGCCCAGATGCACCTGCAACTACTACTACTGAGGCTAAGGCACCAGAGACAGTCCCAATAACGGTAGTTACTAGAAGCAAGGGTGTAGTCATTGAACAAATTCTAGACACTTCAAAAGCACCAGTCAATCCTACCAGCAGCAAGTGGGCTCAACAAAAAGAAATTTGGAAGGCCAAAGGTAAAGAGAAGGTGGTAGATGAGTGGCAAGAGCAGAGGGAACTAGCGGCTAAAATCACGGAGGATTTAGCCAAGAAGCTGCCAGAGCAGCTAGAAAGTTCTGAAGCTAGAGTCATTCAGAGGATACCAACCCAATCGACAAATAAAGATCAGGCAGTACCGGCCATAATTGAGACCCTGCTGGCTGCGGTACATGGACTAGTTGATGAACTGAGAGTTGATGGAAAGAGTGGAAGCACTGCAAAAGAGGAATGGCAGTGTGAAGATACCAGTTCTTCAAGCTCTGAGAATCAGTCTGACCAAGAAAGAGAAGAAATTCATGTGAAAATTTGTGATAGAATTCAGAAGCTGATTGTAGAGCTGGAGGATATCTGAAAAACCTTGCCTGAAGTGGCCAACTTTATCAGACAGTGCAGGAAAGCTGAGGCGGAGGCTAGAACAGTGGACTTGACGACCGTCCGAGATGATGAAGTTCCACTTATTTAGGTGGACTACAAAGTTAGGAAGCAGTGGGAACCTCTCTCAAGTGTTATCTTGGATGGAGGAGCAGGAGTCAACATAATGGAAGTTCATCTCCAGCAGAGAATGGGTATCACTAATATGAAACTAGCACCATTCAAAGTACGAATGGCAGATCATAGAGTGGGACAGGCGACGGGTATGATTAAAAATATGCAGATAAGAGTTGGGAGGGAGAAATTCAAAACCAGTTTCTTAGTTCTAGATGTGCAAGGGGCATATGGGATGCTACTAGGGCACCCATGGTTGAGAACAGCACATGTTGTTCATGACTTTGCTGGCGGCCATGAACATATTTCCTTTGGCAGAGATTGACTTGAATGCAGTCTTGCTGAATAAAGAGCAGACTGACAAGCAGAAACGACAATTCCCTGATCAGTGTACTGAAGTCAACACAGGGGAAAGAACAGTTCAGCTCACTGAAAGGATGGTGGAACCAATTGATACTAGTATAGTAGAGGAACCAATACGTTCTGAAGAGTACCCAGTGGATCATAATACTGATTCAAAAATGAATGGACCATCCTGGGATTACGCTGAAGAGTCGACCAAACGAAAAGGAGGTGGGTCTAATTGGTTGCTTCTAGACAACCAAGAAGTGGAAGAGTGGAACCTAGGATCAGAGGATAATCCTAGGATGATCAAGGTCAACAAGCACCTCAACCCGGCAATGAAGGAGAAGGCACGTAAGATGTTCTAGAACTATAAAGATGTGTTTGCCGGGGAACATACAGATCTGAAGGGAGTGGATCCTGAAGTATGTTAGCATGGAATACTGCTGAAGCCAGATGCTAGGCTAGTACGACTGCAAAGATACCGGATGAACCCCAACTATGCAAAGAAGGTCAAGGAGGAGATTGATAATCTTCTCAAGGCTGGGTTCATCACAGAGGTGGCAAGTAGCGATTGGCTATTTCCCATAGTCTTCGTTCCCAAGAAGAATGGAAAATTGAGAGTTTGTGTCGACTATAGGAAACTAAACGCCCAAACTATCAAAGATCCATTTCCCTTGCTTTTTACTGACATGTTGCTTGATGAGATCGCAGGATATGAAATGTATAGCTTCATGGATGGTTATAGTGGCTATAACCAATTATAGATCACTCCTGAAGATAGAGCCAAGACCACTTTCATCACTGAGTGGGGAGCTTTCATGTATCTGGTGATGCCTTTTGGCCTGTGCAATGCACCAGCTACCTTTCAGCGGTGTATGATGGAGATGTTTAATGAATTCCTTCATCGGTTCCTCGCCATTTTCATGGATGAATTTACTGTCTATTCAGATGAGGAACAACACCTACTATTCCTAGAAATATTTCTCAAACGCTGTCAGGAGAAGCGGATTTGTTTGAATCCATTCAAATCTGTTTTTCTAGTCTGGAAGGGATAGCTACTGGGACATGTGGTTTCCCGAAATGGAATAGAGACGGCCAATGACAAAATTCAGTGTGTTCAGCAAGCTAAAGCACCCAGAACTGCTTCAGAGTTGAGCTCTTTCTTGGGCTATGTGAATTTCTATTGAAGATTTGTACATAAGTTTGCTTCTCAAGCAATACCACTATATGATCTTACAAAGAAGACCAGTAAGTTCAACTGGACTCCTGAATGTGAGGAGAGCTTCCAGAATCTTAAAAAAGCCATTATCAGTAAACCAGTCCTTAGGTAGCCAAACTGGGATATTATTTTCCATGTACATGTAGATGCTTTGGGATTGGCAATGGGGGCAATATTAGCTCAGCCAAACGGAAGAACTAATTATCCGGTTTATTTTGCCAGTCGCAGATTCAGTCAGGCTGAACAAGGCTATACAACTACTGAGAGAGAAGCCCTTGGAATGGTTTTCAACGCTACAAAGTTCAGGCATTACCTGTTGGGAAAGTTATTCCATTTTTATGTGAACCATCAGGCTCTTCTGTTTCTGATTAATAAAGTCATTATTCAAGGCAGGCTTATAAGATGGATGATGTTCCTAATGGAGTTTGAATTCAAAATTTTCCATAAGCCTGGCAAAAACCATTGTGGAGCTGATTTTCTCTCAAGAAGTACGGAAGGTTATTCAGAATCACCCTTGAGAGATGAACCAGTGGACGCTGACTTATTTCAGTTAGAGGCAGAAGAATCAGTTGATCTTGAATGGTACGATATTTATCAATTTCTTTCCCAAGGTGCCTTTCCAGAGGATTGGAAGCAGAACCAGAAGAAAGCTCAGATCATAAAAAGATTGAAATTTACTATCATCGGAGGATTACTTTATCGACTGGGTGTTGATGGTATACTTCGACGTTGTGTCCATATGGAAGGAAGAATGCAAGTGATTTCAGAAGCGCATAATGGTTAATCTGGTGGACACTTTTCTAATGAAGTAACCTACAAGAAGATTCTGCAAGCTGGTCTGTGGTGGCAAACATTGATTGCTGATGTCAGAAGTTTTTGTAAAACTTGTGACATATGCCAAAGAATGGGTCGACCAACAGTTGCAGATATGACTCCTTTGATGCCAGTACAACCACTGGGAGTGTTCATGAAATGGGGACTAGATGTTATGGGCTCTTTAATAAGGTTACCCCCAGTAAGAACAAGTACATAGTAATGGCTACTTGTTATGTAACCAAGTGGGTTGAAGCTAAGGCTCTTCCTGACAACACAACCAAGTCAATTGCAAGGTTTCTATTTGAGAATATTTTCTGCCGATATGGATGTCCAGTAGAGATTGTGTCAGATCAAGGAACACATTTATCAATGACACTATGGAAATCCTATTGGATATGCTTTTAGTCAAGCATCGGAAATCCTATGGATATGCTTTCAGTCAAGCATCGGAAATCTACTCCTTACTATCCAAGATGCAATGGACATGCTGAAAGTAGCAACAACTCAATAAAGACTATTCTCACTAAGGTGGTGCAAAAGAAACCAGACCAGTGGGATTTGAAACTCCAGACTGCTCTATGGGCTTATAGGATAGCTTATAAGGTCACTACTGGAATGACACCATTTAGAATGGTGTATGGCACTGAAGCTGTGGTTCCTATGGAGTTTGTGATCCCAAGTCTGAGAATGGCTGTGAAGTATGGCTTAGACTTCAACCACAATCTTAAACAACGGCTAGATGAGCTGATGCAATTAGTTGAACTCAGGCAATGAGCTATGTTGGAACAAGAAATTGTTCAACAACGAAGGAAGCACTGGCATGATCGCCGAAATAAATTTTGGGAATTTCAAAAAGGAGATTTGGTGCTTCTATATCAGTCTAGATTGGGTCCAAAGAAGCCAAACTTGAAGATTGCCTGGGCAGGACCATTTGACATAGACTGGGCCTTGTCCAATGGCACAGTCAGACTAAAAGATTTATCTGGATTATTGTTTCCATGAGTATATAATGGTGCAAAATCAAGCTTTATTATTCAGAGGCTGGAGAAAATGGGCAAGAACAAAATACTAAGGAGCTGGGACTTGCTGATCAAGAGATACCAGAATCAGATATTTTTGGGCTTTTTCATGTGCAACCAGTTCCAATTTCAGAACCAATACCAGAAGAACCAGATCAGACTGATCTTAGAATCAGTACCAGTATGATCGAGCTAGACTAGAAACCAGTCCTGTATCAGTGGGGACACACTTTTTAATTTTTAAGCGCCCAACGGTCAGATGGCACGCCAGTAGTAATCATTTATTGGATGGGTCACAGTCTTGTTCAATGCATGTCTTCCACGACAGCAGCGATGCACACAAGTCTAGGAACGGCGATGGTGGAGCTTTTATGGTGCGAACACGTATAACAGCCAGGAGAGTTGGCATTTTTTCTCACAAATCCCCTGCACGACACTTTCGTCCTGTTAATCATTCCCCATCCCCAAGCTCCGATGTTTATTTGCTACAACCGCAAACCTCGACCTCTGAAGAGACAGTTAACTGTTAGCTAGCCTTGCGAGCGACACCAGGGCGCGGTTTTGAAACGTCAAGTAAGTCTTCTTCTCCTTCGCCTATTTCATCGTCTTCACAGTGTATGGGTAGAAGGAAACGCTCAGAAAAGATGCAGGAGTCTCTTGAGGAGACCCAAGCCATAGTTGTTGCTGCAAAGTCAAGCCTTCCCATCATACCGTACAGTAAAATCCAGCCTTATGTATTCATTGACCAAGCAATGACTCTGCTACAACTATGGGATATCCGAGTTGTGTTGCAAGCTACAAGAATTTCTTTTGACGCAGACATCATCAAGAAAGTTCTTGATTCTTTCGACGCTGAAGATAGCAGTGCCATGGTAAATGGTACAAAGATGTCGGTGACATCAGAGACCATAGGTTTTGCATTCAGAATGCCCAACGAGCCCAAACCATCTGTGGCAACTCCACAACAGATAAGTATAGCCCTGAAGGAGGATGAAGCGGCTAAACATAAGCACAAGGAAAGTGGTCAAGGTGTTCCAGTAGCAGGACTGGAAGCTTCCATTGCTTACAGGTTTGTAGCTGAAGCAGTAATCCTTAAGAACAACCCAACATATGTATCCGAGAAACTTTTTGCTATGCTATTGGCCAAGATATTGGATCCAAAGGTTCATATTAACCTTTGTCAAATCCTGTCATACAATGTGCTCCAGTAAACTGCCAAGCTAAAATCCCAAAATGTTTTTAAAGCTTGGTATGTTTGGCAATTTCTGTATTGGGCCACTGCTGCAGATGCTCATGAGCAGGTAAAAAAGGCTTGGAGTGAGAAGCCGATTTCTGAGCCCAAGAACATTGAGCTGTCCTCAGACGACGAAGCAACGGACAGTCAGACTACTTCAACATACCTGAAAAGGAAAGCAACTGAAGAACAGGCTGGCAATTCAAAGAAGCCAAAGATTACACTGACAAAGAGCACTGCGTTTTTGAGGCAGATAGAAAGCCAAGTCAAGACAGTGAATACTGAGAAAGCTATAGTGAGCGAAACAGAGAATCAACCTGCTCAGAAGACTTTGCCTAGCCAGTCAGTAGGACAAAGTGCAGTTGCTATTGGTTCTGGAAAAGGCCAAGGCAGCAACTTTTGAGAAGATAGCAGACCAGTCAGTGGACAAAGGCTAGGGCCACATGGACAAAGGCAAAGGCCCAGCTTCTTTGACTCTACCAGGGGGAGTTTCTACTCCAAATACTGAAGACATTCTGCACCTGGTGAAACATGACAAGTTGCAGCAAATGCAGACCCATCAATTGAAAGGGCATCTTTTGCTACGCAAAGTTGATTATGCAACTTTACCTTACATGGCTCCAGTGACAATATATGAGCCTACTGATTCTGATCCAGCTACAGTTAAGGACAGATGTTCAGTTCTCATATAGTCTTCTTGGAATACTATTGTCAGTTGTATGGGACAACTGGTGGAGGCTGCTGGGTCAGAAGATGAAGTGAAAAAGCTTAAAGCTGATTTGAAGGAGGTTGAAGATCAGATTCAAAAGCTCTAGAAAGCACGAGACGAGCAGAACATAAAACACAGGGTACTGGAAGCTCATTCAGAAAGTGTTAATGAGTTATTAAACAAGAAGCTAGCTAAGGCTGAATCTGAGATAATGATCATCAAGAATCAACGGAATGAAGCACTAAGAGCTACAAAACGGGGTGAAACAATGCTCAAAATGAAGCAGGTGGAATTCAACTTCCTGCTCATTCGCCGTACAGCTCTGAAAGCTTCTCTTACTGAAAGATACATTTATAACAGCTTGGATGAAATTCTAAATCCAACAAGCAATGTTGTTTTTTATTAGAGAATTTGAAGTCCTTGATGGAAAGTATGCAGAGTGATTTGCAGGACAAAGTGATTGAGTATAATACTTCTTTGATGAATCAAGCCATATTGGATTATATTGAGCAGTAGACTTCTCCGGATGAAGTAGAAGAAGACAAGGATGATGAGGCTGATAAGGAGGAGGATGACCAAGAAGAAGGGCATACAAATGATGATGATGATGATGTCCCACCACCATCTCCACCTCCGAGATCTGGTAATGGTGGTACAGGGTCAACTGAAGGAGGCCAGTCACAGCCAGACCAGCCAGACCAGAATGAGGGTCAGCAGGAAGGACATAATGAAGGAAACCAGTCGGGTAATTAGCAGAATGAAGAACAGCATCCCAGTCACACGGGAATTAGCCAGCTGATCAGTCCCAGCTCAGTAGGGATGTTAAAGGGAAAATGAAGGTGCAGGGATGTTGATCATCAACATTCACTGCAGCTTATTACCCTGAACAGGCAATTGAGACATCAACAGGCCTCCATAACCAGACAGTATCTGGAGGATGATGATCTCTTGTCTGATTTGGAATGATTTCAAAGGCTGTATGTTGGAGCTAGGGAAATGGTGGAGCATTGGAAATCAGAAGCTTTCCATGATAAAGAAGCTTGCCATTTACTTGCGCATCCCAGTACAGTCCAACTACTGGAAAGAGTTCCTGAATGGATACTCACTGATGAAGAGAGAGTGACAAACCCACACTTGAAAAGGTAGTCTACTGTAGATTGTCTCTCTCTTGCCCTGGAATTAGAACTTCTGTTGGGAAACAAACCAACTTACAGATGTATGAAGGATGTTAGGGAACAACTAAAGGAAGTTTTGGTGCAAATGCAAACTACCAGAGGAGTTTTGGATCAGAGAGTCAGAGCCATTCTTGAGGACCAGACAGCCACTAGCAAAAGACCTCAGACTAGAATGTCAGTCGGATCACAAGCAACTGCTCTCCGAAAATTGTTCCAGCTAGTGAGAATCACCAGAAAGATGATGCAGCAAGAGAACCAGGCTGTTCTCAATTTTTTAGAATTCGTGCCTGACTCTTCAGTTCTCTTGTATGCCTTTCCAGCAAGAGAGACAGAGCTGCCAAGATTCTTTCCATCATTGTATCCTCAACACCTGGAACCAGTTGATCGCCTTACATACTTCAAGATTACTGATGAGCTTCAGGATTGCTATGAGCGATCGACTGTGGAATGGAAGACTTGGCAAACGCTGTTCAATGATGCTCTCCAAATCAATGATATTCAAGCACTGAAAGAGGAGATGCATAGGATCCGGATGTGTATGGGCCAGTGGAAGATTCAAATCAGAGGCCTGACCAGGATTACTAATCAGCTGCTACAACTTACTGTCGAATCTTCTAAATTGCCTGAAAAGGATATTGCAGCAAAGGCGGGTTTGGCACAACAGTATAGGGAGATGGATGAGATTATTTTTGAAGCTCGAGTCAAAACTAATCAGCCTCTTCCAGAAGGATGGATCCATATGGATTTGCATTGTCATAAGCTGGCCAGAACCAGGATTATCAAGGGCAGGCGTACACTCTATTATCCTGACACCAAAACCTATCATTCCCTCACGCCTTATGAAGTAGAGATGACCACCGAAAGGCGGGATCAGCTTGAGCAGGAGGCCATTTACCGACTGATTCAGAAGGAGAATGCTGGACTGGGACTTCTCAGGCACCCTCCAGGTCAAAGGGCAAACGAAAGACGGTCGAATGGAAGGATACTGGGTAGTTCCATCTCAGAATTTAGTGGCGACTTTTCTTCTTCAGCGAGCAGGTGGAGATGAGAGCTCTACCCTGGCCTTTTCAACTGCCTCTCACAGTCCCTTGGCCTTTTCAGCTGCCTCTTGCAATCTTTGTATGACCACTCTGGCAGTGGTCAAGCCCGATTTCCAACATCAGAACCAGACGGTGGATTTTTCAGTCTCACATCAGAATCAGACAGGGGAATTTTTCAGAAATTTTGGAATCTTGCCAAAATTCAAGAAAGAAGGGAAGGATGTAGACGGCTTGGTAGTCCACTATGTGGGAACGTCCTCTTTGGAGATGGGCAGTGAATTACTTAGTAGCATTAGGGGAATTTGGAGGTCATTTTTGTGCCTTTTAGCGTGTAGATAGAGAGTGGTCTCAACCAATGGTTGAAGAGCTTCTGTTACGGAACCTCTATTTTTGAAAACTCACAAAAAAGCAAATATTCTATCTTTACCGCAACTTTGAGCTAGTAAATAGCAATGTAAACAAGTAAAAGTGCAAAGGCATTCAATAGCTGTCGCTTTTAGAAAGACGTACTTCTCATATTATATTGTTTTCATTTTGCATGTCGCCATCATAAAACAACGTTTGGATTCTATCTCATGATCTTTTCCAGATTTGAACCGTTTTTTGCACATTCTGCTTATTCTTCTCTTGAACTCAGACAAGACTTCTCTGCTCATTTCTTTTTTCACCATGGAATCTTCATCACGATCAAAACGACCAAGAACTTCCATTGAAGCCATTGTCACTTACAACACGACCGATCAAAATGGACAATGGATTCCAATAAATATACACAAAGGAATGTGGATACTGATGCAACAGAACAAGTCTTCCACCAAAAACTCTTTCTTGGCGGGATGGAAGGGTATTATTAAAGATTTCAGCTTTGGCGACAACAAAAAATCAATCAAAGAGGTGATGGTGCAGCATGTGTACATGCATAAAGATCTGCATATTGACTCAGAGAGTTCTGCTTTGCCATTACATAGACCAAAATGTAAGTCTCTTAACTTAAATCCTTATTTGTAATGCATGTTGTATAAGGTTATTTTTTGTAAAGATTTGTATCCTTCAAACATTATGGAATGGCAGCCAGTAGAATGTGCTATAAATATTCTGGATGTGTGTCATGGATCAATTGGTGAAGAAATATACAAGGGAAGGACTAAGGGTTCACTGGCAGAGAATGGAATATTCTTCTTTGACCATTATTATGTTCCACCTAGAAGGACTGGAGAACTTGGAGCCACAACCAAGCTAGACTTTCCTGATTTCAAAAGTGGAGAATGGTCACTCCCTAGCTCAAATACAAGTGAGGGCTACAAGTGCAAACTGTTTTGTGAGATTCAAAAGTGTTTGAAAGAAAACATAGCAAGCAAACAGAGTAGAATTTCTATATTCATGCCATTACAGTTTTTGTAGACTTCTTCTCTAATGCTGAAGTCAAAAAATCTAGAGAAATGTTTTCACTGAAGACTTTAGACTCAGCAAATGTACTTGAATTTGTGGATGAGGGTTGGAACACCAAAACAGTGAATGGAATCACTTGTAATGTGCAAGCTGGCTCAATTGCTTGCAAATACATGATAGGGACACAAAACTTCATTATGTCATTTTATTACAGAAGATGGCACTATGTTGGTGGTCAGCTAACTCCACTTGATCAAGACATGGAGGACTTCATTGACAGCCCAATAGAAGACATTGATATATGGGTAAACAATGAGCATCTGTCAATTGTAAAGATAAGAGGCATGTGTAGCTTACAGCAATTGAGATTGGACCTGCAAAATGATGAAATTGAACTGCCCACAACATTCTGCTTTCAAATAAATGGTGGAAAGGTAGTTGTTATGCCTAAAAGTCTCTTGTTCTCTTATTGGATCTTTATTTAACTTGGACTGTTTTTGTAGGTATCAAAAAGGAATGAAAAGAGGCTACAGTGCAAGGACATCTTGGATGGCATTGTACATTTGGTGCCTTAAACATCCTTCAAGGCAATTTTGTAACACATGACCTGCAAGGATCTTATTTTGTATCACATGACCTGCAAGGATCTTATTTTGTATCACATGATCTAAAAGGATCTTTATTTTGTTATTGAAATGCAGCTTTTCCAAACATCCAATGATTTGATTTTACTTCAATGATTTGATTTTGTAACAGAGTCTTAAAACAAGGTGATCAAAATGTATTCAATTTCAAATATTTGCACTTACATACAAGGGTCCATAAAAGGGCCAATTGGTTACAAGTGGGCTATAGAATAGACAATTGGTTACAAGTGCTATAGAAGAGAATTGGGAAGCTAGATACAAGTGGGCTACAATAAGCTAGAATAGTTTTCTGCTAGGAGTTTTCCTGTCCCTAGGGGACTTCCTTAATGGGGTTGGTGCTTTTGTAGGAGATTTTCTTTTTGAAGTGGGCTCTTTTGTCCTGGGAGATTTTCTTTTTGAAAAGGACTCTTTGGCAGGAGGGCTTGAAGGTTGCTTCCTCTTTCTCTTATCATCCATCTCTTCACTTGCCTTTTCCTGCTCACCACTCTCTTCTTCCTCTTCACTTGCCTTTTCCAGCTTTGCTTTCCCCTTCTCTTCAACATCATCATCTTTAAATACATCTTGCAGTTGTCCATTTGCTTCAATCATATACTTGATAATCCTTGCTCTTGTCAACCATACATGGTTCTCACTATAGCACTCTCTGTTGATCTATACAAGGCAATAGAAAGCAAGTTTTAGGAATAATAAAATGAGAAAAAATATAGCTGCCTAGAAAATATGAAATATGTTATACTTCTATATCCTGATTGTCATTGCAGTATATGAAGTCCAAGAGGATCTTGGCATTTGTCACTACCCTCCATCCACATGAATGGCTTTCAGGCTGGATTGGAACCTGCAATTCATTACATGTATTTATGGGAAAAAAATCTTTGACGATAATCCATTGAAGTGAACAAAGCATAAAGAATTCCAACCTTCACAACTGAAAATTGGATTTCATTCAGCATCTTTGGCATGGGTGAACAATTCTCCAGTGTCTCTATAAATCTTGTAGGAGCACTATCCAAAATTCTTTATAAATGAGGTTCTTCTTTACTAAAAGTATGTGCTTGTGGTTTACAAAATGTGTCTGCTGCTATACTTACAATTTTGCTTGACCATGTACTCCAGCAAGAGAATTGACAAAGTAGCATTTTCTTTTCACAATATCAATTGCAATTAAAATCCAATGTGAGCTATAAAAATAAGCCTCTATTAGCCTTCTAACATGAATTAGTAAATTCTCTTCACAAGGTGTAGGTAGGAAACTTACCTCTCATGATAAGGAATCAAGAAAATTTCATAGATTCCCAAGTCCACATGAGTCAAACACTTTGTGAGCTCTCTAATGTTTGTCTCTGTCCTGAGAAAGTGGGAGATAGAAGGGTCTAAAAATTCCACCTTTTGTTGAAGGTCTGGCTCATATGTATGCATCATTAACCTGGTACAAGATATTGTTATATAAAGAGTTCTTGCTATAAACAAAAATGCAGAGGAAAACAAAAACGATCTGAGGCATGTGATAAGGAGTGGAGAATTGATCTCCTTGGTCCAGTCCTTCAGAATTTCCAAGGTCTCAGAGTCAAGTGAATTGTAATCCTCCCTAGGATCCTCCTCACTGAATAGAGTGACAACAAAACTCAGTAGGATTGACACTCCTCAAGAGGGGCACTAGCTGACATTCCAACAGGTCAAGCTCCTTTCTCTCTGCAATTTCCTTGTCTTCCTTGGCTCTCTTTTTCCTTTCCTTTTCCTCTTCTTCAGTACTATCAACAACTCCTACTTCAGGCTCCTTGGGCTTCCTCCATGGAGGAATGTTGAGAATATTGAATGCCTTAATATCATGCATAGGGACAATCTCCAAAAATTTTGAAAACCTGTATCTCAGCCTCCTAAGAGTGATCATGTCTTTGTCCATCAAAGTAACCCTATGGGCATGAGCTGCACAGATATAGGCATCTTGGAAAAGCTCAATCATAAAGTCCTCAGAAGCCTCCTGGATACATGCCAATGCAGTTCTAGTCCACCTCATGTCAATCTTGTACTCCTCTGCAACTTGTCTGCACAGTCTCTGGAAAGGTAGTTTGGGAATTGCAAGATTGATGGCCTTCCTTATCTCTCTTAGACATTTGACCCCCTGCTTGAACTTTCTCTTTGTAAGGAGAGGCTTAAGCTGCAGAGGCTTGGAAGCTTTCCTCTGATGTGTAGCTTTCCTTTTGCTTGGTTTAGGGTCAGGTAGAGAAGAATCCTTCCTCTGAGATGTGCTCTTTTTTGTGCCAGCAGAGGTTGGTTTGCCAGGAACTTTGGAAGTGGATGGTTGGTTTGGTAAAGTACCAGCTGAAGCTTTGCTAGGCTGAGGAACTTCTTCTTCATCTTTGGATAGAGGCTCCTCAACCTTCCTTGCAGTTTTCTTGGTCCTTGCCATCTTCAAAAGGAATAGGAATCATTGCCGCACAACAAACAACAAACATTAGTAAAAAAAGTAAAAGATGTATATATAATTTTTACTATTACTTTCACAAAGCACAATAGAAAAGCCTCTGGCCGTGTTGGCAATGGTTGGTGACACCCCGTGCGCGATAACAATAGCAGTGGAAGCTTTCAGCGTCCAAGCGGCTCGCGCACGGAGTGACAAGCGGTAGACATACAAACACATGCATACAAACACATGGTAAACTACTTCTTGTGGACTTAGTGGCACACATTGCATGTGACACCCCGTACGCAAAATGACGAAGGGACCAATGTCTTCACACTCACGCAGATTGCGCACGGGGTGACGGTCAAAGCGCTAGAAGAATTGGGTTGTGGAAGCGCAAGAACTGGGTAAAACCTCCTTCCAAATGCACTTGATTTGGGTTTTGAGGAGATTATTGGGCTTGTATAGGGCGCTATGCGCAAGTCCCTATGCGCACTACTCCTCCCTAGGCGCATACTAGCCGTTGGGCACACACTTCGAGGCGGCAACCACTTTGCACACCCCTCGAGGCGGCATTTTTGGCCATAAAAACAACCTACCCAACCCGCTTTTTCGCTTATTGTGGTTCACAAGGCTTAGAAATAAAGCCTCCAACCCTCCAAGCGGCACCCCGCGACACCCCGTGCACAATTTTTGAAGCTGTCGACCTCTTCCTAGCAATTGGATTTTGCGTACCAAGTGTCACGCCGTGCGCGTATTTAGTGAGTGCCGACTTTCTCCTAACCCTCACAGCTCGCGTAGCACGTGACAAACTTAGCAAGTGACACAATTTGATATAATTCTTTCTTGCTTGCTTAGATTTACAACTTGCATACTTGTTTATAAACCATTATTAGTTTTTTCTATTATGAAGGAAGGGTGGTTTATTTATATATTTTATTCATAGAAGAAATTTACACACCATGTCATGTCTATTTCTTAATGTCTTGATGGACTTCTCTTTTCTCTTTCTCAGACATTTGTGGATTGTCATAATGGATACAGAGGATATACAAGAGACCGCTGATGACAGGCTGATGTATTTTCTTTACAAAGTTAATGAACTTACAAGATTTCAAAGTGTCAAAGAGATTTTTAATGCTGCCTTTGATCTTCAAGTACTTGTGGATAGCTTCTCCACACAAATTAGTGACTTGAAAGAGATATATACAGCATTGACCAGAGATCACAGGCTTGACAATCTTGTTCATTTTGTTGATATATGCAAAGCAGGTAGCTTGTCAAGGACAGGTATTGCAAAGAAGTGGTCAAGCCTTCATCCAGACTGGAAAAAGATCATAAAGCCTTGCAAATTTCATGATAATATGCATTGCCAGTTGGTAGAGTATGACCTTGGACTTATCATTTTCTTCAGTGTACTCCCAACACCAGAGGGCAAAGAGATTCCAAAGCAGATTTCTCAGGCTGAGGAGGACCAGGAGGAAGAGGAGATAGAGATGGAGTTCCATGAAGAGGAAGAGAAACTACAAAGCACTGAGATGCTGGACATTGCAAAATTTAAAGCAGAAAAAATCACTAAAGTGGAGAATGTTGACATTGAGGATGAAGATGTTGATCCTTTGCATTGCACAGCAACATTTCCCACATACAAAGTTAACAAAAAGGAATATGTTTTGCTGAATGACATTCAGCATCTTTTTGATCTAAGGGAAGATTATGCTTTGGCAGTTTTGGCTGAGTGGGGATCTAATTGTTGAGATGTCGAGCTCTACACCTTGAGCTGGCATCCACTACGGGTCTTGGCCGCTTACGGAATTTACTCACTGGCGCGTTAGGTGACCAACACGGAGGATCTCTGCCAGTGATTCTACAGCTAGACTACACATATAGTGCCAGCCTAGTACGCTTCTAGCGATTTCACACTTAGTGACCGCATGTACATATGTGCTACTTTTCAACTTTAGCACTTAGTCATTTTGTACTCTCTTTTCTGTGAAGAAGAAGAAGAAGCTTTCCATCTCTGTGTGCTTTGTGCTTGTCTTGTGTAGCTCTCTTGCATCCTCATTCTTTACATGGTATCAGAGCCTGGTGCAGGCAAGAGAGGCTAAGAGAGCAAGAGCATCACAATCCCTTCGTTCGCAACCCACGACCAGATGCCGCACAAGTTTAGGGGTTTTTCGCACAAGTTTCTGAACACGTCTCTAAAGTGCAGTATACAGAGATTTATTGTACAAGTACAGTGGTTGTATGTACGCTTGATTGTGGACACTCGTTGAGTGTAGAAAGCATTACAGGTACCACGATAGCAGGTTCAGCAGATTTGCAAGTTTTTGCAGATTGCAGCTATTTTGTCTAAGTGCTTCAAGATGTCTGACGGTTTCAGTCAGATTGTTACTGAGAAGCTTGAGAAAAATAACTACCCTGCATGGAAGTTCAGAATAACAAATTTCCTAAAAGGAAAAGGTTATTGGGACTATGTAGAAGGAGACAATGAAAAGGAACCAGAGATTCCCGAGGCAAATGCTACAGCAGAACAAAGGAAAGCTTTGAGGGACTGGCAACAAGGCCAGAGCAAAGTGATGTATTGGCTTTCTATGAGCATCACAGATGGCATGATGGGCTATCTACAGGATGCTGAAACCCCCGCCATTGCATGGAGAAAATTAGGCAGAGTGTTCGAGGTGAACACCAAGGCCAGGAAGCTTCAACTAAAGTCGGAGCTAACTCAGGTTAAGAGGAACAACCTCTCAATCAATGATTATGCCTTGAAGATCAAGAGTATCATTGAGGCTCTTGGATCTATTAAAGTCTCAGTGGAAGACGATGACATTGTCCGTGCATGCTTGGATGGTCTAGGAGATGAGTATGTACATTTTAGGTCTTCCATGAATACAAGAGACGACATCCCCGTGTTCCAAGATTTGATTTCTATGCTTATTCTTGAGGAGAAGAACCTTGACACATCTTCTTCTCATGGCAGAAATAATTCTGAACATGCCTTCTATTCTAACTCCAACAGAGGTAGAGGTAGAGGTCGTGGTCGAGGCCAAGGGGTTGCAGGGGCCAATTTCTGGAAGGCCAATCAAATCAAAACAATACAGGTGGCAGGGGAAACCAGTCTCAAGGCAGGGGGAGTCAAAGAGGTCGTGGTGCAGGATCAAGCAGGCAGCAACATACTCCAGATAGCAGAGAATGTTGGACTTGTGGTGAAATAGATCACATGTCATGTGACTGTCCAAAGGGAAAAGCAAGTGGAAAGAGAGAACAGGGCAACTATGCATCTACCAGCAGAGATGCAGATGACAGCAAAAACGAGTGCATGTTTGTTATGCAGCATGTAATGAATACAATGACTGCAGAGAATTCCACCCAAGATGATGTTTGGTATGTGGATTCAGGTGCCTCTAATCATATGACGTCTCGTGGAGAGTGGTTTAGAGATATGTGCAAACCAGATGTGTCAGGCTATGTGCAGACAGGAGATGACACAGCTCACCCCATTGCTCATGTAGGGGACATACCTCTAAATACGAAGAGTGGGAAATCAAAGTACTTAGCAGATGTACTTCATGTCCCAAACATTACAAAGAATCTTGTTTCTGTTGGACAAATGGTTGAGCAGGGTTTGCAGGTTCGCTTCAATCCAAATGGCTGTTATGTAGAAGATTTCCAGAATGGCTGTAAGCTAATCACAGAGGGCAAATGTGTGGGCAGAATGTTTACGCTGAATGTAGACATGCCTGAGGTAAAATCTGCATTATTTGCACAGGACACAGGTGTTGTGGCTGATGTTGACATTTGGCACAAATGCATTGGCCATGTCAATGAGCAGAGATTGCGCATCATGCAATCAAAACAGATTGTAAAAGGTTTGCCCAAATTCAAGGTGGATGGTATGCATAAAGTGTGTGCAGCATGCCAGTTTGGAAAACAGTCAAAGGGCTCATTTCCACATGAGCGCAATGTATGTAAAAAGCCACTTGAGGTGGTGCACACAGATGTTTGGGGTCCAACCGATACTACAAGTATACATGGTTGTAGGTATTATGTCTCTTTCATTGATGACCATACAAGGAAAGTATGGGTCTACTTCATGCGTAACAAAAGTGAAGTGTTTGGTCACTTTCAAGAGTTCAAAGTCATGATTGAGAAGGAGACAGATATGCAAATCAAGACATTGAGGTCAGATGGAGGGGGAGAGTACTTCTCCAATGATTTTTCAAATTTTCTGCGAATGCATGGTATACGCAGGCAGTTTACATGCAGATATACTCCACAACAGAATGGGGTCGCAGAAAGGAAAAACAGGCACATTGCAGAGGTTTCACGTGCATTGATGAATGAGAAGAACATGCCTCATCATTTCTGGGCTGAAGCCATAAATACAGTTGTGTACATTATGAACAAGACACCTACAACTGCGGTACAAAGCCTGATTTGGCACACTTGAAAGTGTGCCAAATGCATAGCTTACGTGCATGTACCAGATGAGTTGCGTAGGAAATTGGATCCTAAAGCAGAGAAATGTATTCTTGTGGGATATTCCCTTGAACAAAAGGGGTACAGGTGCTACAATCCTACTACACAAGAATTACGAGTGAGCAGAGATGTAGTCTTTGATGAGATGAGCAGCTGGTACAGTAATGCACATGGCACTATTGGGGCTGATGTAAAAGATGATGTGGTTGTACAAAATGTGAGGCCATAGTCACAGGTTTTGAGTGCACCACAAGAGTCCTCTTCTCATGGCTCTGTTGAGAAACCATGGAATGGTAGACTACGTACGCAGGTTACTCCACCAACAGGTACAGGGAATGTATCACAAAAAGGAAAGGAAAAGGTTGATGAACCTCCCTTTATGGCTGATGCATCATCAGGTTTTCCACATGTAGACATGGATTCACATGGTTCTGAACAAAGTCTTGATAAGGAATTTGGAATTCCGGCTGTCAGGACACCTGGTGTAAGGAAAGTACAAGAAGATGCTAGAGGGCAAAGGAGTGACCCAGGACCGCGTAAATCTAATAGAGTCAGAAATCCAGTTCAAAAATTGACTTATGATGGGTATCTAGTGCATCACCAAGCCTACATGGCTAAGGTGATACAGGATGTGGAGCCCACATGTTTTGAGGATGCAGTTGGAAATGTGCATTGGGATGATGCAATGAATGAAGAGATGGCTGCATTGGAAGCAAACGACACATGGGAGTTGGTGCCATTGCCAAGTGGAAAGAAAGCTATTGGCTATAAATGTGTGTATAAAACCAAGCATAAGGCTGATGGTAATATTGAGCGTCACAAGGCAAGGCTGGTCGCAAAGGGTTATGCATAGACGTATGGCATAGACTATGAGGAGACCTTTGCTCCAGTGGCAAAGATGACGACTGTGAGAGCTATCATAGCAGTGGCTGCATCTAGAGGATGGATTATGCATCAAATGGATGTAAAGAATGCCTTCTTGAATGGTGAGTTGCAAGAGGAAGTGTATATGGATCAGCCACCTGGTTATGTCGATCCAGGTTACCCAGATTATGTATGTAGACTTCTCAAAGCTTTGTATGGTTTGAAGCAGGGCTCTAGAGCATGGTATGACAGGATTGCCAAGTATCTTGTCAGTATTGGTTTTAGGAGAGCTCATGCTGATCATTCACTCTATGTACGTGAGAGTGATGTGGGGATTGTGGTCATTACCATATATGTAGATGACCTTATTATTGTTGGTGACAATGCTACGGAGATTGACCATGTGAAGGGTCTTCTCAAATAGGAGTTTGAAATGAAAGATTTAGGCGAGTTGCGCTATTTTCTTGGCATTGAGGTGATTAGGACTCCAGAGGGTGTATGGCTATCACAGAGACAGTATGCTTTGGACATGTTGTCAAAGTATGGTATGGCTGATTGTAAGCCAATTTCTATTCCCTTGGATGTGAATGCAAAGCTGAGTGCAGAGAAGGGTGATGTTGTTGAGGATGTCAACATGTACAGGAAGATTGTGGCTAGTCTACTCTACTTGACTATCACGAGGCCAGACTTGAGCTACACAGTAGGCTTGGAGATTCAGTTCATGCAGCTTCCGAGGAAGCCACATTTAGATGGAGTACGACGCACACTTAGGTATGTGCAAGGTACTCTTGACTACGCATTGTTCTATGCAGCAGATGCACCATTAGCATTGTATGGGTATACAGATGCAGATTGGGCAAGTAGCATTGTTGATAGGAGATCTAAAAGTGGCTTCATGTTCTCTTTTGGGAGTGCTTCTGTTACTTGGAGTAGCAAAAAGCAGCCTACGGTTGCTTTATCGAGCACAGAGGCCGAGTACAGAGGTGCAACAGTTGCGGCATGCGAGGTATCTTGGCTACGCACATTACTTGAGGACTTGGGAGTGCAGGTGGACCAGCAGATTTTCATCCATTGTGACAACCTCAGCAGCATGCAGTTGGCTAGGAACCCAGTGTTCCATGCAAGGACCAAACACATAGAGGTCCATTGCCACTACGTTCGAGAGCGAGTGTTGGCGGGCGACATCGACTTGGTCTACGTCAGCACAGAGGAGCAGATAGCGGATATCTTTACCAAGGCCCTCGGAGATGAGAAGCTTCGACGTTTTCGAACTATGCTTGGACTCTGCGACATGCAGAGCTCGAGGGGGAGTGTTGAGATGTCGAGATCTACACCTTGAGCTGGCATCCACTACGGGTCTTGGCCGCTTACGGAATTTACTCACTGGCGCGTTAGGTGACCGACATGGAGGATCTCTGCCAGTGATTCTACAGCTGGACTACACATATAGTGCCAGCCTAGTACGCTTCTAGTGAGTTCACACTTAGTGACCGCATGTACATATGTGCTACTTTTCAGCTTTAGCACTTAGTCATTTTGTACTCTCTTTTCTGTGAAGAAGAAGAAGAAGCTTTCCATCTCTGTGTGCTTTGTGCTTGTTTTGTGTAGCTCTCTTGCATCCTCATTCTTTACACTAAGGACATAGGATTTATTGATTACTCACCTTGCCCCTTAACAGTCTTGGACACAGAGGCAAAAAATTTTATTGAGAGCTCAAGTGTTGGAAAGCATGTGCAGGACATTGTTCTGAGATATGAGCAACAGGGTGTACCTTCTGAAGAGGAGTTCAATGAGATCCAGAGAAGGCTTAAAATAGAGCATATGGGAGAGAAAAAGACCAGAGATTATGAAGTAAGGCCAACTAGATCCATTGATATATGGGAACCTGCCTTGTTTGAGGAGGATGAGTCTCCTAAGGTATGTTTATGACCATTTTTCTTTGTCTAATTAATGTGCTGAACAATTAACCAAGACATATTTTTGCAGATTGAAATACTGGACACAGACAAATTCCTTGGTAGGGGGAAGGGTTCCAGACCCTTAAATTTAGGAAGGAACCAGAGCTTGGGACACTTTATTGGGAAGCTCAACAAAGAGACTATCATTATATTCCATAACAAGTTTACAAGAGAACCATTGCTGCCAATGCTTGCAATTAAAACACTTGCAAAGGTTGTTGGTTCATATCAGCTTCCTCCAGGGTTAGAGAAGTTAATATTGGTGGAAAAGGAGGAAGCCATCAAAATTTTTGGATTCTTCCCTAGCCTTACTGGTTCTAGAGCTGGTTATTTTGCAACAATGGCATCCTATGTGCTTGCCCACTCTGGGGACCTCAAGAGACAAATGATAGGCTACAATAAGCAGAAGTTTTTGAAGTTTAGGGGTGAAGTTGATGTACCTTCATCAAAAGACTGACTTTGCTCAAACCTGTACTTTGGCCCACTTTCTACCTTGTCTCTCTCTTGTAGCTAGCCATTGTAAGAATTTTTCATTTGTAGATGAACTATTATATGAATTTTGTCTTTTCTGCTTGTTCCTGTGTAAGGAATTTTCTAAATCTGAGTTCAGTAGTGTTTTCTTTGTCATTTTGGATCTGGTTCTATGCCATATTTGTCTATAGAACCATTGTAAAACCTCAAGCAAGCTATTTGCCTTCACTGCACCTCCCCCATGTCTTGTATGCTTGAAAAACTTGGTTCTTGCTTGATAATGGGATTTCTCCATGCCTTTTGTAGACCATATGGACAGGGAGCCCCATCTCTTTACAAACCAGGGAGTGTGATTGTAAATTATATGCTGGCAAAGTAAAAGTGTGTCAATAATTAGTAAGTATGAGATTAATCATATGCTGCCAAACTAAAAGTATGTACATATTAAAAAGGTAAGAAAATAAATAAAAAACTTACGCTGTAATGTGTGAATTCCTGATCCCAAGCATCTTTCATTGCACTTCTGAAGTTATTGAGCACTTTCTTGAAATTTGGCAGATCATTTTTGCCCCAGGATGTCTTATCACAGTAGGAAAATACTTTGTCTAGTGATTCCCATACCTCTGCTTTTTTATTTCTTGATGTACCTTGAAGACCATGATCTTTGATGGCATTGTGGAGAGCTTTCCACTGGTTATACTTCACATTGGATGAACCCTTCTTGGCATTTACTTTTCCTAGTTTTCCATGAAACCCTAGGAAAGCTCTGGCCTTCACACCACCAACAGAGACCTTTCTAGGAACATTGTTTCCATTTGAAGACCTCTTCAGGTCTGTTTCAATCTTAAGATTACCACTGTGAAGGCCAATTTCTGATAAAACCCTTTCAATACATTTGATTGCAGCATCTCTAGCTGCTTTTGGCTGTAACTTCCAGGCAAACCCCACATACAGATGTACAATTTTCTCCACAATTCTGCAAAGAGCATGCAGAGTGCATATGTGGACATTAGAAAGTGGAATATTTAAAACTGCTTTGAAGTTTGGATCTTGAGTATGCCTATTGGGTGCTTTGTTCCAATTTGGAGGATTACATTCTTTTGTTGATGCCATACAATACAGACACAGGATCTTTGCCATAGCTCCTTTGGAGACATTGTACATACATTTAAGGGTTTTAAGGTCTCCTCCCATGTGCCATTCCACCGTGTAACTTCCAAACCCTTCAACTTCAAGCTCTTCCCCTAATTATTGTGCATTAATGACTTCGGGTATTGTTGTTTGATGGAAAACCCAATCCAGAACATCAAAGTCTTCACTCTCTACTTCAAAAGCACCTAGCCACCAGACATTCTTCTACGATTGCACGCTAAAGTACTTGGTATCCTTCGGTTTCAATGCTCTGTTCATTAAAGTTATGGAAATCCTCTCAATTTTTCTGTTCTTAATAATCTCGCATTCATCAAGCTTTATCACAAAACTGACAACACCATTTGCTTCTGTATGCTCCAACTCATAGAATCTGATCATTTCCTTCTGAAGTGTCTTCAAGTCAAGGAAAATATTATTGAACTCGCCAAATTGAAGATCCCTCTTTTTACCATGATAGGTACCATGAATGTGGTGAGGCTCACCCAACATCTCCATTATCCTCTCATTGATCTTTTTCCTTGCCTGCTGCACAATGGATGGCTTTGGAAGCAAAGAGGAATTGACTTTACATTGTCTTAACCTTGACTTCATATTTCTGAACAGCTTGCTATAACCATCTCTGCTAATGCCTACCTTATCCATAGTATATTGCACATCCTCCTTGTCCAAGCAAGAGCTCTGCAAAAATCCCTCAATGCACTGCTCCTTTGCCTTTTTAAACTTCTTCTCTGTGAAAATCTTTTTGGAAAACTTGGGAGGTAAAACATCACAATAGTGTTTAGCTGCCATTTCCATGTTTGATGCAGAGTTTGGTTGTAGCAAAGTCCTAAATCAAAAGGTACAAAATTAACTGATTATTGATCTTGTGCAAATGACACCAACAAAATAAACAAACAGTGATCAACTAAATTAAAGTTAATTGAATATTAATCATTTAATAAAGAACAATAGCATAATAACAACCTAACAAAAAGATTAACAACCTAACATAAGCATAATAATGTGGAGCAGAATCATAATACAACTTAACAAAGAAAAGTAACCTAAGCATATGAACAAAGAATCGTAACAACTTAACGATATAAAATAAGCATATATACCTTGCTGCTCTGATTCTCCTGCTGCAACCTCCTCCACCACGTCTCAAGGCTTCGATGTTCTTTAACTTCTTTTCTCTTTGTCTATTTCCTAACATTGTATTCTTTCTTCTAGCTTGTTTGAGCTGAGTTTGTAGCTTTTCGTTGCTCTCTTTACATTCCTCAAGCTGTTGTTTAAGAGTATTTATCATTTTTTTGGTCAAATGATCTTCTAACTTAAGAATATCTCTCTCTACCGCAAGACTCTGTGTATAACCCAGCAACCCTCTTTGACCATCACCCACAAATTTTATCAAAGATGAACAATTTGAGAATGGGAGAGTGCTCTTTGTCATTGGGTCCACTGGATATAATCTTCCATCAGTCCAGAGATCAATGTGTTTTTTTTAATCTTGCTACATTGCTTCAAATATGGACGAGGACACCTCTGCACATTTGTTTCTCTTGCGCACTGGACAATATTCTTCATTTAGCTCAATGTGTAGATGGTATAAGCTTCTCTTCTCCATGGAAGTCTGTTAACAGTATTTGTCAGAGATAGTACTATAGGGAAAAGCTCTGCAGATACGAGGAAGAAGACGACACAGAAAAGGTTTGTATCAGCTTTTGAAAATTTTGAATTTTGGGCCAAAACTGACGTTTTCGTTAGTTTTGGAGGGAGTATTTTTTAGAATACTAAGTATCCTAGAAAGATTTGACAATGACATGTTTCAGCGGAGGTAAAAAGGACGCAAACTCACCTTTTTACAAACATTTCACTATTTTTTAAATAAAGTATATATTCTCTCTCTACATATTCTTACAGGGCACAAAAGTGACCTCAAAATTCCCCTAATGTTACTATGGTAATTACTACAGTAAACCCGAAGTGTATAAATAGGGCCCATTACATTGTAATCGGGTTGGCAATTGTTAATAATTGGGTGAGCACTTTGGCTACACTTGTACTTGAGAATCATTGACAGTATTGTCGATGAGAACCTCTCTCTCTCTCTCTTGAGGATGAGGAAGGTGGAGTACGACCTCCCCTCTCTCTCTCTCTCTCTTTTTGATGACGAAGGTGAGGTGATGGAGCAGGACCTCCCCTCTCTCTCTCTCCCTCTCTCCCGCCCGCTTTGATTGACCTGGCATTGCCAAGCGCGCCATCTTAAGTAGGTGGCTAGCGGCGATTTCTTTAGAATATTTTTGAAAGACCCCGCCCGACTCCTCCTCAAGAGATGCTCGCTTGACTCTTCATGAGTTGCCACGTGGTAGTGGGGGCCAGAATTCCCTCCCCCTTTATCTATTAGTATAGATGAAGCAGCTTAAATTTTTGGAGGAAGGAGAGACCCTCCATGTGTCACTCACTCTTGACTTAAGATAAAACCTTACAATGCATAAGTGAAGGGTTAGATTTAAAATGAAAAAGTGAAGGGTAACTTTGTAATAAGTGACAGGCGTTTCAATTTAGTAAACTTTCTACTTTGCATAGAATAAATGTTTTTATACTATATATGAAGTAGTTTAAATTTTCCAAGGAAAGGGAGACCCTCCATGTGTCACTCCCTCTTGACTTAAGATAAAACCTTGCAATATGAAAGTGAAGGGTTAGATTTAAAATGCAAAAGTAAAAGGTAATATTGTGACGGTCGATTTTCGAAATTGTGGCTGCAAGAACCAACCCCAAATGGGGAGGAGCACAATACAAAAAAAAAACGATAAAAAAACGTTGTTTTAACATTCACCACCCCCCTTCTATGCTTACCCATGGCGAGCCATCCCTCAATTTGGCCACACCTCTGCATTATCACCAGAGGACATCTCTCTCTCTCCTACTCGGCTTTGTCAACCCACCATATCTCTCTTACCTTGCTTCTGTGTCACCCAGCCCAATGGGCGCATAAAACAAGCTTCCATCTTTTTTTCTTCTACCGACGGGCCGCCATGCTTTTACAAAGTCTCCCTCTCTCTCTCTCTCTCTCTCTCTCTCTCTCTCTCTTACCCCTCCTCACTTGTCCATACTCTTGCCCGACAGGCCGCCACACCACCCTGTCCCTCTTCTCTCTTCCATATTCTCTCAACATCACCCCCTCTCCCCTCTCCTCTCCTCTTGTTTTATTACCTTTGGTGGACCGCCATACACTTCCCTTACACACTCTCTTGCCACCTCACCAACCCCCCCTCTTGTTTGATATATGGCGGGCCAACCCTTCTTTCACACCCCCTTACTCTCTCTCTCTCTCTCTCTCTCTCTCTCTCTCTCTCTCTCTCTCTCTCTTTACACTACTCCCTCCCCTCACACTCACTCCTTCTCTCTCTCCCTACTTCTTCTCTCTCCCTCCTTCATTCTACCTCTCCTCCTCGCTCTCTGTGAGAACGGCCCCATGGGCGCAGTCCAAAAATTTACTCTCTCTCTCTCTCTCTCTCTCTCTCTCTCTCACACACACACACACACACACACACACACACACACACACATACACACACACACACACAATAAACCATAACCACCCCCCCTCGTTCTCCGTAGGTTGACCAACCCCCCTCTCTCTCGCTCTCTGTCGGCCACGCTGGTGGGTCTGAGGCCGCTCCCTCTCTCTCTTTCTCTTTCGTGCTCTCACCCCTCATCAGCTAAGCAGGCCCATCCATACAATATCTCTCTCTCTCTCTCTCCCTCTCTCTCTCTCTCTCTCTCTCTCTCTCTCTCTCTTATGCACACCCAAACACACACTCCCTCACCTTCTCCCTCCCTCACCATTCCCTCTGCCCCTCGCTCACACTCTCACACTCTGTCCCTCGCTCTCAGTGCAAAAACAGCCCCGTGAGCGCAGTAACATAATCTCTCTCTCTCTCTCTCTCTCTCTCTCTCTCTCTCTCTCTCTCTCTCTCTCTCTCTCTCTCTCTACACACACACACACACACACATACAACCCCTTTCTCTCCCGCACATCATCACTCTCTCTCTCTCTCCACGCTCATGATCCCTCACACTCACGCCGTGCACATAAGCCACCACCAAAAATATATTAAAAGAACCAAATAAAACTACTTTCTATTGCTCTCGTTCACACACACAGTCTCGTTCACACACACTACCCCTACACACACATATACAACCCATAATATATACGCACACACACTCACGAAACAAACATACGTAGTTATGTATATACGAGCACACGCGCCTACGTGCACTCACGTATCCACACAGTACACACACATATATACGCACACAAAACAAAATAATAAAACCAAAGGAGTCGCCATAGACGCCCAAAATAAAGACGGCCTAGTCACGCGATGGTGACACCCAATCAAGGGAGGATGCCGAAGGCATGCCCTAGCCGGCCCCGAAACTGAGGAACACCCTACACCGACGCACCCTCAAGGCCCATTGTTCGTCGGCATCTCGTCCACGATGCATCTTTGCAGTAATACCCATACATGATCATTATATTTTTCCAGTTCAAGCCCAAAATCTTGTAAAATACCCCAATTGTAAGTTGTCACTTCTCTCTAGATGATAGTCACAAAGGCCCACCTAGGAGTTTTCAGTTTTTAAATCCTCCTAAGACAGACCAAGGGTCAACCATGTGGGGCCCACCGCCTTGCTTTGTCTCCCCTAATTAGGGCTCTAGCCTAATTAGAGTGTCCTAAACCTAAAGCTACAACAACTATAAAAAGGCACTGAGAGGTCACTATCGGGGGGTCAACACTTGGTAGCATTTTGGTAGGAGGGGTTGGCAACACTTGTATCAAGAGAGAGACGATTTAGTGTAGCAATTTGAAAATTAAATTTATGTGAAGAAGCCATGTCTACATCTTGACTCCAATGGTTGCCACACACTCACGCTAGTAGAAATATCCATGTCTATGAGTCACCTCTAGAGAACGCACTATTAGGCTCACTATCTCTCTCTATCACCATGGTTGCCACCTCACCAAAAATAAGGTTGCTCTAAATATTTCATTAAAATAGTTTTCCCTCACATCCTAAGGGCTTTTCTTTACCTGACTCATTCTCTGTGTGTGTGTGTGTGTGTGTGTGTGTGTGTGTGTGCTTAGTTTGTATTTTTTCAACTACGTCGTCGGCGTCCTAGCCGCTCAAAGCTAGGAGGTGCCCTCTGTTCATTTCATTGTGGCCAGCTCGGCGTGCATCGGCTCTTGACGTTTTTGAGGCCGTCGCGGGTACGTGTCGCGCTTTGCGCTCGCCATTGGTGCCTCCACTGAGAAGGGCTTCTTGAAAACCTCCGGTTTACAATGGTGAAGACAACGCACATCGTCGACCATGGATGGAGGCCTGAAAGAATTCTCTAACTGGAAAATGGAGGAGGAGGAGACTGAAGAAGCACTAACCACCTTCATTGAAGTACTACTACTAGGCTGTAATGTCGTCAGTACTCAAGAGGTAAGCTCCCCATTTTGTATTGCTCATGCTAGACACAAATTAAGAGCATCAGGTGGGAAGGCTATGACATGCCATCACTGTTGTTGACCAAAGCATAATATCAATGATTGCCAGCAATGAAGGTAACAAAGAGGCTGAAATCATCTACATCGACCTTCACCGCGAGGAGGTCGTCCATATCAAGGGAGGAAAAAGATTGGTAAGGCCTCTCTTTCCTAAGAAAACTACAAGAGAAGGTATAGCCTCTACTCCCAACTGGCCAAAAAGGGCCTCTCCAGCCAAAGGAAAGGAAGGGCTAGGCGAGTCAGGAAACACATGACCCTAAAGGAAGAAGCACCGATCCACACGAGTGCTTCAAGCTTGGGAAGCAGAGTCGTGCCTAGTTTTCCAAAGAGAAGGTCATTCGAGGCAAAGCGGCGGAAGTTCGCTGCCGATTCGCGCGGTGCATACGAGTGTTGCTAGTCCATTTTGACAATCCTGAAGCAAAGGTGGTAAGAAGGTTCCCATGCCCTAGGGGGGAGTGATTCGGCTACTGGGCTCGCTGCTTTGGAAGATGGGTAGAGGGCCTTCCTCCTCTCCCCTTATAGCTCATCCTTAAGAAATTCTCCACCACGAGTGAGACCCAGTGGGCTAGAGACGAGTTACAGTTGAATGGAGAGGAGTTCATGCAACGTACCGACTATAGTAATTACCTGTAGCTACTGCTACCTAAAAGGCTAGGAGTAGTCAAACGCACCGCCATCACCCTGTACGTGCTAAGCGAGACAAAGGAAAAGTGGAGCCTATGAAGGGCGACGACCTCCTGTGGATGTGCCGACTCATCAACACTGGCACGGTAAGAGTATAAGTAAATGATCCACCTTCTGTGCATCATCGAAAATGGACCAACACCTTTCCCATTTGGGTTTCTACAACACATGCATGTGAATATTTATGTTGATAGAAAAATCTTATACCAACAAAAGATTGTGTATCTGTTTGGTGCTGCGGTGCTAGGAGAAATCCTTAGCTCCCCAAACCCTATTATTCTCCCCACACTGGATTACCACCACTCTTTCAATGTTTCCATTTTTATCCTGTTTTAAATCCATCCACCCAACCCTGAAAGAGCCGCTATACACTACTGAGTCATTTGTAATTTAAAAAAAAACGTTTGTAATTTTTTGCTCATTAGGTTACTACCATGGCAAGTGTCACTTTCCCCACATTCAATGGAAAGAAGGGAGAAGACATCACCACCAATTTTTTGGATGACTTTGACATCGCTTGTGTGGTTTCCAACAAGGATGACAATGCCTCACAATTACGAATTTTTCCTACTGATGAAACTAGAGGCCAAGTTTTGGTATAATGCTTTGTCCCAAGCTACCAAGAATGCATGGGATGTAGTACATGCTACCTTTGTAAAGATGTTTGGTGGAGGCACGACCTTAAAAAAGTTATGGAAACTGCTGACAGAGTTAAAGCAGGGAGGTCTGCTAAAGTATGCCACTTGTGAATCCAAGTTTGTGGATTTGTGGGAGCGATGGGTTGCCTCACTAGAGGAAGGTGAAGGAGTGCCTAATTTCCTGAAGAAGGACCGTTTCATTGCTGGCCTATGGTCGTCACTGTGAGCAGGATGGAAACACACACAACGCCTCTATAATCACCCGACACATACTCTTGGGATGACACACACACACACACACACACACACACTATGGGGCACCACTCGGCTTACAGAACCCACCTGGCCGAGACAGGGAACACACGGATGGACTGAGATAAGAGAGACTATCCATTTGCTCACTCAACACACACACACACACACACCCAAAAAAACTCAGCTCAAAAGAGGAACATTTCTAATGTTTAGATACAGTTGAGCTTGGGCCAACACCAATGGGGAAAATAGCTCACACCATATGGATGAGATATACCAGATACAATCACAAATTTGAGCAGAGGCTTCGCTCAAAGGAGAAACTAGCCAAAACAACAGAAAAACAGTGAGTAATTTGGAAAAATAGACAGGGCCATAGCGTCGGAACAGCTAAAAACCCTAGTCAACAATATCAAAGTGCTCAAATCCGAACTCGGATAAGCAGTTTATGGCCAAAACAAGCTCCAAAAATAGCAAAAATCAATTGCAGTTGTTCCTCCTCTTCTCTACACACTTTGCTGGGTTTTTTTCTCAAGTTTTTCAGTGTCCACACTTCACTTAATCCCTTGGGCATCTTTGGCCTTTTGATTGACCTCAAACGGATCCCGAACAGGCCAAAAAATGGGCACGTAGTGTATTTTTTTCACCCTTCGACATCCATCCACACACCTAGCACTCAACTTTTTTCAATAATGCATCCCGCAATCATGTGAAGTGGCCCCCAA
Source organism: Adiantum capillus-veneris (assembly GCF_014529385.1). Taxonomy (NCBI): domain Eukaryota; kingdom Viridiplantae; phylum Streptophyta; class Polypodiopsida; order Polypodiales; family Pteridaceae; genus Adiantum; species Adiantum capillus-veneris. Next base: position 83,280,477 of record NC_140936.1, on the reverse strand, counting down.
ATACAGTTCTCATGATGAGTTTTCTGCATAATCATCACAAGGAAACATTCCCGTTGTGTCCTCGCTTACCACGTGCAAATAGACCCCCTTCGAAATCCTGATGCAACTAGATGCCATCCGACGCACCTGCTTAGCTCATAGCATCGGCCTATTGATAGATTCCTCAAGAAGTTTTATGCGCTACCAACTTCTCATTATTCTAGAAAAAACACACTAGTACTGGTGTCCTACATATACACATGTGGGCCCCACGTAACCACTTGGCTTTGAAAAATGGACAATCCTTTATTTGATGCACCATGCATGTGTATGTACATATGCGGAATCACTTCTTCCAAAAAACTCCTAACATAATTTTCCCATCCCTAGTCTGTTAGATCATTCATGATCAGCAGCAGCAAAAAGAGATATGAGACTCGCCGTGTCACAGGTCTTTTCATCCCTCAGATGCGTTACTTGTTCTACAGACAACTCATCTTGCTCCACCATCATTAATCTAGCATGATATAATTTAAGATGCAATCCATTTACCCATGACTTATGTAAAATCCCATCCAGGTTAGCCGGCTGATATGTACCATTCGGAAAACACTCAACTACCTTGAAAGGGCCGTCCCACTTAATTTGAAACTTCTTTTGGAATGTCTTGTCCATCTTACTATTGTAGCACAAAACCAAATCATGTTTCTTGATACCCCTACTTTTGACCTTTTCATTTATCATTTCTAAAGCCCTACCTTGTGTCTACCCATAATGTTCCAATGTGCTCATCCTATCCAACTGAACCTCTTGTAATTGTAAGAGCCTCTCTTTGAATGCATCGCTGGACTGTCCAAGAAACTTCTCTAACATCTTAACCGTAGGCAACTCTACTTCCACATGCAATAGTGCTAGGAGCCATTTGATGCACCCTATGGCCCGGGGGCTGTAGGTTGCCAATGTAGAGCGTAGAGGTTTTCTTTCTATCATAAAGGGCACCTTGTGGCCTAGGAGCCATTTGGTGCTCCCAACGTAGAGCATACAAGGTTTTTTTAGTAGCATTATAAAGGGTACCTTGTGGCCCTCAAGTCTCCATAGGGTGCCAACATATAGCATAAAGGGTTTTTCTTACTACCATAGAGGACACCCTATGGCCTTGGGGCCATAGGGTTTCAATATTAAGCATAGAGGATTTCTTACTAGCATAGAGGATACCATGTGACCCTAAGTACATAGGGTGCAAACATAGAGCATAGAGAATTTCTTACTATCATAGACGGTACCTTGTGGCCCTAGTCCTGGCCTTGAGGCCATAAAGAGACATATTTTGGATTATCTTTAAATCATAGAGATATCTACAAAGATCACCCTATGTCTTGAAGGTCATAAGAAACTTAGTAAGAAAAATTCAAGGAAATCATCCAATGCAAGAAGATAGTGCAATAGAAAATGAGACTTGTGTTCTAAAGCTTAAAGGCATAAATGTTTCTCCAAGTATACTTCTAGACACCACCATCATGGACAAAGAACTAATGTAGCTAGATAAAGATTGGGAATCTCTAGACAATGAGGAGCATAAAAATAAATTTGTTGTAGATGTGTTGTCATTTAGTAAATCTGCAATTTACGATTAGTTTTTTCTAAGAGTGTGACAAAAAAGATTTATCAAAATTGTAGATACTTTGGAGTCTAAAATTAAGTGTTCTTTAAACTTGCAGTCCTTCAACAAGATATTGCGGTTGACAAAGTTTTACTCGAGGTCATTGGTATAGAGGATGCTCATGCTATTGACCCTACTGAGAAAGATTCTATCAATCTCCATGTCAACCAAAGAGTTTCTGAAGAAGATGACAAGAATCTACAAGTTTTTGAAGGTCAACCACTACAACAACTAGAGATAAATTTAAAGAGTAATCCGATGGAAGAAGATAGTGAAAGTTTCAGAACATGTGCAAGGCAAGAAGAAGAATCCAATAAAAATATTTTAGTAGCCAATTATTTGGGAATTGGATTGCATGGAAATACAATGGAAGTAGAAGGAAATGCAAGTTCCAGAACATGTGCAACGCCAGAAGGAGAATCCAACACAATATTTTAGTACCCCAGGATTTGGAAATCAAAGTGCATGGTGAGCCTCACCTTCCATCCACAAACAGACCAATGCTGACTATAATAGTGAGCTTGTGTGGATTGTTCCTGAGGAGATGCCGGCAAAAGTCCAAGAAAATGAAGAGCTTAAAGTTTGCACATGAACATATTGTCCTTCGGCCACAATGCATTGAGTTTTTAAAGGCTTTACTTAGCAATTTCAATGTAGGGATATGGTGAGCTGCTGCTAATGACATGCATGTTGTGGACATCATCAAGATTTTAGAAAGGAAGCTAAAGAAAAATTTCCATTCTTTATGATCCAGGGGCAAAGCCAATTTCAACCATGCGTAGAATCAAGGATCACTCGCTTAGATAATCCAAGAGTAGAAGCACTTCTCAAATTGTTGGCTATTGCATCATCAGAATTTGGGATTGATGCAAGAAAATTGTTTCTTGTAGATGGAACCATGTAAGGGATGCATGAATCCTACATTGAATTATATTTTTCCACCATCATGTTGATGATGAGGAGGATAATATCCTCCTTGGGGAGCTGCTTCCATATATCAAAGCTCTCAAACATGTTAATGACATGTGCACAATTATAGGGTCTCATTTATATGGACAAGCACCCATAGTTCAAGGTCATGAGCTTTAAAACCGTATACAAAAGGTTGTTGCAGAGTGGAAGGAGATAAATCCAATTTTTCTAGTAAAAACCTACTCCACGAGCAGGCTATCAGAATTTTCTCGTCCTCTTCACGATGAGAAAGTTGTAACATCTAGAACTAGTGGAATGTCCACTTGAAGTCAAGACAAGAAAATTTCAGCATGTGATTGAGAAAAAGTAAGGGTCTTAAAGAATATCAAATTGTTATCAACCTTGAAAGGTACAGAAGCAATTATGTTTGCCCACAAATTGGGATACAAGGAGCCTCTGATCAACGTACATGAAGCCAAGAATTATAGGAAGCATCTAAAATTCAGTATGACCTCAAATACCCCTACATCAAGAAATGATGAAGCAATGTTTTGTAACATTTTGTCATTTAGAAAGATTATTATGTACTCAGAGACTTTGTTAGAGTGCTTAGGGTTTCAAGATATATGACGATGTAAATGATTAATAGTTTTTAATTTGTCTTTCAATCCTATAAGTAACTTTTAAGTTTCATGTGCCAATTGCTGTTTTTTTTAAAAGGTTTTATAGTTTTTTGCTTTGAAATTTGTGCCATCAAGGACAATCTACATGGTCATAAGGTCAAATCTTTCTCTATGACCTTAAGGGATTTGCACTTTATGGTCTCAACACCCTATGACTCTAAGACCATAGGGTCATAGGTTTGCATGTGTTCTTACATAAGACTTACTAAGTGTAACCACAAACTAGCACCCTATGTCCCTAAGGTCTTCAATACACTTAAGATCTCTATATTAACCTTTTTTTTAATCATTTTAGGGCTTGTAAGAAATCCTTTTATTTTTCCTCTCATTAGATACGACATTAGTTTGGATGTTTATATTTTTGTTTTGTTTTAAGCATTAGGTCTTGCATAGACCATGGATAATGGTCCAAGAATAGAGGTTTTTCCTTTCCATTTCACTCCACACATTAGAATAAATGTTTCATTTAGTAGAAAGATCCATTTTTAGCAGTGTATGGTGTTCATGTTTGGTGCTCAAAGAGTAGGAGAAATTCTTGCATCACCAAACCTTGTTATCCTGCCTCTTGTTGACTCTCATAGATCATTTGATGTGCATATTTTTATTTTGTTGTAGAATAGATTGCAATCTAGAAAACATTGTTGTGTACGTCATTTTTAGAAAGAAAAAAAAAGATGTTGTCACTTTGAAATCGATTCAATGGAGACCCAACACCAAATGTCAGGATATCCTCTCTTTTTTGGAGAGCCTCGCGAGGATGCGAGCTATTTCTAGCAAATTTCAAAATGGCTTGCCGCATAAAATGAGTGATAGGAGATGAGGAACGCTTAGAAATATTTGAGGTAGTTTTGAGGAAGGATGCTAGCACTTGGTTCGACTCTCTATCTCAGGAGGTTAAGGAAAACTATAAAGAAGTCGTTGATCATTTCAAGCAATACTTCTTTGACTCCCAAAACACTCAAAAGCTATGGCAAGACATCATTTCTCACAAGCAAAAGGACTTAGATGACTACTACATGTATAAACAAGAGTTTCTACATCTTTGGGCTATATGGGTGAGAAATGTTGCATACCCTAGTGGTGGTGCAGAGTTCCTAAAGAAGAAGAGGTTCATAGCCGGTCTCTTTCCCACACTCAAGATAGAAGTTGAAGAGGGTGCACCTACTACTTTTGATGCAGCTGAAACTAGGGTTGTTGAGAATAGAAAACTCAAGTGCTTAAGAGGAGAGGTTCCAATAATGGGTCCTAGACCCAAGGAAAAATTGCAAGCATCAACATCTAGAGAGATTCTGGAGGTAACAATTGAGGTGATTGAAAAGTTAAATGAATCTTTAAGAAACTTGTCAGTTCATCTTGCACAAGCTGTAGGTCCCAAGGGACAAACAAAAGAAAGCAGAGGAGCGAGATCCACGCCTAGGAGACTTTTGCAATGTTGGAATTGCGGAGAGTCTAGACATGGGATGTATAATTGTCCTTAGTCCCATGGGGAGCCAGGGAGACCTAACTTGAATTATCTAATTTGATGAATGCAGGTGAAGGAACTAGTCAACAACCACGGCTTCTATCGAGGCCAAATGGAGCAAGACCACCTCCACGAGGAGTGGAAGGAGTTCCACCTTCGCCAGATCCAAATTTGCATGTGGTAGAGGTGACAAGCTCAAATGATATTGACATAGAAGAAAATGGCATCAAGCGTGGCCGTGGAAAAGGAAAGGAGAAAGAAGGAGTCACATCACAAAGTGACCATGGACGAGAGAAGAAGGCGAAGGAGACCAAGGAAGCCAAATAGACTCAACATCGTATCAATCTCCAAGACTTCCCACTTGGACATGGTATGGCCCCTTACAACTTGTTGGAAGACATGAGAGGTAAGGATCCTGATATCTCATGGCCTCAATTTCTTGCATTATGTCCACAAGTTAGGAGGGATTTAACGAAGGCATTTAGCACTAGGAGAAAAAGAGTGTGCATGTTGTAAAAATTGCACAAGCTGAAATGAATGAGGATATTACACCTATGCTACATTGTTACATCAGAGGAACGTTGGTTAGGAAAGCTCTAGTGGATGGGGGTGCACGAATTTGCATCATGACAGAAGGACTTATGCAAAGACTAGGCATGCATATCCATGAGACACCTAAAATCAAAGTGAAAATGGAAAACAATAGCAAGGCTAGGTGCATAGGCATTTGTAAAAATGTCTTTGTGGAGGCCTTTGGCATTAAGAAGGCGGTGGATTTTTATGTTATGTCGACCAAGGGAAGTGGCTATCCATTATCCTAAGAAGACCATGGCTAATAAAAAAGCGAGATTTACAGGATTGGAAAAGTGGGAAGTTGATTTGCAAGAATGACAATAATAAGAAGGTTGTCTTTGACATGAAGGAACAATGTCAAGAGGAGCTCCATGAAGAATCATCTCAAAGTGAGACAAAGGGACTGATAGCACTTCAAAAGAAGAAGGTAGTGGTACTGAAGAGGATTCTTCCATTGAAGTCATGGGGCTAAGGTTTAAGCCAAGCAATCAAGAAACCTCTTGCCCAGGCTTGGAGGAGGTAGGTCCTCATGAAAACCAAGGTGTGCAAGATGAAGGAATGTTAGAATGTATGCTATCAACAACACTTACACAGGAAGAAAGAGAGGAGTTCAAATGTGTGCTAAGGAATTTTCCTAGGCTTTTTGCTATAAAGACTACACCGACGTGCGTGGAGTAGATGTTGTTCAACACAAGATTGAGTTAAAGCCTGAGGCCACACCTAAAGCTCAGAAGTTGCGAAGGCTAGGAGTTATCAAGGAGCAGGCTCTACTCAAGGAGGTAAGAAAGCTTCTAGCACCAGGTTTCATTTATCCAATGGAGAATTCAGAGTGGGTCTCTCCCGTTGTTGTCACTCCCAAGAAGAACGGCAAGTGGCAGGTGTGTGTGGATTATCGTCCATTAAATGAGGCAACAAAAAAAAATCACTTCTTCCTCCCATTTTAGGATGAGATACTAAATGAGGTAGTTGGTCATGACAAGTACACTGTGTGTGATGGCTACTCAGGTTACTTTCAAATAGGGATTGCATTGGAGGATCAATTGCATGTTACTCCTTGGGGTTGGTATTCTTTTAGAGTCATGCCATTTGGCCTGACAAATGCTCCTGTAACTTTCCAACGTTTCATGAACATAGTGTTTCAAGCATTCTTTGAAAAGTCAATTAGGGTGTTCATTGATGATTTTTGCATTTATAGCTCAAAATCATTGCATCTACAAAAGGTAGAAGAAGGTTTAAAAAACATTTACGACATGGGAGGTCAGCTCAATCCCGACAAATGTCACATAGGTGAGGATGACGTGATCTTACTCGCTCACAAGGTTTCATATAAGGATATTGAGGTGGATTCTTCAAAGTCAAAGGCTCTTATTGAGTTACCATCACCCAAGAGTCTTAAGGAGGTCATCTCATTCATTCAAAAGGTGAAGCACATGTCATGTTTCATTCACTTAGCGTCAAAGTTACTTCACTCCTTGAAAATGAATCAAATGAATCTTAGTACTAGAATCTCATAGTGGATTATGGAGCTGCAAGAGCTTCGATACTCTTTCAAGGTAGAAGATAGTGTGCGTGCACAATTGGCAATGATACTCACTTATAGGGTACATGAGAAGGAGATTAAGATGCCTGAAGTAAAGACCCTACCATTGCCACCACATAAAATTTTCTAATGTTTTTACCTTGTTCTTTGATGGAGCTTTTTGACAAACCACAAGAAAATCAGGGAGAGGGCTGGTGTTGCTCAACCCAAGTGGAGAAGTGGTCATGAAAGAGAAGGTGAGGCTACCAAGTTCAACTAGCAACAATGAACCAGAGTACGACATACTACTTCATGGTTTGAAGATGTGCATTAGCCAAGGTATACAACTTCTCATGGTAAAAGGGTATGCACTTCTTATTGTGAATCAGGTTTTAGGCATTTGGGCATGCAAGAATGAAAGCCTAAGGACAAAAGTTCATACCATTTGTAGGTTGTTTAATCAGTTTGAAGAAGTGAAACTATATCATATTCTTAGGAAACAAAATAAAGATGCCGATTTACTTGCACAACAAGCAATTACATGTTTTGAGAAAGAAGTGCAGGTCATCATGGTGGCAGCAGTTGTCAAGCAACCAAGATACCAGTGATTGGAGTCACTAGCTCCCATTATTGACTACATTTTGGAGGGCAAGTTTCCACAAGATTTCACAAAAGCTCAGAAGAGGAGACTCATGAAGAAGGCAAGTGTCTATCTCTTCCTAGAAGGCTCCCTCTATCAAAGAGGAAAGGATCAAGTGTGCAGAAGAGTACCAACTATCAAGGAAATTCTAGCCATTCTAAAAGGTTTGCATGAGGAAGCATGTGGTGGTCATTTTGCCCAAGAGTTAACTGTGAAGAAGATTTTGCTTGCGGGCTATGTTTGGCCAAGCCTGCATGTGGATGTCCAGCATTGGTGTAAAACTTGTCACAACTGTCAGCAGGTAAATGGACATAGAAGATTGTTCCATGGTGGTCCAAGGCAGATCATGCTTGCAAATGAACCCTTTGAAAAGTGTGGCATTGATGCTATGGGTCCTCTGCCTAGAACAAAAAATGGTAAACTCTACATTCTAGTAGTTGTAGATTACATGACTAGGTGGATGGAGGCTCAAAGTGTGGAAAGGGTAAATGGACAAATAGTGAGTAAATTTGTCTACTCTAATATTTGTTGCAAATTTGGCACACCTTTGGAGATTGTTTAAGATAAGGGTCCAGGGTTCAGGAAGGGTTCACTCACAGAAGTTTGTGAAGAGCTTCACATTCTACATCGTCATAGAACACCCTACTACCCACAGTCAGATGGTTTGGTTGAGAAGGCTAATGGTGCCATTATAGGCATCATTAGAAAGATGGTGAAAAACAAGAAAAATTTATGGGATGACTTCTTGGATGGTGCCTTGTGGGCATATCGAACCACATCTAGGGAAGCCAGGGAGTTCACACCATTTCACTTGGTCTATGATCAAGAGGCTTTACAAGCAATTGAGCTCAACATTCCAACAATGCGACTTCATGGCAAAGTAGTGAAAGATAACCAAGAAGCATGGAAGGGTCGACTTCTTACCTTAGCTGAGCCTGAGTGGAAAAAAGAAGCAGCATATGAGTGCTACAAGAGGAAAGCTACACAAGCAAAGGAAAAGCTTGACAAGAAACTCAAGGACAAAGGCATCAAAGAAGGAGAGCTTGTGCTAAGGTATGACAATCGACTTGACAATCGTTTTGATACAAAGTTTGAAACTAGATGGTAGGGAACATATATAGTCAATAAGGCTTTCAATTCAAGTTACTACCAGCTCATGGACTTGAATGTAAAGAGCACTCCAAGAAGGTAAATGGGTATTCGTTAAAGCCTTATTTAAGTCACCTTCTACCTAAGGATCTACCAAAGATCTGTCAAAAGAAAACTATCTCATGTAAGTTTTGTTGCATGAAGCATGAGTGTAAATCAGCCAAAATTCCAAGGGGCCAAATGATGAAAATCTTGTCAATGACTCAAAAGCACTCTCTTTAGAAAAGATTCTTTATGATGGTACATGAATAATAATCATCCTGTGACCCGGGGGATTCACCATGGAAAACTTACCGCACCATGTAAGTGCAGGGGAGGGGATTTTTTTACAAGTGAAGTAAGTGTATAAGCTAGGGGCACGCCCCCAATAATTTATCTCCCAAGCTTAAAAATAAGGAAGGAGGTATCATATTTATGTGGGGTGGGGGGAGAAGTGAGAAAAGGGAAACAAGAGAGGACGTTTTTGTGTTTCAAACTCATTTCTTCCCAAAAGAGTCTTCCCTTGAGCTTGTGAGTCGATAACTACAAAGATACATGCAAGATCTAACATTGCTTTATATCAACTGCTTGTTTTTTCATTATAGTTCATTTGTTGAGGGATGAAAGCTATAAAGAGTTTACAAAGATGAAAATTTACACAGAGACCTAACACAACTTTATAGCCATGTTTTTTGAGTAATTTAGATGGTTCAAAATTGGATGAGTAGCCAGAGTGCAGGCTGATCGGACACATAGTTTGAAACTCAAACTAAAACACATTGAGGGTACATCTAGTTATCATAATAAGTGGTTCCTTAGTACGTTGCCATTCACTATGCTACACACTCTTTGACTAGTTTTACTTAGTTAGATCATGTGAGACCTAGATTTTATATGTAAGATAGGGGTATGATAATTTTCTTCATTGATTGTTGTATAAGCGTAGAAAGGGGGGTCATATTCCCTAATATGAGTCGTATATAGGGGTTTTATCAAGGTTGTCCGCTCGCAGGTGGCGTTCCGTTTTATATATAGAGTGAATCCCCCAGGTCCTGGGGGAGGGTTAATGATAGCCATTTTTTGGCCATTTGAAATTGTCATAGTGAGCTACCTCACCCTATCAAATCACTCTAACACTGTGGTTATCCTCACCCTTTCACTAAACATAGGCGTGTGTGAGTAAAGAGCCTTCCCCTATATCTTCTTAAAAACCCTCAATTAAATAGTCATTGGGCTAGTTGAGCCAAAACTATTAAAAAAATTTAAAAAAATCATATTATAGACTCTTTGTGTGTAAATATTTTATTGTATATAGGGTCTCGGATTTTTTATAATTATTTTGTTATTTTATTTAAATATTTATACCTAGCTGTTTATTTTATTAGGTTATGCATGCCTTCTTTTATCCTCTTGCACCATAAGTATATTTTTGTTACAAATGAGTACATTCTCTAATCTTTTTTTCTTTTATACAAATCACCTCTACATTTTCACCCTCATCCTTGTGAAAACAAAAAATCGATTTCTACTCCCTTAGTCACGTTTAGTATATTATTTTCATTTACTTGTATACCTTTTCCTCTTTCACCCAAAATAATACAAAGGAGGGACCATATCATATGATTTCAATATCTTTTTCCATATCTATAATTCTTCCATAATTTTTCATTATGTACTCATTATTCTAACACCATGTCCTCATTGAGCTAAATCCATGAATAGTACATACACTAGTCCCACCATGTAAATTTTATTTTATTTACCAAAATAATCCTCCTCCATGCATGTGTAAAGATAATTTGGATGCTTTGTATCATGATATGACAAAGGAGGGGCTCACTTTTGGATGCATTGTGCAAATTCAACAAAGGAGGGGGGCACTAACAGACTTTTGCAGGCATAAAAATAGGCTTTTTGGTGCCTCTCTCCACTTGGAATTTGAAAAAGTGACCAACAGAAAAAATGTAGCCCACAAGTTGAATAATCACCTCATTTTCTTGCATAAGTTTTGGAGCTATGATCGGTGAGCTATGAATTTTATGTGTGGACCCCAGTCTACCCACTTTTCTCACAAAGTAACTCATAGTCTTCTCTCACCTCCTTTCCTACTTCCTCACACACACACAAGCATTCCTCTCAATCCCTCACTCAAACCTGCAACTTTCACGGCTTACATCATCTTCTTCACCATTTCCATCTCTACACCAAGACAGCTCTACAACCGCTTCATTCACTGGAGGAGATAGGTGGAAAATTCTCTTTCCATCATGTGGTTTCCATCAAATTGTGTATATTCTCATCCTTCTCTTACTTTTTATCATTGTATAAATCATATAATGCACCTTGAGTGCATATGCCATGTAAATTCACCCCATCCTACTACCATATCCATGTGGCTCAAAGGAAAAGAGAGACCCACTCTCATTTGAAATTAAAAAAGAAATCATAATCGATGTTACTCTTAATAAAACTGATTAGGTTTAATCCTAATCGGGGCTTCCAAAAACCTATAAATAGATCTCTTCTCTTCTTTGTAATGGGCAATTACACACATAACATAGCACTCTCCAACCTTAGTTGTGTGAGGAGATTGTAAGCATTGAGAGCTTTGAGGCTATTTAGAGGAATTGAGTGATGTCCTACTCTCCATCACATTTGTAGCTTCCACTTTCTCATAAATAAGATTGATAGTTTGGGGTGCACTTGTGTACAATGGCTACACCTCTTCTCTCCAAAATCAACTCGACACTTTGGTTCAATGGCTTGTATAAGGTGAACTTGTTCTCAAGATTATTTGTATGTTTTCATGCTTGTGGTTTTAAGGGGCTTGTTGAATTGTTTGCCTACGACTAATTGTAAGAGGGTGATATGGTGAGAGGGCTCCCATAACCCTAAGACAATGGTAAAATGGCAATAAGATCAAGCCTTGTGTTGTCTCTCTAATTTCTCTAAGCTAGGAAGCATCTAATCTTTTGTGCTAGGACCTAGTTGTTCAAGTTTATTTGTACTCTCTACCTTACTCTCTTCAAAATCCCTATGGTTGTGAAGGACTGTGTTTGGTGTGTTTGTGTGGATATTTTTCATTCTTCTCTTTGCACGTTGGACTACATACTATTTGCGTCCTAGTTTGCATCCATAACTAGGTGGTGCCCCTTTCTTTTGTTGGGTTTGACTGTGGTTTTGTTGTTGTCTTGTGTGCTTGTAGTCTCCCTAACCCCAATTGAGCAGCACCGGAGCTTTGAGGAGTGTTTAGAGGTTGCTTCTCTTGTTGCCCGCCCCGGACCGCCTCAACGCTGAGAGGAGAAGTATGGGTACAAGCATGGACTTGTGTCCATTTTGACCCAGTTGTAGGAGGAGGGAGAGGCCATCAATTGGGAGGCATTACCATAAGGCTGACATCCGCCATGTATGTTCTTTTTTTTAGCTATGGTCTTCTTGATACAATTGTACTCATTCATTGTATACATGTACAGTTTCACGTTTATATTTATGATTTTACATTCCGTTTACGGTTATGATTGTGGTATGACAATCAAGTTATGGTTATGGTTTTACAATTATGGTATGGCATAGAGGTTATGGTTATGGTTTGGGTGTCAAGTTATGGTTATGGTTATGGTTTTTGCAATGATGGTATGGCAATCATGTTATGGTTAGGGTTTGGCAATCAAGTTGTGGTTATGGTTATGAAATGATGGTATGGCAATCATGTTATGGTGAGTAGCGTTAAATGGTAACCTTGCATTTGCACTACATTTCTACTTAAATGTATATATTTTTTATCAAATTTTTAACCTAGTGTTCATTCTCTCTTTCCGTAATAACCTTTTTCCATACAAACACCTTACCCCTCTTAGATCTTTATGCATTTACATCATATTTCTCTCTTCATGCTAAATGTAAGTAGTAAACTTAATTCTACTCTCCTAGTTTTTTTACTGCACATTCTTTTAACTAATTACCTTTACTAATTTAAATAGCTATCTACATCCCATAATTTGTAAAAAAATAATTTATGGGCACTTATCTTACCCATCTTCTCTCAAGGGTAGGGTTAACCTTGTAGGTCTTCCCTTCCCCACCACTATCTGACCCAAGTCTTGGATCATTTACTTGTGTTGGTCAACAAATCTTAAATATAATGTATATCCCCAATAAATCAAACTTTATTGGAGCCTACCTCATTTATTTAAGGTGGATTCTCTTTTGGAAAAGCATGCTACACCTTGGATGCATGCTAAAGGGCCCCCTACAAGGAGACTTGGTTCAAAAGGTGTTTTGGATGCATCTTGAATGCCTTAGCTCGTGGGTATACTTGAGGAACACTCCAAAATCATCTTAAACACTTTGAGAAGGTCAACTTTTCTTTTTATAGCACCCAATTCTCAGTTACAGGTTGAAAGTTATAGTGAAAACAAGGTGCTGCGGACACTGTTACTGCAGGTCAAAGTTACAATCAGGTAAACCACAAAGGTGAAAAGTTTTCTTGACTTCTCCAACATTCTAAAATACCAATGGGGAGTTAAAAACCACTTGCATGTGGAGGGGTCGGCTCAAGATGCTTCCAGAGACACAACAAACAGGATGGGAACACTCTGCAGGAGCCACTGGAGGGACATCATGGTGGGGCCCACATACATTATCGACCCTTATGGAGCCTCCACGACCTAAAAGGCTATTTTTAATGAAAAAATAAGTCTCTTATTTGCATGATTGAAGGAATGGTCAAAAGGGAACCTAACTATGGTTAATTACCTACCCTAGTCAAGTTTAACCTAACCCAAGGTCTTGTACAGCTATAAAAAGGCCCTTTGGCAAGCACAAAAATACACACACCTACTCCATTGCTGCAAATAAGCTCCTCTAAGGTTAGGGAAGCCCTAATCTCTCTCTCCTCTTGTCTCCCTATCCATTTCCTAAGCTCGCTATCATAAGCGGCACCATAGAGAGAGCATCAACATGCTATTGCTACCATTCTCTTGCAAACATTTCTCTTCTTATACTCATCCCTAAATAAGGATTGTAGATTATATATGAGAGCAAGGATATCAAGTTCAATTATCTATCTCATGGTTTGATCAACAAATTGTTGCAATTGGGGTGTCGTCGCCACACTTTTGCTCTAAATGCATGTAAAATTGGTAAGCCTATCTTGGCAGCTTCTCATATTTTGTGCTCATTGGGTTGCTTGTTTGTTGAGAAAGTTTTTTGTGCACCATGGTGTCTATTTGCTTGGCTTCTCTCCTTATGTTGTGTGTAAGTAAGTCTTGGGGCTGCATAGATGGAGAAGAGCTCTCTATGCATGTCGCCTTATGTGTGTAAGTAGTCTCTTCTTTTGGGAAAGGAAAGGAGTTGTCAAGTATTTGTGCATTATGGTGTTTTGAGTTTTGAGGTTTTGTGCTTGCTTTTCTTAGAAGTATATGAGCACTAATATGGTGAAGGTCAATCTTTGCATGTGAGTTTGTGCAGCGTTCAAAGGGATTGCTTAAGGAGTGTGTGTTGAATGGTTGAAGGGCATTTTGTGTTGAAGCACATAAGGAAGGTGTGAGTGTGTGTGTGTGTGTGTGTTGTATATGGTTTGTTTTGGTTTCCTTCTTTCTCCATAAAAGAGGGTGGTGCCCCTAAGAAATATGCATGTGTAGGGTCTCACGGAGTGGTTGTCTGGTGGGAGCCTTGAGTTGAGCCCCATCTCAAAAATCCGCTCTCATAAAAGTGGTGCCCCCACTGAGGAACTTTCCTAATTGCCTTCTATTCTCCTCATGAACAATAGAGTTGCACCATATGCTTTTCATTTTTCACAACGCATGAGAATTAACATTTGTGTAGATCGCAATTTTTTTTACCAACAACGCATTGTTTTTATGTTTGGAGCAGAAAGACTTGGTGAAATCTTGGCATCTCCAAATCCCATCATTCTTCCATTCATTAATTATGATGATTCATTTGATGTCCATGTTTTTATTTTGTTTTGAGGCAGGGACAAGAGGCGCTTAGATAGCGATCCACTCAAAGGAAACTTTCTTCAAGAGAAAGAAAAAGGAGAACACATTGTCACATGAACCAACCTGGAGCTGCTTCTCCTTTTACACCCATAGCTCGTCAATCTGTGCACATCATAATTGCTACAAAATTTAGATTTCAAGCAACCATTAGGAGAATTTTTGGACCCACTCGCCTTAATGAAATTAATGCCTCAATCAACCCTTTTATTTTGCCTATAATAAATTATAAACTAACACTTGATGTATATATTTTCATTTTGATGTGATCACTCATCGTAGTCAAAACTTTGTGGTACACAAGCCTCCTTGTATTGTAAAAATGTCAAGCACTTTTCCTACCTTTCATTCTAAAAATGGTGAGGATGCACAAGAATTTCTGGATAATTTGGAGATGGCACACCTCATCTCTGGGAGAGATCAAGAAGAGGTAAAGCTGCGTGCTTTTCCACTCGTTCTCAAAGGGGAGGCTAAGGCATGGTACGAGGCCTTGCAACCTCAAAACAAAACCAATTGGGAGAGGCTACGTGCAATTTTTCTTGCCAAATTTGGGCAAGGAGATACTCCAGAGGGTCTTTGGAATTGTCTACTTCAACATAAACAGGTATTCCTTGAAGACTACCCATCTTATGAGGCCGTTTTCCTTAACCTATGGGATAGATGGGAGGCTACCTTACAAAACCAAGGTGGTGCACCAAACTTTCTAAAGAAAGATAGGTTCATGGCTGGCTTGTATCCAATTTTGAAGACCAAGGTAGAGTTAAAATTCCCATCAACATTTGAGGAAGCACGTGAGGTGGCCATGGTCAAATTCAAGAAGTTAAATTTTCAAGCACATAGAACAAGGGACCTAAATGAAGTCATTGAGAGGGATTCTTCACCAAGCATGGGAGCACAAGTTAGGGGCTCTCTTGCCCAAACTTCACAAATAGGGGAAGGATCACAACAAGAGATCTTGCAAAGATTAACTCAACAACTAGAGAGTCTCACCTTGAATCTAGTGCAGTGCCTACCCCAACAACGACAACCAAGAGAAGGGAATCGCAATCAACGACGTCAAACACAAGAGTTGAGATGCTGGAATTGCAACGAAGTTGGTCATGGCATGTATAATTGCCCTCACGCTCGAAGGCTTCCAGGGGACATATACCCTCCTAGACCCCCTCCGCTCATGGTGCAGCAAGAGCATGCTCAAACCCCACAAATTCTTCGTCGACCACCACCACCTCCAGTGGCAAACATCCCTCCTGTCCCACCAGTGGAGGAAGAGAGAGGAGTAAACGTCATAAAGCTGGAAGAGGAGATAGAGGTGAGCCCTATACATTTTGATGTTATGCCAGTAGAAAAGCGCACAAGAGCACACAACAAGGATGAAGACACAAGGAATGAAGAGTCAGAACCTGCAAGGAAGGAGAGGAAGAAAAAGTCAAAGAAGGAGGAAGGAGGCAAGAAGCAGAGGTCAAGGCGAAGGGAGATCGGCATCAACGATTTTCCATTAGGAAAGAATATGAAACCCTACAACATCTTAGAAGATTTGCAAACTCAAAAGCCCAATATTTCTTGGCCTCAACTCCTACATCTATCACCCAAGGTGAGAAAGCACTGGTCCAAACTTGTAAGCACAAGACTCCCAAGAAAGAAAGAAAAGGTGACAGTAAAGGCATTGACTTCAAAGACACAACAAGATGTGGAACCTATTGTAGATGCTTATGTAAGGGGTAGGAAGGTATCCAACGTGTATGTTGATGGTGGAGCACAAATGTGTGTGATCACGGAAAGAGCCATGAATAGACTAGGGCTTGAAATCACTAAATCCTCTAATTGTCAAGCTAGGCTGACCAACAATGCAAGTGTGAAGTGCCTAGGGATCATCAAGAATGTAAAAGTTTCTGTATGTAATATAGATGCACGTGTGGACATGTATGTTATGCCAGCCAAGGGGGAGGGCTATCCCATCATCCTAGGGAGGCCTTGGCTCATTGCTGTGAATGCAGATCAAAAATGGGGACGAGGACAATTGATTCTCAAAAAGGGGCAACATGTAGTATATGATTGGCATGAAGGAAAGCAGCTCGACATCAACTATGAGACCACGGCTGATGAAGAAAGTGAAGAGAGTTTTGGCTCAAGCGACGAGGAAAGTTCAACCACTACATCCAATAGCGAAGAAGAATCATCTTTGGACGTAATGGGAATCATCTTCAACACATCAAAAACTCCATCAATAGAGGTTGACCCAACAAAGGAGCAAACAAAGGATGACAAAGGTGACCACAAGCACTTTGAAGACTTTGAGAGGATGCTTGCAAAAGATCTTACCCCTGAGGAGAAGCGGTCCTACATCGATATGCTCAAGAGGTATCCCAATTTGTTTATCACTGATTACTCACAAATTAGAGGTGTGGATTTTATAGAGCATGGCATAGAATTAAAACCAGGTACTAAACCTGTGGCTCAAAAGCTAAGGCGCCTAGGAAAAATACAACAAGAGGCACTTTTGACAGAGGTTAACCGACTCCTCAAAGCTGGTTTCATTTACCACCCTGTGTCTAACTCTGAGTGGGTGTCCCCAATTGTAGTAACCCCTAAAAAGAACGTAAAATGGAGGGTCTGTGTTGACTACAAACCGCTCAATGCTGCAACAAAGAGGGATCATTTTCCTCTTCCTTTCCAAGATGAAATCTTAAACTAAGTAGCCGGCTATGAATGTTACACAGTGTGTGATGGGTATTCAGGGTATTTTCAAATCAGAATAGCAGAAGAAGATCAATTAAAAACCACTTTCATCACACCTTGGGGTTGCTTTGCCTATAGAGTGATGCCATTTGGGCTCACAAATGCTCCTAGTACCTTTATAAGGTTTACAACTCTTGTCTTTCAACCCTTCTTTGGAAAGTCAATTAGGGTTTTTATGGATGACTTCTGTATCTATAGTAGCCAAAGACTTCATTGCCAAAAAGTTGAGGAGGGGCTTAGGAGGCTTCATCAATTTGGGGGACAGCTTAATCCTGAGAAGTGTCACATTGCAGAGTCACAAGTGGTATTGCTAGGTCATGTGGTTTCTTTGCAAGGAATTTAAGTGGATCCATCAAAAGTAAATGCTCTCTTGTCACTACAACCACCAACGACAACCAAGGAGCTCATGACTTTCAACCACAAAGTAAGGTACATGTCTCGTTTCATTCACCTTCTAGCGGAAGCTATTGCACCTTTGCACAAGCTAGCAAATAAACCCACATTTGAATCGAGAGAGGAACACGAATTATGCTTTACTGAAGTAAAGGGTATTCTCAACTCTCTTCCAACAATAATGCCACCAAATCCAAAGGATACATATTACATCACGCCAAGTGTAGGAATAGAGGCCATCGGTGTAGTTCTCATGCAAAAAGACCCAAAAACATGCTACATGAGGCCAGTATACTTTGCAAGCAAAGTCATGACCGCTGCAGAGAAGGGCTACACCGATATGGAGAAGGTGGTATTCACAATTATGTTTGTGGTAAGAAAGTTCCGATCATATCTCTTACCTGCACCATTTGTCATTCTCACCATGGAAAACAATTTACCATATGTTGTGCAACACATGAGCCTCTCATCTAGGATAGCCAAATGGGTTCTAGAACTTCAAGAGTTCGAATACACTTTTCTTGTGGAAGATAGCACAAGGGCAGGTCTTGCAGACATTCTCACATACAAAGTGAGAGAAAGGAAAGAGTCACCAAAGGCAGGAGACAAAGCTACACCACAAAATAATGAGGAGGAGATGGACAATGCACACATTTTGTGCTTTGATGGAGCTTATCGACGACAACACGATCAGGCAGCAGGGGGGGTTCTTATTCTAAGTCCACAAAGGGAAGTTCTTGTTAAGAAAGGTATCACCTTGGAAAATGTTCATTCTAATAATGAGGCTGAGTATGTCACCTTAAAGTTGGGGCTTGAAGAATGCAGAAAACTTGGCATCGAAAGACTTATAATAAGAGGTGATTCCTTACTAGTTATTAGGCAAATCCAAGGGATATGGAAGTGCAAGAACCCTACTCTAGTGGAGTGGCTTAGACAGGTGAAGGCTTTGATAAAGAACTTTGAAGCTACACAGGTACAGCATGTTGTGAGAACCCTCAACAAGGAAGCAGATTATCTCGCCAATGAGAAACTTCAGATCATGGTGGGAGGTGTGAAGCTCTACGAACCAAAGTACCAAGGCCAAGAGGAATTGAAGGACATCATATTTTTCCTCCAAACTGGTGAGTGCCCTAAACACTTGGATAAAGTGCAAAGGCATAGGTTGGTAAAAAAGGCAACTCCTTACCAACTCATAGGAGATGATCTGTATCATAAAGGGAAAGATTTGGTCCTAAGAAGGGTGCCCTCTGTTCAAGAAATAGAGAGAATCCTCTTTTCATGCCATGATGATGTCTGTGGGGGTCATTTTTCTCATGATATTACAAACAGGAAGATTTTGCAAGCAGGGTTTGTTTGGCCAAGTCTACACCGTGATGTCCAGCATTGGTGTAAGTCATGCAAAGGTTGTCAAATTGCTGGAAATCGACGACTCACTTATGAACCTCGAGTTCCAATAATTTCGTATGGTCCTTTTGAGAAGTGGGGTGTGGATGCAATAGGCCCCTTACCTCGCACATCTACCGGGAAGGTCTTCATCATTGTGGGAGTAGATTACATGACACGATGGGCGGAGGCAGCAAGTACAACACGAATTACAGCCGAGGAGGTATCAAAATTTATCTTTGATCACATATGCAGTAGATTCGGCACACCATTAGAGATTTTGTCAGATTGTGGTCCAGGGTTCAGAGCAGAGCTCCTAGATAATCTTTTAGCAAAGTTAAAAGTCAAACATTTGCATTCTACACCTTACTACCCTCAATGCAATGAGTTGGTTGAAAAAGTGAATGGAATGATATGTAAGATCATTTCTAAGCAGGTTGCAGATCGACCAAACGACTGGGATCATCATTTGACCGCAGCTCTATGGGCATACAGAACATCTTTCAAGGTATCCACTCAATTCACTCCTTTTCATTTGGTATATGGACAGGAGGCACTCCTTCCTATTGAGGTGGAGATTGCAAGCCTACGCATTCTCTCACGGGGAGCAAAGAGGCCAAAAGAAGCTTTGCAGGAAAGAATTTTAGATCTTCAACGACTTGAGCTTGATAGAGAAGAGTCCATCGACTATTACATTGCCCAAGCCACAAGCCAAAGGGACAAAATCAACAAGAAGCTCAAGGGGAAAGGATTGAAGGAAGGTATGTTGGTTCTTCGCTACAATAACCGACTTGATACTCGACTTGACAAAAAGTTTTTGCAAAGATGGGAGGGACCTTTCATGATAAAAACAAAGTTTGGGAATGGTAGTTACAGATTAGCAGATTTATCAGGAAAACTCCACAAGACCAGAGTCAATGGATGGAGATTAAAGCCCTACTTTCAACGTATCAATCCGTTGATAGGAAGTCGTCTACCTACATCGTCTAAGCTCCAAATTGGCATGGCTCCCTTCGGCTTGGCAAATGCTCCACCTATTTTTAAAGCTTTGATGTGCAAAGAAGAACCAGCCTTGGAATCTCAACATACCCAAGGCAACCCTCCCATCTCCGATTTATGGGATTGAGGTAATGAAAAGCAGGTCCAATGGAGTAAAAGAGTGTATATCACTCCTCCTTTGTTTAGAAAAATAAGAAAAAAAAAAAACTCTTTTGTTTCATCTAAGAGCATGAATGAACCTAGATGAAGGGAGAGGGCTAATATGAGTAGCGTTAAATGGTAACCTTGCATTTGCACTACATTTCTACTTAAATGTATATATTTTTTATCAAAGTTTTAACCTAGTGTTCATTCTCTCTTTCCGTAATAACCTTTTCCCATACAAACACCTTATCCCTCTTAGATCTTTATGCATTTACATCATATTTCTCTCTTCATGCTAAATGTAAGTAGTAAACTTAATTCTACTCTCCTAGTTTTTTTACTGCACATTCTTTTAACTAATTACCTTTAATAATTTAAATAGCTATCTACATCCCATAATTTGTAAATAAATAATTTATGGGAACTTATCTTACCCATCTTCTCTCAAGGGTAGGGTTAACTTTGTAGGCCTTCCCTTCCCCACTACTATGTGGCCCAAGTCTTGGATCATTTACTTGTGTTGGTCAACAAATCTTAAATATAATGTATATCCCCAATAAATCAAACTTTATTGGAGCCTACCTCATTTGTTTAAGGTGGATTCTCTTTTGAAAAAGCATGCTACACCTTGGATGCATGCTAAAGGGCCCCCTACAAGGAGACTTGGTTCAAAAGGTGTTTTGGATGCATCTTGAACACCTTAGCTCGTGGGTACACTTGAGGAACACTCCAAAATCATCTTAAACACTTTGAGAAGGTCAACTTTGCCTTTTACAGCACCCAATTTTGAGTTACAGGCTGAAAGTTATGGTGAAAACAAGGTGCTGCGGACACTGTTACTGCAGGTCAAAGTTACAATCAGGTAAACCACAAAGGTGAAAAGTTTTCTTGACTTCTCCAACATTCTAAAATACCAATGGGGAGTTAAAAACCACTTGCATGTGGAGGGGTCGGCTCAAGATGCTTCCAGAGACACAACAAACAGGATGGGGACACTCTGCAGGAGCCACTGGAGGGACATCATGGTGGGGCCCACATACATTATCAACCCTTATGGAGCCTCCACGACCTAAAAGGCTATTTTTAATGAAAAAATAAGTCCCTTATTTGCATGATTGAAGGAATGGTCAAAAGGGAACCTAACTATGGTTAATTACCTACCCTAGTCAAGTTTAACCTAACCCAAGGTCTTGTACAACTATAAAAAGGCCCTTTGGCAAGCACAAAAATACACACACCTACTCCATTGCTGTAAATAAGCTCCTCTAAGGTTAGGGGAGCCCTAATCTCTCTCTCCTCTTGTCTCCCTATCCATTTCCTAATCTCACTATCATAAGCGGCACCATAGAGAGAGCATCAACATGCTATTGCTACCATTCTCTTGCAAACATTTCTCTTCTCATACTCATCCCTAAATAAGGATTGTAGATTCTATATGAGAGCAAGGATATCAAGTTCAATGATCTATCTCATGGTTTGATCAACAAATTGTTTCAATTGGGGTGTCGTCATCACACTTTTGCTCTAAACGCATGTAAAATTGGTAAGCCTATCTTGGCAGCTTCTCATATTTTGTGCTCATTGGGTTGCTTGTTTGTTGAGAAAGTTTTTTGTGCACCATGGTGTCTATTTGCTTGGCTTCTCTCCTTATGTTGTGTGTAAGTAAGTCTTGGGGCTGCATAGATGGAGAAGAGCTCTCTATGCATGTCGCCTTATGTGTGTAAGTAGTCTCTTCTTTTGGGAAAGGAAAGGAGTTGTCAAGTATTTGTGCATTATGGTGTTTTGAGTTTTGAGGTTTTGTGCTTGCTTTTCTTAGAAGTATATGAGCACTAATATGGTGAAGGTCAATCTTTGCATGTGAGTTTGTGCAGCGTTCAAAGGGATTGCTTAAGGAGTGTGTGTTGAATGGTTGAAGGGCATTTTGTGTTGAAGCACATAAGGAAGGTGTGAGTGTGTGTGTGTGTGTGTGTGTTGTATATGGTTTGTTTTGGTTTCCTTCTTTCTCCATAAAAGAGGGTGGTGCCCCTAAGAAATATGCGTGTGTAGGGTCTCACGCAGTGGTTGTCTGGTGGGAGCCTTGAGTTGAGTCCCATCTCAAAAATCCGCTTTCAATGGTTATGGTTTTGCCATGATAGTATGGTTGTTATGGTTATGGTATGACAAATAGGTTATGGTTATGGTTATGGTATGGCAAGCAAATTTTGTTTATGGTTCTCCAAATACAGTTTGACAATCATGTTATGGCTATGGTTTGATATTCAAGTTATGATTATGGTTTTGCAATGATGATATGGCTGTTATGGTTATGGTATGACAAACAAATTATGGTTATGGTTATGGTTATGGTATGGAAAGCAGATTATATTTATGGTTTTACAAATACGGTTTGGCAATCATGTTATGGTTCTGGTTTGACATTCACATTATGGTTATGGTTTTGCAATGATGGTATGGCTATTATGGTTGTAGTATAACAAGAAAGCTATGGTTATGGTATGAGAAGCAGGTTATGGTTATGGTTATGGTATGGAAGGTGGGTTATGTTTATGGTTTTGTGGTTTTCAAGTCATGTCTTAATTATGGCTATAATATCTTCATGCCATTGTGCCTATGTTTTGGGAGTCGATGTTATGGTTATGCTTTTGGGAACTTGTTCTGTTTAATCTTCTAATTTTGTGGTTTTGTTCTTCTTACAACTTTTCTAATCTATATACACTCGCTCTGTAGAGTCAAACTGTAGGTGTTGTGCAGTTGCTTGTGCACTCTTCCTTTGGGCAGAGAGGTGTTTTCTGCTCTTGTAGTACATGCAACATCAGTTCCCAGCTCTCTCTACCCAAAAAATATTTTGCAAATTTTGACATCGTCACAACTATCGATATGATCATTTTTATAAGCCTCAAAATACATGTCGATATAGAAAAATATTTTTTGACACATATTGGGACGCGTATATTGGCATACATTCCATCTCTTTTTCCAACATTAGCTATACCGATACATATACCAAAGATACGATGCCGATGGTGATTTTGAGACTTATTCCAAGGCTTATTACATTTAAAACAAGCTTTAAGTCATCGATATCCGCATCAATTTTTGAAGGGTGTGTTGTAGTGATAAACTATTTTCAAGATTTTTGTAGTCTCTTCAATATAATGTAAATGCTAGAACAATGATGAGACCATTTTTGTTTATCTTTTTGAATTACTAAAGGACCTTACAAATTTCATTGTTTGGCACAAAAGAGTCTTGAGCCAATACGATACAACAGAATCAGATGAGCTTTACTAGACACAACATCAAAAAATACAATTACAATATGTAGGTACACATGGCACATGACGGTGCACAATTTACTTATTTGTTAAGGTTTTGTTTCTCTAGTAAGTTGCACTACGAGGCACAAAAAAAAATGAGAAGTTCTCAATGACATACTTAACACATCTCATATACCTTACATGCATCGATGTGTTGCAAACTCAAAAACAAAATCTCCAACTTAAAATTTATAAAGCATAAGCCAAAAAATCTACTTGAAGTCTCTTTAGAGTAGGATTCACTTGAAATCAAGCCCTTATGTGAAAAACCAAAACGTCAAAACTTCTTCAAGTCTCCTTAAAGTAGGATGCACTTCAGATCAAACTTCTTCAAGCCTCCTTGACATAGGAGCCGCTTGGAGACAAAATATTCCAAATTCCTCACCTCTCATATATTCACTTGGAATATACTTAAATAGAGGCACAAAAGGTAACACAAAATTGTAATTCATTAAATATAAGAAGACTTACAAGAAGTTTTCTCTTTTGTAGAGCACAAGATAAAGAGGTTATCGTTTGTGAGGATTCTTCAAGTGTAATAAAATTTCACTGAGATCACTCCTACATAATAAACACCATTAAGGTAAATCACATAACATAATAGGTTTCCCATGAATACATTAGTATCCTTCATATCTGCATCAAAGGTGCATGAAAAGATAGAACTATGGGCATAAGTAACATTTCATTTCTAAGGAGAAGCATTTATTAACATCGTTCTTTTAGATACATCCAAAACATTAAAATAGTCTTCCCAAGGGCTTAAACATTGGTGGGATCCTTCTTTGGAAGCAGGGCACATGTTTGGGGTTGTTATTCTGAGAAGCAGGGCATAGTTGTGTGGTTATGGTTCAAGGGTTACTAGATGCAGTGAGTGGATGGCTTCCAGGTGGATTTGGGTGGGGATCGCCCGGATGGAGCTGATACAAGGAGACGGATTTCTTACAGACATCGTTGGTTAGAGTTTTGCTCCTTTGGGGAGTATGGTGGATCTGCAAAAGTGGAGAGTGTGAAGAGAATTGATGGTGGGTGTGGCACGACTATCTCGAGTTGCCGTGAGTTTCTTCTTTTTGGTGGTGGCCCTTGTGTGCGGCCGGTGATGGAGGCTCGAACTCGGCCCGAACTCCTCCCTATGTTCTCATGTATGGGCAGGGTTTCGCTTGGTGGTAGTGGGTGGCTCTCTGGTGTGGCAATCATGCAGGTCTATGTATTGTTTTTGTCTCTTTTGAGGGTGGCTCCCTGTTTAGCTATGATGTTTTTATGGATGTTGTGTCAGTCTATGTCTATGGTATCTCGGGGTGGCTCCCCTATTAGCCTGCTCTTTGGTTGGGGTATGGATGGTCTGTTGCTGCTTTGTGGACTCCATGGCATGGTTGGTGCATGGAGGTGTAATTGTATAGTTTTTGTATTAATATAATCACTCACATAAAGTGAGTTTGGAAAAAAAAAAGAATACCTGATATGAAGCATTGTTCAATAATATTTGATGCAAGTATGTGTGCCAAAGTGTTTTGTTAGGGGGAATCTCAAGAGATCCCCCTTGGTGATTGCAAAGGAAACAATGAATCACTAGAGAAACTAGCACAGCTATGCATGCTAGCTATATTGGTTTTGCTGAGGTGTATACGGAACTACACATTGGTGTTTTATCCCATGACTAGCCAGAAATGCATTAAATTCATGAGACATATACTCCTCCCTTTGATATGAACGAAGGGTTCCCATAGTACATTTTGAGACATTTTTAGACATAGCCATAAAACTTTTGGAGCACACAAACACTTTGGACTTTGGTTTAAGCGGATATCCATGCATGCCTAGAGTAATCATCAATGAAAGTCACAAAGTAAAGGTAATTTCCCAAGGATGGAGTTTGCATGGGCCCACAAACATCACTATGCACAAGCTACAACGTGCATGTGGCCCTAACTGAACGATCCTTTGGAAATAACACTGCATCTTACCCAAAATACAGCCCTTACAAACATGTTTGATAGGTCTTTCAAGAGGCGGCAAAGAAGCAACCATATCAGATTTCTACAAACATAGCAAATTGGTAAAATTTAGATGCCCAAAACATGTGCCAAATTTTTGCATCTGAAACAACCTTTAAATTCACAAGAGCATTTGAAAATTTTTTCCCACACTTATCATACAAAGTGAGCTTATATAGTCCATGGCATAAAATGCCAGATGCAACAATTTCATCACCAAAATTGAGATCATGTATTGTACATCTATCATCCACAAATTTGACTACAAGACCAATTCTAGCAAGTGCAGATACAGACAAAAGATTATTCTTGATCCCAGCTACATACAATGCATCAACAAGTGTGAAAGAACTGTCATTCACAGCAGTAAGCACAATCTTTCCAACTCCTTGAATCGGATAATAGGCATTGTTGGCACAAGTGATAGTATTCCCATGAGAGATACAATCAAGAGAGGTAAACAATCACATGATGTGAGGTAATGTGCTTTGTAGCACCACTATCAAAATACCACACATGTGAATCTGTAGCAACTGACATGCATATATCATGGACAACAGGATCATAAAGTACACTTGCACTAAAAGCCCACTTTGCACTATAAATCCACTTTACATCTACATCGGCATCACAATCTCCTCTTACAGAAGACTCTACAATAGCTACACTTGTATTGGACCCTGTAGTTGATCCAACCTCTTTCTTCTTAGCCTCTTTTTCCTTCAATTTTGGACACTCCTTCGTCAAGTGATGATTAGCTTTACAATAATGGCAATGTATCTTCTATTTTCCCTTATCACTAGAATTACCAGACAAAGTTATGCCAACAGAAGCATTGGGAACATAAGATTTTCTAATCGCAGAAGAGCCATGAGAAGTGGTTACACTGCTATTACCACCTTTTCTTTGAGCAATAATAAAAACCCGTTCAACTGCACGCTGTTTAGC
Organism: Adiantum capillus-veneris; assembly: GCF_014529385.1. Taxonomy (NCBI): domain Eukaryota; kingdom Viridiplantae; phylum Streptophyta; class Polypodiopsida; order Polypodiales; family Pteridaceae; genus Adiantum; species Adiantum capillus-veneris. The sequence continues at coordinate 83,254,008 of NC_140936.1, read as the reverse complement.
CTTGTTTTTTTGAGAAAGTGACTCTTGCAACAACAATGTGCATAATGCATCAAACTTGACAACTTCAGGATTTCCTTGGGTCATAAGTCTCCAAGTACTAGCAAAAGTCTGGTAAGAATCTAATAAAGCATCAATAATAGTCTGCACAAGGGAACTGTCAAAAATGATTTCACCTATAAAAATAAGTTGCTCATTGGTATCCTTGACACCAGCAAGGAAAGTGTCCATCTCATCTTCCTCATACATAAGCTTTGACTCCAGCTCTTTACAAAGCAATGCAATTTTATCCTCATTGTGACTTGCATAATGACGAGCTAGAATATCCCAAGCTTGTTTTGCAAATTTTGCTGAATGAATATGAGGAGTAATAGTGATCTTCAGAGACAATGCATTCAATGCATGAGCGTGTGCATCTTTTACATCCCAACGAGGTTGCTCAACCGAAAGGAAATTTAGCTCTAGCAACAGTAATCCTGCCACCAAAACATGCAACATCGTCTACATCCTCAAAACCAGGACATACATCAATGCCATGCACAATATTCCAAACTTCCTTTGACACAAGACCATGTTGCATCATATAAACCCACATAGGGTAGCTATCCCCATCCAATCTATCCTCAACAACAAACATCTTGAACACATCTGTGTTATTGTCAGCCATGGAAAATGTTGCACTTGATGTGAAAACTTCCCGAAAAGAGGAGAAACAAAGAGGGAACAACACGTGCTATATAGCTCAAACCATAGAAGACTATAAGAGACCTGTTATGCAAAAAATGACATTGAAAAATCTCTGCACAAAATGACAAAATATCCTGCACAATATTGCATGTAGTGCCAAACGGAGGCTGAAATGAGCTTGAATGGAAATTTTGAGCAAACCGTATCCCCGAAGTGTTTGTCGACTTGATGACCCTCACAAAAGCTCATAGAAATCAAAGAAAGTGAACAAGAGTGGGCTGGGGATGTTGCCGATTAAGCTCGAGAGGGCACAAGATGAAGGAAGCTCAAGGCACACAACAGAGAGTGTACTACCTAGTGTGCAATAGAAACATAGATAGCCCTAGAGTGATGGGCATATATACAATTCATGGGGGGAAAAACCTCCTAGTGAGGGAAAAAATGCCCCACGGCTCTAAGTGTGTTCACACACATCACATGTATATGGTACACTTATTTTGTAGCCTATAATCTCTCTTGGGTTTGAGAAGTGGTGACCTTCGGATCACAAGCCAAAAAAAATTTAGAAGAATTAAAAGAAACACACTTTACACTTAACCAATGGATTCAAGTGACAGTTTCATAGAAATGGTTCTGAGAATGGTTACCTGCGATTATATTTTTTTATTACTTGGATAGTAAGTTTAAGTTAAAAAGGTTCTAAGCAAGACATGGATAACAAATGATAGAGATCATTAACACCTATAATACCTATTCCAGGCTAACAAATTTTTTTTCTGGTTTACATGGATGCAGGTGAGGACTCTATCTTTACTTAGCATCTTTTTGGCTTAGCTGTTGTCCCTTTTCACTCTAGAGTCAGTTATTCCGGATTATCCTTTGTACAAAAACACTATATTGATATCTCATTTTCACTTTAATGTGCAAAAATGAATCATTTTTGTGCTACCCCTTGTCCCTTGTCTAAAGCCATATGTATTTTGAAATGTTATGTTCTTTTGTGTATAAGTTTAAAACTAGCCACATACATGTCCTAACAGAAGGTTCTCCCAGACTTATGGAAGACCAGGATGCTGGCTTTAGAGATTTATAGGGATATAGGGATCTGGTGGACCCACTCTCTATAATTCATATTTAGTTTGACTGGTGTTAGTGGTCCACCTTAGGTTATAGCTTTGGATTCCTGCTCACAGCTATCATGGCTACTTTGTCGGTTTTAGATTTCTAGGTTAATCCATCTTTACATACCTTGGTTTTGAACAATGTTTCAACAAGTACACATTAAGGACAAGATGACTGCTCGCATGAGAGTCATCCATGACCCACTAAAACACGCAAGGATAATGGAACAAATTACACAATATTTAAAGGATCGCCCCCTTTACAAAATCCCCACTCCTAGAACTAGACCTTTTCTTGCTACAAAAGAAAAAACCAAAGTGATCTCTTATTGAAAATAAACACTTTCTAATCTTTCAAACTTTTGTCACAGGCCTTATCCCTCTCCCAAGGTCTTGAGTTGGCTTCAGAACCTCTTTCTGTGGCTAGCTCCCTTGTCCTTTGATGTATAAGCAACTTGGATGCGTCACAACTTATCTATGATTTTGCCCTAGAAACTGACAAAAAGTCATCTATCCTACATACGCTTTCCTTCGAAGATTGGGTTAAAATTTTGGCTACTCTGGACAAAGATATTGTTAATGGGGTAGCTATGATTTCTCAACATATATCCCAACTACCTGTATTAGCCTTACAATACAATCAAGATCTCAGTCAATTTTCTTCCTCTGGTGCTGAACTTGCTAATTTTCTTAAGAAATTATGTGACCTTAATCATGATTCTGTTAGTACCCTTGCTACCCCTATTGTCCCACAAACTAGTGGTCTCTTTTGTAGAGAGGGAGGTGTTAAAGAATTCCAAAATAATTTGTGCATCCTCATTGAGTCTACCCTTTTAGAGATGGTTCCAAAAGTCACTAAAGTTTTCCCTTTTTCTATCGGTCAGGCAGATTGAAGTGGAATCTTTTGGAGTGGACGATCAATTGTGGATTCTTCCCAACAAAGCCTTTTCAACACCTATACTCAATGAAAATTGGGTCTATCTTGCCAACCTACCTGTATCTATAGTTGAAGACTGTAGACTCAAGATACTAAAAGGCTGACAATTTTTGGACAAAGGGTTATCATGGTTTTGGAATTCAAGCACGGCTTTGATACCAACCACCACAGTAGTGTTCTAAATCTCAATCTTGCCTTAAGGGAAAAGAAACCTTGCAAGGTCTAAGGGAGATGACAACTTCATGTAGAGTTCTGGGACCAAGAATTTTAGGGAGTCCTTATCAGTTCCAGGTCTTGTTAGTAATCTTGTGTTTAACTATAAAGACTATTCAAGCTCAATATTATTAGGACTATTCAATATCATAATTTCATATGGCTTGTGGAACAAGAGCACTCTTGGCAATCAAGCACATATTTGAGACAGACATGTCTACCTTGGTATTGAGACCTAACCTTCTTGCATGATCATGAGGTGAATCCAAGCAATGTTTTGGACCAATTCCACTCTATGAATTCAAGCACATTCCTAGCAAGAAGCATTTCAGTGGGCCTGATGACCATGGTCACTTTGTGGATTTTAGCATGGTATGCAACCAAGCATTTTGGAATTCTATTTTGATATGAAACCAAATACTTCTCTTGGAATGAGCACTTAGAATCATGGATCGATCTTGATATAAATTCCTTATTCATGGTAGTATGGTCTTGTGACTACGCTCACTTTTATGTAATTCAATTTAAGTGATAAGGCGTAGTGTTGTGACCATTCCCACTATTTTGGAATGCAACCATGGGGCTGAATCAAACGTGGTAGGAAAGTTGTTGTGTAATTTAGCATCCTTGAATGGTCCGAAGACAAAGCATTCTATCATGGCTTGTGGACCAAGAACACTCTTTGTAATCAAGCACAAACTTGGAGATAGAGAATTCAAGCATGGTTTTGACACCTAACGTGCTTGCATGGTCTTGGGACCAAGCATGCGAGTGAGTTTTAAAAATTGATCATGCTAGCATGCTTTTGTGATTATGTTGACGTTGTGTATTTTGCATGGTGTTGAAACTTAGAAACGTCTTGGGACCATATTGAATTTGTAAAATCTCACACGATCCAATGTATTTAGTCTTGGTTATATTGTAATTTTCATGGTCTTGGTTAACTATGCATCTTAGGAAGTACTTTAGACCATTCTCCTAGAGTAAATTGAATCATAGTTTTAGGATTGAATATGGAAAGATTTGAAGTTTTGGCAGTCAAGCATGGGCATTGGTACAAGTATGCTCAAGAATATGCATGCTATTATGGCGTTGGGACAATACTTAGTATTTGATAATTTGAACTTTGTAGCATGGCATTGCGACCTTGCATCCAAGCATGGTCTTAAAACCATGCTCATGACCATTTTAGCATGGTCTTGAGACCATGCTCTTTATCGTCATACAAAAAAAGACCCGGAGAGGTCACCTAATAAAACTGTAACATATCACGTGAGTTTAACAGAAGGGTATTTAAAGTTCTTGAAACTTACAGAAATATATATACAGAAGGGCATTATTTTTTCAAATTTGAAAAAAACTTACAGATTTTAAAAGAAAAGGGTACATTATATTCTTAACAAAATTCACAGATAAGAGGTTTTACAAACATGTCTTGAGCCCACGTGATATGATAACACACACATAGTGAAGCCCCCGAGAAAAAAGAATCACATTTTAAAACAAATAATGAGCTATCTTTATTTGCATGAAGATGAGGCTTTATATCATGGTTTCAAGACAAAATAGTATTTGCATAGAAGCATGTTCTTGGGGCCAATAGTTTTCTTGTTATACCATGCTCACTTTCCATGTATTTAGATATGGTATCAACACCCAACACTTAAGTGTTTAGGCATGGTATTGCAATCATGATCTCTATTTGAGAATTAAACATTGGTCTTGGGACCAAGAATCCATATTGATATTATTCCCCTCATTTGCTAATTGGAACTTAATCACGGTCTTGAGACCAAGAATTTAAGCGGTGTATCAATCCTTAGCATGATAGCTTGGGTTTTAAAACATGTTAACTCATATCTATTTAAATATAATCTTGAGACCTAATGTTTAAGCTATACGGATGGTCTTCTGACCATGTTCATTATTTCTAAATGCAAGCATGGTAGAAAGGTTAACCATTCTGTAGTGAAACTTTGTTTGCATGGTCCTATGACCAAGCATATTAGCAAGGCTTGTGGACTAAGAATACCTTTTTCAATCAAACATAAACTTGGAGATATATAATTGAAGCATGGTCTCAATACCTAACATTCTTGCATGGTCCCAAACATGCTAGCGAGTTCCTAAAACCAAGCATGTTAGTGAGTGATTAAAACCAAGCATGTTGGCATGATTTTATAACCTTGCTCACTATCTTTTAAGCATGGTCTTGAGACCATGCTATTTATTTGCATGAAAGATGAAGAATCACTATTTGGGGACTCAAGACCTAGCATATACCAAGACTTGGGACTGAGAATCCAAGCTTGAGAATGATCCCTAGCTTCCTAGCATAATCCTAGACCAATCATTCTAGCATGTTTTTCCCACTAAGGACATTATTTGGCATTCAAGCAGACACTCTATGCAATCAAGCACAAACCCCTCAGCATTCAAGCACAATCTCCTTAGCATTCAAGCACACACTCTATGCACTCAAGCACAAACTTAGATGATTCAAGCATGGTTTTGAGACCTAAAATTTTTATGTGGTATTCATGCAAATCGAGCATGCTTGCATGTTTTTATGGCCATGCTAAGCATGCTAGCATGGTCTCGTGACCATAATCAATATTTGGACTTTGCAACTTATACATGTAATAAAGTTTAGTAAAATTAACTTCAAAAATAAATATAATAACTATATAAATTTTGGTTGTAATAATAGACATAAATGGATTAATTTTCAAGCATGGTTTTTTACCATCTCCATTGCATATGTTAACTATGTATGCTAAAAATAAGTACTAGATCTTACATCTTGGGGATGCTTAAGATTATTGCAAGCTCTTGTTGAAAATTTCAGTGTTGGGATTTTTTCAAATGCAACGGATTATAATCTTGACAAATGGTGACATGCTTACTCAAGATAGCAAGAGTAGTTCTTCTTCCAGTTTTTTGTTATGTGGGAACAAGAAGGTTATTATACTTATGGTAAAAAGAGGCTTTGTGAAAAAAAATCTAGGTGTTGAGGAAATTTTTAAGCCCTTAGGAAAAGCATCTAAATGACTTGTATGCGATCTAAGAAGACCATTGTTATTCTATGCCTCTCCTTATAAATCTAGTGTTACTCATGCCCATAGTTGCATCTTTCCATGCAAATTTGATGTAGATATGAAAGATGCTAATGTACTTATATGAGAATGCTATTACCTTAATTCATGTGTCCTAATGGTGTTTATGATGTATTTGTGATCATTGCTTATGAACATTTTGGTTAATCGCCACCGGTGATTGGAGGTCGTCCTTTATTTAACCTTGTCATCTTGAAAGTAGCATTCAAATCAGCCTTAAATGTAGCAATACACATCTCATTTGGACCAAAGATCATCAAATCATCCACATATAGAACAAAAATGAGAAGTACATCACCCTCATGATTCACATAGAAATTTCTTTCTATTGGACTATTACGAAAGTCTCCTTTGACCAAATGAGTGTCATCTTTCTCATATCAAAAAGATTTTTAGCAAATAAGTAGATTGTGCACCATCACGTGCCCTGAAATAAGCGTCAAAATCACCGTCAGTATCGTGTCGTTGGTATATATACCGGTATGGATACCGTCAAAAAAAGAGATGGAATGTATGCCAATATACGCGTCCCAATACGTGTCAAAAAATATTTTTCTATATCGACGTGTATTTTGAGGCTTATAAAAATGCTTATATAAATAGTTGTATTGATGTCAAAACTTGCATTTTTTTTTGGGGTAGAGAGGACTGGGAACTAATGTTGCATGTACTACAGAAGCAGAAAACAGTCCTCTCTGCCCAAAGGAAGAGTGCACAAGCAACCGCACTCCACCTAGAGTTTGACGCTAAAGAGAGAGTGTATACATATTAGCAAAATTGTAAGAAGAACAAAACCACAAAATCAAAAGTTTAAACATGACAAGTTTCCAAAAGCATAACCATAACATCGACTCTCAAAACATAGGCACAATGGCATGAAAATATTATAGCCATAATTAAAACATGACTTGAAAACTGGAAAACCATAACCATAAACATAACCCACTTGCCATACCATAACCATAGCCATAACCATAACCATAGCCATAACCATAACCATAATCATAACTTGCTTGTCATACCATAACCATAGCCTCTTGTCATATTATAACCATAATAGCCATACCATCATTCATAATCTGCTTGCCATACCATAACCATAATCATAACCTTAGGATTGTCTTGTGTCTTTCATGTAATCCCCACCCACATCTCTGTGTCCAAACATGTTGGCTTTGGACTGCCGTCCTTGTACCTGTCTCTTGCCTCTGATCGATGGTGTGAAATTGTGTAAATGGCCACGCTCAAAATCGAGTCATTCGAGACTGGATCGTACCCCTCTATTGGTATGTACTCTCTCTGAATGGACTCGACAATGTAATTCTTTCTTTCATTATCTTGATTATCCCAAATCTCCATCACAAAGTGGCCAAACTAAAATGTACAAAGTTGGCAAAACCTTTGTTGCATGGTCTTTTTGACCATATACACCACAACATCCTCGTGTGATCCCCAAGGTGTACGTGGTGTGCCAATCGGTGAACTATCTACTGGTGAGAGTGGTGGATGCTCTCTTGATGGTGTAAATGCATCGATAGAACCACTACCACAACAACCACCACCTCTAGAACGCGGCCTACCTCGTCTTGAAGATGAACCACCCATCAGTGTAGGGGGCACACTCGACTAAGGTGTGGGGCCAGTCGCTGGAGGGGGCACACTAGTCCTAGGTGTAGGGGCGGCCGTAGTAGGTCTAGAGGAACCAACTGCCAAGAGGTTCTGTGCGTAACTAACCTTCTCTGGTGATAACTATGACAAAAAGAAGCCCATCTGCTCGGGTGACATGCCGGCCGGGACTGAGAGGAAAACTAAAACTCGAAAGTATGTTTCATCATTATCAACCATGGTTACAGACACACAAATAACACAAATATAATACATTAGTTTACAAAAGAAACGCTTAAGCAATGCAAAATGGTGGCATGCTCCTCTGTTACCATATACATGTGGTAGTGATGTGTGTGAACACACTAGGACCGTCGAGGCATTTTTTCCCTATTTAGAAGGTTTTTTCCCCCGTGCATTGTATATACGCCCATCACCCTAGTGCTATCTATCTTTCCATTGCACACTAAGTAACACACTCTCTATTGTGTGCCTTGAGCTTCCTTCGTCTTCTCCAAGCTGTGCGTGTTTCTCTGCAACCCTAATTCCAACATCCTCAAGAAAGGAAGAGTAGTTCTTCACTTTTTTCTTTCATATGGGGACAAGTGGTTATTATACTTATGATAAGAAGATTTTTTTGTGATAAAAATATCCAAGTGTCAAGGTCAAGCATGAAACCCCTCCCATTGTCCACCCACTTTGTCGACACCCAATAGCACAAGGAGGCTGGTCTCCTCTCCGAGAGGAGGCAAGAGGACCTTTGTCCCTCGAAGTTCCAAAAAAAGGACTATCTGTGGTTGGAAAACGTTGGCATCACCCTATCATAGTGTCCTTGTGACCGAAGAGGACTCATAAGTCCAACCCACAACAAACCCTACGTACAGGTCATAAGCCAATTTCAGATTCATATAAGGTATTCCTAAAACAAGGTATTCCTAATGGCTTCAAAAAAAAAGGTGAAAGTTCAAGCCTACATAAGGCTACGAGAATAAATTAATAATAAAAGGTATTTTTGTGTGAGGAAACAAGAAAGTGACAATAATTTTTTAAAACATTTGTTATCACAATAAAATATTATCTTTTTTTGAAAAAAGTGAAACAATAAACTATTTAGACTACAATCTCTTCGAAAAACATAAAAAGTAATGTTTGAAAAACCACTTGGATGCATTGTAGCAAACTGAGAAAAAAAAGGTGAAAGCGAACAAGAGAAATTGTGTGTGACCCAATATTTACTTGCCCTCTTTAAAGAGAGAGGTGCACAAATGTCAACACCTTTCACAAAATCTTTTTTTAAAAATTAAAAAAGACAAATTTTTTTCAATGTGGCACTAATTGACAAGCTTTATCCAATGGTCCACAATTGCTCCAAACAACCAACGCTTTAGTAAGGACTCCTTATGTAGGCCAAAAATATTCATTGCTTATTTAATGTAGTGCAAGGACACTAAGAAAATGCTAAAGAAAAAAAGAAGCAAAAGAAAAACACAAATGGATCATTGTGCACTAGACCATCTCAGTTATATGGACAGAAAAAGCCTTATGGCTTTCCATTGTCATGGGTCTTTTCATTCGCTAATCTCACTCTTCACGTATGCGCTTCAGATGTCGAGCAAAAACCTAAGCGATGCTGGTAGAACCGTTCGCAAGGTTGTGGGTAAAGTGCACTGAAAGCTGTTGAGGTTGGTGCAAGGCTTAAGTGATTTTTTGCGCTAAGCGTCTATTTTGTCCCTTGAGTTTGTGAGTAGGTTTCTTTGTTGCTTCGTGTGCATCTTGCTGCCGCTCGGTAAGATATCGCATGGCATAGCCATCTCCACTCGCAGCTCACCTTGCTCTTGGTGGTATGACGAGGGTCAACCCTCATTCAAATATCTCTGAGCTACAGTGGGTGCCTATCTTCGGCACGCTTATCCTTTCCGCACGTTCTCTCACACATCGGTCTGAGCCTTAGGACTCCCCCCCCGCCCCGCGCCTGAAGCGTCCTTCGTCAGCGCGATTTATTTTCATCATATTAAGCATGCATCCTTTTCTTTTATCTTCAGCACGATTATTTTAAGCATATTAAGCGTTGTTCACCGCTCCCTTCAAGAATTTTGGCGTGGAGATTGGGATCGTCCCCACGGTGAAGGACATCAAAATGTTTTTTTTTTTTTTTAATGCTTGCTGAAAAACAGCTTATCGAAGGAAGATGTGAAAATGGACGAGGGTGCAAGGCCGTACTCACCTCCTTTATGCGGCAAATCATGCCCCGAGCAGGGAACCCCAATGATGGGGGGCGCTTGGGCAAGGGGTCAAGGTGAAAATAAAACCTTGTCAACTCTCACTCTGAAAAAGACCAAAGCTTCAAGTTCTAGGTGAAGACCTTGAAAGAAGGTGTGCCTCAATGGGCGATCTTTACGAATGAAAGCAATTAAACATTCGGCACCTCAGCTCTTAAACCACGCATTTCATTCGCTAGTTTATTGAAGGGTCCCTGCTCGAAGAACTCTGCTCAAGTCACAACAGCTGAGGTGCCAAGTGAGGGGGGATATGAAACACTGAAGAATAAAAAGGTTCACCTCAAACATGAGTTGAAAGAGGTACTTAAACAGATGGAGATAGGTTCAAACAGTAACAAAAGATCTACTCACAGGCCAAATGTAGTGAGGTGTTTGAAGAAGGGCTAACAGATTGTGCCTACAGAGCGCTTAAGAAATCCCTCCCGCAACAGGTGGAGGTATCGGGGGCTATCAATTTTGTGATCCCATCAACACTGGTTAAGAATAATCTTGCTACGCAAGCTAGGCTCACGCTTGTGTTTGGATTTAGTGGGCGAGTCCCAAACAGATACAAGTTTATTCAATGGATTCAGGGACCACAAGTTCTTAGGCATGGGGGGGCTATCAAAAATACAACTTGCCTTGCAAAGTGCTTTTTCTCAGCAAGATTCAAGGAGAACTCCAATGTCTCAAAGGTCTTGGAGAAAGGCCCTCTTACTTTGAACATAAAAATTGTATGTGTGGTGTCATGGGAGCTAATTTGACTCGGCAGAGTCTCTCCAAGGGATTCACCCTATCTAGGTCAAGTTTGTGGGTTTGCCTTGTTAGCTCTGGGATAACATCAGGATGTTAGCCAGTCAATTGGGAACCCTGTTGTTTATCCCTAACAAGAGGGGTCTTGGTAGGACCTCCAACCGGGTGTGCATAGGCTGGAATGTCGCTAGGATGCCACCAAAGAGCACGGTGATCAATGTGGGAGCTCTAATTATAACAATCCCTCTCAATTTTAGAACCTACGTTGGGGCATGCTCGAGTGTAACAAATTTGGTCACTTTGCCAAGGATTGTCCCATGAAGGCTAAAGTTAGCACTAATCTTGAAATGCAAGATGTTGTTATGGGGTTGGCAATCAAATCTTTGGTGGGGAAGCAACTATGGAAGGAAGTGAGAAACAAATAGAGAAAAAGGATGATACTAGAGCAAGTGGGGAGAAAGAGGCCATGTTGGGTAACAAAGAAGTTACACAAAAGCAGGAGAATATCGTGGATAAGCAGTGATGTATCCTGCATCCTTGAAAGCCCAAGAAATGAAAATGTTTTTGTTTTTCCTTCTCCTAAACTTAATCTGCTAACATTCACAACTATGTCGGCCGTGGAAGTCCCAGGGCTGAAGAGGATTAAGGGCGTGAAGGTGGTGGCAAGAGAATCCACGATGCTAGGATATACTAGTGCCTTGAAAGGGAAAGGCACCTCCTCACCCCCTGCCCCACTAAAGGGAGGGACTTCTAGCATTCCACTTTTTTAACCCCTGTGAAATACTGCTGGAAAAAAATCCCATAGACTCTGATGATACACCAGATTATCCTGGATCCAGAGTCATGGAGACTGGGCAGGTGTCGATGGATGTTGAGGAGTTTGTACCACTCTCGCAGTAATAGAAGAGTTTGTCCTCCAATCATGGAATGTGGAAGAGCTCAAGAATCAGAAGAAGATCACTTTATTATGGGAGGAAGTTAGGAAAGGCAGGGATATCAACTTTTGGGCTATTCAAGAGCATCACCTCGATGCTTCCAACAAAAGAAAGAAAGCTCTAGGGAAGAAGCTTGTGTTCTATGGAGAAGGTGCCAAGGGGTACAATGGCGTCCTCTCTATTGTCAACAAGGACTTAGAGCCAAAGGTAGTGTTCAATCATCCATTTAGGAGAGCTCTAGGAGTGAAGATCAAATGGGCAGATCATAATTTCATGATCGTCAACATCTATGGACAATGCGCAGCAAAGGAAAGAGCAAGGCTTCGGAAGCAGCTGGAAGATATTCATGTGAAATGGGAATGGCTCCTAGTGGGAGACTTTAATATGGTTGAGAAGAGAAAGGATAAACCTAGACCATCAACCATACTAGTTGGATCTGAAAGATCCAAATGGCTTTGCATGTGTGAGAAGTGGGTGCTCAGAGACATGTGGGAGGTAGGGCCATGGATTAACATGCCAGGATTAACATATAGTAGTTTGCAATACATTGGCATGTCATCTTGGCTAGATCTTTGCTACTGCTCGCATCATGCAGACTGGTTACCCTCATTGCTTGACATGAAGGTGGTATCCTTCCAGTGCCTATTGGGTCACTTACCTCTAAGCATAAAATTTAAGAAAGCCAAAGAAGAATATCATTGTCCACAAGGGTCTAAGAAGCTGCTTTGCGACAAGGGATCACATGTTCAAAGACCCTCTCTTCAAAAGATTTCCCTTGAAAGCTATAAGCAAGCTCCATAAAGATGTGCTTGAGACTAGTCCTAGGGCTTGGGAGACTTTCGCTAAGAATATTCAAAAAGCAATCAAAATTGTAGGCCCTAAAAGGAAGAAGTATTACGAGGGGCGACTGAAGCAACTCTCCAAAGATTTTTAGCTGTTAAAATCCAAAAAACAAGAAGGATGTGCCTTAGAAGTGGAGCATAGAAGGTGGTTGGAGGTCAAGGGAGACTTGACCGACTTCCAAATGGAGGAGGTGAGGAAGGCCAGAATTTTGTCCAGAGAAACTTTTCTCCAACCAGAGGAGGCTAAGCAAACACACTTCTTCAGAGCCCTCAAAATAAAGATAAATTGGGGCATAGTTCACTCGCTCACCGACGGGAAAGTTCATGAGGTGAAAGACTCGGATAAAATGGCAGATATGATGCTTGATCACCTGCAATAGATCATAAGATAGCCTGAAGCCCGGTCCCCAGAAGTGGATGAATCTAGAGCTACTCTCCTTGGAAGTATTTAAAAAACGGTCTCAATCTCCAACGCCAACCTCTTGGAAAGGGATTTTACAAAGGAGGAATGCTCGCTTGCGCTACAAGCCTTGGGTAAAGAGAGATCACATGGGTGGGACAGAATGACGGTTGATTTCTTTAAAGAATACTGGGATGAGCTAAAGTCTCCAATCAAGCTCATGGCTAACCAAGCCCTTGTTGAGGGAGTCTTAGACTCAAGCATTAAAAGGGGCCTCATCAAACCTATCCCAATGTGCTACTCTCAACTGAAACATTGGTGCCCCATAACCATGATGTCGGTAGCCTACAATATCATTGCAAAAATGGTTGCCCTCAGTCTCTCTCCCCTCCTGGACCAAGTGGTCACTCCCCACCAGCATGGATTTATCAAGGGAAGGTCAATATATGATAATATTCTGGTAGCAACGGTCAGCACTGAGTACGTTGCCTTCACCAAGCAAGAGTGTGTCTTTCTCTATCTAGATTTAGACAAAGCCTACGATCGGATCATGTGGTCATTTATTGAAGATGTCATGAATTCTTTGGTCTTTGGGCCTCAGATGTGTCGGGCAGTGAGCACTCTAGGTGCAGATATTCATTCGGAGCTCCTCTTCAGTAAAAGAATCATGGGAGCATTTGAGGTCAAGAATTACATCAAAGGGGGATGCCCTCTTGCCCCTCTGATGTTCTCCATGGTCCTCATCCCTTAGTTACAATGCTCGAGGATAGTGCTATGAGAGGGGAGATTCAAGGGCTCTTTCTGCCTGACAACAACCAACTTCCTGCTTAGCTGTTTGCGGACGACTCATTACTCTTTCTTAAAGCCTACCCCCTAGTTATTAGAAAAACTTTGGAGATAGTGCATATGTATGCCATTGCATTGGGGTCAAAGTGTAATATTGAAAAATCAAAATTGATCTCTCTTAAATGAAGAGAGACTTATTCGACCCCTCTATGTGGTCTAGGGAATTTGTATCAAAAGGGAAAATATTCTGTCACTTGGAAGCCCCACTAGGGATAGACGTAACCCACAAGGAAAAATTGACATGGGTCATGGAGAAGATAAGAAGCAAGATGCATAGATGGGAGTACGTGCTCCTTTCCTTCTCAAGTAAAGTAAAAGTGATCAACTCATTCTTGCTCCCATACATAGCTTTCAATGGTCCGCTACTCAAGCTTGCCAAAAATGATTGGAAAGATTTCATTAAACCGGTTAAAAGATTTTTATGGAAGAACAATACAAAAGACGAGACACCCTGGCAGTGGGTTAGCTGGGAAACAGTTGCGAGACCTCTTGATCAAGGTGGTCTCGGGATTCTTAATCCTAGTATCCATGTTGAGGCTCAGCGTGCTAAGTTTGTGGCTACACTCACGAAGCATGACCAATCTTGGGCTGTTATGAACCAGGCCATGATGGACAGGTCCAAGCTCTACTCGCAAGGTTGTCGGTGGAAAGGACTCAAGGTACAGGACAAAATGCTTGCCCCTCTATGGGCTTGCCTGAAGCTCGAGGGGGCGGCAGGCGAGCGAGCTTGAAAATGCAACAGAGCATCACAATATTTGGAGTGGGGAGAACTGGCAAGGTACTTCCACAACTCTGTAACTCATTTGGTCCCTTTGGCTTTCCAAGATGGGGGAGCTTATTTCTAAACCCATACTCGAGGGAAGTTGCCAGAAAGATCAATAACAAGGGCGTCCGATGTTTGGGCCAACTGTGGGACTGGGACTATGGCAGTAACCGATGGAAAAGTATAGACCAAATTGCTCTCCAGTTCAACCTCGATGGGATTGAAAGATTACTGATTAGCAGAGTTCTTGAAAAGATTGATAGCTCGGATCTGCCTAGGTTTGAGTCCGGATTTCAGATGGCGTTGGCCCAAAGACACACACTTTTTTAAGCCTTGAATAAAATAAGTATACTACACACTTATGGCGACGTCGGATTGGTTCCCTCAGTTGAACAAGCAGTGGGGAATGAATTGGCCAGAATCAAGATGGGTGGCAGTCACCAAGAACATCTAGTGCCCGCACTGGCCGCAAAATATGAAAATCTTCCTCTGGAAGGTGCTTTGGGGAGCCTTACCAACTGGGGTGAAGATTCTGGCCAGAGGGATTGGCCCTGATAGATGCTCTCAATGCTCAATGGCTAGCAAAGACCTACTCCACTTGAAGATTAGACACATAGTTATATTTTCAAAATTTTAAGCAATAATGTGGAATCGGGTAAATCTAGCCGTCATGACCTCTCCGTAAAGTAGCATGGGTAATTCGTTCCCTAAAGGCTCGACGTGAGCTTGAGGCTGCTCTGTACATTCATTGATGTTGAATACAATACATATACTCACAATTGTGAGTTTGGAAAAGTTTAAGCAAAAATATGTCTCATTTTTGAGTTTTTTTTTCGCTCTAAAAAATTTGTAGCTAGGGTACTGCTATAATGTGCACCACATCAAACCACCCCACCCCCGCCCCTGGGCGATCACCTCATTTGTGACGTCATCAGACTAGAAAGATAGGTGGTATCCTCATGATATTTTAGGAATTTAGTTTAGGATTTTGTCTCGGCTTTTTGAAGTTTGCATGTAGAGGGATGATGCCTCGTTTTCCGTTACAAGGTACCTTGACACAATCGCTTGGAAAAACTTTGGGGAATTTTCGAATGGTTACAGCCACTCGCACGACACAACTTGGACTTTTGCCATATTGCACTAAGAGCATTAGTTACAATAGGAAAATAGTGCTACTATCACCTTACACTAGATACGAGCTTTGACTAAATTCTCACTTTCATATGGTTGTTGTCTTGAGCATCAAGGTATAAAGCTCCCAAACAAAGAAAACTCAACCACCCTTATGATGAGTTAAGGAGACTATTGTTCACCCGCGCTCCCTTGTAGTCGAGAAATCCTCAAAGGCCCTCCAAGTTGACCCCTAAATGTACTTTATTTGTGTGCACAATGTAATTAACTTATGTATTTATGCAGATATCCATACGATATATCATGTGTGTTGTGAGACAACATCAATGATCACCAAAAAGCTCTGGCAAAAGATAGTGGAACATTCTTCAAGCTCCACGTGAGACTCGATAAGACAACAAACAAGATCTTGAAATCTAGTCAGGAAGGGGCAAGAAGGGTAGAGACTCTTGCAAAGAGAGAACCCAAAATAAGTCAAAGAGATCCCCTTTTGTAATCAAGAATACCTTCCTTTCTGTCTAGTGCACCCTCTATTGTATCACTTATTTTGTGGTTTGGTCAAAAAGCCATACTCTCAACTTTTTTATTTATTTTTTTGAGAATTACCTATAGCTTTGAAATTACAATGCACACATCCAACCCTCGTAGGTGGAGGCAACCCAACTCTTAAGGTGAGTCTTTCAGGCCGGGTAAAGATTACCAACCCATCATATGGACTAAAGGAACATCCCCTAAGGGCTACATGTCATCCGAACTATCAAGGGGGTTTGAACCCAAGACCTTAGACACGAGGGGCTCTTGCTATACCAAGTGAGCTAGCACTATCAATATTGCAAAGATGGTATGAATGGTAATTGCATCCATTTGTTTGACTCTCATTGGTCCCCACGAATGTGTTGAAGTCTCAACTACACAATCATTGACACACCAACTTATTCCTCTTTTCTTTATGTTTACTTTCACTTTTCAGTTAGAAGGATTTTTGCAAAGTGGGTCAAGATCGTTCTTGACTACATTTTCAAACTTGAAAACATTAACACTTAGGAGACATTGTGCAAGAGGGAGGCTTTTTGGGGATTAAAATAAAACATTTCATATCTCTCTCTCTCTCTCTCTCTCTCTCTCTCCCTCCCCCCCCCCCTGCCTTTCCAGCCTCCCCCCAACACACACACACACAACCCCAAGCCATTGTGAGATTTCAACGTTTTCTTCATTTACATCTTTACATGGTCATGTAAATGAAGGGATAAATTCATAAGCTTTTCTATAATCATATATAACAAAGGACCAAGTAGTGGTGCCAATTCTAAACTTATTACTATTATGTGGAATCTTAAGAGATACCTTGAGTAGTGGGTGTTGCTAATATATATTAAATATTTAAAGGACCAAGTAGTGGTGCCAATTCTAGACCTATTACTATTATGTGGAATCTTAAGAGATACCTTGAGTAGTAGGTGTTGCTAATATATATTAACATTTTGGACCTAATATTTATTGTTATGTGATCGTATTATGTGGAATCTTAAGAGATACCTTGAGTTTTATGGAAGAGAAAGGAAAGTCAAGTTTTCTTTGAAGTTTTCCTGGGAGGTGCATTTAAAGGAAAGTCAATAAGTTGACAAGTTTCATGAAACAAAAAGGAAGGATGCCTCGCAAGAAAGGAAAAAGGGAAAGGGGGGAGGGGGGTTGTTTAATCGGTTTTCTATTTTTAATGAATAAGGCCACCCTATTATCTACACACCATCATAGGCTTTTAGTCTCGTGGTTTAGCTTGACCTTTGGACATTCAGCCTGATGGGTTCAAATGTAAGTAATGAAATGTGAAATATTGTGGCCTTTGAAATGGGGAGTGGGTGGAAATTTTGAGCATATTGTGAAGATTACATATAATGAGAATTGGAGTAGAAGAGAAGTTGCTACTAGGGTGGCACACATGTTTCATTAATCAGAATCTTGGAAGATTCATGTGGGATTGAAGATTAAAAGCAAGGTAGTAAAGGACAAGTGGTAGCGTAGAAGACAAACACGAGCAGGAGGAGGTTGGTGACATGTGAGGTGGCTCAGGGAGCATCGTCAGGCATAATAGGGTTGATAGTTGGCGGCACATGGCAGGATATGTGAGTTGTTGGTAGCTGAGGAGAGGACCAGCAACCAGATGAGCTACACGTTGTGCGAGGCAAGAGAGATAGGTGGCATGCAATTTGGTAGGCATTGTTTTTTTTTAATATGTAGTTCATGGAACCAAAAGGAAACAAGCCGATCATGGTGGGCTGGATTAGCTCAAACAATTCTCTATGCAAGCTATGTTGCAAGTTCAATATCGGGCTGTTGGACATGTATTGCCAAGAGAAGTGGAAGCCTTGGAAAGGTCCATATCAAACAATAAATGTTGGGCTGCCTTGAAGGCAATGGGGAATGAGAAGCCCCTAGGTCGGATGGATTAGTAGCAAAATATTTCAAAGGGATTTGGGAGGATCTTAGAACCCCGCTAATTTCACATGGCAAACAAGGATTTGCTAGAAGGTCAAATGGATGCTAGCATGCAAAAAGGGTTGATCAATCCTACTCCCAAATTAGTTTGCTACTCTCTCGTAGAACACTAGCAGCCTATCTCAATGATGATAGTAGCTTAAAATTTTTTTGCCAGGGTTATATCTCTAAGGCGCGCTCCTATTCTAGACAAAGTGATTACCCCCCATCAACATGGAGTCATCAAAAGGAAGATCAATCTATGACAACATTATGGCAGCAATGATTGGCATTAAGTATGCAAATTTCACCAAGCAAAATGCATCCTCCTACAACTAGACCTAGACAAGGTGAATGATGGAATCTCTTGGTCATACATTGAAGCTATCATGAAGGCATTGGGCTTTGGACTCAGAATGTGCATGATTGTGCATACCCTAGGGGAGGGTAGCTACTCTAAGCTCCTCTTCATTAATAGGGTTGTGGAATGTTTGAAGTGAAGAGATCAATCAATCAAGGTTGTTCGCTTGCCTCGCTAATCTTTGCATCTGGTTCACAATTACTTGTCACATCGCTCAATGCTAGTGCTTCAAAAGGAGAGATTAAAGGTCTTTGAATTCTAGGGGGTGAAAATTGATGGAAAAATTGTTTGTAGATTATTCTCTACTCTTTATGAAAGCCAACTCCTAGACTCTAAGAAGAGCACTCAAGATAATCTAAATGTCTACAACTTCATCAAAATCTAAGTGCAACATCAAAAACTCAAGTTCAAAACTTATCGAAATGACTCGTTTGACCCCACCAAATGGTCAAGGGAGATTATTTTGTAAGGCTAAGTGTTTAGACAATCAAAGATTTGATTGGGTCCTGAATAAAATTAACAGTAAAATAAGAAGGTAGGAGTATACATTACTCCCCTCCCATAGAAAATTGATTGTGGTAACTCCTACATGATTCCCCACAGATCTTTTGTCTTTCCAATTTTGAAAATGGCCAAATATAGTTGGAAAGAAATTCCCATCATACGATTCTTATGGAAAACTAGCACAAAAGACATGACTCCATAGCAGTGGGGGAAATGGGAATGGGTGGTGAAACTCAAGGACAAAGGTAGACTAAGGATCCTAGACCTAGATCTGCGTGCTAAAGCCATGTGTGCAAAGTTCGTAATCTCTTGTGCAAATATAAGGTAGGATTGGTTGGTCATGACTTGGGATATGATTGATAAAGTAGAGCTTTTCTTGCAAGGAGGCCTATGGAAGGAGGTGAAATTACATGACAAAATTCTTGCTCCAAGCTGGACTTTTTTGAAACTTGAGGGATGCACCAAGGAAGATTCTAAGAAAATGCAACAAAGTCGCCTCGTCACTAGAATGGAGGGAGACTGTTTAGATACTTTAGGTGCTCCATCCTACACTGGTCCCCTTGGAAGCTAGGAGGATCATGTGTGTCCTTCTTATTCTTCCCCTTTTCTTCTTCTTTTTCTTCTTCTTCTTCTTCTTCTTCTTCTTCTCTCTCTCTCTCTCTCTCTCTCTCTCTCTCTCTCTCTCTTCATGATCATCTCTTCGCGGTAAGAGAGGAAACAAAATGCTTACAAAATAAAATTGACCACTTATAACTAATGGGAACCTTCTTCAATAATAAAGGTAATCAACTAGCTTCTCCTCTTCTCATCCACACCAAGATGTCATCACCCTTTAACTCAAGCTACCCATGGAGTCCACCATTTCTCATGACCTCTTCCTACACCCTAATGTGTAGTCCCTCCTCTTAGGGATACCATCATTCACAAAGCAACTCCTTGCATGTGGACTCCTCACTAGATTCCCCTTATCACAAGCTCACCATCTTCGTGGAAGCTTTCTTCCCCGCTCAATGATATATTTAGGTTAAAGATACATAGTGGAAACTCTAGCAAGAAGAAGATGCTAGGAAAGAACAGAAAGAATAAATTTATGGAAACTCTGAAATTTAATTTAAAAGGTGAATATATGCATGAGCAAGAAAGTCTACCTCTTTAGGTGTGTGGGTGTGTGGGTGTGTGTGTGTGTGTGTGTGTGTGTGTTTCAATAACAATATAACAGATACACCAAAGAATCTTTTCAAATTACAAAAGACACTAGAAACTATGTCAATGAAAAGGTGGTATAATTTCCATTCATAGTATAGAACAGTCTTTATACACAAGTCCTGAAATCAAGGGCCATAAGATATAATAGTCCGCCATCTTCAAGCCAAGGAACTTTGAAAACCATAGTTGAGAGGTAACCCTCACTTGCACCCATGGAAACAACAAAACATTTAGTTAGCATTGGTATCGTATGCAGGTGATGCATGGGTATCCCACATGTTATAGATGTCATCCAACTAGATTGCTTTCAAAGATAAATAATAAGAAAGGTCAAGCTAATCATATATTCAGAGATGAAATCATTTACAAGGGGAAAAACCATATGAAGCCCCTTGTGCTTTACAAGCTCTCATGAGATAAAGTTCAACACAAGAAGCTATTCAAGTGCCTTTACCAGCATATGCATGAGGAATACTCACAACCATCAAACAGTTCGGACAGCAGTCCATTTCAATGCCAAAAGTCACCTAAGAATGAGTTGGAGTAGCCAACTCCACAATAGTTTGCTTATCCTTGCTCTTTGCCATAGATCCGACACTTAATACTGCCCCTTTGCAGGTAAAATCCTCACAGTCCTAATGTACAGACACTTCTCCAAAATACACACACCACCAATGCTAAGTAAGCATGTAAAACTTAACTTTTCTTAGGGTTTGGAGCAAGTGTACACCTTCCTTCTTAGCCGTATGGCGGGCCCGGCTTCAAGAGGGGGATGGTGTAACAATGCCGCAATGTACACACACACACACACACACACACACAGACAGAGTGCACTTAAGAGCGCAGTATTGCATACCCGTGAGGAGGGAGCCACCTCGCTATTAAGTAGAAGATGACATCATTTACAGAGCCTGGTAGCCCACCCATAACCCATGTAGTATCTAAGGGTTAGGTACCATTAATGTACTACCTTACAGAAATTACGTAGTGAATTTAAGCGAGTTAATCACTAAAGGCACCCCAAGCCAATAGTCCCAGTAAAAATATACCAGGGAAATAGTAATATGCTATAAACAGTCGTGTGTGTGTGTGTGTGTGTGTGTGTGTGTGTGTGTGTGTGTGTGTGTGTGTGTGTGTGTGTGTGCGGTGCGCGCGTGCACGTGCGCGTGCGCATGCCAGTACCAATACCAATATAGTCCAGTACCAGTATCTACAGTACCAGGACAACTCCAATATTACCAATACTAGTATAGCAGTATCGTAGTATAAGAGTATCAGTACCAGTAGTGTAGAGTCCCAGTATCAGTACGAGTATGGTCTAGTAGTTCCCGTAAGTACTATCATAACCCCCCTGGTCCCACCATCACCCCCCACCTCTTCTCAGCAAGAGTGGCCTGTTTCAAAGGTCGAAAATATACAAACAGTACCAGTACCAATATCAGTACTAGTACACAAGTAGCACAATACTAGTTCAATACACGTACAGCACCAGTACACAAGTAGCATCAGTACCAGTCCAGTATACTATAGTACATAAACAATACCAGTACCAATACACAAGTAGAACTAGTACCAGTACACAAGTATCACCAGTACAATTCCAGTATAATATAGTACACAACCAATACCAGTACCAGTACACCAAGTAGCACCAGTACTAGTCCAGTATAATATAGTACCAATACCAGTACATAAGTAGCACCAGTGCCAGTACCAGTTCTAGTACTAGACAAGTAGCACCAGTATTAGTACCAGTACCAATACCATATGTGTGTGTGGGTTAGGTACCACTAGGGTACCACCTAATGATACTTTTTCCAAAAATCACCAAGTGAATTCAGGCTAGTGATTCACCAAAGGTTCCCCAAGCCAACAGTCCCCAGCTAATAATACCAAGGAAATAGCAACACGCTATCAGTAGCCATGTGTGTGTGTGTGTGTTCCATTGTCAAAAAGCTTTTCATTTCTTACAATCTTACCCTTCACTTTTGCAATTTAGATGTTTTGAAAGCTTTACTATTTTTTGAAGTGAGCCAATGTGCGGTGACACATGGACACCTTGAGCATTTTCTCAAGCCCTTTAATAAAGTGTATAGAGAGAGAGAGAGAGAGAGAGAGAGAGAGAGAGTGTGTGTGTGTGTGTGTGTGTGTGAGAGAGAGAGAGAGAGAGAGAGAGAGAGAGAGAGAGAGAGAGAGAGAGAGAGAGAGAGAGAGAGAAGTGATTTACCCTTGATTCACACTACTAGTCATGGAGTTTTGATTGATGCCAATTGCCTTCAAGTTGACTCTGATGTAATTCCAAAATCTAGAAGGTTTTTTTCCAAACTCACATTAGTGAGTGTATAAATTGTATTTATGAAGAAAATGTACAAAAGAACCTCAAGCTCGTATCGAGCCTTGAGGGAACGCGGATTACATTTGATAGCCCCAAGGTTCCTCAAAGAGGCAACCGTCCCTCAATAGAACAATTCTATCTTGACAACATTGAGTTGATGGCAGTACCAATCATCCGAGGTCTTCCTCCTACCAATGGAGACAACTAGTTTCTTGCTTTCCACTACTATTTTAGAGAAGCTTGCAGTTGCAAGAGTCTTCTCAAACACCCTACGGTTTCTCGCCTTCCAAATTTCTTTAAAGAAGGAAAACTTGACAACTTGGGTGCAAATCAGGAAGCCCTTGGATTTCCATCCTTGTCCCTCGTCCCTCCAAAGAATAGGTCATTCTTGAAAAAACCTATCCTTGTCCTTTGTACCCACTTACAAATTTTTCCTGCTAGGCCACTGATAGCTGGGCAATCTCTAAATAGGTGAGGAAGATCCTCACAAGCTATTGTGTACAACCACTACATCTATCCGGGCTGATCCCTCTAACGTGAATTTTCATACCTGTCGGTAGTGGCCTGTAACATTTAATGGCCTAAAATCTTATGTGTAGCGGAAATTAGCATGAACATAGTGGGCATTTCATTAGAATAGATTCCTAATGAGAATTACAAGAGTGCTTGGGTGGAGAGAGCAACAAAAAGCATAACACCTAGTTAGATAGCATCGACAATACTTTCAAAAGAGAGAGCAATTAAGCTATTGACAACAGTTGAGGACCGGATTTGCATGGAGCCGGTCCCCCCTCCAAAAGGCTTTGTATTATGGTTTCTCCCATCAAGAGAGACATTGTACAATACAATTCTTTGTGTTCCTTCAAGACTAGCTAGTGCAATGAAGATGGAAGCTTCATACACCAAGCAAAACACTTAATCAAACACAACTTGAATTATCCCCGTTCTCAGACCCAAGACCTCACACACCTTCGAAGATGGTGAGAGCTAGCAGGGTATGAGAGTAGATTGAGAAGAAAAAGAAGTATCTTACAAGAAAGATGTACATCTCCTCACATAATCACTCATATTAGCATAGCTTAGCTTAGTAATTAGCTTGGTAGAGAAGATGAGCATGCATTGAAGCTTGGCTCTTGGTTGGATTTGCATCCATATGCCAAGAGAGTGTTGATGTAGGCTTCTATCTCACAAGCTTGGAGTA
The DNA here is from genome assembly GCF_014529385.1 of Adiantum capillus-veneris. Classification (NCBI taxonomy): domain Eukaryota; kingdom Viridiplantae; phylum Streptophyta; class Polypodiopsida; order Polypodiales; family Pteridaceae; genus Adiantum; species Adiantum capillus-veneris. The sequence goes on along the minus strand of NC_140936.1, from coordinate 83,230,325 downwards.
GGTGATGAGCTCTCCATTAAAGCTTGGGAGGAGATAGAGTATTCTTCCTTCACACATGGTCAAGTGTGAGTGTGTGTGTGTCAATGCCAAGCAAAAATCAGCCCCCCCTCTCTCTTGGGCGAGCCCTAGCTGCTAATTAGGTCTGGCCTTTGCCTCATTGGACCTCCCCAGGTCAAGCCAATAGGAATTAAGCAGCATAAGTGATAGCCTTCTGACATGTGTCCCCCTTTCCCCTTTTGTGAGAGCTTCAGGTAATTAAATAATTAAACTAAACTCTCATTGGACCCCTTTGCCTCCTGGCCAATAGGAATCAGGCAAGCCATGGGGCTCCTGAATGCTCATTGGACCCCTTGGGAGACTGCCCAATAGTCTTCTAGGAGACTTAATTCTCATTGGTTTCTTTTATTAAATGTTTTTAAATTAATTAAACTAGATTTACTCTAGCTTAATTCTCATTGGTCCACTTCAAGGGTCTTCCAATAGGAATTGGGCACACCTTGTGGGCATCTGGCCTAGGGAGCTGACATGTGTCCCTCATTCCCTTTGTGTAAAGGGAGCCTGTGTGTGTGTGTGTGGCTTTCTCTCTCATCCCCTAGCTTTGGGGCTCGCCCCCTCCCATGTAGGGATGTGCAAAGACTTTTTAGGGCACACACTAAGCATCCAATTTTCCCTAGGGTTGACCTTTGGACACAACCTTTGAATTTTGGAACCTTAGCATTTTGGAAGTCTTAATGGGCTGAACCTTAGGGTCTTTTTGGCCCATTGTTTCACATGGCTCTTTTGCAGATGGCCCCCCCTTTGGATCCCTATTTTCCCTCCTTTGGATCCCTACTGTGGCCGGTCTGCTAGCTTAACCAATATTCTAGCTTTTTCTCCCTTGGCACTTCCCCACATTAAATGATCAGTTTAATATGAGAAAATCATTTAGGAGAATTAGATATTCATTATTATGACATGGCCTCCTTGGATGTATTCTTTTTCAAGATAACCCTGTGAAAAGGATATGCAGGGCTCTGTGTATCATTTTGTGATTAATGCAAGCTCAACTGAGCAATTTTTTTTTAAAGAAAAAAGAAAGAAAGGACTCGTCAAGAAAGAGACACATATCTTCACTTGGTATTTTTCTCTTTCCTAGAAGCATTTTAATTTATCCTAGCCAATCAAGATCTCTTCACACGACCACATGGTCCCAGTCCAAGGACCATACTACATGGCCATAAACTCACAATTGTGAGTGATTGTATTAGAAAACCACAAGAAATATACAAATTAGCCTCAATCTCATGCCGAGCCTTGAGGGGCAAAAGGTTACATCAGCACCTAGTAACGAACTATCACCGCACCTTTATACATGAAGGCTCGATTGGATGGCGAGAGTCACCCTAAGCCAGGCATCCGAGTATTGTCCTTTGCCTAACACATAGATTATCTCATTACTCTCTTAAACAATCTTTGAGAAGCTAGCTAAGGAGAGTTTGTTACCAAAAACACGACAATTCCTAGCCTTCCATATATTACTGAAGAAACAATATCTGATAGTTTGAGTGCAGATTAGAAGCGCAGGACTTCGTAAGTGTTTCCCACCAAGGCACAGAACTTTCTTGAAGAACCCTATCTTCCACGTTCTTTGTATCCATTTGCAAACCTTCCTTGCCAGGCCTCTGATTGCCGGGCATTCTATGAATAGGTGGGCGAGGTCTTCGCTAGCCAATCTGCACCCTGAACATCTATCAAACCCGATACTATGTGCCTGAATCTTGACACCTGTCGGCAGAGCCCCCCTAGCACCTTCCACAAGAAGACCTTCATAAATTGAGACCACTTTGGATTCCAAAGTTCTTCGTGACCTCAAGCCGCCGAGCTTCCAACCATTGTATCTTCCACTGTTTGTTCAAGAGGCCGAACCAATTAGCTTCGTTCATTAGCGCTTGGTAAATGCCCTTTGTATGTGGTTTTAAAAAATGGCTATTTTGGGCCATTTCCGGGCTTTCCACTCGAAGGTAGAATCCCAAATCGGCATCAACATATTGCCCATGCCTTTTACAACTCTTTTGACAAGTATCTTCTCAATGCCATTGAGTTGAAACTGGGCAGCAGCTCATCAAAGGATTTTCAGCACTTGTTGTTTCCATCCCACAAGTTGACTAGCCGCTGGAGTCCTACTTATGGGCTTTCTATAGAGGACTGGAAATAGGCAAACATTTGAATGTTTGACCATGAATGCTGGAAGATAGTAGAGAGAACATTATACATCTATATATGTACAACTACACACCACCCACAAGGGGCCACACGGTGGAAACAACCTCCTCAATGGAGCAGGAGGATCCACACATCAAGAACGCAACCTATGAGCATTGAGCCCTCAATCTTGGGATTACATCACTGAGGCTTCGCCAGTTGAGCTACGCTTCTTGGGTGAAGCCTTCGTCTTGTTACAAAAGCAGCTTATCATGGTTATATGTGCATTTGTGATGACAACCATATATTTCCAAGGTTTTGGGAAAAGGACATTGAAGGAGAGCTTGAGCTGACACTCACATTGAGACTATGAGGCCGTGACAAGAACAATAACAAAAGCAAAAGTAGAGAGCAAAATCCTCGTAGTGCAAGCAGAAACAGGAACTCTAGTAGAGAACGCCGTGCCAGAAATGTCGTGTTACTATTGCCATAAAAAGGGCCATTACAAAAAGGATTGTCGTAGATGTATTTAAGAGGAAGACGTTACCAATCTCCTGCCTCTGTATGGCAAAAGTGTAAAGATTGTGCATGATGTAGAGACCATATGCTATCATGGGGCCATTCGGAATCTAAACGGAGAGCAAGTTGAGCTAGGCTCGAAAAAAGCGTATTTCTAAAATCTTGGAAAACCTGTTTGTGGAAAGATTTGGAGGATACTGGTTCTATCTAAAGGTTCTCTTACTAAATTCATCCAAAGTCGAAAGGTTTCCTCACCTTTCAATTTGGAGGCTAATTTCAAAAATCATAGGCAAGGTTACAATAAACCTAGGTCCCTCTACAAAAGCACAAATAAGGCAGCTATTGACGTAGCCAAGGGCAAGAGCTTGTGGAAGTGCATTGGGGTGACATATTTGATGGGTAACACATGACAGATAGAGGCCCGAATACATAGCTCCCCTTAAACATGTATGAGATAATGAGTTTATGTTTTCTAGGTCTTAGGACACTACCCTTAACCAAAGACAAATTAGTACCATGGATGTAATTGTATTCATAGGCTTTTTACACATATATATGGCTACATCCTTTCCTGAATGAGTCTTAATTATTGTCCTTTTGGCCTCAAACTGATAATTGATACATGCAAACCAGGTCAAAAAAAAAAAGCTAACAATCCTACAATGCAAACCTCCAGGGTGGCATCCAGGAAGGTTTCTTATGAAGGTAGATAATGATATACATAACAGTGTCGTAGAAGAGTGAGATGGGGATTTTGTCCAAGTCTCATCACAATCAGGATTGCAATGAGAGTAGTCGAAGATGTATCTTGGATGAAGTTTGTCTCTACAAGTTATCTTGGTCAATACTCAAGTATATTCATTGCTTGCCTTTACCTCCTTTCATGACAGGGTAGGGCATTTCTTGCAACTGTTGCTCCTTGTCGAATCAAAGCTCATGCTTCTAAAATGAGCTCCCCATTTTCCGCTTCACTACATCTCTACTGAACTTTCCTGCTTGCAAAAAGCATAAACCCAATGTGCCCCCTCGAAGAGATCACCAATCCCGAGTGACCCTTTGCTTGCAACCATGCATGTCTACGTTCTCTCCCATGTCTTTCTTTGTCAAATAGCTGTTAGAAGCCACATTGCTCATCTCTCCATTTCACAGCTTACATCTGCTTTGATCGCTATCGTCCACTTAAATGCGTGCTAGAATCTACAGACTCCCATGATTGGCTTCCTGATGACGTTGGAAAAGAGTAAGCTGTAGAGTGCTTTGCATTTTCCGGGGCGCCCAAGTCTGCAATAGGTAGGGACGCACGATACATAAGAACTTGCACTGCTTGTTGCATAGAGGGCCTCCTTAGAGGGTCCGGATGCACACACAAAAGCCCTAACTCAATCACTTTCTTCATCTCTTCCTCATTAAACAACCCATCAAGCCTCCGATCCACAATTTCAAGAAACCTACCCTTCATGTACAAGTCAAGCACTCTATCCACAAGGAGAAAATCTTCTACAGAAACCCGGTGCTCTATTGGATGGCGCCCCGCAACAATCTCAAGAAGTAAAATCCCAAAACTGTAGACATCTGTGCTTGTATTAGCCTTCCCTGTTCTTGCAAATTCTGGTGCCAAGTAGCCCAATGTGCCGACCACTCTTGTTGTATGTGGATTTTCTCCACGCTCAAACAACCTTGCAAGCCCAAAATCACCCACTTTCGCATTCATGTCTGCATCTAAAAGGACATTACTTGACTTTATATCTCTGTGTAATACCTGTTGCTCCCATCCCTCATGAAGATAATGAAGACCTGCAGCAATCCCCTTCAGAATTTTGTGCCTCTGTTCCCATCTTAGGACTTTGCCCGAGTCCCCATGTAGTACTTTGTCGAGGCTTCGGTTCGGCAGATATTCATACACTAAGAGGAGCTCACCTCTGCATCTACTCCATCCCCAAAGCTGCACAAGATTGCGGTGCCGTAGCCTCCCCGTGCTTGCCATCTCTGCAATGAACTCCCTTTCACCTTGATCGGACCCTCTAGATAGCCTCTTTACCGCCATTTCAACACCAGATTCAGGTAACACTCCTCTATACACACGCCCAAAGCCACCCACTCCAAGCAACTCCTTGTCGGAAAAGTTTTTCGTCGCCTTCCGCAGCTCTTTATAGCCGTACCTGTGCAATCCAAATTCAAGCTCCCAATCTTCCACTACCTCCCTCTGACTCCTCATATACAAACCCAAGCCCACAAGAGTGCACACCCCTAAGAACAAAATCACGACCGTTATGCTGATTCCTAGTTTGAACCTGCTCGTTGAGTAAATTGAAGGAGCTGGAAAGACTGATGGAAGCAATGACAGATCCAAGGCTGGTGCCTCTCCATCGCTGTTGAAGCTCCATGCAAGCAACCGATGTGTGCCGAAGATAACCCCCGTTGAAGCTGTGAACCCAACATACATTTGCTCTTCAAACACATTCAATAGGTCAAGGCTCACAGAAAGAAGAGGAATTGAAGGGTGCGGAGACCCCACACGAGCAATACTCACGTTGAGAACCTGGTTATGGCCATCATATTCTATCCAAGCTTGGATAATTTCTTCACTTTTGAGGCTGATCACTGTCTTGGATCTCTCATGAGAAGCATTGATCTGAGTAGTCCAATAACCTGCTTTTTCTGCATATGTGGATCTCATGCTGTTAATGTTGACGCCCACGTGGTTATCATCGATATCTCCGAACTCGAGGTCTTGGACAGTATCAAACTCAACCGCGAACAAGTGATTATATGATCTGTTATCATTACTGGAATTAAGCAAGCCAAGATACTGACTTGCAAATGCGCCATCTAAACCCTGTGTGGGTGCCATCACAAAGGCCATGCCATGGCCCCCAAGTATCGGATCCATAGGAGATATGCAGAACACAAAAGTTGTGCTGAAGGAAGAGGTTACTAGAACATTTGAATCCTTCAGGTGTACCAGGCTTGTGTAGAAAGCACGCCCAATCTGCCGTGATGTTGAGTTGGTGAGTTTGATGAGCCTATTGTCAAGCCCTGCAGCCCCACTTAGACTGATGTTGTTTCCATGGAAGCCGTTGAAGACAAAGCTAGTGCTTTTCTCTGCAGACACATGTTGGGTAATTCTGAGGATGAAAAACAAACAAGCAAGCGTGAGCTTCATCTCTCTCTCTCTCTCTCTCTCTCTCTCTCTCGGGGTGGCTAGACCCAAAATTGGGGTGGAGGGCGTCACGATCCACGCAGACCAATGCTCTTGCAAAACGCGTTGATGCGTGCTTTCTAAGTGTGAAACATGCAGAGGGTTTCCAAGTTGCTGTTTCAATGGAGCCCCATTTTTCAACTGATGGTGCGTGATGATATGTGTTCATTGCTTAGAGGCCGAAGGCCGAGGGGGAGGGCTACCCTTTATGTAGTTTTTGGCATAGCCTGCAACCTGCAAGTTCAGGTCACACAAAGCGACCCCTTCGAGAGCAATTCGATAGGTCACACAAAGCGACCCCCCCGGGGGAAAACCCGGGGAAAACTGTCGGGTTTCAAAGGCAGTTTAGTGAGGTGAGTGATAAGTTACCTAGAGGAGGCAACTCCAAAGGGAAGACCGAAGCAAGTCCCGCAGTACCTGCGCCTCTGAACGGAGGTACTTGGTCGCTGTCACGCCCAAATCCAAGTGGCGAGTGGGTCTCTCAAGGGATTAGTCATGGCCCTAAGAGTGTAGATAATTCTGAACTCTCGTAGTCCAGAGTAAACTAGTGACAAAAGCGTCTGCCTTCTATTTCTAGGTGCATAGTCCTGGTCGTTCTTCTTGTATACTTTTTTGGTGTATGAGGGGAGCGACCGGGTGTGCCCTACCCAACTCCGAAAACAAAAAAACAAAGCGACCCCCCTTTGAGAGCAATTTGATAAGTAGAATTTAGAAATGGTGCTCGGAAACAGAATTCCTTGTTTTCGAATTTTCAAGAGGAAATTTTGAAAATTAAAGCTAATTTTAACCAATTTAACACTATTGTCTTCAAAATCTAGGCAAATTTTTTTTAATTTATCGTTCTCTATCGGCATTTCAGAATGTCAAAGCACCACCATTGTTAGTTGAGACACATTTTTCTAGAACACTGTTCAAGTTTCATCGACTCCCTTTTCTTTTCCCCGGTTTGCAAATCCGCTCCTCCCCACCCACATGAAGCCCAGATGCAACTAGTAGGGGGTACCAGCTGAAACAAAATCGAAAAATAACGCGATGGAGCTAGCAGCAAATTATTGCTGAGAGAGAGGACACACGCGATGGAGCTCGCAGCAAATTGCGTGCGCCCCGCGGGGGGTGAAAGGGAGGGGGGGGGGGGGGGGGGGGGGGGGGGGGGGGGGGGGGGGCATGCATTGTTTTTTAATCATGGAAATGAGTCCATCGTCAAGCACCAAGTTCATGTTGCCAAAGTGGTTTACGTCGATGGCGAAAGTAGTTAACGCTCTGTAGGCTATGAGGTCGAACGTCATGCTAGCCTTCACTTTTAGAAGGTGAAAAGCTTCCAAAGAAGGCAGGGAGTAAAGTTGATGGGGGTGGAAGCATCTCGGTAAGTAATGAAAAAATCGTGAGAGGAGCCAGTAGTTCATGAAATGTTCTGAATACTAGTTGCAAACTAGTATTCAGAAAATCCCTCATGGGAACCAAAAAGGTTTGCAACTGGTTGGCAACTAGTACCGAACCATGCGGCCAAATGAAACGGCTCTAAAACATGCCTTAAGGCTTAGAGCAGAAGCGAGATAGTGTACATTCTTATGTGTGCACACTTTTAGCTGCTACAGTCCCCTGATAGTGGACTATTCAAGTTTCTGATACTATCATGTTCTCCAAAACTCTAGATGAGCTTGAGGACCAAATTCAATAAAAAAGCTTACAATAGTTGCATGATCATAACGATATAGGCCGCACTATCAATCTACTAACATAATATGGCGGAAGGGCTCCCCTTTACACGTGTCGCAATCTGTGACCTAAAGGCTAAAGTCCAAAAAGAAAAAAAACCCAGTTGCACGCAATAAAGAGGGAGAGAGGGGGAGAGAGAGGTGGCCGTCCGTACTAGTAGGTTATAAGTTGAGAAACATCACGGACATACATGTGAACGGGAATGTTCGTGATGCTATTAAAAAAAAAAAGTTGTTAAAAGATCACCAAGTGGACAATCAAAGCCAAAGGTAACACATGTGCACCATCCCACTTGGCTGGATACTTCGATGTGTTTATCTAGGTAAAGCACTATGGGAAATAAGGCTTGTGTCACACATGTGAGCCCCGACTTGCGCAACGATGAGGTGGCCCAATCTTTGCTCTACAATCAATTGACTGAGTCACATGAACTGGTGGACAGAGTGAGAGACTTTTGACATGGTGTGTTGATGCACGACCGCCTTCTCTCTCCTTTAGAAGCAAAATTTGCTGCACAAGTCAAGCATAGACAAGAAGAGCATGGTGAGGAGTCGAAAGCAATAAGTTTTCCTTTTCTGACCTAACTAAAATCCCATGCTCAAAAGAGGGATTCCTACCAGGATACACATGGAGCTTCATTCTAGTGGGTACATTAGAAAGCCGCATATTATTATGGGAGTACACTAGTGAGTGAGTATACCAATGGTACCCTCACAAAAGCACAAGAAGATTTTGATGGGCTTCATGTCCGGAATGTAGTCACTTGGAACACCTTGATTGCAGGGTATGCTTAACATGACTGTGGCAAGGAAGCAATTGTGGCCTTACTAAAGAAGTTGGCATGGGTGAAAGAATTCACGATGAGATTGCTAGTGAAGGTTTGTCGGAGAACGGTGTCATGCTTGGCGGTACTTTGGTCGATATGTATGCCAAATGTGGTGCCCTCACGAAAATATGAATAGTTCTTGATAGGCATCCTCTCCAAAATGTCATCAGTTGGAGCAAGATTGTAGGATATACCCAACATGTCTACGGCAACGAAGCTCTCGGCTATTTTAACCAAGTGCAAAGGGAGGACCTTTCCACAAATGCATTCACCTATGCTTGCACCATGAAGGCCTATGGCCTTATGCAAAAGATGTAGTGCTTGGCGGTGCTTTGCTCATTATGTATGCCAAATGTGACACCCTTACGAAAGCACAAAATGGTCTTGATGACCTTCATTCCCGAAATGTCGTGTGTTGGAACGCGTTGATTGTTGGATATGCCCAACGTGGATGTGGGAAGGAAGCTCTGTGCTATTTTCACCAAATGCGAAGGGAAGGCCTCTCTCTAGATGCAATCAGCCATGCTTACACCTTGTAGGCATGTGACCTTACGAACATGGGTGACAAAATTCACGAGGAGAGTTCAAGTCGGGGGCTATTAGAGAAAGATGTCGTTCTTGCCAATGTGCTTTGGTTGATATGTCGAAAGGTGCAAAAGGTTATTAATGGGAAAGAACCTTTTGACATATCAACCAAAGCATCGGCAAGGTTATTGGTGGGAAACCCCTTTGGGATGTTGTCTCTTAGAGCTCGTTGATTGAGGGATATGCCCAACATGGCTGTAGCAAGAAAGCTGTATGGTTATTTTAACCAAATGTGAAAACCCTTTCTCCAATTGCAAGCACCTATGATTGCACCTTGTTGAAAACCCACCTCTTCTAGACATGCAGAGTCAATCGCACTGAGTTTGTGCAACATATAAGTCAGGAAAGAATCAATATTCGATACTAAGTCAAGCATAGACAAGAAAACCATGACTAGAAGTCAATGCAACTAGTTTTCTTTTTATAAACTCGACTAAAAGCATATGCTTATAGAAGAAGGATTTGTTTCAACTCAGTAGGATACACACTCACCACCATAATAATATTTGGGCTACTCCACATATTTAGGAAGCACATTGTTGATTGTGTATGCCAAATGAAGTATTTTCGATTGGGAGTCGGGACATGTTGATTGCAGGATATTGCCAACATGATTGTGGCAAGGAAGCACTATTTTTTTTCACCACAAAAAGGCCTCTCTCCAGCTGCAATCACCTGCACTTGCACCTTGAAGGCATGTGGCCTTATGTAAGACGTTGACATGAGTAAGAAAATTAACAATAAGATTCCTAGTCGCGAGTTGTTGAGGAAAGATATTTTGCTTGATGGCGCTTTGGTCAATATGTATGCCAAATTTGGTGTCAAGACAAGGGTAGGAATAGGGAGGCATGGCCTTGGTAAGGCTAGCTAAGTCAACGGGTCTCCTAAAGGTAGGCTACGTAGCCTATAAGAGGAGAACAGTTGGGTGGAGATGAGCATGCATTAGTGCATGTCTTGTCAGTGTGAGACCAGGGGGCATAATAAACCTCTACCCTCCGCCCATCCACTACCTCTATATAGGCACCCTTGAGCCATTCAGACTGGCCCTCCTGGCCTCTGGCCCATGGCCTGACATTACTTCCCCCTTGGAGGATGTTTTCTTCCTCGAAAACAAAAGTGGAAGATTGCTTCGCAAAGACTAATGTGTTCCTAAGTGGCACGTTCTTCAAGTTGTCTTTTCACTTGACTTATGCTTGTCGACACACATGATAACACATTGGAGAGGGGGAATGGGAAACACACCCAACACACAACACAATGCCTCCCTATAGCTCAGGGTATCCACAACACCCCTAACCTCTCAGATAACACCTTCAAATCGACCAATTTGCACTAATGGAACAATCCTTGCACACAAAACAATACTCTCCTGCTCTGCAAAACCACTATTCAGCCCGAATGCACCCATCGGCTCAACTCACCTTTTCCAACTCACACAACACCTCAATTCTACCCTCTTTGCACCACACAACGATCCGCAGGCACACACCTCCGCAAGCACCAACATGCAGACAAAGAGCGAGCGAAAAGGAAGGGGAGGGGGAGAAACGACACAAAGAAGGGAGGCTGTTCACCTCTTTCTATAGGAGTGGCTCAAGACCAAAAAGAAAAAAAAAACTTGAGCTCCCTATCTTGTGCACTTCAACTTTGACCTGCTCATTTTAGGCATATTCGCATGGGCCCGCCACATCGGTAGGCTTCTATTCTCTCTCTCTCTCTCTCTCTCTCTCTCTCTCTCTCTCTCTCTCTCTCTCTCTCTCTCTCTCTCTCTCTCTCGCATGCCCACATGACTCCTCCCCTTGTTTGGCCTTGTCCACCCTTGTTTTGTCCGCCCGGATTGGCTCCTCATTGACCACCTCGACCGGCCTTGGAGATCCCCTTTATCCGGCCCCTTTGGAGCTCTTTTATCTTACCTAGAGTCCTCTCTTTCTCTCTCACTCTCATCTGTACTCGCGGGGGGGGGGGGGGGGGGGGGGGCACTAGCGAGGTCGCTAGTGCACCCTCCCTTCTCACCTTCAAAAGTTGGGACCCCAGCAGGCGCAGGAACAACTCTACCAAAGTTGCCACATCATCAGTGTGCTGAACTCCCAGACCCCGCAAAGGCACCACTGCTGGCCATTGTCGCCACACCAAAACCACCTTAGTCCGCCACCCAGTGCCACCGCACGGGCCACCACTCCCTCCTGCACAGTGTCCAATAGGGCTGATCGCCATCGCTGCGGGGTGAGGGATCTACCCTCTCTCTCCCTTTGTGTGACAATGAAGGGCTCATGCCCTATGTGTTATACCCTTGCTTCATGTCTAGCAGTCCCGCATGTGGGAGAATTTGATGCCATGCAGCAACCCGACGACAGTGCCTTGGCCTCCAAACTCACAACATTTCACCAAATGAAACCGAAAAACCCCTTTTTTTCCTTCCCCATTCAATCTCTTGCCAGTGTCTGTTCAAAACTCTGATGACCGAGCCTAAAGAGTTGCCCAAACTCCGCGTTTCTGACTTCAAATCATTTGCTTCTTGCCGCCTTTCGAGAATTCCAAGCCTACCAACCGAGGTTGAGGAAAACGGAAGAAAACATTTGTGACCTCCTCACCGCCAAGTGTATCCAACTTTACCAGGTCATAACTCAGCAAACCGGGAGTCTGATCGACAAGCCATGACTTCCTGTTGCCTTCACATGATATGATCTATCTTCTTGAACTTCGACAAGTGCCCAAAAAATGCATGGTATCATTCCTTTCAATGCGGTCAAATTGTCACATACTTGGCCCCTAGCAAAACTTCCAAGCCTTGTATCTCGATGTTCATGACTACGATCGACGATCTGAAAAGTCCAGTCTACTTCAAACCGGCTTTGACCACATGGCTCCATCAGCCATGTTCGCCTCAAATCTACAATGCACTGCACCTTCAAACTCAAATATCTTGTGCTTTGTAGCTTCGTTTGATGGGCCGTCTGGACCTACTCCTTCAGCAACTCAAACTCTATATCCCCAAGCCAAAAAACAGCCCTGCAATCCTCTTTGACCTGCCATCTTGTCAGGCCCATCCTTGAGTACTTTTGGTATGTAAAACCGCATCAACCATACACATTCGCTGCTGCCTTTCTGCCAAGAATCTTTGTAGCTACCTGTGGGTCGGGTGTCTAACCTCACTCCTATCTTATTGCAGACATAGCGAGAATCACGAACATTATTGTCAATCCATGGGAAGAAGCTGACTCGACTAAGTGCATAGAGGCTACAAGAGGTTGGCAATCTTGGAAAACAACAAACAACTCGCATCTAACTCAAGCTACACTCAAATGACAGAAATCACCAAAAGCTAATCGCTCATCGGCAAACAAATCACATCCGTTACAGCATCAAACGACACCCAAACGTTATGAAACTTCTAGGACATGTTTATAAGACCTAATCACACATGCTTATGGTCTCAAATCTCACTTTAGGTCAAGTACAAAAATCGCAATTATTAACAGCAGTGAGTTTTTGACATAGTCGTTTTCGACCTAGAATGCATCTAAACGCTTAGCAATGATGACCCAATACCCTGCCTATACTTATTTTATGATTTTAAAGCTTAAATTTCTACTTATGATGAAATTAGGCCGCGGGTCAACGACACCAAAAGCTACGGATTACCATGGAATGCTTATGTGAATGCGTAGAGCTCTTACCTGCGGTTGCAACGCAATCGATGGCACTGCAATGTGACAACCGAGAAGGGAGTAGCAAGCGTGAGAAGGAGAGAAGTGAGTGTTGTTAGCTCACATTGTGTTTCTATTATCAAAAACTTACAAAAATTGGCTTTTATATCTTAGCCAAGGTTTTTGTGGTCAAAACTTATAATCTGAGAGCTCTAACTAAAGAAAGGTTGATACAATCTAGAAGCTTGTAGCCCCGGCGCATCAATTACAATGTTTATCTAGAAAGCAGGAGTTACAACATTCCCGATTCATCAAAAAAATAAGTGTTTTTACAATAAAAGCTCCGAAAATGTTATCCGAGTTAGCTTGCTGCTAACATTTCCTCCCTCCTTGACTGTGTCGTCCTTTGACACAGCTTCATGGACTAAAATAGTCTTTGGATTGATGGCTGGCGAGGCAGTCGTTAAGCGCGTGTAATGCTTTCTCATATCTTAGTCTTCTTTCTTTGTCGAGAACCTGCAAGAACTGGATAGTGACTCTGTTTTTAAGCTCAATGGCTGAATAGCCAACAAATTTGGATGTAAGGTTGCTTATCATTGGCCCAAATATCTTCGTTCACCAAGTGAAGAAACCTGTACAGAATGCTTCCTCAAACGCCAACATATTAGTAGAGGGCAAAAACATGCATCGGGCGTAGAAGTTGTAAAGGACTTCTTCGAAAGGCTGGCCACTTAAGTCGTAACAAAGGCCCTTATTGCCTTCGAGGAAAGACATCCGTGGCGCTCCGGCTTGATCTGGCTCGTGAAAAACTTGAATGCACGTAAACAGCATTCTGCAAATCTTGTACAACATGGGACATGAGAGGTCAGGAAGGCTTTTGAAGAAATTCATGGTGCCCGTTAGGGTTTTCACCATGTATTCCTATATTTCTGGTCCCTGCGCTCTGGAGCTGGTAATCGCGGGTAGTTTAGCCATGTCAGCCTCTTCTTTCTCGGTGCTTCATATGCCTACCAAGTCCTTACTCTTGGTACAAGATAGAATGTTGGGTCTTTCTGAAGGGCTGTCGGTGCTCTTGTGAACAGAATCAGATATCTCGGATTCTTGTTCAACCAGCTCTTTCTCCACTTGGGGTGGATATCTTCTGAACCTTCTACCTGCATATCTTTGTATAATCTTTCTTTTACCTGTAGTAGCTCTACTTTGATCAAAGGGTATGGCAATGATTGTTGATGCCACTGTGCATTGATTTGGTTGGGAGTGAGTTGAGCTACATTGACCGAGTGAAGAACTCTCAACTTCCAATCCATCGTTGCTTTCCATTCTGCGTCTGTTTCTTGGGCAACGTGCTCTTTGAGTGCATCTTCCTCAGCTTTAGAAAGTTGGACCATGGGCACTTGCTTAGCTTCGGTGAGTGGTACCTGAAAATCCGTTTCTCCTTCTAGCCCTTCTGTCAGCTATGTTTCCATCTCAGCAAAAGAGACTGAGGAAATGTTGACAGTTGGTTGTTTCGAGGTACATGCATCTTCATGTATCTCTAGTTGTCCCTCTCTCAACAGTTGATTGACTCTTTTTAAATCTTGCTATCTCTTTGAGCAGTTGCTCTTCTCGTTGTACCCACATCAGTGCAAGGTCTCTTCTTTGTGATTGCTCTAGCTTCAGCTCTAGCTCAAGATTCTTGTTTCTCTTTTCCAAAGTCTTATAGACTTCATATGTACCTTTGATCGAGGAAACAACAGGATTTCCACTTATCTGTCTCAAAAAGGCTGCCTGATCATTGATCCTTTGCTCTAAGTACTGCGGAGAAGCATTTGCTACATTGAGCTGCACTTGGATCTTCTGTACTGACAGAGTAGTGGTTAGGTGTAAGACAAGGGGACTGGAACATGCTCATCACCACCCAACCATGCCCTATATAGGCCCTTGGCCTTCTAAATATAGGGACCCCCTTGACTGCATGTCCGTCCTGGCCCTTGGCCTTGACCCATGGCCGTGACTGGTCCTACCATTGTCCTGACATTACTCCCCCCTTGGAGAAGCATTTTCGTCCACGAAAACACAAGTGAAGGTATCTTCATAAGAATACTAATGTTTTCTACCGTAACATCCCTCATGGATCCAACGGTTCATTTGAGCAGGACCCGGTTCAGTAGGAGGTTCAATGAAACCAAGAGTAACATCTTGATTTTCTACATTGTTGTCCATTTGTAACGATCTGATGGTACCGGTTCCTATCCAAACAAAGTGTGTAGACTCCATTTAGAACGCTCATGAGCATGGTAGACGAGTTTATCACAACAAAGATGTACCAAAAAGAGTACCTCTGGTCACTTTCCATGAAAGTAACTTGCTGGCATAACTCATCAGCCAAGTTTAAGTCCTTGACTTGTTCTCAATTTTCATCATAAGTAAACAACCCCACCCTAACGAGTGTTCAAGGTTGAGAACCTGACTTATACATGAAGAGACTACCTAGTCGCAACATGCGTTAACTGATAGTAAGTAAACTCCAAGAAGAGAAATAAATGCTTATTAATTAGATTGTTTGGTGCTAATGTACGCACTTTGCATATCCTTTAGCCCAAGATTACACTTTGTAATCTGCCAATCCCCTTGGATACTGATAGTACTGTGGTGTGTTTCCCCCAGGGTTTACAGACAGTCTTCCCAGACGACTGGTAAACGGGGTATAACAATACCGTATATGTCTCAACTAAGGATGTCTAAAAAAGAACATCCTTCAAGTACAAGATGTACTTGTGTGTGGAGATAACTCTAAACACTCTACAACAAGAGTGAGAGGGACCCTCATTCATTGCTCCACACTGGCTAAACCGAACTCCTTGGGTTCCTAGACCATGTTGTATCCCATGTGACAACATGTGCCAAATCGAATTCTTCAAGTGGATTCATAACAACATAATGTACTTTGGACACTACGGCCCAAAATACTTGTTTGGGCAGGCCCTTGGCATGGCCCTGGGGATTGAACTGAAAGTTCAATTACCCGTATGCAAATGCAAAGGAGTACATCTCCCACTTGTGAAAAAAAACAAGCAACATTGCACTAGAAACCCTGGGTGTTGCCTTCGCAATCCAAACCCGTTGTGTAGAATCTACGTTGTCAAACCCCTTGGTAAGACCTTTTGTAGAAACTGTTCAACTAGCAGGTAACGGTAACCAACCTAGTTAACCGTGTACAGAATGATGAGAATCAACTTGAAAAGTTGAATTTTTCCGCTACCCCATGGTAGATACTGGCTTCTTTCCTTGAAAGTAGAACTGGGATAGATCAAACTATGATCCTCAATGCCTATGGGGAGATGTAGCAATCAACCACCGGGTCTTACCCCAAAACAGTATGTCCATAGATAATCCATAGTGCTATAGAGGGAGCCGGAGATCCACACAAGTGAAATGCCTAGCTCTTATGGACAGCCATGCTGTTTCAACCTATTGTGCATCTATACTCCGTGGTAGAGATCAATTGATGGGGGTTTAAGGTTATCAAAAACTCAACTCGAGCGTCACACTGAAAACATGTAGTGCAAAATGACACACTAAACATCAACGACAAGACTCTTGCTTGTCAATTAACGTCAATGTGTACTCCACTGGGTAGAGTTGTTCGATCTTGAGAACAATCATCCAAGGAATACCAACAATTGGGTCTTACCCTAGATTGAACAATGGCTCTTAGCCAACGTGTGTGGCTCATAGCCCTCATGGCAATTTGTGTTCAATCATCAAACCGATGAAGACTAATGTGGATGGCATTTTGTCCAATTTCTAGCTGAGAGTTAGAGCACCTTGGCTCGGGAGGACTCACCAGCAAAACATGTAGCAAAAGTTTCTTAGAAAGGGTGCATTATTCTTTGAAAGAACTAAGAGAGAGAGAGATATAGAGTATGCTGGGCTGAGGAACTTTTCTTAAGTTACTACCTTGTATGTGCTGCACCCATGCTTGTGTGCATCTTATGCATAGCGTGCAACTTATCCTATAAGCCTGCGACAATCTGACAGGATAACGCTCACATCGAAAGAGTTAACACAAGTCACATCTTGCCTCACCTATCATGTAGGGAATTGTGACTGTACGAAAATGACTTAACAATGGCTCGTTGCCTGTGAATGAAGTCGTAAGTCTTAGATTTGGATTCCTTGTAGTGTTGTTGTGTGTTAACAGCAACCAAAAAGCATGTTGAAAGAATCCAGAAGTTTCCTCATCCTTGACAGAGTGTCTGGTGTTATAGCGGAAGCATAATTTATGAGGCAGTGGAGTTGAGCCCACTTGACCAACATGTCTTGCATGCGAAATTGTAAGCCCTTGGCTACTATGATGGCCTCAAGCGTGAGAGTCGAAGCTGTAAGTGCCTTGCACAGTCTGCATTGGTAGTGATGCATCATAACATGATGTCACCACACAGAAAAGGGGAACAAATTTCTAATCGTAACAGTTCCCCAAACTGGCGTACCAATGCCCTTGATACCAAATCAATAGGCAGTAGCGTGGCACGCGTGAGAAGCCTTGCTTCATGCAAAATTGTCAAAGCACTTTGCTTTACACAATCAACAATATTTTCCAAATGAAATGTGTAAACATGGACAAAACTGAATTTGGTCTAACCTGGTCATCGTGCTGTAACTAGTTGTCTGGAGATGTCAGAAGAAAAACTCGCTCAAATGTAGATCATATTCATAGCTGTTGCGATCAAATTTGGCCTGAAATATCATGTAGGCATATGGAGAAATTCCCCAAAAGCGTGTGCTCATAGCATACCCCAAACGAGAAAAATCTCAATTTAAGAGTCGTAGATTGAAGCCTTGCTTCAGATAAATAGCTTTGTATTGAAAGCATGTGGCGGTATAACAAAAAAGAATGAACTGTGTCAAGAAATGTCTATTGAAATTAACCAGTATTGTGTGGTAAGCATCCTCCGTCAGTGTATAAAAACCGTGACAAAGAGTCGGCCATGCCGAGGAACTTGCTTCCTTCTTCAAGTCCCGTAAGAGGCCATGCATGTCTCCTTGAGATATTAAAAAAATAAGCCCTTTCCATTAATGTATGCAACAAAATTTGAGTGCTTATGTGATGCCAGAGGCCATGCATGTGCTTGGAGTGGATAAAAGTGCATTACCTGTGATGCATGTTAGATATATGCAATAGAGGTGATGCATGTTCCATCTAGGTCAAAAATGCTTCATAAGCAATTGACAGCCCTGTTGTTGTTACATCAATTCGTGGTCGACAATCAAAAGGATGTATGGTAAGTGCATCATGTCATTCTCATACATTACCTTTGGTAGAGATACGACCAGAATTGTGTAACCAGTTATGCAGATGACAATAAACAAAAATAAACTACGTACCTTCTTAAGTACACCTGCTGACCAACCTTGCCGACCCCAACAATCGAATGATTTGGAAGCAGTAAGGCAAATGAGAAATGATTTCTAGCCACTGTTTCTTGGTGCAATAGACGATCTACTCCTACTATCAAGGGCCTTGCCCGATGCGCAAGAAAAGTGGACATAATAACCATGGGCATACTTGACCCATAGGTAGTCTTGCAGGGAAACATAGCCAAGATTAGCATAATTACATGTTTCTGCAATACTCCTGCACCCATAAAACTATGAAAACTACAAGAACGTGAAAGCGCAAACCTGAGAATTTTAACCTGTAAGAGAGCCATGCTCGTTGCCACTCCGTCTGAGTCATAGTTGTGGATTCCAACAGGCAATGAAACCCTTTGGGCAATGCACATAATTGAATGCAAGAGCTGAAATTCTCGGGCTCGTGCCTTGTCTGGTATTACTGCAGATCCGGAATCTCCATGCCTTGGAAGGTCATCGTCTCGCTACCGGGATTCCCGCAAACTTCTTCACGAATTCGTACTTACTCGACCAGTCGTGAATTTCTAAGCTTCACAAAATTTTTGCAAGCTGAAAACCCTTACTGCTCCGTTGTTTGCTCACCCCAATGCGGTGGCTTGCTATGGTGCCGAAAACGGAGAAAGAGATGAAAGGGGGGGTTAGCTCGTGGGCACCCTCCCTTGGCTTAATTAAAAAAAAGCCCTAAAGTTGGGCGCTTTGGTATGAAAGGAAGCTCCTTGGAGGTATGGCGTCGGCGCAGACAGGCACAGTCGAAGAGCATGAAGATGACGCATCCACTACAGGCGGCTTCTCCCCCTGCTACTGTGACGAACCCTACGCAGATTTCCCTCGCGAACTCAGTGAGACCACCCGCGATGAGCGATTTCATGCAGGTCGAACCCTGCTCCACTCCCTGACTAAGCTTGCCTTCCCACGGTTGTCTTCTGCTTGGTTTCTTGATCTCGCCATGAACCTCCCCATACAAGGGGTTATTCCTGCGGCGCCGCCATTGGCTGGCCCTTCCATGCACGCCCCTCATCAAAACGAGAGAGAGAGAGTGGGAAAGAGATTCCGAGAGAGAGGGAGAGAGAGCGAGAGAGAAAACCATGCTTAGGTACTCAAGAGAAATCCATCTTCTCTCTGCCATGGCTCCACCCTCCTTCCTCCTCTCCACCTTGCTCTGATACCAATGTAAGACAAGGGAACTGGAACATGCTCATCACCACCCAGCCATGCCCTATATAGGCCCTTGGCCTTCTAAATATAGGTACCCCCTTGATTGCATGTCCGTCCTGGCCCTTGGCCCTAGCCCATGGCCGTGACTGGTCCTACCATTGTCCTGACATTAGGAGTTCATTTGTTACCTCTGTCAGCTGTTGATCTTTGGTCTTGCAGGCATCGGATAACTTGGTTAGAAGCTCTACCAGCTCCTCCATTTCTTTCTGCTACTTTTCTTTTGCAAGTTGGTGTTGTTTTGTTTCATTCTTCAGCTCTTTGATCTATCTTTGTAAATCTAAAATTATATTCATCCTGTCATCCAACTCTCCTTGTAGAGCATCGATGACTAGCTCAAGCTCCCTAGCCTTAGCACTGCAGCTAAGTGCTGCTGTTCGCATTTTTTTTGTCATCTACTACATCTGCTTGGCATATTCATTGACTTTCATGATGACTTCATCGTTTGTTTCCCAATCTTCAGGCTCTTTAGGCTGTCTAGAAGTTTCATCCGTTTCAGTGTGTGGCTCCTTGGGTGTTTCTCTTGGTGGTTGCTTGTGGTTGCGTGGGGGTTCTACTTCTCCTTGGGGCGTTGCAGTTGCCTCGGTTGCTTTTGCTTCTTGAGGCTTAGTAGATGCCTCAGCTGTTTCTTGTTGGGTGGTCGTAGAAGGGTCAGCTCTAGTTTGTTCAGTTTCTTTTGGCTGTTCAAAACTTGTTGCTACCTATTGTTCAGGCTCTTTTTCTTTAGCTTCCTCGCCCTCATTGGGTTTAGCTATTGGTGAAGGGCACGGGCTCGGCATTGGGTGGTCTTCTTGCTCTCGGTGTGACTCACCTTGCTTAGTAACCTCAATTTGTCTTTGTTGCTCTGCTGCATGTTCCCTTGCTTTCCTCTCAACTTCTTGAGCTTCTTTCAACTTTAGGGCTTCTGCGTCCGCATACAGGCATTCAAGAAAGTCTGTGGGGTCATCTGCTTCTTTCCTTGTAGGGTTCTTGGTTTTGGGTCCCCTTATCTCTCTTGGAATCCATCTTTTTGGATCCTCACCTGCAGCTTGGCGGCTCCTCTCATAAGTTTTCTTTTTTCTTTCAAACCTTGCCTTCTTTTGTTGAGGTTCTTGCTGGTGTGTGGCTACAGCTTTCTTCTTCATTTCTTCAATTATGGCCCCTCTTTTCTCATTGTCTGAGCTGTCACTGCTATGAGCTTCATGAGAGCTTTCTGCAAATTCTTCATCTGACTTATATACTCTCTTTGATCAACGTGTGGTTCTAGGAGAAGGTTGTGCAGATACAATCCATGTGTTCTGATCTGGGACTGGTGGCAAATTGTCGGGCATGCCAATAGCATGATATGCTATTCTTGTCAGCACTTCAGGAGCACCCAGATATGTGATTTTACCTTCTTTCTTTGTACCCTTTAGTGTTGTCAATGCATACCGAAGCATGATCAATTGGTTGCCTAGTTGTCGACTTCAACACTTGGGTGAAGGTAGTTGCAAACGCATAATTTGGGGTTGTAACATTTAATGGCCTAAAATCTTATGTGTAGCGGAAATTAGCATGAACATAGTGGGCATTTCATTAGAATAGATTCCTAATGAGAATTACAAGAGTGTTTGGGTGGAGAGAGCAACAAAAAGCATAACACCTAGTTAGATAGCATCGACAATACTTTCAAAAGAGAGAGATATTAAGCTATTGACAACAGTTGAGGACCGGATTTGCATGGAGCCGGTCCCCCCTCCAAAAGGCTTTGTATTATGGTTTCTCCCATCAAGAGAGACATTGTACAATACAATTCTTTGTGTTCCTTCAAGACTAGCTAGTGCAATGAAGATGGAAGCTTCATACACCAAGCAAAACACTTAATCAAACACAACTTGAATTATCCCCGTTCTCAGACCCAAGACCTCACACACCTTCGAAGATGGTGAGAGCTAGCAGGGTATGAGAGTAGATTGAGAGGAAAAAGAAGTATCTTACGAGAAAGATGTACATCTCCTCACATAATCACTCATATTAGCATAGCTTAGCTTAGTAATTAGCTTGGTAGAGAAGATGAGCATGCATTGAAGCTTGGCTCTTGGTTGGATTTGCATCCACATGCCAAGAGAGTGTTGATGTAGGCTTCTATCTCACAAGCTTGGAGTAGGTGATGAGCTCTCCATTAAAGCTTGGGAGGAGATAGAGTATTCTTCCTTCACACATGGTCAAGTGTGAGTGTGTGTGTGTCAATGCCAAGCAAAAATCAGCCCCCCCTCTCTCTTGGGCGAGCCCTAGCTGCTAAATAGGTCTGGCTTTTGCCTCATTGGACCTCCCCAGGTCAAGCCAATAGGAATTAAGCAGCATAAGTGATAGCCTTCTGACATGTGTCCCCCTTTCCCCTTTTGTGAGAGCTTCAGGTAATTAAATAATTAAACTAAACTCTCATTGGACCCCTTTGCCTCCTGGCCAATAGGAATCAGGCAAGCCATGGGGCTCCTGAATGCTCATTGGACCCCTTGGGAGACTGCCCAATAGTCTTCTAGGAGACTTAATTCTCATTGGTTTCTTTTATTAAATGTTTTTAAATTAATTAAACTAGATTTACTCTAGCTTAATTCTCATTGGTCCACTTCAAGGGTCTTCCAATAGGAATTGGGCACACCTTGTGGGCATCTGGCCTAGGGAGCTGACATGTGTCCCTCATTCCCTTTGTGTAAAGGGAGCCTGTGTGTGTGTGTGTGTGTGGCTTTCTCTCTCATCTCCTACCTTTGGGGCTCGCCCCCTCCCATGTAGGGATGTGCAAAGACTTTTAGGGCACACACTAAGCATCCAATTTTCCCTAGGGTTGACCTTTGGACACAACCTTTGAATTTTGGAACCTTAGCATTTTGGAAGTCTTAATGGGCTGAACCTTAGGGTCTTTTTGGCCCATTGTTTCACATGGCTCTTTTGCAGATGGCCCCCCCTTTGGATCCCTATTTTCCCTCCTTTGGATCCCTACTGTGGCCTGGTCTGCTAGCTTAACCAATATTCTAGCTTTTTCTCCTTGGCACTTCCCCACATTAAATGATCAGTTTAATATGAGAAAATCATTTAGGAGAATTAGATATTGATTATTATGACATTACCTCTCTCTTGAAATCATAGTCGTCCTCGACTATGGTGTAGAGAAGATAAAGCATATGCATGAGTCCTTTTCTTAGCGGGTAGAGGATCCCTATGTTACCCTACGACATCATTCCATAATGGATGACTAGTCCATTTGGCGCTTGAGAGCCTGAGGCTGCCGCAAGCATGTCTGCACATTAGTCCTATCAGTCTTCCATAGTAGAGTGACAAGCTCTACTTGGTGTTTGGGAGACGTCGTCTCCGCAAACTTGATCTAAGCATGCATACTACTTCATTTTTGTGCACAAATAAAGAAAAAGAGAGTCTTATAAGACAAAAATTTTTGTTCATTTTTAACATTTTGTAGATTTGCTTACTCTTGGGAAGCATTGTAAGCATTGACAAGGTTTAGGTTATCCTTTAATTGTATGCCTTGCATCCATCTAGCATCTTCAAAAGGATAATTCTTAAACTTAATAAGATATCGTCGGATAGTCTTACCGCCTCTTAATACCTTGTCTTCATGTCGGAGAATGGACTCGGGCTGCAGCACCTCCTCGTGGTCCTCGATCTCCGGTGGGTCTTCAATAGTTGGTTCTTGAGGTGGCTCTCCTTTGTAAGGCTTTAAGAGGCTCACATGAAAAGCATTGTGTATGAGCCAATGATTGGGCAACTTAAGTTGATAGGCCATCTCATTGATTGGCCTAAGAATCTGGAAGGGACCATAGTACCTTTTTGCTAGTTTAGCATAGTACTTTTGGTGGCCCGTAGGATTCTTGCCCGTCGTGTGCCTTAATCGAGCCTTGGGAAACTTTAACAAGACCCAATCGTTTTCTTTAAAGGCTTGGGTTCTTCTGTGCTTGTCAGCAGCAGCCTTTTGCCTTTGCTGTGAGATAGAGATAGCATCCTTAATCTTTTGGAAAGATTCTTGTAGGTCTCGGCTATACTCATCTGCAGCGAAGATCTTCCCATGTACCTTAAGTAGCAAGGGACTTTTTGATCTTCCCTCAATTACCTCGAAAGGTGCTTTTCCTGTGGAAGTATGTACAGTGTTATTGTAAGCATACTCTACTAAAGGTAAGTACTTCTCCCATTGGGATCTTTGATCTACTTCCGTTACATAGGCTTTTAGTAGATCAAGAATGGTTAGGTTAGCTATTTCACTTTGGCCATCAGTTTGTGGATGATAGGCCGAAGAGAAGTTTAGCCTTGTTCCTAAATTCTCAAAGAGACCCTTCCAGAAATTACTGGTCATTCTAGGATCTCTATCCGACACTATGGACATTGGCAAGCCATGGTACTTGAAAATTTGTGAAATGAAGAGGGTTGCCATTTGATGGGCTTTGATAGTCTTTTTGACAGGTATAAAATGAGCTTGTTTACTGAACCTGTCTACTATCGTCCATATTCCCGTATTCCCATGGATAGACTTAGGCAATCCAAAGATAAAATCCATGGATATGCTCTCCCAAGGTGAATTAGGAATTGGCAAGGGTTGAAACAATCCAAGTTGCTTCCCTCTATCAAATTTTGTCTTTTGACATACCACACATTTGGAAACATACTCGTGTATGTTCACTCTCATGGTAGGCCAATAGAAATATGTTTCAATTCCCTTTAGGGTAGACTGAATCCCTCTATGCCCCGCATATGGGGGAGCATGAGATTCATACATTACTTTCTCACGTAGTGAGTTAGTAACGCATAGTCTATTGCCATAGAGAAGATAACCATCTTGTAAAATAAATGGTTCTTCTTTCTTCCCTAATGCAAGGGCTGAAATCACATCTCTAAAATCGGGATCAATAGCATACTCATCTATCATTGAAGATAGATCATTGTGAGTTGCTATGGAAACCGCATTCACTCTCGGTCGTCTTGAGAGTGCATCGGCTACTTGATTATGCTTGCCAGCAATGTGAGCAATATGAAAATGAAATTGCGAAAGGAAATTTGCCCACCTCATTTGTTTGTCGGAGAGCTTGGTCTGCGTCATGAAGTACTTAAGACTTTGGTGATCCGTTCGCAGAATGAAAGGAGTCCCCAATAAATAGTGCTTCCATGAGTCTAAGGCATGTAGAACTGCAAGGAGTTCTTTTTCGTATATGCCTAGAGCTTGCTCAACAGGGTCGAGCCTTTGACTCTCATAGCCTATGGCGTGCCCTTCTTGGAGCAAAACAGCCCCAAGGCAATCACCACAAGCATCACATTGGACCTCAAATGGTTTTGAGAGATTCGGTAGTGTAAGCACAGGTTGAGAGATAAGCTTTTCTTTAAGCTTTTCGAAAGCATTGTTCTCCTTAGCAGACCACGTATACCTAACATTTTTCTTTGTTAGGTCATGTAATGGTCCCGCAATTTGTGAGAACTTTTCTATGAAGCGTCTATAGTATGCACACATACCTATAAAGCTTCTTAGTTCATGAAGATTCCTTGGTTTAGGCCATCCTTTTATTACCTCTAACTTAGATGGATCCATTTCGATTCCATCTTGAGAGATAATGTGACCTAAATATTGAATCTCTTGCAAGAAAAATTCACTTTTCTTTCGATTAACATAAAGTTTATTCTCTCTTAAAACTTGAAATATTACCTGGAGGTGTTGCTTGTGTTCCTCCAATGAATTAGAGTAGATGATAATATCATCAAAGAACACTCCAGTGAAGGTTCGATGAGGCCTGAACAGCTTCTCCATCAAGCGGTTGAATGTGGCTGGTGCATTAGTCAAGCCAAAAGGCATGACAATGTATTCGTAAAGACCAAATGTAGTACGAAATGCGGTCTTTACAATGTCTTGATCAACTATCCTTATCTGATGATAGCCACTTTTTAGGTCAATCCTACTGAAGTAGGTCGATCCTTGTAGCTTATCAAATAGGTCTTCTACCCGTGGAACGGGAAACCTATTCTTGATAGTGATCCTATTTAGTGCTCTATAGTCGACACACATACGATATGTGCCGTCTTTCTTTTGCACTAATAGCACAGGTGAGCAAAATGGAGATGAGCTAGGCCTAACCATGCCCTTCTCAACTAACTCATGCACTTGCCACATAATCTCCTCTTGTTGAGCTTGAGAAACTCTATAAGGAGGTTTGTTAGGCAGTGAACTTCCTGGAAGAAGTTCAATTGCATGGTCGTCATTACCTCGTTTAGGAGGTAGCTCACAAGGGATGTCGTCAATAAAGACATCTTGAAACCCCTTGAGAAAATTGGATAACTCTAATTCCTTTTGGTTGCTTTTATTTTCTTTTGCTAAAGCATTAGGTTCATTTTGAGAATCTTTAACAAAAATCATGTACACGGAAATAGAGCTCTTTATTGACTTGTTGAAAGCTGGTGTATGTACAATGGGGATGGTGTTACCCATCTCCTTAGCATCTATATACATGTCCTTTTCCCTGAACTTAAAGGAGATTCTCCTTTCAGGAAATTTAACATGGGCAGCCAGGCGGTCAAACCATGGTGCCCCTAGGATTACATCCTCATGCTTGAGAGGAGAGATAAAGAAGTCCTCTTTGTCCACATAGCCTTGGACATGAAGGCTCAATTTCCCGATTAAGGGAGTGACTGAAGCTTCTTGCCCCTTGAAGGCACTGTCTGCGGGTAGGATATCTCCCATCTCGTAGGATTGTATGCCTAGCTTGGTGGCTAACTCCATAGATATGAAATTGTGAGTAGAACCAGGGTCAAAGAGAATAAAAGCATCATGTTCTCTTACCTTTCCCCAAGCATGGCATAGAGGAGATCCTTTGTGGTGAGTTTGATGAATCTCCTCCTCTTGGATTTCAACCAAAGAAGCTCTAGGAGGATCTTGGCGGTTGTTCTTTTGGGGACAAGCGCGGTACGCATGCCCTTGTTCGCCGCACTTGAAACACCGGTTATCTTTACGATAACGCTCAAGCTCTTCAAGAGAGAGTTTATTCTTTCCTTTGTAAACTCCCTTCTCTTTAGCTTTGTTGGAATTGCCCTTAGGAGACTTTTGGACATTGTCCTTCCCCTTAGGCTCATTGGAACCCTTGTTTTCCGGGGGCTTATTATTTCTTTTACCCCCCGTTTGGAAATTGATTCGTGAGGCCACCATAGTATGGTGTATTACCGCCGATATGGTACGTGGCCTTTGGGAGTTGACATACTCCGCCATTTCTTCGGTTAAGCCCGCACAAAATTGTTGCTTTTGCTCTCCAAAATCCAACTTTTTGAAGACAGTGGCTTTGAGTTGTAGGTCCCAAAACTTGTCTACATATTTGTGGATGGATTCATTGGGAGAGAGCTTTAAGCTTCGCCATTCGGTGAGTACTTTGTCTTTGGCATCGGTGGCCAAAAACTGCTTCATAATGGAAGCTCTTAAAGCCTTCCATGTTCGTGGAGCTTCACCGTTGGCTCGTAGGCTAGACCACCATTGTCTGGCGGACTTTTGAAAGTGCATAGCTACATGGCGTAGCTTAGAGGACTCTGTGAAGCCCTCATCTCCAAACGCCGCATCGAATTGTTGGATAAAGGCCAAAACTTTGTCTGTAGCACCGAAGGTGCCATCATAGGTAAGGAAAGAGATGCTCTTCCCTCCCTCTTTGAATTTCTTCAGCTTGGACGACCTCTTCCATGCGGCATAGGATTTCCTATGGCCTCTTCTTTTTGATGGTTCAAAAGTTGCACCATCACTTTCTTCAGAAGATGAAGAATTTGAAGAAGGTGGAGAAGAGGGTGACCTCTTTCTCGCCTTTTTCTTGTCTTGATTTTTGTCGTCTTCACGATAGCTTTCATAAGAGGAAGAGGATGAAGAAGATGGAGAAGAGGGTGTCCTCTTTCTCGCCTTTTTCTTCTCTTGCTTTTTATCATCCCTCTTTGAATTATGGCGTGGAGAAGAGTGTGATGGTCTTCTCCGCTTTGGTGGTGATGGAGAGCGTTTAGCCCGCCGTCTTCGTGGAGCCATCTCCGCCGAGGTGGCGGGAGACTCACTTCTTTCTCGTTCCTTCGGTGGAGGCTCTTGAGTTCTCCTTTGGGAAGGAGATGCATCATCAAGAAGTAAGTTCTTGAGCCCTTCATATGGATTCTCTTCTTCTTCCCGAATCGGAGAGAGACCTCTTTTGGTAGTCTCACAAGGAGGCTTCCTAGGTGTTCTCTTGTCATGGTGATGAGCTTGGAGAATCCCGTGAGCACGGAGCTGCCGTTGCACTTCACTTTGGAGAGATGGATTGCCCATGGCTTGTTGAAGCCTAGAAACAAGATAGTTAACAAGCATTGAAGCATCATTAGTAGCTTGCTCATGAGCAAAATCAAAGTTATCAACATTAATTTCACTCTCTTTACTATTGTCAGCCATTCTAACAACTTTTAGGTGTAAAATTTTTAGGTGTACTTTGGCACTTCAAGCCCTAGTTGCTACTCCTCTTTACCCCTTTAGAAAAAGCACTCAAGCTACTGTACCCGCGGCTCGAATACCATTAATTGCAAGGAATAGAAGAGAGGGTCTTTCGACACCAAGACAGCACCGGCTCCTGTCAAGCTTCTAATAGCTCAATAGTGGTTAAGCCATAGGCAAGCCCCGTAGGACTCCACTATTAAGACCATAGCTCTCGACGGTGATGCCCCGTTAACTGCACAAAGGCAGGCGCACTGCAAGGCTGAAAAATCCCTATTCTACTTACTCACAGGCAATTAATAATACCAACCATTTGTAGCTAGCTTGAGGACTTCCCTTCTTGAGCAAGAAAAGAGAAACCTTGAGCTCTGATACCAATGTAACATTTAATGGCCTAAAATCTTATGTGTAGCGGAAATTAGCATGAACATAGTGAGCATTTCATTAGAATAGATTCCTAATGAGAATTACAAGAGTGTTTGGGTGGAGAGAGCAACAAAAAGCATAACACCTAGTTAGATAGCATCGACAATACTTTCAAAAGAGAGAGATATTAAGCTATTGACAACAGTTGAGGACCGGATTTGCATGGAGCCGGTCCCCCCTCCAAAAGGCTTTGTATTATGGTTTCTCCCATCAAGAGAGACATTGTACAATACAATTCTTTGTGTTCCTTCAAGACTAGCTAGTGCAATGAAGATGGAAGCTTCATACACCAAGCAAAACACTTAATCAAACACAACTTGAATTATCCCCGTTCTCAGACCCAAGACCTCACACACCTTCGAAGATGGTGAGAGCTAGCAGGGTATGAGAGTAGATTGAGAGGAAAAAGAAGTATCTTACGAGAAAGATGTACATCTCCTCACATAATCACTCATATTAGCATAGCTTAGCTTAGTAATTAGCTTGGTAGAGAAGATGAGCATGCATTGAAGCTTGGCTCTTGGTTGGATTTGCATCCACATGCCAAGAGAGTGTTGATGTAGGCTTCTATCTCACAAGCTTGGAGTAGGTGATGAGCTCTCCATTAAAGCTTGGGAGGAGATAGAGTATTCTTCCTTCACACATGGTCAAGTGTGAGTGTGTGTGTGTCAATGCCAAGCAAAAATCAGCCCCCCCTCTCTCTTGGGCGAGCCCTAGCTGCTAAATAGGTCTGGCTTTTGCCTCATTGGACCTCCCCAGGTCAAGCCAATAGGAATTAAGCAGCATAAGTGATAGCCTTCTGACATGTGTCCCCCTTTCCCCTTTTGTGAGAGCTTCAGGTAATTAAATAATTAAACTAAACTCTCATTGGACCCCTTTGCCTCCTGGCCAATAGGAATCAGGCAAGCCATGGGGCTCCTGAATGCTCATTGGACCCCTTGGGAGACTGCCCAATAGTCTTCTAGGAGACTTAATTCTCATTGGTTTCTTTTATTAAATGTTTTTAAATTAATTAAACTAGATTTACTCTAGCTTAATTCTCATTGGTCCACTTCAAGGGTCTTCCAATAGGAATTGGGCACACCTTGTGGGCATCTGGCCTAGGGAGCTGACATGTGTCCCTCATTCCCTTTGTGTAAAGGGAGCCTGTGTGTGTGTGTGTGGCTTTCTCTCTCATCTCCTACCTTTGGGGCTCGCCCCCTCCCATGTAGGGATGTGCAAAGACTTTTAGGGCACACACTAAGCATCCAATTTTCCCTAGGGTTAACCTTTGGACACAACCTTTGAATTTTGGAACCTTAGCATTTTGGAAGTCTTAATGGGCTGAACCTTAGGGTCTTTTTGGCCCATTGTTTCACATGGCTCTTTTGCAGATGGCCCCCCCTTTGGATCCCTATTTTCCCTCCTTTGGATCCCTACTGTGGCATGGTCTGCTAGCTTAACCAATATTCTAGCTTTTTCTCCTTGGCACTTCCCCACATTAAATGATCAGTTTAATATGAGAAAATCATTTAGGAGAATTAGATATTGATTATTATGACAGGGGTGGTGTATCATGGCGGTCTCTTTGCTAATAAATTGAAGTGTTGATGGTATAGGTGTGTTGGTTCTTCCACTTGCCTTTGGATGAGGTCGAAAAAAGTTGCAGCAATAGTCTCCTTGGTGAATGTGCCTGATGTCTTTCTGTTTCGGGTCTGCATCTCATTCCTTCAGTTGGCAGCTTCAGTGCCACGGCCACTATCTCTTTGGTGATTACTACTTCTACTTTGTGCCCTTGTTGGTCGGTAATTTGGGCTGACCCATCTTCTTTGATTGTAGACAGTAGTTCATATGCTTTCTAAAAATCTACGCCGCATGGTTCCTGGTCGTAGAAGGCCCTGATGCCAAGCCTTCTGTTTTGGTGTTTGTCTTGGAAGCTACATCATAAATCTCTTTTGGGAGCATTTGCAGTTCCACTTGGTGTTCTTCTTTGCTCTTAAACCTTCCAGTGAAAACTGTTTCTCTTCAAGCTATTCTCTTGACAAGTATGTTGCCTTGGCCGTCTTTACTGAACTTGGGTTCAGTTGGTAGGGTGGAAACTCTTGCAACTTCTCTTTTTGGGACACCCTTTTCTTAGCCTTCTCAGCAGCTTGCATTGCTCTCGTTAAGGGAATACAATGCCAAAGTTAGAAAATTCTTCAAATTCCGCTCTGAAATGCCTTGAGTTTGAATTGCTGACAAATTGATTCTAATTTGCTTCAAAATAATTTTGGAGCATGCGTAGATGCATAAAAACATGTAAAGATCAAAATCATACAGGTCAAGCAAAAATTGCAACAAAAATAAATAATCATCATTATTTACAACTGGGAATTTTTTTCACTTTTTGCATTTTTGACACAATAGGCTTGAACTCTATGGCATTTAGGTGCTCTGAGTGAAGTGTGGGCGTATTTGAATGCACTGGGTGCAAATGGTGCCAGATTAAGGCTTCCAGTCTCTGAAACAGTAGAAATACTGAGTTTTTGAGATCCAAATTTGCTCAAACTTGGTCAGTGGACTTGCGACATCATGTTCTTTGGTCCCATAAGGTCAAAGTTGCAATTTTCACCCATTTTGGCAAGAAAGCAAATAATCGCAATTATTAACTTTCTCATCAAAATGTACAATTTTTTGGTGCAAATTGATTCTAGGCATAATGTAGACTCTATGTATGAGATATGGGGTGATTTGGATCAAAAAATGTAACAGACGACTCAAAATTTGGATTGGAAAGACTTCTTTGCGTTTTTTGACAATTTCCAAACAAAATTACCATTTTGGCTCATACTTGAAATGTGGCATGTAATAGATGTGTACAAGTGATAGGTGAGGTGAAGGTATCATTTTCAAGCCAAAAAACACAAAAGTAAATAGTTGCGATTATTTACAGCATTCATTTTTTTTGCAAGACTTGACAAATTTTTGACCTAGACATATTCAATACATCTAAAACAAGTCCTAAATTGAATTTGGTAATGTTTTGTCGTGTCGGAATTTGTCGACTCTGAAATCATCGATTTTTGTGACTAGATGGCCTGTGGAGTTGGTTAGTCTCTTTTGAAGTGGACTTGTCCGCTACATAGTCTTGATGCTACCCATCCAGTTTTGGCCCATTTGGAGTCAGTTTGACTTCATATGTCAAATTTGACGCTTTGTATCCTTTGAGCTGTTTTTTTATTTTCAAGAGCTTGCCTTGACTGTTTTCATGAAACCATCCATGTACATTGTGTATAGACCCAGTCTACAAGTTTTCTGTGGAGTCAGAATCCAATTCCGGCATCTAGCACAAACCTAGATTTTCTACCGGGGAACCCCCTCGACCCCTCCCGAATGGTCATCTGGTGATATAGAAGTGTTCTATTATATAGGGGCATGCTATAGTTCAAGTCTCGTTGAATTTGGTTGAGCCTGACAAGCCGCTATGGTTAATTTTTGGTCATAGGACTTCGTGCACTGCTGGGTTTCTAGGTTGTTCTCTTAAGTCTAGACTTGCTACCTGGCCATATAGAATTGATCATTGATAAGCTTAGAACTTACCCCTCATGTCTCGTGTGAGACGGAACAGTAAACGGACGACTATCGACACCGGAAATCGCGCACGAAGAAGGTAGAGAGCTCGCTCCTCCAAGAGTGACTAGTGGAAATGAGGTGATTTTGGGCTACCTTGGATATCTATACTCGGACTTCCCGAACTATTTTTTCCCAAAATCCCTTGTTAGTCCTATTAGGCCGTGAAATCTATGTTAGACTCAAAAATTTCTTCAATCGAATTCCAGTAGCTCATTTGCAAGAATTTACAAAAGTAGGCCTTGGCAGTTTAATTTAGGCTTCCCGCTTCCATCTGTCGATTTGATTGAAATTTTTTGTGTCTGTCCACCTTGCCCTTCTGATCATCAACGTATCTTCAGTTTCTCCATTTGAGCTCATTTGCTATTTATTATTAATTTTTGACCTGTTTATTAAAAAAATCAAAGAAAATAACAAAATGCGCTAAAAAAGCAAAGTGAAAATCCAATAATTAGAAAAATCCATTTAAAAACACAGCTTTTTATTGTTTTTTGGTGGATTTCTCTATTTTTAAGTCTCAATATCAAGAAAAATGATGAAAATAACCAAAAAAACGATATTTTGATTATTTCTAATAGTATATACACTATTTACACTCATTGGAGAGATGTTATGCGTTAAATTTTCCCTGTTGATGATTTTGTAAGGGCATTATTAAGTAATTTTGCAAAAAATCACACGTTAACATCAAACTTTTTCCTCCCTCTTCAAACATTGCCCTTAGTTACTTAGTTCCGTTCCACCCCTCCTAGATGGCGTACTCCGAGACGACTGTGTGCATGGTTTAAACAATCGTGTCTATGCATAGCCTTGATTGTCTTTACCATGCTTTGAAGATCAATGCAATTTAAACCATTATGATGTGCAAGAGTTGGGTCTTGAGTAATTAACTCAAGGGTTTCTGAGGTCTAGGTTTTATTTTGTTGTTTCCCAAAGAGAAAAGCTTGTGTGCTCTTTGCTTTATTGTACCATCAGGATGCTTTGACACGCTGATTTCTTGAACTGTCAGTATCAATAATGATGGTTGTCGATCTTTTACCCGCCATTGGTACCTTGGTTTTCCTTGGTCAGAATGTTGTGGTTGAGTCTCTTGAGACTTAACTCTCCACTGCTTCCTCGGCTTTATAGAAGATAAGTGTTCCTTTTTCTCCAAATCCATCTTGTTTTAGGTTCCCTACTCTAAGATGCTCCTCTTTGTGTTTTGGACCTTGGAACCGTCTTTGGTACTGTAGATGATGTTTTGGACACCCGAATTTAAATCGGCTTGTCCTTAAGTTGTGCCTTTGGTACCCAAATATGTCTGACTCCTTGCATGCTACCTGTAGCATTTTCTTGTCTATAGGATGGAGAAGATTGATTGCTTCGTGGTTTGCTCTGCTGGTAACCTCCTTTCCAGTCAATGAGTTGTCCATCTTTAGGTGATAGCTTGAGCTGATTGGTATCCCAATATGAACCTGTTTAGTGAACCTCTCCAGACTCAAGTGCTCGAGTTAATGATGCACACGGCTTAACCATTAAGCTCGCTGTAAGGAACCCTGTCCAGCTCAAGTATTCCCTACTCTGTGTGCACACGGAATAGCCATCAAGTCCTTTACCTCAAGTTTTGATAGCAGAACCAACTCAAAAGATGTGAAGATACTTCATCAATTGTCAGCTGAAAGCCAACCATGTAATCTTATTGAACGCATAACCAAACACTCTTCTGACTTAGCATAATCTAGAAAACAAAACCTTGTATCATGCAGCTTGCTACATTAGGCATCTGGTATCCTCCGTATCTGCAACTTTCACTTTAGTAACCCCAGGATCAAATGGGATAATAAGGAATTTCCCACACACTAGAGCATCATAATATCCACATGAGCATACATTTCTTGTATCAATCAACATCAAGCATTTCTGGTGCAAATATGCTACCCTTGGTTCAAATAGCAATTACTATGCATACTGATCAGTATCCATCCATATTGAATCTGTTTATGAACATCCTTAGAATCTCTTGGTCAAACACCATCGAGATCACATAGCATTGATGGGCTCCGCAATATACTAGAGCTTCACCTAAAGCATAGTACAACACCCACATCCCGTAAACTTTTGGCAACTTAAGCTCGTTACCAGAAAGCATTAAAGAAATCTGACTCCCTTTTACTGGTAGCCAAGACATCACTGACATAAGCATCAATAGGAATAACATCCAAATCCAGCCACAACTGGCACATTGTCCAAGCAAATGAAAAACCCTGTGCATTTAGTGCAGTATCAAGGATGATTTAGCATCATCACCCCCTCTAGCTTCATAGCCATCACGAAAAAACTTTGGGAGTCTCTTGACCTGTATCATCAGACAAAATTTCACCTGTTGGGATTTCATCTTGATCATGAAAAACAGCTTTATCCTGTAAATCTTTGTCCATAGCATCCTCGGAAAAATCACCCTTGGAAGTCTCAACATTAATAAAAACTATAGGAGTTATCTTCTATGGTTATCTCCTCATGCAGCCCATGTACAAGCATATATGTAAAATCCTTGTCAATAATTTGTTCACAATCAGCATGATCTAAGCAATCTCCATACTCATCCATATCATCCTATACTTCCTCATCTACACTTAGCAATACATTATAGAACTGTAAAGGCTCATCTGGCACCCCCTCTGAAGAGGTATACGCATCAGAAAAATATTCTATACTGTCATAAATATCTCCTTCAGATCTAGACAAAAATTCACCGATTATAGCATCCTCTTCTGTGATAGCAACATCTGCAAGCATATTGTTAGTAGCAATCATAGGTTCATTGACATCCTCAGGCTCATCCTGTGCTGGGTCCTCAATTTTAGTCACTTCATCAGCTACTGTGTATATAATAGCTTTATTTATGCACTCATCTACACCAAACATGTTGTCCTGCTCAGCTATAGTGCTGATAGTTTTAGTAATGTCCTGTAGAGGCTCATATGCTTGATGAACTTCTTCATAATAATCCATGTCAAGGTCAACCACTTGTTGTACAGTCTATGTCTTCACTGGAACCATTATTAGAGGTAGCGTCCATGCGAGCAATCTTTGAAAAAAATCATTTAAGCATGTTTCAGCATCAAATTCATCATTTACCTTTTCTTCATTGCTCAAAATAAGCTCCTCTCGAATTGAATCTGCTACTTCCAGCTCAACATTTTCTTTGGCTCTACTTCTTGTAGAAATATGCTCCCAGAATTCATCATAGTTGAGGATCTGCATCTGATCCCCTTCACCTTTACTGAATACAACCTTACTTCGTTTAGTAATCTCCTTTATTTCCCGATCTAGAATTCTTGAGCTTTCGTCAATAAATTCCTTTGCAAAATACTCCCACCGTGTGGGATATGCTTTTGCCAGTTCTTGAAACCCACTCTTTTAAATCCGAGTTTACAACCTCCTCAAAAGCTACAATCATCCGATCTTCTGGAACATTTCGGCTCTTCATCTCAGCTTCGTAACATGCAATAAAACCTTCTGGATCATATCCCTGAAAAATATAATACTGCTCCCAAACAGCATCAAGTGCTAGCTCTACAGCATCATCAATCTGCTTTTTTATCTACATGGATTTTGCTTCCTGTAGATAACCCTGAACCAATTCCATCATTTTTGGCAAATCTGTAACTGCCAGATTTTTATCAAAATCTATTCAAACTAAAATCGTCAATAAATTGCTTCAATTGCTCTGGTATCTCCATCTCTACCTCCCACCCCGGCTCGTTTCGCGTCGGGTTCACCAAAGATGTCGGGGGATATGTGTTGGAAATGTGATCCGGGCAAGCGCCGGGCCTCTGGCTGTGGGAGGTGTGGGAGACTAGATGCCAAACACAAAGAAAAAGACTCTGAAAACACCTTAAATGCTTAAAATTTGACAATCAAAATGTTTTAAGCTGCTAATGATTAACCGAAGTGAAATTCGATTACAAATGTTTGCCATTAACGGCACTGATGGTGTTAGGAGAGTTTAATGCTCTCAAAATAAATCACAACTATAAATTTCTCACTTATGCCTGCCATTAGAGCCATTTGAAGCTGATCAGGACGTACATATCTGGTGAAATTCCCTGTTTAATGCCCTTGTAATTCCCAATTATGGTAGAGCGAGGTTACCCTCTCTCCTTCTTGCCTTACCGCTCCCTGCTCTTGCTGGTTAACCTCAAACTCCATGAATGCTTGCCAATTATGACATCTCAGCTTGCCTCCCTTTGCTTGTCGATCTCCGACATCTGCTCTTGTCGAATTTCCTTTGCCTTAAATTTTCCTTGCCGAGATCTGCTTATCTGCTCTTGCCAAGCACCCTTCTCGTTATTGAAATAAGTCGAGGTCAAGGACGAGAGAGACTTCGATCTTGCTTCCTCTCCCGATTGCCTTGCTTACCCTCTTTCAGTGGATGGCCGAGAGACGGATAGGGAACTCCTTACTTTGATTGGAGATCGAGAGAGAGAGAGAGAGAGAGAGAGAGAGAGAGAGAGAGAGAGAGAGAGAGAGAGAGAGAGAGAGAGAGAGATTAACCCTCCTGGCTCCCCTATGTCACCATGGCCGAGAGAGAGAGAGAGAGAGCAACCTTGGCGTGCAAGTGAGAGCCCACTTTTGTTCTCAAGCCGAGAGAGAGAGATAGAGAACGCTCTCTTGCTTACCCTCCTTCTTCCTACCTTCCAGCTTCTCCTCTTCGTAACCCTCTTCTTCTTTTTCTTATTGCCCTCGTGACATGCCCTTCAAAAAAAAACTCCCCAAAATTTTGCCCCACCACGCAGTCACGGCGCCGTGACTGACGTGACGTGGGAGCAAAGACTTGGTGATGTGGCAGGTCGGACTTTCAACTGAGCAAAACGCGATGAGACCTGCTCCGAAACCTTCGCCCTGGCCTGCTCCCCAACTCTCATTGCATGGCCGCCACCTCCCTAGCCGTTCAGCGGCCTACGCGAGCTCCTCCGACTCCTACCTGCGCCGCCCGCCACTGCCTTTTCATGCCATGCCTTCTTTCTCTCCTTCCCTTTTCTTTCCCACACAAAACCCTTTGGGCCCTTATTGGGCGTGCACCCTGTTTTTTAATTGTATTGGCCTCCTTAAGCTTCCACAGGCTTTTAAAACACAAGCAAAGGTAACTAATTGTATCTGGGGAGAGTCTCTCGAATTGCATCTTATCAAAGCATTTCAATGCGGCTTCACCTTGGCCATCCCGAGTATACCCAACATCTCGAATAATGCCAAAAATTACCCAGCTCAGCAGTGTCGACAACTGACACCGTCCTCTGCCTGACAAGCCGTAAATCCCTTCAGACTTCTCAAACTTCATAAAATGCATACAAACCCTGTCGAGGCTGTAGAATTCCTGGATGGCAGACCGACCGAGCAGACCGAACTAGTGCAGAGCCGACCCCCGGTGAATCTTTAACGGCCAATATCTTGGCAACCATAAATCTGATCACTGATATGAAAAGACCGTCGCGCTCCACAAAGTGAACACTGCAAGCCCATGCATTCATTTCATTTTTATCCCCTCGGCTGCAATTGCCTAATCTTTAGAAAGATAGGATGCTTTTGCTGCTTTGACTGACTCGGGGTCCAGTTGATAGCAGGCAGTTCTTGTAGTTTCTCTTTTTGGTTTAGCTGCTTCTTGGCCTTGTCCGCTGCTTGCATTGCTCTTGTTCAGTGAATAGAGTGCAAAGTTAGCAGATTTGTCAGATTTTTCTCTGGAATGTCCCTTTAGACTGAAATGCTGCTAATCTGGTCCTGTAATGGAATTTGCCTATTCAATGTGAGAGTAGCGGAATTTAATGAGAGTACTTTCAAGAAATGATTTTGTGAGCATAGCGGGTTGACATAATTGAAGATAGCAACATAATCATAGCAATTAGTTAACTTGGCATAGACAATACTTTTGCAAGAGAGAGAGTTTAGAGAACATGACAACAGTTGAGGACCGAATTTATGTGGTGTAATGGAATTTTCCTATTCAATTTGAGAATAGCGGAATTTAATGAGAGTACTTTCAAGAAATGATTTTGTGAGCATAGCGGGTAGACATAATTGAAGATAGCAACATAATCATAGCAATTAGTTAACTTGGCATAGACAATACTTTTGCAAGAGAGAGAGTTTAGAGAACATGACAACAATTGAGGACCGGATTTATGTGGAGCCGGTCCCCCCTCCAATAGGCATTTGTATTATGATTTCTCCCATAAAGAGAGACTTGTTACAATACAGTCTTTGTGTTCCTTGTGACCTAGGTGATGCCATGAAGATGGAAGGCTTCATGCACCACAAACATAACATAAACTTGAAGAAAGCTTTAACTATCCCAAGCCTCAGTCCCAAGACCTCAAACACCTTCGAAGGTGGAGAGAGCTAGCAGGGAATGAGGGTAGGGAAGAGGAAGAAGAAACATTTCGTAGGAGAAAGAATTAGTTCCTCACTTATCATACTCTTGTTGCTAGCATACATAATAGCATAGTAATGAAGAAGAAGGAGATGGTAAGCTTAAGCATTGAAGCATGGCTCTTGGTTGGATTTGCACTCCATAGCCAAGAGTGTTGGTGTAGGCTCTCAACCTCTACTTGCTTGGAGAGGGAGCTCTTGCACTTTGCATATCACACAATGAGAGTGCTTGTGAGTGTGTGTGGGTGAGTATACCCCCTAGGCACCCCCCTAGCTTGCTTGGGTCGACCCCCCCTTGTAGCTCATGCCTGAAGCTCATTGGACCCCTCCAGGCCTAGCCAATCACAAGCAGGAGCCATTACAAGCAACATGGGTAGCCTTGGGACAAGTGTCCCCCTTTCCCCTTTGAGAGAGAGGACTTGATAAATGCTAAAACAATTAGATAATTCATGTAATTTATCATTGGACCCCTTTGAAGCCTAGCCAATAGGCTTCAAGCAACACATGAAGGTAACATGGGTAGGGGCCTGACATGTGTCCTTGCTGCCTCTTCAAGATGGGCTTCCCTTGTGTGTGTGAGTGGGTGTTCTCTCTCTAGGCCCTAGGAAAAGGGCTCGCCCCCCCTCTTGTAGGAATGCTTTTGACTTTTAGGTGATCAAGCACCTTACTCACCAAGCATGACAAAGCACTTGAACTAGGGGGGTTCCCACAAGCATCTCAGGCAAGCTTCTCAAGGCACCTCAAGTACTTTAATCATGCAGCAAGTCAAGCACCTCAAGCATGGAGCCAGTCAAGCACCTCAAGCATCTTAATCAAGCACCTCAAGCATGAAAAACACCTCA
Organism: Adiantum capillus-veneris; assembly: GCF_014529385.1. Classification (NCBI taxonomy): domain Eukaryota; kingdom Viridiplantae; phylum Streptophyta; class Polypodiopsida; order Polypodiales; family Pteridaceae; genus Adiantum; species Adiantum capillus-veneris. The sequence continues at coordinate 83,191,357 of NC_140936.1, read as the reverse complement.
AGCATGACAAGCACCTCAAGCAGGACAAGCACCTCGAGCTTGGGCCGGGTTCCCACCTCAAGCTCAGCCCTAGCTTACTTAAGGTCAAAAGGACTTTTACACACATTTATTGGAGGTCTTCAATGAAGCTAACCCTAAGGTCTTATGCTCCATTGGTTAGCCTTGCTCTTTGATAGACCATCTCCCTTTTGGGCCCCTTTACATTGGCCCCGTGTTGAGATAGATCTAAAAGCACATACCTATATCTTAACACTTGTTCCCGTTTATTCTCCCACATTAAGTGATCAATTTAATATGAGAAAATCATTTGGGTTAGTTAGATATTAGATTTTATGACATTACCTCTCTCTTGAAATCATAGTCGTCCTCGACTATGAGGTAGAAGAGATAAAGTCTTAGTCATTAGTGAATCGTACTTAGCGGGTAAAGGATCCCTTTTTACCCTACGACATCTTTCCAAGATGGATGACTAATCCATTTGGTGCTTGGGAGACATAGCTGCCGCAAGCATGTCTGCTCTTTAGTCCATTTCATTCTCCCAAAGTAGAGTGACAAATTCTACTTGGTGTTTGAGAGACGTCGTCATCACAAACATGATTCTAAGCATGCATACTAGTTAAATTTGTGCACAATTAAAAAGAGGACTAGTCATATAAGACAAAAACATGAGTTATTTAAAAGAAATTTGTACATTTGCTTACTCTAATGTAGCATTGTAAGCATTGACAAGGTTCATACTATCCTTAAGTTGTACTCCTTGCATCCATTTAGCATCTTCAAAAGGATAATTTTTGAACTTAATAAGATACCGTCGGATAATCTTACCATGTCGTAGTACCTTGTCTTCATGCCGAAGGATAGCTTCGGGTTGTAGCACCTCTTCTTGGTCTTCAACTTCGGGAGGGTCTTCAATAATTGGTTCAATTGGTGGCTCTCCTTTGTAGGGCTTAAGTAAGCTTACATGAAAGGCATTGTGTATAAGCCAATGGTTGGGAAACTTGAGTTGATAAGCCGTCTCATTGATAGGCTTCAAGATTTGGAAAGGACCATAGTATCTTTTTGCTAGTTTAGCATAATACTTTTGATGGCCCGTAGGATTTTTGCCCGTCGTTTGCCTTAATCGAGCCTTAGGAAACTTGAGTAAGACCCAATCATTTTCTTTGAACATTAAGGCTCTTCTGTGCTTATCAGCAGCAGCTTTTTGCCTTTGTTGAGAGATGGCTATAGCCTCCCTAATCTTTTGAAAAGATTCTTGTAGGTCACGGCTATACTCATCGGCGGCGAAGATCTTCCCATGTACTTTCAGTAGCAAGGGACTTTTAGGTCTTCCTTCTATGATCTCAAAAGGTGCTTTGCCCGTAGAAGTATGTACAGTATTATTGTAGGCATACTCTACTAGCGGTAAATACTTTTCCCATTGTGAGCGTTGATCTACTTCGGTAACATAAGTCTTGAGTAGATCGAGTATCGTAAGATTGGCTATCTCACTTTGGCCATCCGTTTGTGGGTGATAGGCCGAAGAGAAATTCAATCTTGTTCCTAGATTTTCAAAGAGACCTTTCCAGAAATTACTGGTCATTCTAGGATCTCTATCTGACACGATGGATGTGGGTAATCCATGGTGTTTGAAAATCTGAGATATGAAGAGAGTTGCCATTTGATGTGCCTTAATAGTCTTTTTGACCGGAATAAAATGTGCTTGCTTGCTAAACTTGTCGACTATTGTCCATATTCCTGTATTCCCATGGATAGACTTGGGTAATCCAAAGATGAAATCCATGGATATACTCTCCCATGGTGAATTTGGAATAGGCAATGGCTGGAGTAATCCAGGTTGCTTCCCTCTATCATACTTGGTCTTTTGGCATACTACACATTTTGAAACATACTCTTGTATGTCCACTTTCATGGTAGGCCAATAGAAATACGTCTCTACTCCTCGGAGAGTAGGTTGAATACCTCTATGCCCTGCATATGGAGGAGCATGGGATTCATACATAACCTTCTCACGAAGGGAATGGGTAACACATAGCCTATTGCCGTGGAGAAGATAACCATCCTGCAAGGTGAATGGTTCCTCTTTCTTCCCCAAAGCAAGGGCTGACATTATGTCTCTAAAGTCAGGGTCAGTAGCATACTCATCTATCATAGAGGATAGATCATTGTGAGTAGCTATAGACACCGCATTAACTTTTGGTCGTCGTGAAAGTGCATCGGCAACTTGATTGTGCTTACCAGCTATGTGAGCAATGTGGAAATTAAATTGCGAAAGAAAATTTGCCCACCTCATTTGTTTGTCGAAAAGCTTGGTTTGCGTCATGAAATACTTGAGACTTTGGTGGTCGGTTCGTAGGATAAATGGAGTCCCCAATAGGTAGTGCTTCCATGTGTCTAGGGCATGTAGAACAGCTAAAAGCTCTTTCTCATAAATGCCCAAGACTCGTTCATCACCATTGAGCCTTCGGCTCTCATATGCTATGGCATGCCCTTCTTGAAGCAAAACCGCTCCAAGGCAATCACCACAAGCATCACATTGGACCTCAAATGGCTTTGAGAGATCCGGAAGCACGAGGACTGGTTGGGAAGTAAGCTTCTCTTTGAGTTTTTCAAAAGCATTTTGCTCCTTAGCAGTCCATACAAACTTAACGTTCTTCTTGGTTAAGTCGTGTAGTGGTCCTGCTACTTGAGAGAATTTTGCTATGAAGCGTCTATAGTATGCACACATACCAATAAAGCTTCTTAGCTCATGTAGATTCCTTGGGTTAGGCCATGATTTTATTACCTCTAACTTTGATGGATCCATACGAATACCATCGTGAGAGATAATATGGCCTAGATATTGAATCTCTTGAAGGAAGAATTCACTTTTCTTTTGGTTGAGAAAAAGTTTGTTCTCCCTCAAGGCTTGAAAAATCACTTGGAGATGTTGCTTATGTTCCTCCAAAGACTTGGAGTAGATGATGATATCATCGAAGAACACTCCAGTGAATTTTCGATATGGTCTAAAAATTTTCTCCATCAAACGATTGAACGTAGCTGGTGCATTAGTCAAGCCAAAAGGCATGACTAGATATTCATAAAGACCAAATGTTGTGCGAAACGCGGTCTTTAAGATATCCTCATCCACTATCCTTATTTGATGATAGCCACTCTTAAGGTCAATCCTACTGAAGTAGGTAGAGCCTTGTAGCTTATCAAACAGATCTTCTACCCGAGGTACGGGAAATCTGTTTTTGATAGTGATATGGTTTAGTGCTCGATAGTCCACACACATATGGTATGTACCATCTTTCTTTTGCACTAAAAGGACTGGAGAACAAAAGGGAGAGGAACTAGGCCTCACCATCCCTTTGTCTACCAGCTCTTGTACTTGCCTCATGATCTCCTCTTGTTGAGCTTGTGAGACTCGATAAGGAGGTTTGTTAGGCGGTGAGCTTCCTGGAAGGAGCTCAATACGATGGTCATCATCCCCTCGTTTTGGAGGTAGGTCCATAGGGATATCATCGATGAATACATCTTGGAATCCTTTTAGAAAAGTAGACAAGTCTAACTCTTCTTGATTCCTATCATTTTCATTTGATGAAACATTATTAGCTTTTAGAGACTCTTTGACATAAATCATGTATGCAAAAACTGAGCTCTTCATTGATTTATCAAAAGAAAGAGGATTTACAAGTGGAATAGTGCGACCACGCTCATTAGCATCTATATACATGTTCTTTCCCCTGTAGGTGAAGTAAATTCTCCTTTCAGGGAACTTCATGTTGGCAGCCATGCGATCAAACCATGGTGCCCCTAGGATAACATCCTGATGTTGGAGGGGAGAGATGAAGAAGTCTTCTTTGTCGACATAGCTTTGGACATGAAGCCTCAACTTCCCAATCAAGGGAGTAACGGAGGCTTGTTGTCCCCTGAAAGCTGCATCAGCTGTTACTATATCTCCCATCTCAAAAGCTTGAATGCCCAACTTGGTGGCCAACTCTATTGATATGAAGTTGAGAGTAGAGCCAGGGTCAAACAAGATGAAGGCATCATGCTCTCTTACCTTTCCCCAAGCATAGGAGAGTGATGATCCTTTGTAATGAGCATCCTCTTTTGGAGTTTTGATGGTGGAAGCCCTAGGAGTCTCATTGCGAGTATTCTTCTTGGGGCAAGAACGATAGCCATGTCCTTGCTCCCCACACTTGAAACACTTATGGTCCTTGCGAAAAGCTTCAAGCTCTTCAGGAGAGAGTTTTTTTTTACCTTTGTAAACTCCCTTCTCCTTGGACCGATTGTTGTTGTTGTTGTTGGAAGTGCCTTGGGAATTATTTTGAGCATTGGATTTCCCCTTTGCATCATTTTTATCTTTGTTTTCCATGGGCTTGACATTACGTCTAGCCCCTTGATGGAAATTGATGCGTGAAGCAACCATGGTGTGGTGGATTACTTCGGTAATAGTACCGGGCCCTTGAGAGTTGATATATTCGGCCATCTCTTCAGGTAATCCCGCACAGAATTGTTGTCTTTGCTCGGCAAAGTCTATCTTTTGAAAGACAGTAGCTTTGAGATGTAAATCCCAAAACTTATCTACATACTTGTTGATAGACTCATGAGAGAGGAGCTTCAAGCCGCGCCATTCGGTAAGAACTTTATCTTTAGTATCGCTTGGAAGAAATTGCTTCATGATGGAAACTCGTAGAGTTTTCCATGTCTTTGGGGCTTCTCCATTGCCACGAAGGCTAGCCCACCATTGACGAGCTGATTTTTGGAAGTGCATAGCTACATGGCGTAGCTTGGAGGACTCTGTGAAGCCCTCGTCCCCAAAGGCCGCATCAAATTGCTGGATGAAGGCCAACACTTTGTCGGTAGCACCAAAGGTGCCATCGTAGGTGAGAAAAGAGATACTCTTTCCTCCCTCCTTGAACTTCTTTAGCTTTTGTGACCTTCGCCATGCATGAAATGATTTGCGATGCCCTCCCCTCTTGTATTCTCTAGGAGAATAGCCATAACTTTCATCGGAAGAGAAGGAAGGTGAAGAAGAAGGAGAAGAGGGTGACCTCTTCCTAGCCCTTTTCTTCCTTTGTTTCCTCTCTTGCCTTTGAGAGTGATGAGGAGAAGGACTATGGGTTGCTCTTTTCCTCTTGGGAGGAGTAGGCGATCGTCTATACCGCCTTCTTCGTGGAGCCACATCTTCAGAAGAACTTAGACTTTCATTGCTTTCTTTCTCTTTGGATTCCTCCTCTCGAATGGGAGAGAGTCTTCTTTTGGGGGTCTCTTCAAGAGGCCTCCTAGGCTCTCTCTCCTCTTGGAGAGGAAGGGAAATTCCATAGGCACGAAGTTGTTGAGTAACTTCGGCTTGCAAGGTAGGGTTGCCCATAGCTTGTTGCAACCTAGTCACAAGATAATTCACAAACATGGGAGCATCATCATTAGCACCTTCATGTGCAAAATCAAAGCTATCAATGTTCATTCTACTCTCTTGATTATTGTCAGCCATGTTAACAAAATTTTATGTATGTACTTAGTGTATGCTTTGGCAATTCAAAACCTTAGTTGCCACTCCTCTTAGCCTTTGAAAATCGCCTCTTAAGTATCTACACCCACGGCTCAAAGTGGTTAATTATAGAGAGTAGAGGAGTAGGTCTAACATAGCAGAGTTGCCAAGGGCTAGCTCCTTTCGGACTTCTTATGGCTCAATAATGGTAAAGCCGTAGGCAAGTCTAAAAAGACTCCATTATTAAGTCCAAAGCTCCCGAGGTGTGCACCATCCCCCACATAGTGGGCTTAACAAAACCGGTATTAGATCCCAGTTCCACTTACTCTATTATAATTAACAACATCAACCATTTATAGCCTACTTAAGGACCTCTCTTCTTAAGCAAGAAAAGAGAAACCAAATGCTCTGATACCAAGGTAATGGAATTTTCCTATTCAACTTGAGAATAGCGGAATTTAATGAGAGTACTTTCAAGAAATGATTTTGTGAGCATAGCGGGTAGACATAATTGAAGATAGCAACATAATCATAGCAATTAGTTAACTTGGCATAGACAATACTTTTGCAAGAGAGAGAGTTTAGAGAACATGACAACAATTGAGGACCGGATTTATGTGGAGCCGGTCCCCCCTCCAATAGGCATTTGTATTATGATTTCTCCCATAAAGAGAGACTTGTTACAATACAGTCTTTGTGTTCCTTGTGACCTAGGTGATGCCATGAAGATGGAAGGCTTCATGCACCACAAACATAACATAAACTTGAAGAAAGCTTTAACTATACCAAGCCTCAGTCCCAAGACCTCAAACACCTTCGAAGGTGGAGAGAGCTAGCAGGGAATGAGGGTAGGGAAGAGGAAGAAGAAACATTTTGTAGGAGAAAGAATTAGTTCCTCACTTATCATACTCTTGTTGCTAGCATACATAATAGCATAGTAATGAAGAAGAAGGAGATGGTAAGCTTAAGCATTGAAGCATGGCTCTTGGTTGGATTTGCACTCCATAGCCAAGAGTGGTGGTGTAGGCTCTCAACCTCTACTTGCTTGGAGAGGGAGCTCTTGCACTTTGCATATCACACAATGAGAGTCCTTGTGAGTGTGTGTGGGTGAGTATACCCCCTAGGCACCCCCCTATCTTGCTTGGGTCGACCCCCCCTTGTAGCTCATGCCTAAATCTCATTGGACCCCTCCAGGCCTAGCCAATCACAAGCAGGAGCCATTACAAGCAACATGGGTATCCTTGGGACAAGTGTCCCCCTTTCCCCTTTGAGAGAGAGGACTTGATAAATGCTAAAACAATTAGATAATTCATGTAATTTATCATTGGACCCCTTTGAAGCCTAGCCAATAGGCTTCAAGCAACACATGAAGGTAACATGGGTAGGGGCCTGACATGTGTCCTTGCTGCCTCTTCAAGATGGGCTTCCCTTGTGTGTGTGAGTGGGTGTTCTCTCTCTAGGCCCTAGGAAAAGGGCTCGCCCCCCCTCTTGTAGGAATGCTTTTGACTTTTAGGTGATCAAGCACCTTACTCACCAAGCATGACAAAGCACTTGAACTAGGGGGGTTCCCACAAGCATCTCAGGCAAGCTTCTCAAGGCACCTCAAGTACTTTAATCATGCAGCAAGTCAAGCACCTCAAGCATGGAGCCAGTCAAGCACCTCAAGCATCTTAATCAAGCACCTCAAGCATGAAAAACACCTCAAGCATGACAAGCACCTCAAGCAGGACAAGCACCTCGAGCTTGGGCCGGGTTCCCACCTCAAGCTCAGCCCTAGCTTACTTAAGGTCAAAAGGACTTTTACACACATTTATTGGAGGTCTTCAATGAAGCTAACCCTAAGGTCTTATGCTCCATTGGTTAGCCTTGCTCTTTGATAGACCATCTCCCTTTTGGGCCCCTTTACATTGGCCCCGTGTTGAGATAGATCTAAAAGCACATACCTATATCTTAACACTTGTTCCCGTTTATTCTCCCACATTAAGTGATCAATTTAATATGAGAAAATCATTTGGGTTAGTTAGATATTAGATTTTATGACATGTGGAGCCGGTCCCCCCTCCAATAGGCATTTGTATTATGATTTCTCCCATAAAGAGAGACTTGTTACAATATATTCTTTGTGTTCCTTGTGACCTCGGTGAAGCAATGAAGATGGAAAGCTTCATGCATCACCATCATAGCATAACCTAAACTTGAAGAAAGCTTTAACTATACCAAGCCTCAGTCCCAAGACCTCAAACACCTTCGAAGGTGGAGAGAGCTAGCAGGGAATGAGGGTAGGGAAGAGGAAGAAGAAACATTTCGTAGGAGAAAGAATTAGTTCCTCACTTATCATACTCTTGTTGCTAGCATACATAATAGCATAGTAATGAAGAAGAAGGAGATGGAAAGCTTAAGCATTGAAGCATGGCTCTTGGTTGGATTTGCACTCCATAGCCAAGAGTGTTGGTGTAGGATCTCAACCTCTACTTGCTTGGAGAAGGAGAGGGAGCTCTTGCACTTTGCATAGTACACAATGAGAGTGCTTGTGAGTGTGTGTGGGTGAGTATACCCCCTTAGCACCCCCCTAGCTTGCTTGGGTCGACCCCCCCTTGTAGCTCATGCCTGAAGCTCATTGGACCCCTCCAGGCCTAGCCAATCACAAGCAGAAGCCATTACAAGCAACAGGGATAGCCTTGGGACAAGTGTCCCCCTTCCCCTTTGAGAGAGAGGACTTGATAAACGCAAAAACAATTAGATAATTCAAGTAATTTATCATTGGACCCCTTTGAAGCCTAGCCAATAGGCTTCAAGCAACACATGAAGGTAACATGGGTAGGGACCTGACATGTGACCTTGCTGACTCTTCAAGTTGGGGCTTCCCTTGTGAGTGTGAGTGTGTGTTCTCTCTCTAATCCCTAGGAAAAGGGCTCGCCCCCCCTCTTGTAGGGATGCTTTTGACTTTAGGAGCTCAAGCACCTTAGTGATCAAGCATGAAGCACTTGGACTAGGGGGTATTCCCACAAGCATCTCAGGCAAGCATGTCAAGGCACCTCAAGCACCTTAATCAAGCGGCAAGTCAAGCACCTCAAGCATGGAGTAAGTCAAGCACCTCAAGCACCTTAATCAATCACCTTAATCAAGCACCTCAAGCAAGACAAACACCTCAAGCACGACAAGCACCTCAAGCAGGACAAACACCTCGAGCTTGGGCCAGGTTCCCACCTCAAGCTCAGCCCTAGCTTACCTAAGGTCAAAGGACTTTTACACACATTATTGGAGGTCTTCAATGAAGCTAACCCTAAGGTCTTATGCTCCATTGGTTAGCCTTGCTCTTGATAGACCATCTCCCATTTGGGCCCCTTTACTATTGGCCCCGTGTTGAGATAGATCTATAAGCACATATCTATATCTTAACACTTGTTCCCGTTTATTCTCCCACATTAAGTGATCAATTTAATATGAGAAAATCATTTGGGTTGGTTAGATATTAGATTTTATGACAGGTCCAAATTGCTTCAAATCAATTTTTGAACAAACAAAGATGCATAAAGTCATAGAAGGAACAAAATTGTATGGTCAAAACAAAAGTTTGCAACCAAAGTAAATAATCACGATTATTTACAGCTGAGGAAAATTTTCAACTTTTTGCAAACTTGGCTTTATAAGCTAGGAGTATATTCTAAATACATGCTGTGAGGGAAATATGGGCTCATTTGGATGCACAGGTTGAAAATGGTACCAGATTTTGGGTTTAGGTCTCTGAAATTTGAGATTTTGAAATCCAAATTGATTCAAAGTTGGCTAGTGGGCGTATCACAACATGTACTTTGGATGTATGATGACCAAATATCAAAATTCCCCAATTTTAGCCAAAAAGTAAATAATCGTGATTATTAATTTTTCTTCCAAAATTGACATTTTTTGGTACAAATCAGTTCTAGGCATGGCATAGACCTTGGGTATGAGATATGAGGTGATTTGAATCAAGAAAAGTTGTTCATAACCCAAATTTTATCTTGCAAAGACTTCTTTGCGTTTTTTTGGCAATTTTATAAGTAATGGGTGGTCATTTTGGCTCATACTTGATTTTTGGCATGTAATAGGTGTGTACACATGATAGGTGAGGTGATTTGACAATTTTCAAGCAAAACTGATGCAAAAGTATATAATTGCGATTATTAACTTCAGTGACAAAAACTTTGTAAAACTCACAAATTTTGACCTAGACATGTTTCGTACACCTAATACAAGTCCTAAATTGAATTTGGTCAAGTTTGGTCATGCCGGCATCACTTTGAGCTCTGTCGACTCTAAAATCACCGTTTTTTGTGATTACTTTGTATGTTGGGTTGGTCGGTCAACTTTAAGGCTTTGGACTTGTCCGTAACATAGTCGTGAAGCTACCTATCCAATTCTGGCTCATTTGGAGTCAGTTTGGCCTCGTATGTCAAATTTGACGCATTGTAACCTTCGAGCCGTTTTCTGCTTTTCGAGGGCTTTGCTTGATGGATTTCACCAAACCAATCATATACATTGTATATGGACCTCATTAGCAAGCCATCTGTGGAGTCAGGTCGGAATTCTGGCATTTGCCAAAAACCTAACTTTTCTACTGGGGACCCCCTTGACCCTAGCAGAATGGACATCTAATGGTATAGAAAGGTTCTATTATGTTAGGGCATGCTATGGTTCAAATCCCATCCGATTTGATCAAGCTGGCAGGCCGCTATGGTCAGTTTTAGGTCATAGGTCTTCGTACACTGCTCGGTTTCTAGGGTTTTTTCTAAAGCTTTAGACTAGCTACCGGTCGTACAAAATGGATCATTATCGAGTAAAGAACTTACCCCTCATGTCTCGTGTGAGACCGCACTAAAAAAGGTCAACTGTGGGCTCCGGAAATGTTGCACGAAAGAGGTCGAAATCTCTCTCTGCAGAATCCAAGTGGAAATGAGGTGGTTTTAGCCTACCATGGATATCTATACCTGGACTTCTCGAACCAAATTTCCCTAGATTCCCCCGTCAGTCCTACTAGGCTGCGAAATCTATGTTAGACTCAAAAATTTCTCTGATCAGATTCCTGTAGCTCATTCTGCAAGAATTTTGCAAAAGTAGGCCTAGCCACCTAATTTAGGCTTCCCACTTCAGTCTTCTGATTTCATTGAAAATTTTTGTGCTTGTCCGCCTTGTCCTTCTGATCACCATCATGTCTTCAATTTTTCCATCTGAGCTTCCCTTTTATTTATTATTAATTTTGACCTATTTATTTGCAAAAATCAAAGAAAATAGCAAAATGCTCTAAAAAAAGTAAAGTAAAATCCAATAATTAACAAAATCCCTTGAAAAACACAGCTTTAGTGTTTTTTGTTGGATTTCTCCATTTTTAAGCCTCCTTATCAACAAAAATGATGAAAAATACCCAAAAAAAGGACTATTTTTTATGATTTTCTGATAGTATATGCATTATTTACACTCATCAGGAAGATATTATCAATGAATTTTCCCTTGATGATGAATTATAAGGGCATTATTAGGTAATTTTGCAAAAAATCACATGTTAACATGGAACTTTTTCCTCCCTCTTCAAACATTGCCCTTAATTACTTAGTACTTAGTGCCCTTCCACCCCTCCTAGATGGCGTACTCTAGGATGACTGCGTGCATGGGTTGAACAATTGTGTCTATGCATAGCCGTGGTTGGCTCTACCATGATATGAAGATCAATGCAATGAAAACCACTATCATGTGCAAGAGCTGGGTCTTGAGTATTTAACTCAAGGGTTGCCGATGTCGAGGTTTGCTGCTGATGTCTTCCAAAGAGCAAATCTTGTAGCCTTTGTGCTCTCTGTTTGATTGTACCATCAGGGTGCTTTAGCACGCTGACTTCTTGAGTTTTTGGTAGCACTTTAGACTGCTGTCGAGATTTTTCTCTCCATTGGTAGCTGGGTCGGCTTGGTGTTGCATGGTGTGGTGGATTCTGTTGAGACTTAACTCACCACTGCTTGACTGGTTTCACAGTTTGTGGAGAAGATAAGTGCTCCTTTTTCTTCCAAACCCTTTTTATGTTAGGTTCCTTGCTTGGAGATACTCGTTGATGTGTTCAAATCCATGGAACCTTCTTTTGTTTCTTCGATGAAGTTTTAGGCACCCATACCTGAATTGGTTTATCCTTAAGTTGTGCTTTTGGTACCCAAATCTTCCTAACTCCTTGCATGCTACCTGTAGCATTTGATTGTTGAGGGGATGGAGAAGATTGGCTTCGTGGATTAGTCTGCTGATTGCTTCTTTTCCATTCCTCCTTGCTTGGTGCAGTTGGAACAATGAGTTGCCCTCCTTTAGGTGATAGCTTTAGCTGATTCGTATCCCAATCTGGTATTGCTTTGTATGTACGCATCCAGGGAATTCCAAGAATCATCGTCTCATTCATGTGTTCATTTGGCAAGCATACAAACTGATGCGGACATGAACATCCATGTACTACCACGTTCAAGTTAACTACTCCCAATGTTGGAGTTGGATTCTTGTTGCATTTTTTTATTGTCGCTATTCCTGTTGTCAATGCTTGACTTGTTGCCTTCTTGTATGTGGAATAATTGACTGCATTCACTCTAGCTCCTGTGTCTACCAAAGCATTGGTGCTATGATTGTTGAGTTGTACTTTGATGCACAGATCCATTCTATCTAACTAGTCGTCATCTGTTGAAACTGCATCTTTAGGTAATTCCAATTGTCGATCATCTAGTTTCAAGGTGTTGATGGGAATCGGTATCTGTTGATTCTTGAGAGCAGCTTTCCGCTTGAGTACCCGAAGCCTAGCTTCCTCTTGGGCTTCATCAATTACCTGTTGTAGTTTGATCTTCCTTTGTTTGGCTGCATGCATTCTTTCTAGCAAATCATTGGTTAGTGGTAAATTGTATTTCTTTAAACGACATCCACTAATCCAATTAGCCATTGGTTGACCATTTAGGGTGGACAATCTTACTGCTCCACTTGGAGATACATCTTCAATGATAAATGGTTCGTTTCCCTTTTTCTTAAACTGGGGAATGTGTTGCTTAAGGGAATAGACTAGAACTAAGTCCCCTTTCTTCAAAATTTTGTGATTAAGTGGGAATCAAAAAACTGTTTTGTTTTCGCTTTTGTGTATAGATATGAGCTACAAAGCAGTTAGCCTTTGCTCGTCTAGCTTTTCCAAATCTTCAAGTCCTATTGACAATTCATGTCCAGTCCACACAAGATTATGTGCCACCCTTGATGTCCCAATAGAAATTCTATTGGTAGTATGGCATCAAGACCGTAAACAAGGTTAAAGGGTTTAGCATTTAGAGTTGTTTTGAATGAAACTAGATAAGCCCATAGAGCAACATGGAGATTCATTTCCCAGTCTGTCCTTCCTGAACTAACCACTTTGGTCAGTACCGAGCTAAGAATTTTATTCGTATGCTTAGCTTGTCTGTTTGCTTGTGGGTGATAGGGAGCTGATTTGTTATGAATGACCATAAACTCATTAAGTAAATACTCTATTACCTCATTGAGGAAATGAGTTCCCCGATCACTGACAATCTCTATTGGCAGTCCATATCTCGTGAATACATACTCATATAAGAATGCAGCAGTGGTTCTGGCATCATTCTTTTGAGTCGCTTTAGCCTCGGCCCACTTGGTCAAATAGTCCGTAGCTACAATGATATATTGAGCTTGGGTTCTATAAGCAGGTGGCTGTATCAGTCCAACAAAATCTATATCCCATTTTGCAAAGGCTCTAGCCCCCATCATTGGTCTTAAGGGTATGTTGTCTACTCGTGTTGGAATTTTTGCTTGTTGACAAGCATCACACCTTCGAACATATTCTTTGGCATCTGCAAAAAGTGTTGGCCACCATATGCCTGCCATCAAGATTTCTCTTGTGGTGGTCTCACTAGAAAAGTGACCTCCCGCTAATCCAGCATGTGCTTGTTCTATAATCGTAACATACTCGTTTTCGTTTGCACAAAGACGCAAATGTTGATCTTTACCTCTCCGATACAATTGGTTCCCAATAAGAGCATAGTCTCTTGCTTCAGTTTCGATTGCTCTTGGACGGCGTTTACTCATATCCTCAGGAAATGTTCGGCTCAATAAGTAAGTAACCAGATAATTACTCCACTTAGGAACAGGTGACATTTGAAACAATGTTACATGAGGAATGGGTGGTTGTTTTTTATATTGAGGACAATATTTTACAAAATATCTAACATCTCTCCTCATAGTTGGCCAAAATACTCCAAATTACAATATTCGTTGCATAGTTTGGTCTTCCGCAAAGTGATGTCCTACTATGGTAACATGTGCTTGACTTAGGTATTGTTCTTTTTCTTTAGGTTTAATGCATAAAAGCAATATCCCGTCCCGATTTCTTTTATATAGCCTTCCAGCTAGTAATTGATACATAGCCGACTGCTCGATTAAATCAATTGTGATAGGAAGTGGTATTTGTGAATCCACTTGAGCTATTGTCATTAATGACACAATGTTTTCCGACCATCTAGGTATCATTTCCACGGAGAACAAATAGGCATCTGGTAGATCATCGTCTACCCTTTAGGTGATTCCCCTGAAACAATCCTTGACAAATGATCTGCTCGTTGATGTGTAGTGTCTTTTTTTACAACCACAGTGAAATCAAATTCGAGAAGAATGATGAACCATCTCACGATTCTCCCTGTGTTGCATGGCTTGTTGACCAAATACAACAAAGATTGGTGGTCCACAAAGAACACAAACTTGTTGGCTAATAAGTAGTGTCTATACTTTTTAACGGCATGGATCATTCCTATTCCTTCTCTTTTGGTGGTGGTGTAATTCTTTTCTGCCATGGCCAATTGTCGGCTAGCATAAGAAATAGGAAAGTCAATTTTCCCATCTCCTGGTTGGACTAGTATACAACCAATAGCAGAGTTTGAAGCATCTACATGTATGTGGAATACCTTATCCCAATCTGGTGCTTCCAATATTGGAGCCGAGGTGAGAGCTTGCTTTAGCTTCATGAAGGATCTTCACATGCCTCGGTCCATTCAAAGTGCATAATCAAGCTATACATGGGTTTTGCAATTATAGCGTACATGTAGATGAACCGTCGGTAATAACCACAATATCCCATGAAGGCTTGTACCCCCTTGACTGTTGTTGGACTAGGCAAATCAGCAATGACATGAATCTTCTCGATATCAGTAGCTATGCCATTTCTAGACACTATATGTCCAAGAATTTTCCCTTGTCTTCCCATGAATGTGCACTTTTTCACGATTTAAGCAAATCCTATAAAGTCTACACTTCTCAAATACTTTTTTGAGGTGTTCAAAATGATCAGCCCGGATTGACGAATGTACGCATAGATCACCCATGTATACTTTTAAGAATTTCCGAAGATACTCTTCGAAAGCATGGCTCACCAATCTCTGAAATGTGGCTGGAGCATTAGTTAACCCAAACGGTATAACCTGATAGGCAAATATACCCCATTTTGTTGCAAAAGCAGTTTTATGCTGATCTTTTGGGTCAACCAAAAGTTTATTGTATCCCGAAAATCCGTCTAAGAAGCTGTAAGCATTAACTAGCATTTTGAGAAAGAGGAGTATTATATCAAGAAGTTTGATGGTGCAAACTTCACAATTTGGAAGCAATGTGTGCTTAATTTTTTTGTCAATAAGGGCCTTGCAACACCATTAAAAAAGGGTAAAGAGGGTGTTTACATTGGTGATCAATGGGAGGAGCTTGATGCTTGTGCTATGGGGAACATTTGCCTACACCTTGGTGAGTCTATCTTCTTTACCATTATGGATAAGACCACTACAAAGGAATTATGGGAGTTGTTATGCTGATCTTGGGATGGCAAGAGTGCCTTGAACAAAGTTTTCCTTATGAAAAAGCTCACTTAGTTGAACATGAAAGAGGATATCAGTGCCAATTCACACTTGAGTTCAACATCTTGTTTTTGTAGCTTACTTCTAAGGGACTCAATTTTGTTGATGTAATGAAATTAATTTTCTTGCTATGCTCTTTGCCTTCATCGTGGGACACATTCAACACTACCATTAGTAACTCTTTTCCATGAGGGCAAACTTGTTTTTAGTGATGCTACTAGTGCTTTTCTCATGGAACAAATTTGATGTCAGTCTCTTGACACGCGTGGGCATGATGATGCATATATGGTCAGTGATGATCATCTCAGGAAAAGAGGTCATAGGCAGCCATATACACAATCAGTCACAAAATTGCAAGAATGCTAATAGCAAGAGTCATGAATGTGACCTATGAAATATGGAATGCTATCATTGCCACATGAAAGGCCATTTAGAGAGATATTCTTGCATTTTCCAAATCCACCAGCTGAGGTTGTCCCTAATGTGCCGCAACCGTCAAATTTCTTGATATTTACTTTTGATTTGAGTCTAAATGAATTATTTTCTCTTGATAAGTGTTATCCGCAATACTGGTTCATTGACTCAAGTGCTAGTTTCCATGTTACTCCCCATAAGGAATGGTTCTTTGATTATGCTTATATATGCAAGGAAATATGGGGAAAGATATAATCATTAGGGCATGTTACCGAAAGCTTCTCAAAATAATGAATAAAAACATAAAGCAACCAAGAGTGAAGGGCCTTGCTACCAAAGCCATCACTTGTTCAACACGTAATTCTAGGGTCATGGAGATGCTTGGAGAGCCTTTCCACATCAATGACATATATGTTGGTATGAAAAAAAAACCTCAAGTTTAACTCTTTCAACAATTTTTTATTTTACTTGAGAACTTTGCAAAGGGCAATGATATAATTCTATGATCTTCAACATATTGAGGTTCTAAACTTTTGAACTACTCTAGATATTCCCCTTTCAAATGTCCACATGTGCACATTACATGCACTGTGTAAAATGATTGAGAATATTGTGCACCTTTACATAGGGTTTGCATGAACTACAACTTTATCAACCAAAGAACTGCCGTAAAAAGTATTGAAAGGTATTGTCTGATATTGGACTTGATGGGGAGAATGTATTAATTGAGTCAAACCCCAAGAGGTCAAGTGGTATAAATAGTGTTCTTGGGAAATATTTTATTGGTGAGGTGAAGGCATGACCTCTTAGGATTCCATGGAAAAGTGGGTACCGGTGCATCTAAAGTGTAGTACAACCAATGGAAGGCTCTACACAATGTTGTAAAGGACCATGGAGTTGATAGCAAAGAAAGAAACAAAAAGGAAAAAGTGTGAGAAGTCTTGGATGCAGTCTTTTCTTATTGTGCTAAAAGTAATTGGGGAAATAATGACCTCTCCAACTTCAAGAAAGAGCTCAACAAATTCAATAAATCATGACAAATCTTGGAGCTAAGAGCACTTCACACACTACATTGATAAATATGAATTTTGATTTTTCTAATTTTCTTTAGTACTTGCATGAGTGGCTAAAGAGATTCTTATCTGTGCAGCATATTATCTACAATCACCCTCCTTGGTTTGTAAGGAGATATGGAAGCTTGTTGATCTGGTCTACTCAAGGTATGGACTTGGTATGGATAAGTCTCACTACAAGAAAGAACTAAGTTTTTCAAACACACTAGACATAGTGGAGAAGCTTAAAAAGCTAATAGCTTGCTTGAAGTATTTTAGTGGTTTTATAGACAAGTGTGACATAGAACAAGATCACAAGAAGCCAAAACAATATTAGAGAATTTTAATATTTCTATAGCTATACAGAGGAATATGCAAATAAGGAAATATGCATATAGTAGACCATCTGTAAGTGAAAGGTTTCTACAGTTGCTTTCCACTAGAGAGAGGAAAGGTAAAAAATGGGGGATAATTCAAGGATCAGCTGTGGCTGCTTGAGCCAACATTTGGGATTTTCATTTTTTCCTCTCCACTTCAAGCACTCCTACTTCTTTTGCTTGCTTATGTCACCAAAAGAGGCAAGGAAAAATAGCCATAGTGCCATATTATGCACTTCTTGAGCCCATAAATCTTGGAGCAAGTCCAAAAACTCTAATGTGTGCTTCCAAATTTTTGAGAAGCGTGATTTTTTCCACTTCAGGTCATCTTGGATTTGAACCTACTACCCTTGATAGAGTCAGTACTGCAAGTATGGGGAGAGTGGGTGATTGGGAAAGCTTCTTATGGTAGATATTTACTGTCTCCTTATCAAGCTTCCCAATGTAATGGCCCAAACTTGGATTTCTCTTTAGATTCAAAGGCTTGGATCCCTTCCCTCTCCCTAGAAACTTTGAGGATCTGCAATATCAATCTATGCTAAAAAAACCACAAATTAGTTAAATGAAACAAAATTTCAATGGCCTAAACTTTATCCTTGCAAAAAAACTATTTTATGTTAGGGTTATTATCATCTTCACAAAGTTCCTCTTTCTAGAGGTCAATGGAAAAGCTTGGTTTTTTTCTCTTGGCTCTCTCTTGGAACTTCTTTGCCCATATGTTCTATCTTCAATATTTTCTAAATTTGTTGAAACTCCTCCTTTGTGGATTTCCCTTGCTCTTCATACCTTTGAAAAAAATTTAGTACATGCTCTCTAGCATGAGATTGATTAATGAACCTTTAAGATTTTGTATCAAGCAATGAAAATGGACATGGTGTGTTGTAGTCCACAAAGCCTTTATCATGCTCTACCACTCTACCAAAATAGTAAGGTTATAGTCCTCTCTTAGATCAAAGAGGTTTTGTATATCATGTAGTTGTAGGTACTTCTTAGTGTTTATCTTATAAGTGGATAGGTTATTGTGCACAACAAGGGATCAAGCTCTTCCTCTACTATATGAATGGACTCCTCTACGTTGGTGGCATTCCTCCTTGCCTTGAACTGTGCCACATCCAAGATCTCTTTGCTTTGGAGCTTCTCCATTTCTTCTCTAAAATCTTCAAGTGTTTCTTTAACATCTATGTCATTCACAACTGTTGTGATTTGCAACGACTTGGACTCTCCTTCATCTCTTGTGTCCTCTCTACGCAGAGATACAATGTGAATAGAACCATCCGTATACACACATTTCGTGCAAGGAGGACACATATTGAAAATACTTGGAAAAAAAGATTGCACTTCAACATGTGTCCTCCCTGCGCAATTTCTGTATAGTTGTCTGGGCCTTCTAAAATCGCGTAGAGAGGACACATGTTGGAGTGTAAACTATTGAGAGATGTGTCCTCCTTACAAAAGAATATTTTTTCAAAAGAATATTTGAGGAAAAATGCACCTTTATGCCCTCTAAGCATCATTGTAGATTGAGAGTCATTGAGAAAAATTGAGATTTATAGAAATTTTGAGCTATATATAGGCTGTCAATTATGAACCTAGATATTTGTGCGCAGGCTTTGTACTGCGGCCTATGGGATTTAGCTTGGTGAGCTTTGCACTACAAAGCTAAGAAGGAAGAGACTGAGCAGGGTGCGTGCTACTGGATTTTGACTTTGATCATGATCCATCCACAAACCGCCTTCGATTGCGGTCCATGCATGCTACTAACGATACTAACTTGGGAGGGTAGCTTGGTCTCCACAGGTGATGCACTCCTTCCATTCGACCACGCTCTAGGCTGTTGCACACACGTTAAGCTCTTAATATGGATCGCGGTCCTTCCAGTATCCCACCGATCGCGATCCATTAAAAAAAAAAATTTAAAAAGAGACAGTGAGAGAGAAGAGAAGGAGAATATCTTAGAGTGCAAGATTTTAGGTCTCTTGGATTTTGCAACACTAACGTGGTCACCTTGCCTCCATTCTTGTAGAGCAACCATTTTCCTTGAGAGTGTGTCACTGCAGGGTTTGCACGGCCAATAGCCTTTTGTCTAATCGATCGCGATGATCGACCATCAGGCAAGGAAGAATTTTATTTTATTTTATTTTAAAAGAGAGGGGGAACCAACAAACAAAAATAAAAATTGTCTTCTTGGCACCTAGTGGTCTTGTGCTTTTTGGTAATGGAACTCAACGCTCTGGCCGTAGATGATAATATTGTCAAATTCTAACATAGGTTAGCATTGGAAAGAATACCTAAGAAGGAGTTAGTTGTGCCGATGGAAGACGGAGATGGCTTGGTCTTGAGACCTTCATGTGATGCAGAAATGTCAAGCCCCGATTTGCCAAGGGCTCTAACAATGGAAAAGGACAAAATTGTGTCGACTGAAAAAGTTTCCTCTGAGAAAACAAAAGAAAAAATGTGCTCAGCTCAATGGTTTAAATTCGAAGGTAAAAACCATCAAAGATGGGGTACCTCAGGGTCCCATTTGTACGAACGTAGATAAGGCGACAAGTGTATCTGCAACTCGCAAGCCAGGCATCTTATTTGCTAGCATACTCAAGTGGCCTGACTCTAAGGATTGTGGAAAATTTTTGTCATATGGTTCGTCAAGTGAAGGAGATATTGAAAAACTCTAGAATGCAAGAGCTATACTCGAGCAAGAGCTCAAGGAAGTCAAAAAAATTGATTGAGACCGGCCCTATCAACAACAAACGAACTTGCTCCCAAGCAGACGGTAGTGGGATGGTTGAGGACGGGTTGCCAGATAGGGCCTTTTCTGCTTTAAAGAAGTCTTTGCCACAGCAGGTGGAGGTTTTCGAGGCTATTACTGTAGCGATTCCACCAACACTGATAAAAAAACAACTGGCCATGCAAGCTAATCTGACGCTTGTATTTGGGTTCAATGGAAGAATCCCGAACAAGTTTGAGATGATTCAATGGCTTCAGGGCCCGCAAATTCTTGAACATGGAGGAGCAGTTGAAAGTACCTTCTACCTAGCTAAAGGTTTTTGTTTATTTAGATTCAAAGAGGCCTATGATGTGGAAAAGATCCTTGAAAAAGGGCCCCTTGTATTTAATAGGACTACGGTCTGTGTGGTCCCTTGGGAGCCAATGTTTGATTCGGCTGAATCTCTACAAGGGTTTCACTTGGTCTGGGTTGAGTTTGTGGGACTTCCTAGCTGGCTGTGGGATAATCTCAGGATGCTTGCTAGTCAACTGGGCACCCCCTTATTTATACCAAGCAAGAGAGGGTTTGGTAGGACCTCAAATAGGGTTTGTATAGGCTAGAATGTTTCTAAAATGCCACCTAAGAGTATAGTAATCTATGTTGGAGTTGGGCTTGTTATAATTCCGCTAAACTTTGGGACATGTTTTGGAGCATGTTTTGAATGCAACAAATTTGGACACTTTGCCAAGGATTGCCACATGAAGGCCAATGGCACTGCAGGTTTGACAGCACAGGTCGTCAATGAAAAGGAAACCCCGATGGAAGGGTTGGAGAAGCAAGGAGGCAGTAACAAAGGGGCAAATCCAGGAAAGGAAAAAGAGGATATGGTATGCGACAAAATGGATATCAAGATGCATGAAAAGATTGTGGAGAAATTGATTCCCATACAAAAAATCCATGAAGGCTCATGCAATGATAATGTAATCATTATTCCCGCTACTACCCCAAAATTTAAGACGATGACAACAGCGACGACTGTGCAAGTCCCTGGTTTAAAAATAACCAAAAGGGTGAAGGTAGTGGCAAGCAACTCCAAAGTGCTCGAAGATGTGAGAACACTTAAGGTGAAAGGATCTGCTCCATCCTCCACCCCTTTGAAAGGAGGGGGGGTACACTGTCCCACTTCACAATCCATTTGCAGCATTGTAAGAAACGAAATCCCCTAACTTGGAACCCTCGGATTCTCCTGAGACCAAGGAGAGGGGGTGTGGCTAGGGTTCGGATGCTAAAGAATCCGTTCCTCTATCCCAATGAACCCCTCATTAATGATGGGGTCCCTCACTATCCAAGATGGAGTCCCTCACTATCCAATCTTGGAACGTAAAGGGGTTGAAGACCCGTAAGAAGAGTGCCCTATTATGGGAGGAAATAAAAAAGGAGAAGGCAGTCAACTGTTGGGCCATCCAGGAACACCACTTGGATGCTCATAGCAAGAGAAAGCAGGTTCTAGGAAAGAAACTAGTTTTCTATGGAGAAGGAAGTAACAGTTTCAGTGACGTCCTCAGCATTGTGAACACGGAATTGGAGCCGAAGCTGGTTCTAAACCACCCCTCCGGCAGAATCTTGGGGATTAGACTCAGATGGGAAGGGCATCCCTTCACCATTGTGAATGTGTACAGCCTTGCAATGCAAAAGATAGAGCTAGATTATGGATGCATCTTAGAGATACTCCTATTCAAGGACAGTGGTTGTTGATTGGGACTTCAATATGGTCGAAAAGAGCAAGGATAGAGCAAGATCTACTAGTATGTTGGTCGGCTTAGAAAGGACTAAATGGAAAAGTTTGTGCAAAAAGTGGGTGATGATTGACCTATGGGATTTCAGCCCATGGAACAGCACAGCTGGTTTCACCTACATAAGTCTCCAGTATGCCGCACTACCTCCAGTAGGCTGGACAAATGTTATTGCTCACACCAAGCTAACTGGATACCCTCGTTGCTAGAGATGAAGGTGGTCCCAACAAAAAGCCTTTCGGATCACATACCCCTACACATACATCTCAAGAAGAATAAAGGGGAGGAGCAGACCCCAAGAGGTGGAAAAATACTGCTAGAAATAGGGGCTCACCGGTGATATTCATAGACCCCCTTTTCAGGAGTCTAGCCAAGAAAGCACTGGGTAAGCTCAGAAAGGATGTCAACCTCACCAAACACAATGCGAGGGACCTATTTTCTCAAAGCATTCAAAAAGCAATCAAAACCTTGGGCCCTCTAATAAACTAAGCCAGGGAGGCACACCTCCTACATCTTACAGCAACTGCTGACCTCCATAAATGCCAATGGGCTTGCTATTGAGGATGAGCACAAGCGATGGCTCGAAGCCAAATCTAGCCTTGCTAATGAGCAACTGGAAGATATCAGAAAGGTAAGGCTTCTCTCTAGGGAGACATTCCTACAACTAAAAGCTTCTAATCAAGCTCATTTCTTTAGGGCTTAGAAGAGCCAGGGACACGTCCACTCACTCTATGATGAGAAATGGATAGCAGTTCATAACCAAGATGAGATGGCTGGTATGATGTTGAAATATCTTAGCCAAATCATTGGACGATTAGAGAACCAGTCACAGGAAGTGGATGAGCCAGAGGGACCTTGCTTAAGAGTGTTAAGAAGAAGATTCCCCAGCCGGAAGCTAATAGCCTAGAAGCGGCATTTCCCGAAGATGAATGTTCACTAGCATTGCAAGACCTTGGCAAGGAAAAGTCCCCTACTATTTGGGATGGGATGACGAAGGAATTCTACAGATAATTTTGGGATGATCTTAAAGCCCCAGACACAAGTTTGGCCAACAAATTCATTGCCGAAGGGTTGTTGGAGTTAAGTGTAAAGAGAGGGCTTATCAAACCCATCCCCAAACAGGTACGTTGTTCTCAACTGAAACATTCGCACCCTTTAGCAATGATTCTGATGGCCTACAAAATTATTGCCAAGGCAGTAGCCCTTAGACTAGCCCCCTTACTAAACAAGATAATCTCTCCCCATCAACATGGATTCATCAAATAAAGGTCCATTTATGACAACACCTTGGCAGCAATTGTGGGCATCGAATATGCAACTTACACGAAGCAACAGTGCATTCTGTTGCAGCCAGACATTGATAAGGCTTATCACAGAATAACATGGTCATATCTAGAAGCTCCCATGGAATCTCTGGGCTTTGGGCCTCGACTATGTCGCCTTATACAAGCACTAGGGGTTGGTATCTAGTCAGAGATCTTATTTAATGATAGAATAGTGGGCTCTTTTGATGTCAACAGGTCTATTAATCAAGGATTCCCTCTGGCCACCCTGCTTTTTGCCATAGGATCACATCCTTTAATAATGACACTCGAAGCTAGTGTTGAGCGGGGGGGAGTTGCAAGGCCTAGCTTTACAAGGAAATAGCCAACTCCTAGCAAAACTATTTGCAAACGATTCTCTCATGTTCTTGAAGGCGTGCCCCCAAGTCATCAGGAAAGCTCTGGAGATTGTACAAATGTTCTCAATGGCTTTGGGGTTCCCAATGTAATACAAAGAAGTCAAGGCTGATCTCTCTATCAAAAAATGACTTCTTTAACCCTTCTGTGAGTGGTCGGGGGAGATTGTCACAAAAGGAAATATTTTCAGACACCTGTTGGGGGTGGACGTAACTCACAAACAAAGATTTTATTGGATCCTTGAAAAATTTAGATAAAAAATGAGTAGGTGGAAGTATGCTCTTCTCCCGTTCCCAAGCAAAATTAAAGTGATTAATGCCAAGTGTTATTGGAAAGAGTTCTTAAAACCAGTAAAAAGATTTTTATGGAAAAACAACACAATATCCTCTAGGCCATAACAATGGGCCTATTGGGAGTCAGTCGCTCGGCCAGTGGATCAAGGAAGCCTCGGAATTCTCAAACCTGTGGCCCATGCAGAAGCTTGCTGCACCAAATTTGCAGTCTCCTTGGCTAAACACGATCAAGCTTGGGCCATCATGATCAGAGATCTGGTAGAAACATCTAAACTTGGCTCAAAAGGTGGAAAGTGGAGAGGGGTAGAGGTTCATGACAAACTATTAGCCCCATCGTGGTCTACCCTAATCTGGGAGGCAGCTCAAGGAAATTGGTAAGGAAATGCAATAGAGCAACGGGGGTCCTAAAGTGGGGGGAAGAAACCAGATACTTCAAGGACTCCATTTTTCATTGGTCCTCCTAGCTCTCCAAAGTTGTAAATCCACCACAAAATTCGAAATAGCCAAGAAACTGAATAATAAGGGTTTGAATTGACTCGAGCACTTTTGGGATGGTGACAGCAAGAGCTAGAAAACTATTGACCCTCTGGTAACCCAGTACCAGTTGAATGGCTTGGAGGTTTTACTTGTCCATAAAGTGATGAAGGAGCTTGACAATGTAGTGATGCCAATCAATGAAGTGAAGTTTGACTCGAATGCCTGGAAATGGACCGGAAGAAGACTATTATGGAAACCACATTCTAAAGGCATATATCATACAATGATGCACAACAAGAATTGGTCTAGCCCCCTTAACAAGTTATGGAAGCAACAATGGCCGAAGTAAAGGTGGGATCAAGTAATGGAGAACATTTGGAAGCCAAAGGATCCGTAGCACATGATGGTATTTCTGTGGAAGGTAATTTGGGGTGCTCTACCGACGGGGGTGAAGATTCAAGAGAGAGGGATCGGGACAGATCGATGCTTGGGGTGCAGGTTGGCTAGCAAATATCTGGCCCACCTATTCATGGAATGCTCAGAGGCCTTGCAGGGAAAATATGCAAGTGGGTCCAAAGGACATGGAAAATTGGTTTTTCCAAGACTGATGTGTTCCTTGGAGGTAAGAATTTGGGAATTCATGCCCTCCTCATCAGCACTCAAATTGTCAAATACTTCTTCTTACATAATGTATAGCAGACAAGGAACCACCGAGTGTTTAAAGGAGATCCAAAGGTGTCAAGCTTCAAAGAAATTATACAAAAAAGTAAAGTACTAATATGGGCGCTCGGACACAAGAAAAACTTGGATGATTGGCCTAGGATTAGTGATGCTTTGTACCAAGGATAAGGGGGCGGGCCGTTAGGGGTGGCTCCCCAATTAGCCAATGTAATTATAGTCTCTTGATGATGTCATGGCTCGGCACCAGCATGGCAAGATCTTGTAATTTGCTGGGATGATCAATAGAATTCACTCACAATTGTGAATTTTGCTTCTTTTTTTTTAGAATTCATTTAGCTATTCTTCCTTTCCACCACATTTCTTCTACCTTTTTGGATAATTTATATTTCCAACACACATTCAATCCTATACTCTTTAGAGGCTCAAATTATAGTGGATGTTTTACATTGACACTAACTACTATTCAATATACTCTACAAAGCCTTGGATGCTACATAGCTCGTTAAGAATTTGGACTTATAAGATCAAAATGTGTCTCCCTTGCGCAAAAATTGAGAAATCGACGGATTAGCCTTCCACTACTCATATTTTTTGCAGGAAGACACGTCTTTACTTTTTCTCATAGATTTCTTACACCTATTATTAGTTAAAAACCATGCAAAGTATTAACCTTAGAATCAAGCAAGTAACTTTCATAAATTTCACATCCAATGATAAATTCTTGATCTTGAAGTTTACCTCTTCATGTAAGAAATGCGGAATACGATAAGCATCTAGTAACAAGGAGAGTAGAGAGAGATACAATCCAAAGTAGATTAGTGGAAAATCAAAAAATTTAGACTAGTACACTATTTTAAAGTGATGGTGTCATTCACCCATGCACTCTCAAGGTAGATCTTAGATGGAGATTTAGACAACTAGAGAAAGTAGGAATACAAGGGACTAACAATCCGTCAACAAGGATGTGTTGTGTGTGTCAAGTGTGCACACCATTCTACCAAATTACTCATGAGAATGCCTCTTTATATAGATGTAAGGGAGCCTCTAAACGCCCATGTGTAGCCGTCCTTAGATAGCCAAGTCCAAGAAGGACTCTCCCATGCACCCATGTGTAGCCCATGTGTAGCCGCTTTTGGGTAGACAAGTCCTCCTAGAACTCAGCCACCAATCAAGGAAATCCGGCCACCGGCCAAAGACCACAGACCACCGGCCAAAGACGACCATTTTCCGATTGGCCACCTGTGGTCTTTGGCCACCGGCCAAAGACCACAGACCACCGGCCACTAGACGGCCATTTTTCGATTGTCTTTTGGCCGTCGTCCAGCCAAGATATTCCAACGTAAGATATTTCAATGAAAGGAATATTTCAGCTCTAAATTTTCTATGTATCTCCACGATCACAAATAGAGATCTCATCAGCATGCAAAGTTGGAATCCACTAAATATATGTGCACCATTGGCTTCTCCTTATATGGGAGACTTACAAAGTATGCAGCATATATTGTGGTGGCAAACTGAGAGAAGTGGGCATTGCAAGTATACCAACACTTCAAACCTCCATTCAAATGCCATGCATCAACCTCCATATACAGCACACATTTACTTTGTTGGAATTAGGGTTGCAGAGAAACACACACAGCTTGGAGAAGACGAAGGAAGCTCAAGGCACACAATAGAGAGTGTGTTACTTAGTGTGCAATGGAAAGATAGATAGCCCTAGAGTGATGGGCTTGTATACAATGCACGGGGGAAAAAACCTCCTAAAGAGGGAAAAAATGCCCCGGCGGTCCTAGTGTGTTCACACACATCACTACCACATGTATATGGTAACAAATACCCCTTGGAGTGATGCGGTGAACGAGAGCTGGCACATGAGTAAAGGGAAGTGCCATGCCCTGAGGACAGGATCAGTCCACAAAGGGGAGTAAGCCCAAAGCTTTGCGGAAAGCTTCAAGCTTCTCACGAGACAATGCCTTTGTGAAAAGATCTGCAAGGTTGTCCTGTGTTGGCACATAAGCCAAGCTGATCTCTCCTGCTGAGAGCCTCTCCCTGACATAGTGGTAATGCACCTCAATGTGATTTGTGCGAGCATGAAAAACTGGGTTCCTGGCAACTGCCAATGCGCTCTGACTGTCAGTGTAGATAGTGTTGGCAGTGTCCTGTCCAACACCCAAGTCAGCCATAAGGCGTCTGAGCCATACACACTCAACCGTGGTTGTGAAGACTGCCCTGTACTCAGCCTCACAACTCGAAGTGGCCACAGTAGGTTGCTTCTTGCTCAAACATGATATACATGAACTGCCAAGCATGAAACAAAAACCACTTGTGTACACTCGCGTGTCAAAACAACCAGCCCAATCTGAGTCCGAAAAAGCATGTAAGTCTGGCGGTAATGATCCCCCCTTGGGATAAAACAAGCCAAGATGTAAAGTGCCACTAAGGTAGCGGAAAATCCTCTTGACAGCCTGCCAATGCTTAGACCCTGGGCTATGCATAAATCTGCTGACCTGCGAGACTAGAAACTGAATATCTGGCCTCGTGTTGCATACATAAATGAGGCAGCCAACAGCAGTTTGGTAAAGAGTGACATCAGCAGGATCGCCAGCATCATGTAGACTCAACTTCAAACCTGTTTCCATGGGTGTGGCAATAGGTTTGCATTCCTCAAGTCCAAACTTACATAGCAATGTCTCTATGTAACTTTTCTGACACAAGGCAATACCACCATCACACTGCTTAAACTGTATACCCAAGTAATGATGCAACAGCCCCAAATCTTTCATCTTGAAAGTAGCATTCAAATCAGCCTTAAATTCAGCAATATGTCTCTCATTTGGTCCAGTGATCAGCAAATCATCAACATAAAGAACCACAATGAGAAATACATCATCCTCACGCTTTACATACAATGTGCTTTCTGTTGGACTGTTACGAAAGCCTCGTTTAACCAAATGAGTGTCAGCTTTCTCATACCAAGCACGAGGAGATTGCTTCAACCCATACAAAGCCTTCTTACATTTGCACACTTTGTCCTCTTGTCCTTTTATGACAAAACCGCGAGGCTGCGTTACATAAACTTCCTCAAATATGTCACCATTCAAGAAAGCAGTAACAATGTCTGATTGATGTACATCCCAACCAAAATGAGCTGCCAATGCACATAGAAAACGCACAGTAGTCATACGACAAGTGGGAGCAAAAGTCTCTTCATAATCTATGCCTTTTTGTTGTGCATAACCCTTTGCAACAAGTCGAGCCTTATGGCGATCGATCTCACCATTTGGCTTGCGTTTCAACTTGTAAACCCACTTTGTACCAATGGCCTTTTTGCCAGGAGGCAAATCACATAAAGTCCATGTGTCATTCTCTATAAGTGCATCATATTCTGATTTCATGGCAGCAATCCAATTTTTTGAATTTTGTGCTTCATCAAAAGACAGAGGCTCCTCAACATCATGTAAACTAGACACAGCCAAAGCATAACAATCTGATGCATAAGATGCATGGCGAGAGCCTGAACGAGTACGACTAGATAAAGGTGCATCCAATTTAC
This sequence comes from Adiantum capillus-veneris, assembly GCF_014529385.1. Classification (NCBI taxonomy): domain Eukaryota; kingdom Viridiplantae; phylum Streptophyta; class Polypodiopsida; order Polypodiales; family Pteridaceae; genus Adiantum; species Adiantum capillus-veneris. The sequence continues at coordinate 83,162,974 of NC_140936.1, read as the reverse complement.
TGTCACGCAAAGTGTGCACCAGCCATTTTGGCATACCTCTAGCCTGCTCATTTTCAGCCCTTTCCTCATCAAGTACATCATGTACATCTGCATCAGTGATAGGCTGTTCTAAAACATTTTCAGAAACCCCCATAGGCTGTACATTTGCCTCATTGGAACTTACATTCGTATTCCACCACTGAAAAGAGGCAACAAAGTGTCATAAATGTCCTGTGAGCTTACATTACTGTCTCTAGTACATGACAGCAAGGGCTGAACAGAGTCCTCCACAAACACTACATCCCGTGAAACCAGAATACGTTTTGTTTGCAGATGATACAACCTGTAACCTTTGCTTTCAGCACTATAACCAACAAAAATACATTTGACAGCCTTATCATCCAATTTTTTGCGCTGCACTTGTGGCACCAAAGCATATGCCAAACAGCCAAAAACACGCATGTGCTCAATAGAAGGTTTTCTATCATGCCATGCTTCATATGGAGTAATAGACTGCAAAGCTTTCGTAGGACACCTGTTAAGTACATAAGTGGCACACATGATGGCCTCAAGCCAAAAAGAATGCGGCAAAGCTTGACTTTTGACCATACATCGTGCCATTTCCGTTAGTGACCTGTTTTTCCTCTCAGCAACACCATTTTGCTGAGGTGTATAAGGCACTGTACATTGGTGTTTTATCCCACGACTAGCCAAAAATGCATTAAATTCATGAGACATATACTCCCCCCCTCGATCGGAACGGAGGGTGCCCATAGTACATTTTGAAACATTTTCAGCCATAGCCAAAAATTGTTTGAAGCACATAAAAACTTCGGACTTCGCTTTAAGCGGAAATACCCATGCATGCCTGGAGTAATCATCAATGAAAGTCACGAAGTACAGGTAATTGCCCAAGGACGGAGTTTGCATGGGCCCACAAACATCACTATGCACAAGCTGCAACCTGCATGTGGCCCTAACTGAACCATCCTTTGGAAACTTAGAACGCTGCATTTTACCTAGAATACAGCCTTCACAAACATGTTTGATAGGTGCTTCAAGAGGCGGCAAAGAAGCAACCATATCAGATTTCTGCAAACGCAGCAAACTGGCAAAATTCAGATGACCAAAACGGGCATGCCAAAGTTTTGCATCTGAAATAGCCCTTGACTCTGCAACAGCATTTGCAAAATTTTGTCCACACTTGTCATACAAAGTGAGCTTATACAGCCCACGGCACAAAAGCCCAGATGCAACAATTTCATCACCAAAACTGAGATCATGAACTGTACATCTGTCATCCACAAATTTGACTACAAGTCCAAGTCTAGCAAGTGCGGATACAGACAAGAGATTCTTCTTGATCCCAGGTACATAAAGTGCATCAACAAGTGTGAAGGAACTGCCATTAACAGTAGTGAGCACAATCTTTCCAACTCCCTGAACTGGATAAGAGGCGTTGTTGGCACAAGTGACTGAATTCCCATGAGGGACAGACTCGAGAGAGGTAAACAATTCACGATGTGAGGTAATGTGCTTTGTAGCACCACTGTCGAAATACCACACATGTGAATCTGCAGCAACTGACAAGCATGCATCATGGACAGCAGGATTGTAAGTGCACTCTGCGCTAAAAGCCCATTCTGCATCAACATCAGCATCACAATCTCCTTTCACAGAAGACTCAACAATGGCTGCATTTGTAGTGGAACCAGCATTTGCAGTGGAACCACCCTCTTTCTTCTTAGCCTCTTTGGCCTTCAATTTAGGACACGACTTGATCAAGTGATCATTGGCTTTACAATAATGGCAATGCATCTTCTTTTTGCCCTTATCACCAGAATTGCCAGACGAAGTGCTGCCAGCAGAAGCATTAGGAACAGAATTTTTGCCACTCGCAGCAGAACCATAAGAAGTGGCTGCATTACTGTTACCACCCTTTCTTTGAGAAGCAATAAAAGCCTGTTCAACTGCACGCTGCCTAGTCCTGTTTTTTCTAGAAAGTGACTCTTGCATCAGCAATGTGCATAATGCATCAAACTTGAAAACTTCAGGATTTCCTTGGGTCATGAGTCTCCAAGTACTAGCAAAAGTCTGGTAGGAATCTGGTAGGGCATCAAGAACAGTCTGCACAAGGGAACTGTCCGAAATGACTTCACCTACAGAAATGAGTTGCTCATTGATATCCTTGACACTAGCAAGGAAAGTTTCCATATCATCTTCCTCATGCATAATCTTTGACTCTAGCTCTTTACGCAGCAAAGCAATTTTAGCCTCATTGCGGCTTGCATAAAGACCTACTAGAATATCCCAAGCCTGTTTTGCAGATTTTGCTGAACGGATGTGAGGAATAATGGTGCGCTTCACAGACAACGCAATCAATGCATGAGCCTGCGCATCCTTAACATCCCAACGAGCTTGTTCTGCTGTAGGCAAAACAACTCTAACAGCTGCAATCCTTGCAGCAAGACCTGCAACATCCTCAACATCGCCTACATCTTCAGAACCAGGATGTACATCAATGCCCTGCACAATGTTCCAGACACCTTTTGACACAAGAACATGTTGCATCATATAAGCCCACATAGGGTAGTTGTCCCCATCCAACCTGTCCTCAGCAGCAAACATCTTGAACACATCTGTGTTGTTGTTGTCAGCCATGGTAAATGATGCACCTGATGTGAAAACTGCCCGAAAATAGAAGAAATGGAGCGGGAACAACTTGTGCTATATAGCACAAACCGTAGAAGACTATAAGGCACCTGTTGTGCAGAAAACGGCACTGACAGAAAATCTGCACAAAATGACGAAATAGCCTGTGCAGTACTGCCTGTAGTGGAAACGGAGGCCGAAATGAGTCCAAATCAAAATTTTGAGCAGACCAAGCTCTTCCAACTCTCCCAAAATATTTGTCGACCTGCGAACGCTTGCCAAAGCTCACTGAAATCGGAGAAAGTGACCAGGCGTGTGCTGGAGCAGCTGGCGACTAAGCCCGGGAGGACGTGACCTGCTCTGATACCAATTGTTGGAATTAGGGTTGCAGAGAAACACACACAGCTTGGAGAAGACGAAGGAAGCTCAAGGCACACAATAGAGAGTGTGTTACTTAGTGTGCAATGGAAAGATAGATAGCCCTAGAGTGATGGGCGTATATACAATGCACGGGGGAAAAAACCTCCTAAAGAGGGAAAAAATGCCCCGACGGTCCTAGTGTGTTCACACACATCACTACCACATGTATATGGTAACATATTTAACCGATAACATTGGACAATACTCAAGTACCATTATACAAGTCTAACTAGTCCCTAATCTCATACAAGCGATCTTAGGTAATGACCATTACCCCAATGAATCATATGCAGTGACCATCCAAGCAATAATGCCAAGTAGTACGGACAATTTTCTTACAATTTTCAACTTTGATTGGCCTAACCAATAATCCAATATTCAAATACAATGAATCGGCAACCCAAGTTAATCATGACTCATTGCCATAATCCTATAAAGCTGAATGAGTCACCAATGATTATGATAAACCATTGCATCTTTGCGCACTCCATATTAGTGCTTTTTAAAAAAATCAAAATCAAAATTATGCCCAAATCCAAGATATTTACCAAGCCAAAATTGGCATTACCTCTACCCTCGCCTTTTCAAGGTGTTCTTGTAAGTGATAACTATGAAGTAGAAGCCATCGACAAAAAAACCCTTATACCATGGCACACACTACCATCCATGTCATGTTGAGGTAAGCCTATAGCTTACACTCACGGGGTGAGAACAAACCGTTAGGCCAAGCATGCACTCTTTGTAATTAATCAAGGTAATTAGTTTAATTTTAGTTAATTAAGAAAATAGCATAAGTTTTGATTAATTTTCCTAATTAAACTATTAGTTAAGGAAATTAAGCATTCCCTATTATTAACTACTCTCTAAATTATCTAAATTATCTAATTAATTAATTATTGCATATTAAGCTGAAAATGATTAATTTCATATTGATTTATGAAGAAAAATAATTTTTAAGCCTAAATAATAAAAGTATAATTTTCAAAGCTTGGTTATGTTGTTTAGAAGCCAAGGTAATTAGATCTTAATTTTTGGAGTAATTTAATTAATTAAGCAAAAAATAACTGTTTTTAGACATAAAATGAAGGGAAAATTAGTCAACACCTTAAATAACTACACCGTAATTATCAAAGCTAGGAAACTTTGTTAAAAAGCCAATGTAACTAGGCCATGCACAAAAAATTAGTTTAGCTAATTAATTAGACTAAAATTATCTATTTTAAAGCATAAATTGAAGGAAAAACATATTTATATCATTTAGATAATTATACAATAATTATTATAGCTAGAAATCACTGTTGAAAAGCTTACATAATTAGGCCATGCAAAGAAAATTAGTCTAGCTAATTAATTAGGCTGAAATGTCTATTTTTAAGCATAAATTGAAGGAAAAATTAGCTAAATTACTTAGATAATTATACAATAATTATTATAGCTAGAAAAAATTGTTAGAAAGCTAAGGTAATTTGGGAATGCATAAAAAAATAGTTTAGCTAATTAATTAAGCTATAATTGTTTGTTTTTTAGCATAAATTAAAGGGAAAAACTAGCTAAATCATTTAGATAATTATACAATAATTATTGTAGCTAAAAAACACTATTAGAAAGTTGAGATAATTAGGCCATGCACAAAAAATTAATTTAGCAAGTTAATTAGGCTAAAATTATCTACTTTTAAGCATAAATAAAAAGGAAAATTTGCTAAATCGTTTAGATAATTATACAATGATTATCACGGTATTGACTTAGTTACATACATATAAGTGAGAGACAAAAAAACTCTCTTTCATAGATCTCTAGATTTTTGTGTGTGACAATGTATCTGTAGATACAGAGTTGGAGCATCCATGCTCTAGCGAGACACAACATATTGATCCTCTTAGGACAAAGATGCCTCTTGTTATGGAGATGGGAGGTTGACATGGTGATATCAAGACATGCAATAAGTAGTCTTGATGACGCAAAGATTGCAGGTAGCATTGAGGTGCCTATCATGGATATATTGGCAGAGGTTGCAATGAGTGTTGATACGGATCCCAGGTACTAGCTAACAGATATCCCGTAGTTTTCATTGGCCTTCAAAAGTCTGTACAAGTTTCTAGTGTCCAAACCTGAAATAGCAACTGCAATAAGACCATTTGCAGGTAGGGTTTTCAATCTAGTGATGGCTGATACTAGCATGACATCATGGAGCTATACAAATCATTACAGGATATTTGCAGAATGTATTTGCACATTGTAGCGGATATGTGCTTTTGCACATCACTAGATATTGTATGACATCATGCATGTACTTTGAGAGAGCTAGTGGGTGTAGGTTGAGAGAGTCTCTCACCTATCATTGTATATTCTATTAGGTCTTATAGTAGTTCCACTTATTGGCACACTCACCTTTAAATGGGAGGTATTTGGGGTAAAGGTGATGTGCTTTACCCATGGCCAGACATAGTATCTGGCCACCCACTTACTTGCATCTAATTCTTTGTACATATACAAGAATAAAGAGCTCTCTCATTTTGTGCTTGAGAGGTAGCTCCACCCTAAACACTCCTCCTCTTCTCCTTCCTCGCACTACAAACATGGTGCACTCTTCACACATTATAGAGATCAATGTGGTCGGGTCTTCCAAAATCAATGCTTCAAATATTTTGATATTCACAATAAATCTTAGCATGGATGCATGTGTCGCATGGGATTCCATTGTCGTAGAAAATTGGGTCATTGATTTTGGTGCAAGCTTCCATGTTACACTGCATAGAGATTCGTTCTCAACTTATGCGAAGACTCAAGGCATAGTGAAGCTAGGAGACTATTAGGCGCTTGATGTAGTTGGTGTTGGAGACATCAAGTTGTTGTGAAATAATGGCACAAAGTTTACGCTATGAAATGGTAGACATGTACCTAAGCTTGCAAAGAGCTTGATATCCATTGGACAACTAGATGATTTGGGGTACACTACACTCTTTGGGAATAGATCTTGGATGATCAAGAAGAGTAATCTTGTGGTTCTCAAAGGTCATAAGCATGGCACTCTTTACTCCATGCATGTGCCTTATGTAAAAGATGATTTTATCTCGATAGCTAATTTACCATCTGATGAGTTGTGGCTTAGCAAGCTAAGCCATATGAGCTAAAAGAAAACAAAGATTCTAATACATTTTGGTTATTTACCTGTGTTGAGTTTCAATGATGTCTTTGTATGTGAGCATTGCATTGAGTTTCAATGATTTCTTTGTATGTGAGAATTGTTTGTTTGCATTTATGGAAAACAAACTAGGTATGTACACTTGCCATTTGGTAGAAAGCGTCTTGAGCCACTATAACTTGTGCATAGTGACGTATGCAGTTCTATGACTACCAAGTCTCTAGGGGGCTAGCTATTTTGTGACATTATTGCTTGTACATGGTGACATATGCAGTTCTATGACGACCAAGTCTCTAGGGGGGATAGCTATTTTTTGAAATTTATAGATGACTCTACTAGGAAGGTGTGGATATCTCCTTTGAACATAATTAGACATTATTCTCATTAGTCAAAAATCAGTTAAGCAAGAAGCTCGAGACCTTAAGGACTGACAACGGGGGAGAATATATGTCAAAGATTTCATAAACTTGTGTGCTAGAAGACGAATTTGATGGTAGCTTACTGCGCCTTACGACCTACCCAAAATGGAGTAGCTGAAAGGATGAATTGCACAATTCAAGAAAGGGTTGCAACTATGATTTCTATGGAAAACCTGAGTCAAGTTTTTTGGGCCAAGGCTATTTTGACAGTAGTGTCATGCCGTTTTACGAGCATGAGATGAAAGATAAGAATATATATGTATTTTGGAGTTTTTCACTATCGTATGATTTATACCGAAATCTATTGTGACATCAGATTGATTGGAATGTATGCTAATTAATTGTGGGTTTTGAGGCCATTAAATGATGCTTGATGCTTGTAGGCTAGGATGTAGAGATGTTGTCAAAATGCAGGTTTATAGGCCAAAAGTGTAGTGCTTGACACACTCTCCATTATTGTCTTTATGGCTCGTCACAATAGGAGTCCAGACAAGGAAGATATGAGCAATACAAGAATGTTCGGGCTTCTATTGTTTTTGGGCCATTTCAAGATGCATGCTGGGTGATTGGTTTTGGTTTGCCAAAGTTTTGAATTATAGCTATTGATGTAAGTTACATTATGTGCTTTACAACGTTTGAATCATGTCTCATCAACCAAGATATGTCGATGTACTCCAACTTGGATAGGGGGCTATGTGCTCAAAAGCTTGGATTTATACTAGATGTTGTGTTTGGAAATGCCTTGGTTGATATTAGAGCTTGGGTGCTTGGCAATGCCTTGGTTGATTTGTATGCCAAATGTAATGCATTTGCCAAAGCAAAAGTCATTCTTGGCAATGCTTTGCTCGACAAATATACCAAATATGATGGAGTTGCCAAAGAATGTTGTGTTAAACAATGCTTTTGTCAAAATATATGCCTGATGTGATGCTCTCAAGAAAGCACAAAAAGTATGGCCATTCTCTTTGGAATGTCATCAGCTCGAAAGCATTCACACACGGCTATGGTAGCGAAGGTTTGAACTATTTTAACGAATGCGAAGGGAAGGCCTTTCTCCAATGTAGTCACCTATGCTTGCACCTTGCAGGAAAGTGACCTTATTAAATCTATTGACATGGGTGAGAGAATTAACAAGGAGATTGTCACCCATACGGGCATGGGAAATGGTTTTCCATAGAGCACTAGCCATCCATTGAGCACTGGCCGTCAATTAGAGTTTCAAATGGTTTTTTTTTAAAGGTGAAATGGAGGAGCCCATGGAGGGGTGCGAGGCAGCAATCAGGAGCGCATGGGGAGATGATGAGCTTGCAAAAAGAACTACAGTGCTCGGACAATGATGAGCACGAGGGGAAAAATACAACGCATATTGGGGCAAAAGTTTTTGGTGCTACTCGTGGCATTTTGGTGCAGGTCCATGATGGGCTGCCACATCATCAAACCCCTCTTTCCCACACTAGCAATGACGGCTACTCACACATGAGGGAGAAACATGGGGAAAAAGAGGGTGTGGTGCTTGAGTGGTGAACAAGGAGAAAAGACATCCTTTGGCTCTCGCTCTCGGGACCTTGAGAGGGAAACAAAAGCGAGCAAAAAGACCTCTCTTCTCTCTCTTACTCTCTCTCTCTTCCCTAATTGTATTGAAGAACAAAGAGAGGGGAAATAAGGTGTTAAGTGTGGAGACTGATTTACCCCTTGTAATTTTTAGTATTGAGGAGAATCCATCGTGCGTGAAGAAAAATCACTCACCGGAAAACCAAACACCGGAATATTCCTTTTCGCCAAAATATCATGGTCGAAGGGTGGCCGGAAAGTGGTCGAAAAATGGATGGTCGATTGGTCTGTGGCCAGTACTCAATGGTCAGTGGCCGATGGTCGGAAGTCAATGGGCGATGGCCGGTGGCCGATTTCAAAGGCGGACTTGTCTTCTCAAGGGAGGCCACACATGGGCGCATTGGAGAGTCCAACTTGGACTTGTCTACACAAGGGCGGCTACCCACGGATGCATCTCATGAGAGAGGATAGCCCTTTTGGCCTATAAAAGAAGGCCTCTTCTACACACAAAACGGATTGTGGTGCATTGTGAAGTTGGGTGCGAGGTGGTAAGAGTGAAGCAAGGCGGGAGATCTATTAAGGGTATAATACCTTTGTAACCTACTTCTTGTTTGAAGTACTAAATCCATTAAGTGGCTACTTTCCCGTGGATGTATCCCACATTGGGTGAACCACGTATATTGTGCTCTCTCTCTCTCTCTCTCTCTCTCTCTCTCTCTCTCTCTCTCTCTCTCTCTCTCTCTCTCTCTCTCTCTCTCTCTCTCTCTCTCTCTCTCTCTCTCTCTCTCTCTCTCTCTCTCTCTCTCTCTCTCTCTCTCTCTCTCTCTCTCTCGGAGAGTAAGGGAAGCTCAACAAGGATCAAGGAGAGGAGATCGAGGAGCTTGCAAGAGAGTTGCAGAAGGGAGTTCAAGGTTGCAAAGCGAAAAAAAAAAAGAGGAGTTTATGGAGAACTGCTTGAGATAAAGCAAAGAAGTTTTGGGGAACTGGAAGGGAGGTGCACGATGAAGAGTAGCAGGAGGAAGGAGGAAGAAGAGAGGGTTTTTCCCCATGTTCATCGAATGAAGGGTGCACAATTTTGGGATTGGATTTTTGATTGGCTAGGGAATCTTTATAAGGGCAGGATATAAGGCATGTAAGCAAGGTAGGATTTAGGCAAGCACTTGCACAAAGGGGTGGATTCTAGTGCTTGGTATAGGGTCAACTTGTGATCATTGCAGGCTCGGGTGCATGCCGCCAACGACGGCTTCAACATGCGATGTGAAAGAATCAAATTTATGGTCTATTGGAGGGCCTGCAGTGGATATTCAATGTGTTTGGGTGCCAATGCTCACAATGTTATAGCTACCAAGGTTTTTTAAACATTTTTTGATGATTATCAAGGATCAATTTTGACTGCAGTTTGTACATGATTTGGGAGATTCAATAATCTCAGTGTTGTGTAGGATCTTTGTTGCAATTCTCACTCTTTTCTCTTGTTGTTTCACTCTCTCTCAACTCTCTCATAGCTAAAAACCCTGGAGAATTGCGCACTTCGATAATAGTTCACATTGTAATCAGACCACCTAGTACACCATTGAATTTCCAGATTCTAGAGGAGTTGTGATCATGCAAGAAATTACACTATAATCATTTACGCATCTTTGGTTACGAGGCATATGCACATGTGCCAAAAGAGCTTAGATGGAAGCTTGAATCAAAGACACACAAATGTATCTTCATTAATTATGGTGCAAATGGAGAGATAAGCTATTGTCTCTAGCACCTGGAATCTCATAAGATCATTAGAATTTTGGATGTCAAATTCAATGAGTTCAAAATGCATAAGAAACCTATTAAAGAGGTAGAGTATAGGAGAGTCACATTCTAAGGATAATTCCTTAGATTCAATCGAAACTCAAAAGTCTAGTGAGAAGCCTTAACAGGGCTCTAGAGAGAGCCAAGAGCAGTAGTTAAAGATTAAAATGCTCTATGCGAGCCTTGAATTCCCCTGAGCAATTTTAGCCAGATCTAGATTATCTTATGCTGGATGATTGTAGGGAACTATCTTGTTTGCAAGAAACCATGCAAAATGGATGATAAGGAAAAGTGGAAGTGAGCAATGTAATCAAAATACAAGTCGATTGTTTTTTGGGTAGATTGTCTATAAGCAGGACACCCGTTATCTTGCAAATAGGTTTACAAGAAAAAGTACAGCGTAGGAGATCCAAAGGCTAAGTACAAGGCTAGACTCATAGCTAAGGGTTCCAAGCAACAGAAAGGTATAGATTTTGACAAAAAAATTTTCATGTGTGGTCAAGATGACTACTTTGTGGATGGTGCTTGGACTAGTAGCTATAGAGGACTTTGGAATTAGTCCAAATGGACATGAAAACGGCTTTCCTTCATGGAGATCTCTAGGAAGATGTGTGTATGAAGCAGAGCCCAAAGGGTTTGTTAAGCCAAGAAAAGAAGAGCTTGTGTGTAGACTCAAGAAAGCACTATATGGCTCAAGGCAAGGCTCCAGGCAATGGAACTAGAAATTGTATACTTTCATGTAATCTCATGGATACAAATGGAGTCACGAGGACTCCACTTACTTGAAAGGTACGATGAGAAAGTGCTTATGCATTGGAAATAGTGATGCATCTGTGGTTGGATACGTAGATGCAAACTATGTAGGGAATGTAAATAAGAGGAACTATATCTAGATATATTTTCATATTTGCTGGAGGGGCTATGTTTTGGAGATCATGTCTTTAGAATTGTTCATCCTCTTCCACTACAGAAGGTCGAGTATGTTGCAACACTAGAGGCCAACAAGAAAGCAGTGTGGTTGACATGTTTAATGGGAGATCTGGACAAGTGTCATTAGAGTTTAATGTTGTATTGTGATAGTTAGAGTGCCATTGCTTTGGCAAAGATTGCAGCTGGACTTGCACTCCTTTCATGTCAGGCATGTAGTCTAGGGGTCTATATAGGGGACATGTGGTCGAGTTTTCCTTGGGGATCCTTCCCACTCGGTGACGGCTGTGCCCATAGAACCCTTGCCTCCATTTGGACTAATTCCAAAGTCCCCCCCCCAAAAAAAAAAAAAACAATTATGCCTCAATTTATCCTCCCTAGCTATGCCTCTTTCCTAGCTATAGCCTGTTCTATCCGTCTCTGCATCCCCCTCTCCCCCATCCCCAAAAACAAACACAACACCTTCTTCCAACATCTTCTAACCAAAATCTCTTGGTAAATTCTGTCTCCCATGTTAACCTCTTGCATAAAGCCTTCAAGGTGAAAGCAAAGGTGATTGCATCTGGAGAAAGACTGCCAAGAGGAAGCAGGTTTCTTGAGTGTATGTTGGGGCAATGAGGGACAAGGTCTCCAGCTTCGAATTCACCAGACAACCGCACTAGAGTTGTGCGATAGCAAGGGGTGCATCACTCTCTTGAAAATCGAATGCTTTAGCAAATAGGCATGCGATCATCAACTTCAAACTCACAAAAAAAATAATGCCAAAGATGGGGTACCTATTCGAATGAATGGAGTGCATGCAATTGCAGCTCATGGAGTGTAGCAATATGGTAGCTCTACCACAAAATATGAGATAGATGATTGGGTCAAACCAGTGAGCACTCCTAAAACAAAGTATTGAGAGCTCGAAGAGTTTGAGTGACCATGAGTAAGTTGTAATGGAGAGGCATGAGTGTGGGGGAGAATTTGTGAGAGAGAAAGAGAGGGACAATGTTTTAGAAGCTCTATAAATGGGTGTGAATTTTCCACCCCTATGTGAACACTTATCATTATTGTGTGGGTGTGGCTAGATTGTAGTCATGGGGGGGGGGGGGGGGGGGGGGGGGGGGGAGAGAGAGAGAGAGAGATTCTTATTTAAAATTACATACCATAGCACATGAGACCTTTCAAAAGATACAAAGACCATAGACTACATTTATAGTAACAGTGATATATCAATTAGACAGTCTATCCAAGTGATACATCAAAAAGTTACAGGCCATAGTGAGTAAACAGGTCCTGTATAATATCAGTAAGTAAAGTGCACAGCATGTCCAGTTTTCCCATCTAAAGACGAAGGAGAGATCACCCTTACCTGCATCCACAATAAGAAAACAACCAATCGGTTAGCCTTCAAATATCATTACAGGTAACTTGGGTGACCCTAGTTGTCATCCATGTCACCTAAGTTTTTAAATGAGAAAACTTAATGCTATATGTGAAAAAAACAAAAGATTGAGTTAGATTCTAGTAATTACTCGAGGTTATCTCTTCTGTCCAGTTCCCTTCTTGTTGTTATAAAAAAGATGAGTTTATTTAAAGTCATTCCTTTTAGGTACCATTAAATCCATTACCAATAACTTTCAGCAAGGTTCTATATTCAAGCCCATTTTATGTTGTTACAAAATAGTCAAGTTCTCAGTTCATAGGTGTAACAAAACCAGCCCAGTTTTCACCTTAAGATAGCAAAGTACAGCTATCCAAAATGGACAACAAACCTTTCACGTTGTTTAAACCATCTCTGTACCAGAGAAGGCACACACAACCAATGTTAGTTAGCATTGATATAGTGCACACCATCCAGATCAACATTGTTTTTAAGCCCAAAAAAACACCCCCGTTCCATTCATTATGCCAAAGCTTCATATTATTGGAAAGTTAGTACCAAAAACCAAGAACATGGTTATGAAGCCATAAAGTGAAGCTACACGGTGTCAAAAAAAGCCAAAACCTTGGCTCAATGAGTAATGCCCCAGTATATACTCCAAGTATAGGAGTTATATCACTTGCCAATCCAAAAATGCAGACCAGCTACTTGGAATATAATACAGCCGGACCACCAAGTCTTATACCAATATTATAATCACAATAAAAACCAGTATGACCAGCAAAGTAAAAACCTTTGGTCAGTCAAACAATCAAATCTAGTATGGTCAACCAACTGAACTAGTCCTCCTTTCTACATTTTGGACCAGTAAGATTAGTAATTAAGAATAACAAGTACCAGTTCTATACAACCAGCCATCTGAGGAGACAAGTATCCCAAACCAGGTTGAAAAAAGTCCTAAGTGTAGAGTGTGTAGCCTTCAGTATGAAAGTGTTCTATTATATTTCCGATCCTCCATACCCAACTCAAAACAACATAGCATGTGTACAGCACTAGGAATGAAGTCCTGATTCCTCATGTAGGCTTCATCCACTACTTAGAGCACCATAGTAAGTTAGGTAGTATCACCATAATACATAACCAATTCAGAGAGATAACTCCCTGCCGCACAAGTACAATTTTATGAATCATTAAAGAGTGCCAAAAACAACCAAATTATGCAGCCCATCAATCCAAACCAAATGAATTTGGGCTATACTATGTTAGCTTCTCCATCATGAAGCATAAGGTATCATGCCAGTATAACAAGCACCAGGTCATCAGCAAAAGATAGTTTAAACGGATGTTCACTTTATCCTATTGTGTTCTGAAATAAACAAATCAGTTCGGCTTTCAAAGCCAACATCACCAATAGGAACAACTACCCAAAGCTATAAAGTTTGAATGGGTACTCCCGGGAAAACACCTAATACATAGTAGTCCCATAAGGAACTATAGTAACCATATAGGAGCATCACCAACCACAAAAATGAGACTCAAAACAACTCCACTAATTCATGATCTACATCCTAGTTTACTCCTTTGAATCATGAAAGAAATCATCAGGGAATACCTCTCAGTTTCCAGCACCATCGCTCTTGCTGCATGCCATTTGGATGGTGTGTATAACACTCACTCACAGATAAGGAGAAAAAAATCTACACACAGTGAATGACTTGCTAAATGAAGGATAAGTGAGCACGAATGCTCACCTTTTATAGCATTCTCGGTTGCTTCATTCCGCATTTGTAGCACCTGTAGGTAGTAGCAATTGGCAATACAGTAGGTCCGTGGGTAGAGGAAGAATCAGCCCCAGATTAGAATCTAAACGGCACGGTGTCATGCTGTGGCACGTATATAGTGGGAACGGGCATTAAACGATTTATCTTGTGACTTTTTGACGCATAAGTATACATTATATAATACTCATATGCATAAATAAAAGCTTTCTACCATACCTTAGTATTACCTTTTAAGTAATATAAATGTACATTACTATTAGAAAGTACTGCAAGAGAAGTATCAATGATTGTGCCTCTTTTTGTCTCGGGGAAAAGCATTTGTATATTTCTTCTAATATATCAACTATACCCTACCATATATAAATAAATTTCTTCTTTTCACATTTATTTGATAATATAACCCTTCAATAATGCATACCTTCTTGGATACATACAAGAAGGAAGGGCCTACTAGAAGACTTTATGAAAAGGAAGATCCAAAGCTTCTTGGACCATCCCAATTTGAAAATCCCGACCTAAGGGCGTGGAGAAAAGAACAAAACCAAGTCAAGCTCTTTTAGTAGGCCAATTTTGCCTTTTGAAGCATGTCAATCCGAGTTACAGGTCAAAAGTTACAGGGAAACCAGTGAAAAACCCTCTCACAACTACACTGCAAGAAGAGATGGTAAACAGGTGAATCAAGTGAAAAGAGGTAATCTTGGTCTTTTTCCATAAAATACGATATTTGGAGGATAAAAGACATAAGCATGTGAATGTGACACCTCAAAGATGCCTTGAAGGACAAGACACACAAGTTGGGACCCCCTGCTGGAGCCACACAGAAGATGCCTAGGTGGGGCCCACATACATCATGCACCCACATGGAGCCTCAACGACCAAAAATTCTGAATTTCATGATATTCTGAGTCCTAATATTGTCCATTTTAAGAAATATCCAAAGAACATTTGATTTGGGCTAACTCTTTAGCCTAATCAAGTGATTATGTAAAACATGGCTCCCTCACCTATAAAAAGGGCAACCTTCTCTTCATTGGGGGCAAGTTATGAGTGAGTGAGAATAGCTCAATTCCATAGTGTCACACTCATCTTAGTGCCACACTTTCTCTTGAAAAAATGCTGAAGTCTTGCCTCATCTTCTCTCTCCATTAAGGTGGTGGCGGTTGCTCTCATGTAAGATATATGTTGCTAGTTTTTCTTTCATTTGCATATCTAGTCCAATACTTGTCTTTAACTCCTTCTCTTTCTCTCATTATTTATCTTTAATACCACCACCACACTTAGATCTGTCTCTAATTCTATCTTTACTCCTCCTTTCATCTCTCCTTTTGTGTCCTGATTGTTTCATTGGAAGGTATTCAAGCAGCAATCTTGTCAATGTAACGGGCACAACCTTCTTGCGGGAAACAATTATGTGCACAAGGTTAGTAGCCATATCTTCATCTTTCACAAGCAACTCTCTCTCTTAAGGTTATCATTCTCTTCCACACGCTCTAGAATCTCCTTGATACAGGTACTTCTCTCCCCGCAGTATCCTTATTGCCTAAGGGCAACAATAGGGCTTGGGAGAGAAACTCTCTTCTTCTCCTCCTTTCACTTCTTTCACACCTTTATCTTTGAACATACTACGTATATCATCGATGAATAACCATAATCCACATAGAGGCGATTTCTTTCATTTCCATTCTGTGCAATCTATTAAGGTCAACATTTGGATTAGTCGAAAGATTCACTTTCAGCAACGCATAGTGTTTCTATTTGGTCCTGAAAGGCTCAACGAAATACTTCTCTCACCAGATCCCATCATACTACCTATTATTGACTATAACTTCTCTTTTGATGTGAGTGTGGTTATTTTATTATCAATCAAGAGGATTTGTACTCACAACTAATCCCCATTGCTAGACAAAACATATACATTATAGTAAGCACAAAGCTACAGTTCCAGAGAGCAATCCGCAGCTTATTTGGACAACAAAGATTAAATATCATTAACTCATCCATTAACCCTTTTATCCTACCCATGATACGATATAATCGTAATCTCGATGTTTTTATTTTTGTTTTGTTCTCACTATCTTTCACGAGTTCTCTCCATCACGTGTGTGTTTGTAAGGAAAAGTGAGCGGCTTCTTCGGCTACATTTCTTCTTTAGCTCTAGAAGCTATGTTATCTACATCTTAGCTCTTTCTCATAACCCTTGAGCTTCCTCACAAACTCTCACAGCAAGAGGCCCGGTGCCATCCTGGCAAGACCACCTACTTCTTGACATATTTTTGGTGAACCCGACGCGAAACTGCCAGGGTGAGAGTTTGTGCGTAACCATGGGTGATCATGTTGAGCAACAGGGTATACATTTTGACCCAACAACAATGAAAATGTTTCAAGCATTTGCAATGTTCATACAACAACAACATGCCACTGAAAGAAGGGAGATTTCAGCAACGAAGGCCATACAAGTGGTCGTCAACAGAATGGATCAGTTCAATGTAAAAGATGTAACCAAGTACTTACGTGAGTATGTGAAGAAGATGGAGCTACATCGCGTGTCAGAAGGTGAGATGTGTCATAAAATCTAATATCTAACCAACCCAAATGATTTTCTCATATTAAATTGATCACTTAATGTGGGAGAATAAACGGGAACAAGTGTTAAGATATAGATATGTGCTTATAGATCTATCTCAACACGGGGCCAATAGTAAAGGGGCCCAAATGGGAGATGGTCTACCAAGATCAAGGCTAACCAATGGAGCATAAGACCTTAGGGTTAGCTTCATTGAAGACCTCCAATAATGTGTGTAAAAGTCCTTTGACCTTAGGTAAGCTAGGGTTGAGCTTGAGGTGGGAACCCGGCCCAAGCTCGAGGTGTTTGTCCTGCTTGAGGTGCTTGTCGTGCTCAAGGTGTTTGTCCTGCTTGAGGTGCTTGTCGTGCTTGAGGTGTTTGTCCTGCTTGAGGTGCTTGATTAAGGTGCTTGAGGTGCTTGACTTACTCCATGCTTGAGGTGCTTGACTTGCCGCTTGATTAAGGTGCTTGAGGTGCCTTGACATGCTTGCCTGAGATGCTTGTGGGAATACCCCCTAGTCCAAGTGCTTCATGCTTGATGACTAAGGTGCTTGAGCTCCTAAAGTCAAAAGCATCCCTACAAGAGGGGGGGCGAGCCCTTTTCCTAGGGATTAGAGAGAGAACACACACTCACACTCACAAGGGAAGCCCCAACTTGAAGAGTCAGCAAGGTCACATGTCAGGTCCCTACCCATGTTACCTTCATGTGTTGCTTGAGCCTATTGGCTAGGCTTCAAAGGGGTCCAATGATAAATTACTTGAATTATCTAATTGTTTTTGCGTTTATCAAGTCCTCTCTCTCAAAGGGGAAGGGGGACACTTGTCCCAAGGCTATCCATGTTGCTTGTAATGGCTTCTGCTTGTGATTGGCTAGGCCTGGAGGGGTCCAATGAGCTTCAACCATGAGCTACAAGGGGGGGTCGACCCAAGGAAGCTAGGGGGGTGCTTAGGGGGTATACTCACCCACACACACTCACAAGCACTCTCATTGTGTACTATGCAAAGTGCAAGAGCTCCCTCTCCTTCTCGAAGCAAGTAGAGGTTGAGAGCCTACACCAACACTCTTGGCTATGGAGTGCAAATCCATCCAAGAGCCATGCTTCAATGCTTGATCTTGCCATCTATTTCTTCTTCATTACTATGCTATTATGTATGCTAGCACAAGAGTTATGATAAGTGAGGAACTAGCTCTTTCTCGTATGAAATGTTTCTTCTTCCCCTTCCCTACTCTCATTCCCTGCTAGCTCTCTCCACCTTCGAAGGTGTTTGAGGTCTTGGGACTGAGGCTTGGTATAGTTAAAGCTTTCTTCAAGTTTAGGTTATGCTATGATGGTGATGCATGAAGCTTTCCATCTTCATTGCTTCACCTAGGTCACAAGGAACACAAAGAATGTATTGTAACAAGTCTCTCTTTATGGGAGAAATCATAATACAAATGCCTATTGGAGGGGGGACCGGCTCCACATAAATCCGGTCCTCAACTATTGTCATGTTCTCTAAATTCTCTCTCTTGCAAAAGTATTGTCCATGCCAAGTTAACTAATTGCTATAATTATGTTGCTATCTTCAATTATGTCTACCCGCTATGCTCACAAAATGATTTCTTGAAAGTACTCTCATTAAATTCCGCTACTCTCAAATTGAATAGGCAAATTCCATTACATTGGTATCAGAGCATTTGGTTTCTCTTTTCTTTCTTAAGAAAAGAGGTCCTTAAGTAGCCTATAAATGGTTGATGTTGTTAATTATAATAGAGTAAGTGGAACTGGGATCTAATATCGGTTTTGTTAAGCCCACTATGTGGGGGATGGTGCACACCTCGGGAGCTTTGGACTTAATAATGGAGTCTTTTTAGACTTGCCTACGGCTTTACCATTATTGAGCCATAAGAAGTCCGAAAGGAGCTAGTAGCCCTTGGAAACTCTGCTATGTTAGACCTACTCCTCTACTCTCTATAATTAACCACTTTGAGCCGTGGGTGTAGATACTTAAGAGCCGATTTTCAAAGGCTAAGAGGAGTGGCAACTAAGGTTTTGAACTGCCAAAGCATACACTAAGTATAAACATAAATTTTGTTAACATGGCTGACAATAATCAAGAGAGTAGAATGAACATTGATAGCTTTGATTTTGCACATGAAGGTGCTAATGATGATGCTCCCATGTTTGTGAATTATCTCGTCGCTAGGTTGCAGCAAGCTATGGGCAACCCTGCTTTGCAAGCCGAAGTTACTCAACAACTTCGTGCTTATGGGATTTCCCTTCCTCTCCCAGAGGAGAGAGAGCTTAGGAGGCCTCTTGAAGAGACCCCCAAAAGAAGACTCTCTCCCATTCGAGAGGAGGAATCCAAAGAGAAAGAAAGCAATGAAAGTCTAAGTTCTTCTGAAGAGGTGGCTCCACGAAGACGGCGGTCTAGACGATCGCCTACTCCTCCCAAGAGGAAAAGAGCAACCTATAGTCCTTCTCCTCATCACTCTGAAAGGCAAGAGAGGAAACAAAGGAAGAAAAGGGCTAGGAAGAGGTCACCCTCTTCTCCTTCTTCTTCACCTTCCTCCTCTTCTGATGAAATTTATGGCTATTCTCTTTGAGAATACAAGAGGGGAGGACATCGCAAATCATTTCCTGCATGGCGAAGGTCACAAAAGCTAAAGAAGTTCAAGGAGGGAGGAAGGAGTATCTCTTTTCTCACCTACGATGGCACCTTTGGTGCTACCGACAAAGTGTTGGCCTTCATCCCGCAATTTGATGCGGCCTTTGGGGACGAGGGCTTCACAGAGTCCTCCAAGCTACGCCATGTAGCTATGCACTTCCAAAAATCAGCTCGTCAATGGTGGGCTAGCCTTCGTGGCAATGGAGAAGCCCCAAAGACATGGAAAACCCTACGAGTTTCCATCATGAAGCAATTTCTTCCAAGCGATACTAAAGATAAAGTTCTTACCGAATGGCGCGGCTTGAAGCTTCTCTCTCATGAGTCTATCAACAAGTATGTAGACAAGTTTTGGGATTTACATCTCAAAGCTACTGTCTTTCAAAAGATAGACTTTGCCGAACAAAGACAGCAATTCTGTGCGGGATTACCTGAAGAGATGGCCGAATACATCAACTCTCAACGGCCCGGTACTATTACCAAAGTAATCCACCACACCATGGTTGCTTCACGCATCAATTTCCATCAAGGGGCTAGACGTAATGTCAAGCCCATGGAAAACAAAGATAAAAATGATGCAAAGGGGAAATCCAATGCTCAAAATAATTCCCAAGGTACTTCCAACAACAACAACAACAACAATCGGTCCAAGGAGAAGGGAGTTTACAAAGGTAAAAACAAACTCTCTCCTGAAGAGCTTGAAGCTTTTCGCAAGGACCATAAGTGGTTCAAGTGTGGAGAGCAAGGACATGGCTATCGTTCTTGCCCCAAGAAAAATACTCGCAATGAGACTCCTAGGGCTTCCACCATCGAAGCTCCAAAAGAGGATGGTCATTGCAAAGGATCATCACTTTCCTATGCGTGGGGAAAGGGAAGAGAGCATGATGCCTTCATCTTGTTTGACCCAGGCTCTACTCTCAACTTCATATCAATAGAGTTGGCCACCAAGTTGGGCATTCAAGCTTTTGAGATGGGAGATATAGTAACAGCTGATGCAGTTTTCAAGGGACAACAAGCCTCCGTTACTCCCTTGATTGGGAAGTTGAGGCTTCATGTCCAAAGCTATGTCGACAAAGAAGACTTCTTCATCTCTCCTCTCCAACATCAGGATGTTATCCTAGGGGCACCATGGTTTGATCGCATGGCTGCCAACATGAAGTTCCCTGAAAGGAGAATTTACTTCACCTACAGGGAAAAGAACATGTATATAGATGCTAGTGAGCGTGGTCGCACTATTCCACTTGTAAATCCTCTTTCTTCTGATAAATCAATGAAGAGCTCAGTTTCTACGTACATGATTTATGTCAAAGAGTCTCTAAAAGCTAATAATGTTTCATCAAATGAAAATGATAGGAATCAAGAAGAGTTAGACTTGTCTACTTTTCTAAAAGGATTCCAAGATGTGTTCATCGATGATATCCCTATGGACCTACCTCCAAAATGAGGGGATGATGACCATCGTATTGAGCTCCTTCCAGGAAGCTCACCGCCTAACAAACCTCCTTATCGAGTCTCACAAGCTCAACAAGAGGAGATTATGAGGCAAGTACAGGAATTGGTAGACAAAGGGATGGTGAGGCCTAGTTCCTCTCCCTTTTGTTCTCCAGTCCTTTTAGTGCAAAAGAAAGATGGTACATACCGTATGTGTGTGGACTATCGAGCACTAAACCATATCACTATCAAAAACAGATTTCCCGTGCCTCGGGTAGAAGATCTGTTTGATAAGCTACAAGGCTCTACCTACTTCAGTAGGATTGACCTTAAGAGTGGCTATCATCAAATAAGGATAACGGATGAAGATATCCTAAAGACCGCGTTTCACACAACATTTGGTCTTTATGAATATCTAGTCATGCCTTTTGGCTTGACTAATGCACCAGCTACTTTCAATCGTCTCATGGAGAAAATTTTTAGACCATATCGTAAATTCACTGGAGTGTTCTTTGATGATATCATCATCTACTCCAAATCTTTGGAGCAACATAAGCAACATCTCCAAGTGATTTTTCAAGCCTTGAGGGAGAACAAACTTTTTCTCAACCAAAAAAAAAGTGAATTCTTCCTTCAAGAGATTCAATATCTAGGTCATATTATCTCTCACGATGGTATTCATATGGATCCATCAAAGTTAGAGGTAATAAAATCATGGCCTAACCCAAGGAATCTACATGAGCTAAGAATCTTTATTGGTATGTATGCATACTATAGACGCTTCATAGCAAAATTCTCTCAAGTAGCAGGACCACTACACGACTTAACAAAGAAGAACATTAAGTTTGTATGGACTGCTAAGGAGCAAAATGCTTTTGAAAAACTCAAAGAGAAGCTTACTTCCCAACCAGTCCTCGTGCTTTCGGATCTCTCAAAACCATTTGAGGTCCAATGTGATGCGTGTGGTGATTGCCTTGGAGCGGTTTTGCTTCAAGAAGGGCATGCCATAGCATATGAGAGCCGAAGGCTCAATAGTGATGAACGAGTCTTGGGCATTTATGAGAAAGAGCTTTTAGCTGTTCTACATGCCCTAGACACATGGAAGCACTACCTATTGGGGACTCCATTTATCCTACGAACCGACCACCAAAGTCTCAAGTATTTCATGACGCAAACCAAGCTTTCCGACAAACAAATGAGGTGGGCAAATTTTCTTTCGCAATTTAATTTCCATATTGCTCACATAGCTGGTAAGCACAATCAAGTCGCCGATGCACTTTCACGACGACCAAAAGTTAATGCGGTGTCTATAGCTACTCACAATGATCTATCCTCTATGATAGATGAGTATGCTACTGACCCTAACTTTAGAGACATAATGTCAGCCCTTGCTTTGGGGAAGAAAGAGGAACCATTCACCTTGCAGGATGGTTATCTTCTCCACGGAAATAGGCTATGTGTTACCCATTCCCTTCGTGAGAAGGTTATGTATGAATCCCATGCTCCTCCATATGCAGGGCATAGAGGTATTCAACCTACTCTCCGAGGAGTAGAGACGTATTTCTATTGGCCTACCATGAAAGTGGACATACAAGAGTATGTTTCAAAATGTGTAGTATGCCAAAAGACCAAGTATGATAGAGAAAAGCAACCTGGATTACTCCAGCCATTGCCTATTCCAAATTCACCATGGGAGAGTATATCCATGGATTTCATCTTTGGATTACCCAAGTCTATCCATGGGAATACAGGAATATGGACAATAGTCGACAGGTTTAGCAAGCAAGCACATTTTATTCCTGTCAAAAAGACTATTAAGGCACATCAAATGGCAACTCTCTTCATATCTCAGATTTTCAAGCACCATGGATTACCCACATCCATCGTGTCAGATAGAGATCCTAGAATGACCAGTAATTTCTGGAAGGGTCTCTTTGAAAATCTAGGAACAAGATTGAATTTCTCTTCGGCCTATCACCCACAAACGGATGGTCAAAGTGAGATAGCCAATCTTACGATACTCGATCTACTCAAGACTTATGTTACCGAAGTAGATCAATGCTCACAATGGGAAAAGTATTTACCTCTAGTAGAGTATGCCTACAATAATACTGTACATACTTCTACGGGGAAAGCACCTTTCGAGATCATAGAGGGAAGACCTAAAAGTCCCTTGCTACTCAAAGTACATGGGAAGATCTTCGCCGCCGATGAGTATAGCCGTGACCTATAAGAATCTTTTCAAAAGATTAGGGAGGCTATAGCCATCTCTCAACAAAGGCAAAAAACTGCTGCGGATAAGCACAGAAGAGCCTTAATGCTCAAAGAAAATGATTGGGTCTTACTCAAGTTTCCTAAGACTCGATTAAGGCAAACGACGGGCAAAAATCCTACGGGCCATCAAAAGTATTATGCTAAACTAGCAAAAAGATACTATGGTCCTTTCCAAATCTTGAAGCCTATCAATGAGACGGCTTATCAACTCAAGTTGCCCAACCATTGGCTTATACACAATGCCTTTCATGTAAGCCTACTTAAGCCCTACAAAGGTGAGCCACCAATTGAACCAATTATTGAAGACCCTCCCGAAATTGAAGACCAAGAAGAGCTGCTACAACCCGAAGCTGTCCTTCGGCATGAAGACAAGGTACTACGACATGGTAAGATAATCCGACGGTATATTATTAAGTTCAAAAATTATCCTTTTGAAGATGCTAGATGGATTCAAGGAGTACAACTTAAGGATAGTATGAACCTTGTCAATGCTTACAATGCTATATTAGAGTAAGCAAATGTACAAATTTCTTTTAAATGACTCAAAGTATGAACCTTGTCAATGCTTACAATGCTATATTAGAGTAAGCAAATGTACAAATTTCTTTTAAATGACTCATGTTTTTGTCTTATATGACTAGTCCTCTTTTTAATTGTGCACAAATTTAACTAGTATGCATGCTTAGAATCATGTTTGTGATGACGACGTCTCTCAAACACCAAGTAGAATTTGTCACTCTACTTTGGGAGAATGAAATGGACTAAAGAGCAGACATGCTTGGGGCAGCTATGTCTCCCAAGCACCAAATGTATTAGTCATCCATCTTGGAAAGATGTCGTAGGGTAAAAAAGGGATCCTCTACCCGCAAAGTACGATTGACTAATGACTAAGCCTTTATCTCTTCTACCTCATAGTCGAGGACGACTATGATTTCAAGAGAGAGGTAATGTCATAAAATCTAATATCTAACCAACCCAAATGATTTTCTCATATTAAATTGATCACTTAATGTGGGAGAATAAACAGGAGCAAGTGTTAAGATATAGATATGTGCTTATAGCTCTATCGCAACACGGGGCCAATAGTAAAGGGGCCCAAATGGGAGATGGTCTATCAAGAGCAAGGCTAACCAATGGAGCATAAGACCTTAGGGTTAGCTTCATTGAAGACCTCCAATAATGTGTGTAAAAGTCCTTTGACCTTAGGTAAGCTAGGGTTTGAGCTTGAGGTGGGAACCCGGCCCAAGCTCGAGGTGTTTGTCCTGCTTGAGGTGCTTGTCGTGCTCGAGGTGTTTGTCCTGCTTGAGGTGCTTGATTAAGGTGCTTGAGGTGCTTGACTTACTCCATGCTTGAGGTGCTTCACTTGCCGCTTGATTAAGGTGCTTGAGGTGCCTTGACATGCTTGCCTGAGATGCTTGTGGGAATATCCCCTAGTCCAAGCGCTTTGTCATGCTTGATGACTAAGGTGCTTGAGCTCCTAAAGTCAAAAGCATCCCTACAAGAGGGGGGGCGAGCCCTTTTCCTAGGGATTAGAGAGAGAACACACACTCACACTCACAAGGGAAGCCCCAGCTTGAAGAGGCAGCAAGGACACATGTCAGGTCCCTACCCATGTTACCTTCATGTGTTGCTTGAAGCCTATTGGCTAGGCTTCAAAGGGGTCCAATGATAAATTACTTGAATTATCTAATTGTTTTTGCATATATCAAGTCCTCTCTCTCAAAGGGGAAAGGGGGACACTTGTCCCAAGGCTATCTCTGTTTCTTGTAATGGCTTCTGCTTGTGATTGGCTAGGCCTGGAGGGGTCCAATGAGCTTCAAGCATGAGCTACAAGGGGGGGTCGACCCAAGCAAGCTAGGGGGGTGCTTAGGGGGTATACTCACCCACACACACTCACAAGCATTCTCATTGTGTACTATGCAAAGTGCAAGAGCTCCCTCTCCTTCTCGAAGCAAGTAGAGGTTGAGAGCCTACACCAACACTCTTGGCTATGGAGTGCAAATCCATCCAAGAGCCATGCTTCAATGCTTGAGCTTGCCATCTATTTCTTCTTCATTACTATGCTATTATGTATGCTAGCACAAGAGTTATGATAAGTGAGGAACTAGCTCTTTCTCGTATGAAATGTTTCTTCTTCCCCTTCCCTACCCTCATTCCCTACTAGCTCTCTCCACCTTCGAAGGTGTTTGAGGTCTTGGGACTGAGGCTTGGTATAGTTAAAGCTTTCTTCAAGTTTAGGTTATGCTATGATGGTGATGCATGAAGCTTTCCATCTTCATTGCTTCACCTAGGTCACAAGGAACACAAAGAATGTATTGTAACAAGTCTCTCTTTATGGGAGAAATCATAATACAAATGCCTATTGGAGGGGGGACCGGCTCCACATAAATCCGGTCCTCAACTATTGTCATGTTCTTTAAATTCTCTCTCTTGCAAAAGTATTGTCCATGCCAAGTTAACTAATTGCTATAATTATGTTGCTATCTTCAATTATGTCTACCCGCTATGCTCACAAAATCATTTCTTGAAAGTACTCTCATTAAATTCCGCTACTCTCAAATTGAATAGGCAAATTCCATTACAGGATGATTCAAAGCTTTGAGCTAGTTGTTGCTCAAGAAATTAGGGATCATGTTAGGGCAATTAAAGATGGGCATGGGAGAAATTGGGAAGAACTCAAAGTAGCTTTAAAGGAGGAATATTTCATAGAGGACTCTGAGAGAGTAACCAAAAGGACATTCTTAGAATGGGTAGTCAAGCCAAAGCAAGGACTATCAATAACAGAGCTACTTAGGGAATTTGAGCGGCGCTATGCACAACTCACAAGGACAGAAAGGGCCACACTAGATGCAGAGAAGACATATCTTTTCTTACAAGCTGCAGGTAAAGAGTTTCAAGAAAATTTGGAGCTTCTTTTTGAAGATAAAGATGCTGAGCAAGGACTAAAGACCGACTGGAATGAAGTTGAAGGTGCTGTCTCGTTGCTTGTCAAACGACAAAGAAGAAGGGACAAGATGGTAGTAAACATTGCAAGTCCTTCAACCTCAACTTCTAACAAAATGGTAAAGCCTACTTTTATCGCTCCTAAGTTTGATGATTCCATGCTAGATGAGCTTGTGAAGGGAATGCGTGACTTGAAGGTGAAGCTTTCAAAGCTTGAAGAAAAAGGCCAACCATCAGGGCCATTTCCTAGGCAAAGACAACAGCCCAAAGAAGGGTTTGTTAATAGATGTATTTGGTGTGATAGTACAGACCATGTAAGAAGGGATTGTGATGATTTTAGTGATGCTTTGTCAAAAGATGTTGTCTTTTTTAAGGATGGTAAAATCCACTTAAGAGAGACAGGTCTACCCTTGAGAACTATCTTTGGGAAGGGGGGAATGCAAACCTTAGTCGAAGATATGGCAACTAACCGTGCCAGCTCTTTAGTTGAGGCAGCTACTTATGGAGTAAAAATTGAGTATTTTTGTGATGAAGAGGTGATTGGCCATCATGGTCAAATTTGGCCAAATGTCATGCAATTAGCTAAAAAGGGAAAGCTTACAAAAGATATTCTACATGAAGCAGGTGATTGCATACGTTTAGAAACAGGATAGAATGATCCAGTGGACTCATTGTCAGTGCATGCCTACATTACAAAATGCCAACAAAATGAGGCAATTGTAGAAGAGAAGCGCAGACGTGAGAATGCTGATGAAGGACCATCAAAAAGAGCTTCTAGAAGTGGGGAAAGAAGCGACTTGATGCCTTCTCAAACACCCTCGACACAAGGAGCATCTCCACCTGAAGTACTCATGGAGGAGTCTACAACAAGAAAGAAGAAAGAGCCAACAAAAGGTAAGACAAAAGGCCCAACTTATAAACTACAATCTGATATTGAGTTTGCTACAGATTTAAAGAAAGTCTTGGAGGAAAGGATCTTGAATAGCAAGATTGAGTTTACTCTAGGATAAGTTCTTGGCATTGCAAAGCGTGAATTCCATGAGGAGATCATTGACATCATCAAGAGGGAGAGGCAAACCCTTGCTGAAGTTTCTCGTCCACAGGTTGAAGGGGAAACCTTGAAGACACAAGGGATGCAACTGCAAAATAAGGAGGATGATGGAGTTGTGGTAGGATGCTACCAATCTAGTGGGAGAGTGAAGCAAGTGCATTTCTCAAATGATGATGAAGAAGTTGAAGATATTCCTAGGAGCTACTATTCACGAAGTCACTGAGCAAGGGCTACTACAGAAACTTTGGTCAAGGTAGGTGATCTTGAAGAGCCATTTGTTGCCTTGATTGACCATGGTTCAAAAATAAACATAATTTCAAAGAGTCTCTACAACAAGTGCAAATGGCCGATGGAAACAAATCATGGCTGGATGGTAAAAGTGGCAAACAATTCATCCGGTGAATTGTATGCAGCATGTCCAGGTGTGAAGGTGACAATAGGTGATGTAAATATTGACCAAAACTTCTTTGTACAGGATACATCTTCATATCATCTCATCCTTGGACAGCCCTACATTGTGGGAGTTCGAATGGAAACAAAGGTAATGGACGATGGTTCAGCATATGCTAGGATACGTAGCAAAGATGGTAAACGAGCTGTCCAATTTCTCACAGTTTGTGTGAACCATGAAAGAAATCGTGACAACCTCAGAGAACATCCTCTACCAAAGGTGAGCAAAGAGTTTCATGACCATAGGGAAATGATGGGTTTTGGCCAAGTACCATTGTAAAGCGAGATTGCAGTGGTACAGAAAGAAAAAGGGTCTCGCCTGATCCAAAAATAGGTGAAACTTTCTCAATGAGCTCCTTGGTAACAAGGAATGAGCTCCTATCACAAATTTTTTGTTTACTATATTTTGTTGGTTTTCCCTGCTTCTAGAGGTTTACAATAAAAGAAAGAGTGAGAACAACCTCTTGGAAAAATTCAAAAAATGACTGAATGGGAATTTTTCCTTGACTAGTTTCACCGGAGGTGAAAGGTAGAACCTAATGGTAAAGGGAAGGGAAAATATGTAAATGTGAAAAGAAAAGATATGATGTGTTTGTGGAGCCATGCACCCATGATTCAAGGGTCGTGAGGGGTTCATACCATCATGTCTTTGGAGCCATATGATGATTCAAACAGATGGGACCCAGGTGGAAGACTTGGTGAAGGAAGGAAACAGACACATGATTTTGCTGGATTTTTTAAAAATACGTCCACTCCGATCCAAGAAAAGTTGTCTTCATCAAAGTTGTAGCTTATGAGCTGGAGATTCTGACCATATTTTTTATAATTTTTGCAGTTACGGTGTAGGAAATATGGCAAAAATGGTGGACGCCAGTTTTTCCAACTGTGGTGGAGACCACCCCCTCTACCTTTACACACACACCCTTCCTTTTCCACATTGAGTCCTTCTCTAAAAATCAGCCATTAGTCTCCTCACCCTCCCCTCCTTCCTCCTCTCTCTCAAGCTCATAAAACCATCACAAATTCCTCTTCTAATCACCTCTCAAATTATGCTTAATCTTGTTGTAATTCATAAGTTGTCATTCAATCCCTTCCTATTATTACCAGATATGCATTGATTTTATGTAGATTCTTTACATTTTAAAATAAGGAAGCTCTTGGACTCAAGCTATGGAGGAAGGAGTGAAGACAACACAAGTGATGATGGAGCCAATTAGTTGCAAATTGGTCAACAAATCACTTGGAAGGAGCTTCTTCATTGGTGGAATGTCCCTAATCAAGCTTCATTTGTACAAATTGCACTTGGATCTTAACCTCACTCCTAATCACTCTCTTGCCTATATAAAGAGGCCCCCCCCTTTGTAATTTCAAGTCTCCCTCAGCCTCATTGAGTCTTTGTATCACTCATCATGAGCCCATAAAACTCATTCATTCACTCTATTCTTTGCACATTATAGAGTGCAAATTGTTTTATGCTAGTAACCTCCCTTCCTCTTACTTATGTTAATTAAGAGAGATCTTTTATGTGTGTGTGAGAGTGCTTGATGTGATTTTGGCTAAATCTTGAGTTGTTGTTTAGTAATCTACATGCTATTTGTGTTGGGAGTGCTTGAAGTTATCCGTTCCTTGTACACACATTGAGGTTAATGCTTCATTCATAGTGATAGCTCTCTCTCTCTCTCTCTCTCTCTCTCTCTCTCTCTCTCTCTCTCTCTCTCTCTCTCTCTCTCTCTCTCTCTCTCTCTGTGCGTAGCGCTCCTAATCCACGCTTCCAAGACTAGGTGGTGCCCTCATCTCATTTCCCTTGTGGAGCAATGGAGTTTGTTTTGGTGTAGAGGCCGCCATTCCAAATTTCCTTCGTCATAAATTGGTGCCCCCACTGAGGAGTTCTCAAACAGCGCTCTGCCAATCCTATGATATTCTCCAAGACTTCCACTATGGTCTTCCCAAGAAGCTCAACAAGAGAAGAAGCTTCTTTATCGACAAACAGCATGTATGCGGGTAAAGAGAGTTAACTACATACACCCTTCTTTGCTTCAACGAAAATCTTGTAGTCATCAAGTCCCTAGGTCAAAGCATTGTGTTGAGTGCTTCGTGGCTAGTGTGAAGACACTTCCTTTGAAGCCTCGACTTCAGGTGGTGAAAGCACTCTCAAACTCGGGTATTAACAAGTTTTTGGAGGGGGAGCTACACATCAATGGTGTGCGGTATTGGCAAGAGGCTACATATGGTGATGCACTCCAACTACTACTAGCAAGAAGTCTCAAGGTGGTTGAGAAGGTATCCATTGAACCCTATGAACTCTACAAAGCTGAAGATGGTCACACCAAAGCTAGGCTAATCACTGGTGAGCAAATTCTTCGCATCTCTCAAATGGTGGGATCCAAGAGAGCTGAACTTCAATGAAGTGCTTCATGGAAGTTTGTAGTTAATGCACAAATGAATAATCCCATTTTCTACAACTTTCAATCAGTTCAAAATATTAGGGTGAATGTGCACATTGATAGAAAGATTTTTTTCCAACAAAGATTGGTCTTCTATTTTGGATCTGAGAGGTTGAGAGAGATATTGTTGTCCCCTGACCCTATAATATTTCCTATTTTGGAGTATAATGTATCTTTTGATGTTCACATCTTCATCTTGCTTTAAGCATACTCCATGAATCATAGGGATTTATATGGACCTATCCAACCTCTTGCTAGACAAACTGTGCATATAATAGCTAGAACAAAGCTTAGGTTCCAAAACATTATAAGGAACTTACTAGGCCCTCGTCGTCTAGCTGAGATTAATGCATCTATGTTAAGGCGGTTACGCCGCTAGCGGAAGCTAAATAGCGAGAACTCAACCAACAACAGAATTTGTCAGACGAGGACGGAGCTTGACCCGCAGGCGCATGGAAACAACTAGGTGGGTGTCAAATCACCTACTCGACCTTCTAATGACAATCACTACTAAGGAAATCAAATCTAAGTTCCAAAATACGCAAGTGACTGAAATCCGTACTACGAACGAATTCTATACGAAACAGGATCTAGAATCATCGAATCGATCTCAAACTCAAGGGGAAGTCTATGCACTAGGTAAGAACAACACCCTAAAGACTTGAACTGCAAAATCAACCTATAACCACTCCGTGCGGCAAACGCGTATGAAGACAGGCCGAAAAATACTGGTGACCGAAACTTGACCCCGAAGGTACTAATATGTAGCTCTACTCGTTGTGGTTCTATAGATATGCTGCACGCTCTATTCCGACACACGAGTTGGAGGAAAACTCACACCGAAGCTCGTAGGAACTTACCACACGTAGAAGCCGATAGCGCGCACTCTTGGTATCTGTGCGTAGCTCTCACCGTTGCTAACACAATGGCGGTGTCGCTTCTCCAATGGCAGCCCCGTAGCTCGCGTAGCAAGAAGATAAGACTCCCTCTCTCTCTCTCTCTCTCTCTCTCTCTCTCTCTCTCTCTCTCTCTCTCTCTCTCTCTCTCTCTCTCTCTCTCTCTCTCTCTCTCTCTCTCTCTCTCTCAGACACAGTCACGGCGCTCAAAAACTCACTTTGATTAATGATTCAATCTCCTTTAGGTTACAAAACTTTGGCTTATATACCTCAGCCTTGGAGGTGAGAACATCTCTAATTATTTACATCAGCAGGTGAAATTACGTCGGGATTACAGGCTGGAAACTCAATTGAGTCCCGTTACTTAATGAATGGCTCAAATCAAAATTAATGTCGGAAAGGCATTTATTACAATCAATGGTTACAAAATGATGGGTGTGAGCAAAAATGTGGGTGTGATCCTCTGCTGGCTCAACACTCCCCCCCTCCACGTTCATGTCGTCCCTGACATGACTTTTAGGCTTGGTCAATAGAGTCCTGTCGTCTTGAGCATCTGCAAATGTGATTCGTAGCGTAGGTTGCCGATGGTCAAGGTTGGGCCGAATATTTTGCTTTCGTGAGTGAAAAAGCCGGTGTAGAAAGCTTCTTCGAATGTTTGCATGTGGAAGCTAGGCAAAAACATAATTCTTTGGTATAAGAGATGTAACACCTTTGGGGATGGCTGCAATGAAAGATCATACATCATATCCGTCACTGTGTCGGCTGTCGATAGTAGACTCGAGGTCGTGGCTTTGTCTGGAGCGAACACTTCAATGCATGCTAAGAGAGTCCTGCAGATTTTCTTTAGCATCTGACACGAAAGGTCAGGAGAGCCAGTAAAGAGTTTGATGGTGCCCGTTAGGGTTTTCACCATGTAGGATTTACCTATTCTCTCTCCTTCCTTTGGTCCTGGCATCCTGGGATAATTAAGCCAATTTGGCTTCTTTTCTGCTATCCTGCCATGTTCTTTCCAGCTTCTGACTCTTGGCACCGGGCAGAAGGTTGCATCCTCCCGAATCTTCTTTGGAGCCTCTACCAAGTAGATGAGGTAGGCAGGGTATTTGTTCAGCCAACCTTTCCTCCATCTAGGTTGAGAATCTACAATCTTCTTTGATTGTTCATCTTTTGTGATGTCGCCTTCGTAAAGAGCGACATACTGCTCCTCCTCTATTCTCTTTTTTGTCTTTATCACTTCAAATTTCATCAGAGGGAAAGGCAGGCTGGGTTGCATCCACTCTTCATGGAGCACTTTTGTGTCTAAACCTTGAAGTCTAATGGAGATGAGGAGTCTCCTTTCCCATTCCATTTCCGCCTTGGCACTTTCCTCTGTTGACTTTTCTATTTGGTCCTGGAGCCTTTGTTCTTCTTCTTCAGAGATTCCTGAAGTCGAGGCCACTTCTTGAACTGGGGCTGGATCTTCAATTGTGGTTGCCTCTCCAGTTTCTGGTAGCTCTATGGCTGCTCCCCCTGCTTCTTCTTGTGGTGTCTCTGTTTCTCTTCTTTGTTGCTCTTGGAGGTCTTGGAGCTGTTTGCGGAGGGCCTCATTTTCTGTCCTTAGTGTTTGGTTTTCTGATGTGAGCCTCTCCTCTGCAGCCAATGATCCCTCCGCCATGTGCAATCTTTGCACTTGCTCTAATTTTAGCTCTCTTTGTAAACTTCTGACCTGATCTTCCAGAGCTGGTACGAGGGCTCCCTCTTGTTCTGTTCCTGTTCTGCTAGCTCTAGGGGTGGTCCTGAGTCTCGTGATTGTCCTTTCTTGAAGTTCGACTCTTTCCCTTAGCTCAATGAGCTCATCCTTGGCTTCCTCCAGCTCATCTTCTATTCGCTCCTTTGCTTCCTGTGAACTTGTTACCTCTCTTGAAGCTTCGGCTAGTTGGAGTATCAAGCCGTCTCTCTCGTTTTCTGCGTCGTAGAGTGATGCTTTATGACTTTCAGATTCAGTCATAGCATTCTCTAACTTCTTCTGCAACTCTGCTTCCTTTTGTTTTGCTGTCTCAAGTGCTACTTCCTTTGCTCTGGATCTTTCTTTAATCTTGCTGAGCAGTTCATGCACCATGTGCATATCTTTTTCATCTTCATCTGTCAACTTGACAGCTCTTTCTGCCACCACCTCCAATGGCTTCGGCTCTTCTAGTATGTTCTATTCGTCCATTTTCTCTTTACTCTCCATTGTACCCTTTGTCTTTTCCTTCGTCCCTTTCCGATCATCTTGTTTCCGTAGGGATATCCCATAAACTGCCTCCAGGGCCTCTTCTTCACTGTATCCGATCGCTACCAGATCCTCATAATCATCTTTCTTTTGCTGAACTGGATCTATCTCCTTTTCCTTGGTCCCGGCCTCCGGCTTTTCCATAACTTCTGTTTCTATTTCTATTGTGGTCTCCTCCACAATAATTTCCGTCTTCTTTGGGCTTGGTACATCAGTAAAAGAGGGCTGATTGTCCTCAGTCATCTTGGCTTTCCCTTTGTTTGCTTGCCCGTCTTTCTCTTGAGGTTCAGTAGACTCATCTACTTTCTTCTTCCCCTTGTCGTCCTTTTGCAGCTCAGCTTTTAAAAGTTGTACTTCCTCTTTAGTATAAGGCTCGACAGGTTGCTGCTCCAGTATGGCCTCCGACTCCTCATAAGCTCTAATATATTGATCATATTGATCAACATGTGGCCTGGCTGAGCTGGTTCCGACTTTACTGGGGTCTGGCACCCACATTTCTTCGAAGTCCCCCTTTAGAGCTCTTTCCGCTCTAAACTGCTCTACCAGCCTTTCCATTCTTGCGGCTTTTTGACTTTTGGTTTGCTTGGGATCAGCCTTCTTCTTCGCTTTCTTCTTGAGCGGCTCGTCCACAGCCTCTTCAGGTTCTGAAACTATTTCTAGTTTTCGGCGTGCTCTTGTGGACGCCCTCTTGGATACTTCTTGCTGTTCTTCCTCCTCATCGGCTTCTCTAAGCCACTCATTCTGGGAGGGAACCCGTGGCCCTTGATCTCTGGCTCCAATAGCTTCATAAGCTATTCTTGTCAGAACTTCAGCTCCTCCTATATACTTTGGCTTCTGGTTGTGCATGGCGATTACTTGCTCGTGGATGTATTGAGCATAATTCACCTCTTTTGGCATGTTGCTCTTCAATGCCCATGTGATGGTTGTCGCAATGGCATGGGGTGGTGTAGTATACTTCTGCGGTCTTTTACTGCACACATGGAAAAACTGGTTGTATAATCGGCAAAGGGTTGCCGCTCGTTGATCTGCCATATCTCCGTAGGTTGTATTTTGTTTCTTTGATCCATAGACCTCTATGGCCTCCCTTCTTTCTCTGACAGAACTCCCTTTGTTGTGCAGCTTCAATGCATCTGCAATGAGCTGTGGAGTGATCTGTACTTCAACTGTTTCTCCATCCATGGCTGTCAACGTGGCTTTCCCATCCTTCTGAATGGATGTTGCCAACTCGTACACTCTTCTTGTATCCACACCTAATGGTCTCGAGGTGAAGAACCTGTGTAAGTCAGCCTTTTCCAGGTATCTGCTGATGTTCTCTGACCTGCTATAATCCACTAATTCTCGTGGGATCATAGGTACATCGACCGATTTCCCTTGAGGATCTCTGAAAGTCCCCTGGTAGATCTTTATTCCCTCTTTTTCTAGTACTGCTTCCTCCACCCAAGTCTTGGTTGGCTTTAGGGTTTCTGTTGGAATATCAAAAGGTTCTGCTTCTGCAAGAGCATCCTTGATGGTTGGTCTTTTTCTCTTAGTTGCCGATGACTTAGCGGAATCCATGGATCCTGTAACTCCAATTTCAGAAGTTAGCGTCTTTTTAGTACTGAAAGCCGAAATGAAGCTTTTAACTATTCAAATGACTTGAAAATTGAAACATGAGCTATTCAGGGCCTAAGGATGCAATGTAGGTGAAAAAATATGCAAACTGGGCTCAAAATCATGCTGGAGACATCATACGCGTATGATGTCTTTTGTGTCAAAATGACTTCATATTGGTTGTGCTTGTAGCTGATAGTGTATACATGAGTATCATATGCTTGGATTTGAGTTTGGATCCCATTTGGTCAAGTTTTGGCCAGTTTAGTCCGGTTCAAGCTCTTGGCAAAATTTTGAAAGGGAAATGGATTTTATGATCCAAATTGGGTAAAACTTGGTGGATTACTTTCAAATGGCATGTAGAACACTTCTGTTTGGTGGTTGAAGCACTGGGGTGCCAAAATCACATGGTGAGACATCATACGTGTATGATGTCTTTTAGTGCATTTTTGGACCAATTTTCTCTATAAGCTTGGTTTTGGCTTTAGATAGGCTTATTCAGTGGATTTATCAAGTTTGGATAGAATTTGGACTAAAAATGGCTCTGGAGACATCATACGCGTATGATGTCTTTTTCATCAATTTTTTATGGGATTGGTTCTGTGGACTCTCCATGTGCTAGTGAAGGACTGTTTATACTCAAATCTTGGTTTGGACTTGAATATGTTGGATTTGGGACAAAAATAGGCTTTGTATGAAGGATTTTCTCTTAATTGGGCTAATGGGGTGATCCACTTGACCAAATGGTTCCAAACTTCATATGTAGCATGTATTAGATATATATAATGGATGTATGATGACAAATGAGCATTTTTGGCTCTGTAAGTGCAAATAGACATTATACGCGTATGATGTATTTTGTGTCAAAATGGTGCTTTTTGGTTCCAGATAGCTTGTAGATGTGTTAATCAACAATCCTACAAAGTTTCAATGAGTTTGGAGTTATTTTGACAAAATTAGGACCAAAAATCAATTTTATGGCCTACTTTGCGTCTTTTTGGCTTTCCTTGGGTTTTCTAACTCCAATTCTCATGATACTTGGTTCATAGGATGTGATTAACATGTGGAATGAGGCTATGCACTCAAATGTTGAAATGGATGTGAAAATCATGCTGTGAGACATCATACGCGTATGATGTCTTTTTTGAAATGTTGGTCTTTTTGTGCAAAGAATGCTTTGTGCTAGTGCCCTAAGCCCTGCTAACTAGTTTTCAACTTAAAAAGTCATCAGTTTAGCTAAAAAGCCCCCTTATAGGCATTTCAGTCTCCGAAGTCGTCTTTTTGCCTTGGAGTTGAATTTCTTCAACTTTTCTTCTCGAGAGTTGCATTTCCAGCTCATTGGATATGTTGTGAAGCCACCTATTTGGTTGAACTTGACTTTGGCTCCCCGTTCTCCATCTTTCTCCATTTGGTTGCCCGAAAGCGTCTTTTTCACCATCGGTAAGTGAATCAGCTTTCTTTTGGGTTTTGCTTGCAAACATAAGTCATCCATGTATATTTGAAGCTGCTTGTGAAGTTTCATGTCATTTGGTCGTCAATTTTAGCCGTTATGCCAAAATGACGCTTTGTGTGTCCGCCGCCGAATCGGTTGTTCCGACCTACTTTTGGTGATTCAAACCCGGAGATACTCCATGGTTGCATTGCCCTCGATGTTGTTAAGCTTCCTGAGAAGTTTTGTGTCGTTCCGACAACTTTTTTCTGTTTGCCTCTTGCAGGCTCTGTTGACCTAGGGTTTTTCCAGTCGTTCTTTCTCGAGCTTTGAGTGCTAGAAACTCATCTCCTATACTAGGGTAACCCACCTCTAAGTTCTTGCAAGGTTTGGTTAGGCGGTTGTGCCCCTACCTAGCGTTCTTCCCCATTCCCCGTCTGCTCTTGTTTCTTGGTTTTGGTGAGTTTTCGCGACAAAAGTTAACGATAAGCATCAAAAGCTTATGGCAACGAGTCTACCTCTCATGTCTGGTGTCCTCTGAGCTCTCGTAGCAGTCGTAGAAGGCGGTAGAAGGTCGGATGCTCCTGTGTGCTCTTTGCTCTCTCCAAGAAGGTAATAGTGGAAATGAGCTTGATAGTGAAGTGAAAAATACTTAACTTCGGGCTTCCCGGATCACTTGTTACCAAATTTGACATGTGCTCCTATCTCGTCGTGAAATGCACTTTAGGATTTGAAATTTCTCAATTTGGACTCCGGTTGACCTGTTTCTGAGAAATCTGTCCACTTTGCCAAAATTCTGTCATTTCGGGCTTTCCGCAACTTTTCCCGAATTGTACTCAATTTTTACCATGGGTTGCCCTTGTCATTAGGATCATCACCATCTATTCTTTTCTTTTTCTGATCTCGTTTCACCTGCTTTTTTATTTTTCTTTTACTTTTATTAAGCAAATCATAAAAAATAAAGGAAAATAGCAAATTGAAGCCAAAAAATTCCAAACATACACAATAAATAGCTGGTAACCCTGTGTATATGAATATACACTTATTTGTGATTTCTGGACTCGGATTACCACTTTTTAGCCCCAAAAACACTCTTATTTAGTGATATTTACACATCTAGAGACCCAAATTCATCATTTGATCTCTTCTTGTTGCAAAACAAGGTATATAAGGGCATAAATTTATCAATATCCGCAATCAAACATAAAAATTTGCAAAATCATGTAAGACACTGCCCTTGTAATATAATTTTTGTGTTTCTTTGTTTTTTCCGCTTAGAGCTGCTTTGTAGCTCCTATATACCTCCCCCCCTCCTAGTCTGAGTCCTCCCGGATGACTATGAAGTGTCTGTGGTTGAAGCATTGTAGTGGTTTTGGTCATAAGTTCCCAATGCAATTGTAGAGCGATGATACAACAGTCTTTCCAATAAAGCTGCTCTTTGTTTGATTGAAGGATTGGTGGTCGGGTTTTGGGTTGGTTTTGGCACTTCGGTAGTAGAATCACTAGATGGATTCTTCATTACCTTGTTGTCTTTTTTTACAATCCAAATGTGCTTCCGCTTTGCTTGTGCTTGCCACAAACTCTTTGCGACCCAAACCTGGTTTGTTCTGTGTGTTGATTTCCTCGCCTTGAAATACCTAGGAGTTTCCGTTGATTGTATTGAAGGGAGTTCCTATTTACAAATCTTTGGGATCCAAATTTGCTTGCTATAGCTTTGTGCCGTCATGAAATTCTTTGGAATCCAGATCTGTTTCACTGTCCTTGATTGTCTGGAATCACTCTGTTGTCTGGTATTGAAGACTCTGTTTTCCACCTTTGTGTTCTCTGGCACAGCCTTTTTTGGTCTCCATACCAACTTTGACTCCGTTTTTTTCCAAGGTTGAGCTGTTATATTATTGCTTGTCTTCCTTATCCACTGTTGAGAATTCCTCGTCAAAGAGTAATCCTGTTGTATAGAAACTTTTGGTTGCCATTGCTTCTTCTTTTTCTCTGGTTGTTGTTTATCTTTGTCTTTGGATTCGTCCTTTGGAGTTGGATCTTCTCCTTTGGTGAACGTAACTGATTGACTTTCACCTTCGTATTTGATAAGCACTGAATTAGAACTCCAGTCAATCATTGCATTATATTGCTTCTGCCATGGTTGTCCTAGCAATAATGGATGTTGTGTAGCAGCTTGGTCTTCAACCACGTAAAACATATG
Source organism: Adiantum capillus-veneris (assembly GCF_014529385.1). Classification (NCBI taxonomy): domain Eukaryota; kingdom Viridiplantae; phylum Streptophyta; class Polypodiopsida; order Polypodiales; family Pteridaceae; genus Adiantum; species Adiantum capillus-veneris. The sequence goes on along the minus strand of NC_140936.1, from coordinate 83,124,775 downwards.
AGGATACACATATTGGTTAATCTGTATATGTAAAACTGTGCACCCGACAGTTTTGATTGAATTCTCAGAGTAACTCTTTAACTCTTGCTTGGCAGTTTGTAGTTTAGTGTCATTTGTCAATTGTCTATACAAACTAAGTGACAGTAGGTTAGCTTGAGCACCTGAATCCAATAGTGCTCTGGCTTTAATTTGGTTGGTCCCTACTTTGCATTCAATGATGGGTTCTTCTTTGTCATTCCCCATTTCTGTTATACTAACTGCGTTTATTCGTATTGCTCCTTCATTGCGCTGTTTCTGACGTAGTAGTCTTCTTTTCTCCATTCTTTCCTTCGCCTCGGCTTGCGCTTCCTCCTCAATCTTTTTCTTTTTCTGGACACGCAGCTTTTCTTGATGTATTTTGAGAAGCATGTCTTGTGTTAGCGGCAACAGATACTTTTTCACTCTGCATCCACTAATCCAATTGGGCATTTCTTCTCCGTCTAATGTAGCAAGCTTGACGGCTCCACTTGGTGATAGATCTTTAATCACCAGAGGTCCCATCCCTCGCTTTTTAAGCTTCTTAGCATGCTGTTTCAGAGTGTAAACTAGGACATAGTCCCCAACTTTAAACTCTTTAGTCCGCACATGCTTATCAAAAAATTCCTTTTGTCGCCTTTTTTGAGCGTAGATGGAAGCTACTGCTTTTAGGCGAAGCTCATCTAGCTTTTCCAGGTCATCTATTCTATCAGAGAGCTCGTGCCCTGTCCACTCTAGATCCTTAGCCACCCTTAAGGTTGAAATCAAGAATTCTATTGGCAAGATAGCATTTAGCCCAAAAACCATGTTATATGGGGTCGTTCCTATTGATGTTTTATATGCTACCCTATATGCCCATAATGTTGAATGCAACTTCTGGTCCCAGTCAGTTCTCGACTCAGATACAATCTTCGTAAGGACCGTGCATATGGTTTTGTTTGTTGCTTCAGCTTGTCCGTTTGCTTGTGGATGATACGGGGCTGATTTCCTATGGATTACCATGAATTCATCTAGAAGGATCTTTATCACTTCATTTATAAAATGTGTGCCTCGATCACTCACAATTTCTATTGGCAATCCATATCGTACAAAGACGTATTCATACAGAAATTGTGCCGTGGTCCTGGCATCTGCTTTTTGAGTTGCCTTTGCTTCGACCCACTTTGTTAGATAGTCTGTAGCCACAATGATGTATTGTGCATGAGTCTTATATGCAGGAGGTGAAATGGGTCCGACATAATCAATCCCCCATTTTGCAAAAGCTCTTGCCCCCATCATTGGTCTAAGCGGCATATCATCTCTTTTAAGTGGTACTTTGGTCCGCTGACAGTCATCACACCGTTTAACGTATTCCTCAGCGTCCATATGTAATGTTGGCCACCATATTCCTGCGGCTAAGACAAGTTTTGTTGTCTTATCACCTGAGAAATGGCCTCCACCTACTCCTCCATGAGCTTGCTCTAGGATTATCACATACTCAGACTCTGATGCGCAAATCCTAAGCTGGTTGTCTTTACCTCTCTTATAGAGTTGATCTCCTATTAAAGCGTAATCTCTAGCTTCTGTCTCTACAGATTTCTGACGAGCTTTTGACGTTCCTTCTGGAAAGTTCTATTTGTGAGATATTCAACAATATACTGACTCCATTCTGGAGCGATCATTATCTGATATAATGTCGAATACTCGGCTGGCGGTTTTGATGAACATACAATACATACAGTGACATATTCATGTACGCTTTCTTTCATTCCTGGCCAATAGACTCCCAATTGTAACAAATTCCTATATGTGTTCCTTCTTGAACAATGAAATGCACATTCCTGAACATGTGCTTCGCGCAGATATATACTATATTCCTCAGGATTGATGCATAGTCGTAAAACATGATCATTTCCCAATTGATACAACCTTCCTGCAACCAATTGAAGATTCTTGGATTGCTGAATAGCAATATGTTTCAGGTTGTATTCTCTTCTATCGAACTCTCCTCCATAGGTTAATAGGTTAACGACATTTTGAGACCACTTAGGTATCATTTCTATGTTGAACAAGTACGCGTCTGGCATGTCGTCATCTACTCCTATAGGGTCTTCTCCATTCGTCAATCGCGAAAGATGATCAGCTCTAAGATGTGTTTTTCCTTTCTTTACTACTACCGTGAAGTCGAATTCCAGTAAGATAATGAACCATCTCACTATTCTCCCGGTATTGCATGGTTTATTCACTAGGTAGAGCAAGGCTTGGTGATCCGTAAAAAACACAAACTTGTTGGCTAGAAGATAATGCCAAAATTTCTTCACAGCATAGATCATTCCTAATCCCTCTCGCTCTGTTGTGGTGTAATTCTTCTCTGCATTGTTGAGCTGTCGACTGGCGTAACAGATAGGAAAATCCATGTTTCCTTCTTCTGGCTGAGCCAGAATGCATCCTATTGCATATGCCGAAGCATCTATGTGCACATGGAATATCTTCTCCCAATCTGGTGATTTCAAGACTGGAGCAGTAATGAGTGCCTCTTTCAATTTCTTGAATGATTCCTCACACTCCTCTGTCCATTCAAAGTTCACTATTAGCCTGTAAAGTGGTTGGCCTATTATAGCGTACATGTAAATGAATCGTCTATAATATCCGCAATGTCCCATAAAGCTCTGTACTTGTTTCGCATTGGTTGGTCTAGGCATATCCACTATAACTTTTATCTTCTCTAAATCCGTGGATATTCCGTTTTGTGAGACAATATGTCCCAGAATTCTGCCCTGTCGGACCATAAACACACATTTCTCAGGATTGAGACAAATGCGATATGTCCTACATTTCTCAAATACTTTTCTTAGGTGTTCTAGATGCTCATCTCTCAGTAGAGAATGTACACATAAGTCATCCATGTATATTTCGAGAAACAACCTTAAGTATTCTTTGAAAGCATGCGTCATCAGCCTCTGGAAGGTTGCGGGAGCATTGGTTAGACCAAAAGGCATAACCCGATAAGCATAAATTCCCCACTCCGTTGCAAAAGCTGTTTTATGTTGATCTTCCAGTGCTATGGCTAGCTGGTTATATCCTGAAAAACCATCAAGAAAGGAGTATGCTGTTTTCCCTGATACACGCTCTAGAACATGATCAGTTATCGGCAGGGGATAATTGTCCCTGATTGTTGCAGCATTCACTTTCTTTAAGTTGACACACACTCGGAGTTTTCCGTTCTTCTTAGGTACTACCACAATCGGAGATACCCAATCAGTGTGTTCAATCTCGTATATGAATTCAGCTTCCATTAGCTTATCTATCTCTTCCTTGATTCGCTTAGCAAAAGTATCATTATATGTGTATGGTCTCTGTCTGCTAGGCTTTGCGTCTTGTTTCAGTGGGATTGAGTGTTGGCATATCGATGGGTCAACTCCCTTTAAGTCCTTATAAGACCATGCAAACACATCCCTATACTCTCTGAGAAGACTCAAAAGTCTCTCTTCCTCGCCTGGAGACAAATCTGTGGCTATGTACACCGGTCTAGGTGTCTCACCTGGAGCTGCTAAATCAACTTTTTTTGCATCCTCCGGTCCGTCATAAGATTCGTTCTCCTTCCTCTCTCGAATAGGTGGGGTTAATATCACCTTCCTATCCTCTATTGTGAATTTCCTATAGTGAGAGGGAACATCCATGTTTTCCTTGATTTTGACGTTTTCGTCCTCTCCACTCTCAATTTCTGTCGTCCAAACTTCCTTCAGAGTTTTCTTGAGCTCTCTGTACTTGTTTCTACGTTCTAACTTGGACTCCGTGTATTCTCTGTTGCGCTTGTTCTTTTCTGATTTTTCTGTTTCAGTTTTCGTTCCATTCTTTTGAACTTGATTTCTTGAGCCTCTTTTGTCTTTTCGTAAGCTCTTTTGATCACTGCCTCTCATTCTTCCAGAAATCTTATCCTTAACACAATCTTCAGCCTTTACTAGCATTAGGAATTGATTTTTTCCTCTTATTCTAGGCATCGGATTGGTTCTAACCCCTTTTGTTTTTTTCTTTGCTCTATAGTGTTTCTGGCGTTGTTTAGTTTGGTTCGAAAAATCATAAAATCGGACATCCGTTATAGTTTCTTCGTTTCCGCTTGAATTGTCCGTTGACTCGTTGTCTGCTTCATTTCCCCACTCTGGATGATTGGGAATGTCGTGAAACACCTCTTCTTCATCTTCCTTTTCCAGTGTATCGTTCTTTTCAGTTTCTTTTTCGAGTACAGTTCTCAACATGAAATACGGAACCACGTCGTACCCGTCCTTGTCGCAAAATTTCGTTGTGGGACCATCCGGAATTGCACAAACATCTAGGGTTGCTAGAATGTGTGTCCATTCTAATGGTTCAAACGTGTCCTCTGGAAAGGGTTCTCCTATATAAGTTTCGTCTTCGATAGCCCTTTCTAAAACACATTCTTCTCGTTTCAGACTTCCACATTTCGAAGCTCCACACATCCATAACTCCTTGGGTTTACCTAACCAAGCTGGAAATTCGGATCCCGCCAAAGTAGCTGAATCAAACTCCTCCACCGGTGTTCGGTTCACATCTTTGTAGCTATGGTCTTTCAGGTTCACACGTGTAGTGGTTTCCATATTTCTCAAGTATATGTGATCGTAGCCCCAATCTTGGACCATTTTCAACTGTCTCATGAATGGTCTTCCCAATATGATATCATAGTTATTCTCCTTGGCAAAATCGACAATAGCAAAAGTATGTTCGTATTCAATGCCGCAAGAAGTCACTACAACTTTCTCTAATAACCCCATAGGTTTCTCCATGTGTCCATCTGCTAATTGGAGTTTCAACCTAGTCTTCCTTATTGCTGGTTTCCCCCATTTTTTCCAGATTTCTTTTGTAGCAATGGCTACCCCAGCTCCGCTGTCTAGTATTGCCATTGTGTTCACTCCTTGGAATTCAACTGGTAAGGTTGTATTCCCCTCTTCACCTTCGCAATACTCTCCGACCTTGTTTAAGGGTACAGGCTTAGCGTTCTTTTGTGGCTTGCTCAGCTCCTCTATGCTCTCTTGCAATCTCGATGTTGGATCTTTTATCCCGAATTTCTCCAAGCATTTTCCTACAGTGGTCCACATATGTGGTCTTAGCCTCAAAAGCTCAGCTAGAGTGATAGTGCATGTCACTGGTGTTGACAAAATCTCTATCAATCCTTGCGAGTCCATGACTTTTTCTGATGAGATTTTTCGTGAGGGAAGTGCTCTAATCTCGGATTTTGCTTCATACTCTCCTAAGTATGAAGGTAAGGTTTTCAGTGAATGAGGTTTGCTCTCCATTGTTCTAACAGAGCCCCCATCTCCCCAGTAAGATTGCAGATCCAAGTCCACTTGAGATCCTGCCTCAAATTCCACTATGGGAGGATTCCTGATGTCCTTTTCCCAATTTGTCTGATTAGCTTGGCAACTTAGCTCGTTTGCAAAGTTTGCCTCTCTCACTTGTTTCCAAAATTCATTGTAATCCTCATCTTTTCCGTAAATCCTCTGTATGACTGGATGAAAACTCTCTATCTCCTGATCGGTTGTGTTCAATACTATGCGGTCATCCTTTTGTGTATTTTCAGGCTTTTGTGCACTGGGAGTCTTTTCAGCTACCCGTGAAACGATAGTCTCTTGCTGAATTGGGTTTTCCTTTCCACAATTCATTGTTTCTTTTGGTGGTTCTAATAAGGCTTGTGCAGTCTCGATCATTCTCTGGCACATTTCAAGTCTCTGCTTTTCCAATTCCGCGTTTGGGTATGTCATCCACCTCTGTTCTTGTGTTTGGTTGTTCTTTAACCTAGCTTCGTAAGCTCTCATCAGTGCGTCCAATGGTTCGTGTACTTTGTCGACTAGCACTGATCCCCCTGAGCTTAAGCTCGTTGTTTCTTTGATACTCTTTTGTTTCGTTCTTTCCGGGCTCATCTCTCGTTTCCCGTTTTGACTCTCAAGTTTTTCTAATCTAACTTTAGTTTGCTTTAGTTCCTCAGCTAGAATAGCGTCTTCACGTTCTTTTCTCAACTTCATGCGTGCTTTTCTAGCTTTCCATGTGTTTTTCTGACTCCGCGGTCCTTGACTAACCACTTCAGTTGCTAACTTTCCATTCTCAGGTTCTCTAGTGGTTTTCTTAGCTTGAGCTCTAGTAACAACTTGCGTTGGTATCAGAGTTTCACTTTCAGACCCACTGCTGGTAGGAATAGTTTCTAGCATATTCAATGTCGTCTTTTGCACTTTGTTTGGATTCTTTGAACAATCCTCAATGAAGTGAGTAACCCCACACTCAGTGCAATAAGCGTTAATTCTAATGATTTCCGTATGTGGGCAAACATTCATCACATGGTCACCTCCACACTTGTAACAGGGTCCTAGTGCTGGTCTTGGTCCCATTTGATTCGTCCTTTGTGGATAGGATGGTCTTTGTCCTGTTAACCCTCCATGAGCTATGAACATCAATGTTCTTGCGTCCAAATTGTATCTCTCTTCATCAGAAGCACTTGTAATCGTTGGTATTCCAACATTCCCAATCATGCCCCATGGTTCTGGTTGTTTGGGTTCTTCTGGTGGGTAATACATAGTTGGAGACATGTGTGCACCAGATTCTTCATAATAGGCTTGAACAGGCACTAAGGCTTGTTCTTCCTGATTCTCTAAGGTTGGTGCATATCTAATGCCCACTGGTCTTGCTCCTGGTAAAGGTGGTTGTTGTCCCAATACCGGTTGCGGTCTTTCTATCCCCATAGGTCCTGGTACATTTCCCGTTGGGTATCGAGGTACTGGATGTATCTGAGGTGGTGCTAATTGAGCAGGAGGTGCATACTGGCGCTCCCTTACATACCCTTTGTTGTAATAACACTCCTCTGTTGGATGATTTGTCCATTTTTGTTCAATAGCACACCATTTCAGTGTTTTTGGCAATGGTTTTTGGTATGGTGCCATCCTTTTTAGAGCATCTTCTATCATTTGCTCTACATTTGGCATGGTTGTTGTTTGAACATTCTTTTTAGTGGTAGTCTCGCTCGCTACGGAGGAGGAGCTACTGGATGCAAAATCTGTATCCGCTGACACCTCTCCATAAACCGTACAGTTATCCACTAAGTACAATGCCTCTCTCGTTACTTGCTCGAAACTTGTACAAGCTTTCAAGTGCAAGTCCTTCTTGAGAGTGTCGTTCCTCAGTCCCTCAATAAAGAGAACAGATAGTCTGTCATCTTGTGGTCGTTCACGTACTGGACATCTCTCAATGTATTGTTTGAAGCGAAGTGAAGCTTCCTTCACTTTTTCGTGTTCTCTCTGTTTAAAAGCATATATTTGTGAGACCGTATTGTGCTTAATCCCTCGTTTTGAGAATTCCTCAGCAAACTCTCTTAGCAAATGGTCAATGTCATGGAATCCCCCTATGTTCATTGGTTGAAACCATGTCAATGCAGTACCTTCTAGAGTAAGACCAAATCCCTCGTATTGTGTATGGAAATCTGTTATCTGCTCAGCTCTTAAGACTTGCTTAAAGAGTGACACATGTGCATACGGATCTCCTGAACCACCATACTTCTTTGGCATACACTTGGCTACTTGAGATGGTCTCATACGTCTATGATCTGCTACCAATCTCATTGCTCCTGTGTCTCGGCTAAAGCTTTCTCTAGCATCATGGACTTCATGGGTTACCCTTGTCGGTTCCTCTGCCCTGAATCTACTACTGGGAGGTAAATGTGATGGTTCCGCTTCAAACCTTGGACCTGGAGTGGTATAGGTGGGGATTGGAACTGCACTACCTCGATTCGTCTCCATTGACTCTCTGGAATGTAATGATCCCATTGGTCCGAGCTTCGAGTCCCAAGGTTGACTGAAAGAGTCAGCAACCTGAGTTCTTTGTCCTCCTGTTGTCATTGAGTTTTGCACTCCAGTTGTTGGTGCTGGTCTATGTGAGCTAGAAGTAACATAATACTGATGTAGTGGTCCCCCAAAGTATGTATATCCTTCTAATTCTTTCTTGCCCATTGTTGAGTATTGCCTCCCATACTTGTCGTAAGCGGCAATTTTCACTTCCGATCCCTCTGTGTAGGTAAAGACATAGAGTCTTTTTTTGTCTGTCAACTCTCCGGTGTAGGGTTCTTCACATCTATAATAGAGATCTTGCTCCCCATTATTATATTTGTATAGCCCCACATAGATGTTATCAGTGTTGATCCTTGTAGTTTCATTCTCTCTTCTTAACCTCGCATTAGGGAAGTTCATTATTGGTGCTTTCTCCTCGAGTTCTTCATCTATTTTGGCTTTGGTGCCCATCAATCCCCACTTGTCCACAATGTTAGGGTTTAGGACTACCAAGTACATGGTACCCTCGTCATCTAGATATCTATCTCCGCTATAGCTCACAGGCACTAAGTCCTTGAACTCACTAGGTCTATCTTCTATCTTTACACAATAGCGGTCCATTCCATCTTTGTAGATCTTGGCACCTTGCTCATTGTCGTACTGGTATTTTATGAACAATAGCTTCATGGTGGCGGAAGGGTTTGATGATCCTGCTGCCATATTTTCTCTGTTGTTCCTGTTCGAGTGTTCGGTGAAAATCTCGTAAGACCTCTCCGAAGAAGTATCAGAAACACTTCCTTCAAAGATCGGCTCTAATGGTTGCACCCAACTTTGGTTTACACTTCCCTCGGTTGATATGACACTTGCTGGTTCCCCTTGTTTTGGTTGATTATTCCGGAGATTCCTGCCCGATCTCAAATTCATCAATTCCCCTAAAGGACTGTAACTTTTCCGTCTCGGCAATTTGTTTTCCCCAAGTTTTTGTGGTCAGAATTGATCCAAACTGACTGATACTTGGTCAATTGTTTAATCTTGTCAGTTGGACAACTTTTGTTTCATCAAGTGAGAATTTTGTCGCAGTTATGCTGAAAAAGACATTATACGCGTATGATGTCTTTTTTTCACAGATTTTGACTATTTTGGTTATGCTCACTCTCAGTGGCCCCTTTATGCTCTGTTCACTCACAAAATTCAGTTTGAACTCTGTTTGAGCAAGTTATGGCTACTTTAGGCTTTTCTTGGCAATTTTCCGCTTTTGACTTGTTTTTTGGGTCAATTGTGATCCAAATGGGATGCAACTTGAAATATAACCTCTAGACAGCTATTACAATGGATCTGTGTTAGCAAAGTATCAAAATATGTCCAAAATTAGGTCAAAGACATCATACGCGTATGATGTCTTTTTCATCAATTTGGGTCCAAACTTGATATTTATGCTTCCAACAGTGCCTGTAACAATCTTGTCAGGTCAGATATCAAAAATAAGCAGTGGATGTGCCAAAAGACATTATACGCGTATGATGTCTTTGTCCCAGATTTTGACTATTTTTGGTTTTAAGCCTTCTCCAATGTTTATAATTGAGTTTCAAGTGTTTTTGTCAGGTTTGAATGTAAAAACAAGATTTGAATCCAAAATTTCCTATTCTTTGCGTTTCTTGGACTCCGACTTGTCTTTTTGGGTTTCTTTGAGTGTTAATGCTCTTGTTTTAAGTTGATCTTAGGGTAAAACCCCCTTTCTAAACACTCTGGAAATGTCAAATTTTCAATTTTAGTCTCTGTTTAGGTCCTAAGACATCATACGCGTATGATGTCTAAAGTTGCAGATTTCCAGTTTTTCAGCACAGAACTCTTCCAATAGCTCTTTTAAGTGCTCAGCAACAATCAGTTACACAGAAAATTTTTCTGAACTTTGTTTATTGCATATTTCACTACCAAAGCGACTTTTTCAGTGATCTAACATGCAATCAAACACATCAAGCAAATAGAACACCAATTGATAGCTCTAGATCAGGATCAAATCAAGCCCTACCTAAGCTACTTCTAATCATAAAATGGATTTTTTGCAATTGAAAATGTAAAGAGATTTACTACCACACAAGGAGTAGCAAATGCTTTTTATGTCAACAACCACTTAAACACCATCAAAAACAATCTAATCTAAGCTAAACTAAAAATACTGTCAACACGGAAGACCCAGGAATACCCCACTTCCTAGTATCTCTCGAGACCTTCGGAGTCCACCACTCCTAGATCTTTTCTAACTAAAGTATACAAAGTAGCTTATACGACTCACCTCGTAGGATTAGTCTAAGGTCACCTACTTAGGGCTCTCGTCCCCGGCAGCGGCGCCAAATGTTAAGGCGGTTACGCCGCTAGCGGAAGCTAAATAGCGAGAACTCAACCAACAACAGAATTTGTCAGATGAGGACGGAGCTTGACCCACAGGCGCATGAAAACAACTAGGTGGGTGTCAAATCACCTACTCGACCTTCTAATGACAATCACTACTAAGGAAATCAAATCTAAGTTCCAAAATACGCAAGTGACTGAAATCCGTACTACGAACGAATGCTATACGAAACAGGATCTAGAATCATCGAATCGATCTCAAACTCAAGGGGAAGTCTATGCACTAGGTAAGAACAACACCCTAAAGACTTGAACTGCAAAATCAGGCGTATGAAGACAGGCCGAAAAATACAGGTGACCGAAACTTGACCCCGAAGGTACTAATGTGTAGCTCTACTCGTTGTGGTTCTATAGATATGCTGCACGCTCTATTCCGACACACGAGTTGGAGGAAAACTCACACCGAAGCTCGTAGGAACTTACCACACGTAGAAGCCGATAGCGCGCACTCTTGGTATCTGTGCGTAGCTCTCACCGTTGCTAACACAATGGCGGTGTTGCTTCTCCAATGGCAGCCCCGTAGCTCGCGTAGCAAGAAGATAAGACTCCCTCTCTCTCTCTCTCTCTCTCTCTCTCAGACACAGTCACGGCGCTCAAAAACTCACTTTGATTAATGATTCAATCTCCTTTAGGTTACAAAACTTTGGCTTATATACCTCAGCCTTGGAGGTGAGAACATCTCTAATTATTTACATCAGCAGGTGAAATTACGTCGGGATTACAGGCTGGAAACTCAATTGAGTCCCGTTACTTAATGAATGGCTCAAATCAAAATTAATGTCGGAAAGGCATTTATTACAATCAATGGTTACAAAATGATGGGTGTGAGCAAAAATGTGGGTGTGATCCTCTGCTGGCTCAACAATCTATCGATCCACTTATTCTACCCTTAATAAGATATGATTTGGGCCTAGATGTTTTCATCTTTGTGTTGTAGGCAACCCATCCTATCATGGCTTTCCCTAATTTTTTTGGGCGTAGTGGAGAAAATGCTGGGGATTTTTTGGATAACTTGGAGATGGCTTTTCTTGTCTCTGGGAGGGATGATGAAGCATTGAAATTGAGAGCTTTTCCTTTGGTGCTCAAAGAAGAAGCTAGGGTGTGGTTCCAGGCTCTAGATCCAACCCAAAGAGCTGAATGGGAGGGATTGAAGGCAGCTTTCCTACGAAGATTTCAACAAGCCAATTCGGCAGAAGAACTATGGCAACGGCTTTTGGCCCTTCATCAAGCTGACCCTCATGGTTATGCAACCTATGAGGAAGGTTTTCTGAAACTTTGGGGGCAATGGTCAGACTCACTAAACTCTAGTGAGCGAGCTCCCAATTGCCTCCAAAAGGATCGATTTATCTCAGGTTTGTACCCCTTGCTAAGAGAGAAGGTAAAGAGAAAATTTCCAAATACTTTTGAAGATGCCTTAAGAATTGCTAGGGAAAAGAATCGAAAGATTCTCTATCAAGCCCAAGCTGGCCAGCTAGCTTTGGGAGGCAATATCACAACTGTGGAAGCTTCTCACGTACCTCCAAATGTGCCTAATGCACCAGGCCTCAATAGAGGTCAACAAGAAGATATGCTCCAACAAATAAACAATCTCACAAACCAGCTAGAGGGTTTGAGAGTAAATCTTGTGCAGGGTGCAAGAAGGCCTATTGAAGGGAATGGTGGGAATTGGCCACCAATGCGACGTCAAGCAAGGGAAATGTTGTGTTACAATTGTGGGGAAAATGGCCACGGCATGTATAATTTCCCTCATCCCAGAAGATATGACTACCCTGTCAGAGGTCCTTGACAACAAGTAAGTCCTCCCCGTGCTAGAGCTCAAGCACAAGAGCAACCGCAACCTCAAATTTTGCTGCCACCTCATGCTCAAGCTCAAGCCCTTGCTACTCAACCAAATGTGAGCATCATAAGGATGGAGGAGGTCGTCAAGGGCAGAAGCAACCAGGAAGAAATAGTTAAAGGGAAGATGAAGATAGATGAAGTGGCTACAATGCCTATCAAGCGTGTGCGTGTCCAAGATGAAGTAAGTAAAGAAACAAGCAAAGATGCAAGCAATGAAGCAAGTGCATCTCGTGCAACTAAAGATGAAGCCAAGAAGAGAAAGACCCGTACTAGGTCTCAAATTGACATCTCTGATTTCCCTATGGGATCTCGCACACAACCTTATGACTTGACAACTGATGTGAGTTGTCAAGGACCAAAGATTACTTGGCCACAACTACTTCATATCTCCCCAAAGCTACGACGACAGTGGTCAAAAATGGTGAGCACGAGGGCAAAGCGAAGTAAGCTAGTAAGTGTAATCAAAGCCTATGGTCTCAAGGATATAGTGCCTTTGGTGGAGGCTCAAATCAAGGGACAATGGATTCCAAAAACTTACATTGACAGTGGAGCAGAGGTTTGTGTCATGACAGAAAAGCTAATGCATCAATTGGGTTTAGAGGTAATGGAATCATCAAACTTTAGGGCAAAAATGGCCAATAATGTCTCTGTCACTTGTGTGGGTGTAGTGAAAGCTTTGAGAGTTTCTGTTTTTGGAATCACTACAGAGGTTGATGCTTATGTGATGCCAGTGAAGGGAGAAGGATACCCCCTTATTTTAGGACGACCTTGGCTCATGGGTATAGGAGCTAGGCAAGATTGGGCAATAGGAGACTTGGAGTTGAGGCCTCGTGTGGGTGGCCATAGTCGGAAGGTGGTTTATAACTTGAAGAATGGGCGACAAGAGAACCTTGAACTAGAGACGTCAGCTGATGAGTGGAGCTCAAGTGGATGCTCCTCATCCATGGACGAGGAAGAGAGTTCAAGTGAAGAGAGTGATAGCACTCTCGAAGTCATGGGTGTCACCATAAAGGAAACTACCTCATCAGAAGACAACCCAAGGATCCAAATGGAGAATGTGTGGGATGCCAGCCTAGAGAAGATGTTATCCAAGGATATAAAGGAAGAAGAAAGGGAGGGTTATGTAAATGTTCTTAAGAAGCATGCATCATTGTTTATTTCTGATTACACTCACATTACAGGTGTCACTGCAGTGAAGCATCATATCCATCTAAAAGAAGGGAGCAAGCCAGTAGTACAGAACTAAGAAGATTAGGAGTTGTGCAACAAAATGCACTATTGTCTGAGGTGAAGAGACTCTTAGAAGCAGGATTCATATACCCAGTAGAAGATTCAGAATGGGTCTCCCCAGTAGTGGTGAGGCCAAAGAAGAATGGTAAATGGCGAGTGTGTGTGGATTACAAGTCACTAAATGCTGCAACAAAAAGGGACCACTTCCCTCTCCCATTTCAAGATGAGATTCTAAATGAGGTAGCAGGCCATGAGCGATACACAGTGTGTGATGGATACTCCGGCTACTTTCAAATACGCATTGCAGAGAAGGACCAAAAAAAGACTACTTTCATCACACCATGGGGTTGTTTTGCATTTCGAGTCATGCCTTTTGGTCTCACCAACGCTCCATCCACCTTTCAACGATTCATGAATATGGTCTTCCAACCTTACTTTGGTAAGTCCATAAGGGTTTTTATAGATGACTTTTGTATTTACAGCTCCAAAAGTATGCATCTCGGCAAGATTGATGAAGGATTTACTCGTTTAGCTAAGCTGGGTGGACAACTAAACAAGGACAAATGTCACATTGGGGAAAGCAAGGTTACACTATTGGGGCATGTAGTGTCCATTGATGGAATCAAGGTAGATCCTGAAAAGATAGAAACATTGCTAAATCTACCTTCCCCAATTTCCATCAAACAATTAATCTCTTTCTTGCAAAAGCTAAGATATTTGAGTAGATTCAATCACTTACTCTCCCAAGTGATATTTCCTCTACAATAGCTAACTCGTCAAGAGACGCTTGTTTGGAGTGAAGAAAGTGATGGGCATTTTAGAGAGATAAAAAAAATGTTAGGGTCACTCCCGTAATCCTCCAACCTTGTTGGGAAGAAACATTCTTTGTAAACCCTAGTGTGGGAGAAGAAGCCATTGGTGCTGCCCTCCTACAAAAAGATCCAAAAACATCCTTTATGAGGCCTGTGTATTTTGCTATCCGCCTCATGGAAAACACAGAGAAGGCCTACACCCTGATGGAACAGCTAGTGTTAGCCCTCATGTTTGCGGTAACCAAATTTCGGCCATACTTGCTGCCAAAGAGGTTTGTAATTATCACTGTGGAGGATATGTTTCCCTATGCACTACAACATATGGAAATCTCTGAAAAAATAGCAAAGTGGGTGGTGCGACTTCAAGAGTTTGATTATACAATACAGGTTGAAAGAACAACTCGAGCATGCTTAGCCGACATTTTAACAAACAAGTGCTATGAAAAAAATTTCAATTTGAAGAGAAAGGAACTTCCACCACCGCCAGCTCTAGAGGCTCTGGTCAATGCTTATAGCCTCTACTTTGATGAAGCATACAAGAGAACCAAGGATAAGGGAGCTGCAGGCATTGTGGTTTTATCTCCATTGGGAGAGAGGATCCATGGGGAAGGGATCACTCTAGAAGATGTCCACTCCAACAATGAAGCAAAATATCAAACTCTAATTCATGGCCTTTGTTGGTGCCTGGATAATTCAATTGAGAGATTAAATGCTTTTGGTGACTCCATGCTTTTGGTAAGGCAAATGCAAGGTACATGGGCTTGCAAAAATGCCAGTCTCTCTACTAAAATGAGAGAAACCAAAGCTCTTATGAGGAGATTTAGGGAGGCACAAGTACATCATGTGCCGAGAGACCAGAACAAGGATGCAGACCACCTAGCATCATCGAAGTTAAATGAGTCAATAGTGGGAGCAGTGTCCATCCAACATCCGCTTCAGCAAGGCAAGGAGGACTTAGAAGATATTATGCACATTCTGGAGCAAGGAGAGGCTCCTGAACACTTGAATGCAGGGGAAAGGCGATGGTTAGCTAGGAAGGCTACCAGGTATCGCATAGTAAATGATAATTTGTATTGCCTTGGTAAGGATGGTGTGCTTAGGAGAGTGCCTTTGAAGAGTGAAATTGAAGATATTTTAAAAGCTTGTCATGATGATGTGTGCGGAGGACACTTTGCACACGACATCACTAGTAGAAAGGTTCTACAAGCTGGGTTTACTTGGCCAAGTCTTCATCGTGATGTCAAATACTAGTGTCAAACATGTGATGAATGTCAGAAAGCAGGACCACGACGTCTCATAGCTGAACCTCAGAACCCAATAAAGGTATATGGGCCCTTAGAGAAGTGGGGAATTGATGCCATAGGGCCTCTACCACGCACTCAGTCAGGTAAAGAGTACATCATTATGGGAGTAGACTACATGACTAGATGGGCTGAGGCTATGCCAACCAATAGAATTATTGCTAAGGATGTGAGTCAGTTCATCTTTGACCACATCTGTTGCCAGTTTGGCACCCCTCTTTAAATACTATCTGATAGAGGACCAGGGTTTAGAGCAGACTTGGTAGGAGAACTCATGCAGAAGCTAAATATTCAACATCAACACTCTACTCCTTACTACCCTCAGTGCAATGGGTTGGTGGAAAAGGTAAATGGAATCATTTGCAAAATTCTCACCAAACAGGTACATGCCAGGCGCCAAGATTGTGACAAACACCTGAATGGAGCTCTATGGGCCTATAGAACCTCCTTCAAAACCGCATTAGGATACACACCCTTTCATTTGGTTTATGGAAAGGAGGAGCTTTTTCCCATTGAAGTGAAGTTAACAAGTCTTCATCAAAGTTGTAGCTTATGAGCTGGAGATTCTCACCATATTTTTTATAATTTTTGCAGTTACGGTCTAGGAAATATGGCAAAAATGGTGGACACCAGTTTTTCCAACTGTGGTGGAGACCACCCCCTCTACCTTTACACACGCACCCTTCCTTTTCCACATTGAGTCCTTCTCTAAAAATCAGCCATTAGTCTCCTCACCCTCCCCTCCTTCCTCCTCTCTCTCAAGCTCATAAAACCATCACAAATTCCTCTTCTAATCACCTCTCAAATCATGCTTAATCTTGTTGTAATTCATAAGTTGTCATTCAATCCCTTCCTATTATTACCAGATATGCATTGATTTTATGTAGATTCTTTACATTTTAAAATAAGGAAGCTCTTGGACTCAAGCTATGAAGGAAGGAGTGAAGACAACACAAGTGATGATGGAGCCAATTAGTTGCAAATTGGTCAACAAATCACTTGGAAGGAGCTTCTTCATTGGTGGAATGTCCCTAATCAAGCTTCATTTGTACAAATTGCACTTGGATCTTAACCTCACTCCTAATCACTCTCTTGCCTATATAAAGAGGCCCCCCCCTTTGTAATTTCAAGTCTCCCTCAGCCTCATTGAGTCTTTGTATCACTCATCATGAGCCCATAAAGCTCATTCCTTCACTCTATTCGTTGCACATTATAGAGTGCAAATTGTTTTATGCTAGTAACCTCCCCTCCTCTTACTTATGTTAATTAAGAGAGATCTTTTATGTGTGTGTGAGAGTGCTTGATGGGATTTTGGCTAAATCTTAAGTTGTTGTTTAGTAATCTCCATGCTATTTGTGTTGGGAGTGCTTGAAGTTATCCATTCCTTGTACATACATTGACGTTAATGCTTCATTCATAGTGATAGCTCTCTCTCTCTCTCTCTCTCTCTCTCTCTCTCTCTCTCTCTCTATTTCTCTCTCTCTCTCTGTGCGTAGCGGTCCTAGTCCACGCTTCCAAGACTAAGTGGTGCCCTCATCTCATTTCCCTTGTGGCGCAATGGAGTTTGTTTTGGTGTAGAGTCCGCCATTCCAAATTTCCTTCGTCAGAAGCTACTTGAGTACTCTAGGAAAACAGGATGATTGGTCTAAACAAGAATTCAAGAGGATACGCAGGAAAGCATATGGATACTTTTTGAGGGATGGTTACTTGTGGAAGCATCCTTAACAAAAGGGTGCTACACCACAACGCGTTATATGTAAAAAAGAGACTCAAGTAAAGCTCATGCAAGAGTTTTATGAGAGTCTATGGGCTGGACACAGGGGTGTGTGGGCAACCTTCTCCAAGTTGAAAGAAAAATATTGGTGGAAGGGTATGTATAAAGATGTATCTCAATTTGTAGAGTCATGTGTAACTTGTCAAATGTATTCAAATGTCTGAGATTGTGATGGATTGCACCCTACATATCCACTAGCCATGCACTATAAATGGGTTGTGGATCTAGTCACAATGCCTTTAGGACTCTGGTAGATGAGATACTTGGTTCTTGCACGAGAAGACCTAACTAATTAGGTTGAAGGAAGAGCATTAAGATCTAAAACCACAGAAGCTATGTGCAAATTCCTTCTTGATGAGGTGATTTGCCGTTATGGTTGTGTGGGAAAAATCACTACAGATAGAGGTGAACTGGATGCCGAAGAAGCAAGGGAGTTATTTTCTAGATTAGGAATCAAGCTTTCTCTTACTACAGCTTACAACCCTGAAGGCAATGGAAAGAGTGAAAGAGGGCATCCTCCTATCATCAAAGCTTTGGCCAAGGCTTGTGAAGGAAGAGTTGGTGAGTGGCCAAAACTGTTACCATATGCTTTATGGGCTGATCGTACAACACATAGCTCAGTAACTGGCTACATGCCTGCGGAGCTAATGTATGGTCAAAAGCCAGTGATGTCGATTGAAGATACAATTCCTACATGGAATGTACTACCTTGGCAAGAGGGGCTTAGCAGGGAAGATCTCCTTGCACTACGTATAAGGCAACTAGAGAGAAGACCTGGAGACATTGAAGCTGCAAAAGAACGACTCAAAAATGCAAGGTTGAAAAACAAGAAGTACTTTGATAAGCGACGTCGACTCAGGAGCAAAGAAATTGACAAATGTGACTGGGTTTTAGTGTATGATAGTAGCCTTGATAACCAGCACACAGTCATGCGTAAGTTCTCAAAAAGATGGTTTGGACCGTATGTTGTAAAGCATATGCATGAAAATGCTACTTACAGCTTGTCTGAACTAGATAGTACAGAAGCAAAGATTCCCATTGCAGGAAAAAGGATTAAAATGTTTAAGAGAAGAGGAGACAATGATCTAGAAGATGTTGATGAGGAAGAAGAGCAAAACACAGGTGAAGATCAAAGTGAATATAAAGCTCTGGAATCATCCAGTGAAGAAGAAAGGAAGGAAGATGTACAAGAGGTCTGATCTTACAAAGAGACAATGTGGCACAGGTGAGGATCAAAGTGAATATAAAGATCTGGAATCATCCAGTGAAGAAGAAATCAAGGAAGATGTACAAGAGGTCTGATCTTACAAAGAGACAATGTGGCACATACCGGAGGATGTGCAGGTTTAGAGGGGGTGGATGTCGTGATGTGGCACGTATATAGTGGGAACGGGCATTAAATGATTTATCTTGTGACTTTTTGACACATAAGTATACTTCATATAATACTCATATGCATAAATAAAAGCTTTCTACCATACCTTAGTATTACCTTTGAAGTAATATAAATGTACATTACTATTAGAAAGTACTGCAAGAGAAGTATCAATGATTGTGCCTCTTTTTGTCTGGAGGAAAAGCATTTGTATATTTCTTCTAGTATCTTAGCTATACCCTACCATATATAAATTATTTTATTTTTTTCACATTTATTTAATAATATAACCCTTCAATAATGCATACCTTCTTGGATACATACAAGAGGGAAGGGCCTACTAGAAGACTTTATGAAAAGGAAGATCCAAAGCTTCTTGGACCATCCCAATTTGAAAATCCCGACCTAAGGACATGGAGAAAAAGCCGAAACCAATTCAACCTCTTTTAGTAGGCCAATTTTTCCTTTTGAAGCATGTCAATCCGAGTTACAGGTCAAAAGTTACAATGAAACCAATGAAAAACCCTCTCACAACTACACTGCAAGAAGAAATGGTGAACAGGTGAATCAAGTGAAAAGAGGTAATCTTGGTCTTTTTCCATAAAATAAGATATTTTGAGGATAAAAAACATAAGCATGTGAATGTGACACCTCAAAGATGCCTTGAAGGACAAGACACACAAGTTGGGACCCCCTGCTGGAGCCACACAGAAGATGCCTAGGTGGGGCCCACATACATCATGCACCCACATGGAGCCTCAACGACCAAAAATGCTGAATTTTATGATATTTTGAGTCCTAATATTGCCCATTTTAAGAAATATCCAAAGAACATTTGATTTGGGCTAACTCTTTAGCCTAATCAAGTGATTATGTAAAACATGACTCCCTCACCTATAAAAAGGGCAACCTTCTCTTCATTGGGGGCAAGTTATGAGTGAGTGAGAATAGCTCAATTCCATAGTGTCACACTTATCTTAGTGCCACACTTTCTCTTGAAGAAAGGCTGAAGTCTTGCCTCATCTTCTCTCTCCATTAAGGTGGTGGCGGTTGCTTTCATGTAAGATATATGTTGCTAGTTTTTCTTTCATTTGCATATCTAGTCCAATACTTGTCTTTAACTCCTTCTCTTTCTCTCATTATTTATCTTTAATACCACCACCACACTTAGATCTGTCTCTAATTCTATCTTTACTCCTCATTTCATCTCTCTTGTTGTGTCCTGATTGTTTCATTGGAAGGTATTCAAGCAGCAATCTTGTCAATGTAACGGGCACAACCTTCATGCGGGAAACAATTATGTGCACAAGGTTAGTAACCATATCTTCATCTTTCACAAGCACCTCTCTCTCTTAAGGTTCTCATTCTCTTCCACACAGTCTAGAATCTCCTTGCTACAGGTACTTCTCTCCCCGTAATATCCTTATTGCCTAAGGGCAACAATAGGGCTTGGGAGAGAAACTCTCTTCTTCTCCTCCTTTCACTTCTTTCACACCTTTATCTTTGAACATACTACGTATATCATCGATGAATAACCATAATCCACATAGAGGCGATTTCTTTCATTTCCATTCTGTGCAATCTATTAGGGTCAACATTTGGATTAGTCGAAAGATTCACTTTCAGCAACGCATAGTGTTTCTAGTTGGTCCTGAAAGGCTCAACGATATACTTCTCTCACCAGATCCCATCATACTACCTATTATTGACTATAACTTCTCTTTTGATGTGAGTGTGGTTATTTTATTATCAATCAAGAGGATTTGTACTCACAACTAATCCCCATTGCTAGACAAAACATATACATTATAGTAAGCACAAAGCTACAGTTCCAAAGAGCAATCCGCAGCTTATTTGGACAACAAAGATTAAATATCATCAACTCATCCATTAACCCTTTTATCCTACCCATGATACGATATGATCGTAATCTCGATGTTTTCATTTTTGTTTTGTTCTGACTATCTCTCATGAGTTCTCTCCATCACGTGTGTGTTTGTAAGGAAAAGTGAGCGGCTTCTTTGGCTACATTTCTTCTTTAGCTCTAGAAGCTATGTTATCTACATCTTAGCTCTTTCTCATAACCCTTGAGCTTCCTCACAAACTCTCACAGCAAGAGGCCCGGTGCCTTCCTGGAAAGACCGCCTACTTCTTGACAACGGTGACAGGGAATACGCCCTTGCAGGAGTCGGTCCAAAAAACCAGTGCAGCAACAACAAGGTCGCGGTGCATTTACTTAGAGAAGTGCCTTATGCATGTGCCTATAGGGTATTGTTCACACATAGCTTCGCAAGGTTAGGTAATGACTACCAAAATTACGAATACCCACCAGGTATGAGGAGGTTTAGAAGAGTGTTTTCATGGAATAAAACTTCATACAATCACAGTAGGGAACCGAAACAAATTTGTTAATCTATAGCATAATCATAGGTTAGTGAGTTTTAATATATTAAAGAATTGGGTTTTGAAGGACCAAACAGAGACTAGCTAGCTAATGAGCCATGATGTATTAGAAGAATGAGAGGGAATAAAAGCAGACTTCTTAGACCCTGGCAAGGACTCACAGAGAGAGAGAGAGAGAGAGAGAGAGAGAGAGAGAGAGAGAGAGAGAGAGAGAGAGAGAAAGAGAGAGAGTGTCATGGAATAGCAAGGGTATAATAGTGAAGTGGAAGGGCTTTTAAAACCCTAGCAAGGACTCACACACACAGAGAGAGAGAGAGAGAGAGAGAGAGAATCTCTCCTTAATCTTGGAATTCCACAATTTTGTCCACCTACTACTAACTCAAAAATGAGAAATCTATTAGAAGACCAACCCCCCCCCCCCCCCCCCCCCCCCCTTGTCTCCTATGTTTTGCCCCTCCCCTGTTCTCCCCCCTCCTATGTTTTGCCCCTCCCCTGTTCTCCCCCCTCCGCCTCTGTGTCGCCACAGCGTCGCCAAAAAAAATGAAAAAAATATTTTATATTTATATATATATATATATATTAATACACACACAGCCCCCCGTTCCCACGTACACACCCGCTTCCATATACATATACACGCACCCACCCATACATACATACACACGCATATATGCACGTACCACACGTAACATACCAAAGGAATTCTACGCCATCGACATCGACAAATTTTTAAAACATAAATTGAAAGGATAAATTACCTAAATCACTTAGATAATTATATTGTAATTATCATAGTTAAAAATCAATATTAGGAAAACAAGATAATTAGGCCATGAACAAAAAATTAGTTTAGCTAATTAATTAGGGTTAAGTTGTTTATTTTTAAGCATAAATTAAAGAGGAAAATTAGCTAAATTACTTAAATAATTATACAATAATTATCATAGCTAGAAATCATTGTTATGAAGTTGACATAATTAGACCATGAATAGAAAATTAGTTTAGCTAATTAATTAGGATGATTGACAAGGAAATTTAGAAAATTAGTTTATATAAGTACATAGTAATTACCTGAGATGGAAAACAGCATTAGGAAGTCAAGAATCTTATCTTAAGTACAAATAGTCAGTTTAACTAGTTACCTTAGCTAATATTGTCTGATTTTGACTATAAATTAAGAAGAGAAATTAGCTAATTAATTTATATAATTACATAGTAATTACAAGAGATAGGAATCAGTATTAGAAAGTTGAGATAATTATCTTAAGTATAAATGATTAGTTTAACTAATTAGCTAATATTATCTAATTTTGATTATAAATTGAGAAGGGAAATTAGCTAATAGTTTATATAGTTATATAGTAATTACCAAAGATAAAAATTAGCATTAAGAAGCTGAGATAATTATCTTAAGTATAAATAATTAGTTTAATTAATTATTTAAGCTAATGTTGTTTGATTTTGACTAAAAACTAAATTAAAAATGTAATAAATTAATTTAGAAGTTAGCAAGATAATTACAAGGATTTTAATACATCAAAATCCACCCAAGATAAATGTCCCACAAGCAAATAAGTAATTCATAAATTATTAAAATTAAATTAGGGTATTTTTAAAGAGAAATTAAATAAGGAAAATACTAAAATAGCTCCAATAATAATAGGATAATTATGGGAGCACAAGAATACTACCACAAAGTCAAGTTAAATATATCTCACGCAGATATTTATCGAAGATATTTACTAAGTCCAAAAATCCCTATATTTGAAGAAATAAGAGAGATTATTCAATCAATTCGCTAGTTAATTAAGTATCCCTTTATAAGGCTATCACTATGGCTCTGAAGAGGACACGAAGAAATCCTCAGTCCAATGAGGACGATGCAACTCACAAGAGGGCTAGGGCTTCCCATGACCATAAGGTTGGGCCTAGTAGTAGGCCTACGGAGGAGAGTCTTCAGGCGCCAGCGAAGCAGATGGCCGATCAGTCCCAGGTGGGGTTCCCATTATTCGACTTAAGTCTTTAAATAGTTTAAGTTCTTTTATAAGTTAACATTGCATCCGTAAGGACTGAGTAAGAATCAAAAAAGAAACCTATCTGCATTTGCTTGTAAATTAGGAATGAATTGTTTGGTTTAAAACTGGTTGAATAAGGAAAGATATGATTGTCTCAAGACACCTCCGACTCCTTGGTATAAATTGATTATAATGATGACTTTCCAGCCACCACGGATAAGTCGGTTACCCCCATGAACGATGAGTTTCTACTCCATGTCATGTCTTGATGTTTCTACATAAGTTAGGATACCATTTTTATCTTAGGGGAGCCGCCCGGTTGTATGGGCAACTGGTTTGGTGTATGGGCAACCCGAACCTTGGGTGGGGATTTATCCACCCCTGATTGTGAATAAGAAATGGGTGCCTTTTTTCACCCTTAGGTGGTCTTGAGACAAGAAGAGTACCGGTCATGGTTATTATGGACAATGTTTTGATTGACATTGCCTTGTCTTAAGTGTAAAGATATCTGTTTGCTAAAAGAATGTTTTTCAATGCTGTCTTTAATACTTGATTGAAGAAACCATTGTGACAAAAAGTTAAAAGAAATGATTATTCTAAATGTTAAAACAATGTGGTAGTAATTAGAAAAACAAAAGAATCATGTGTGAGTCCGGGGTGGTAAGTGGGGATTGACTAAGGTTGTCAATCATGAACGGGTGGACCTGATTAGTTAGGTAACTATCCATCCCTGTGCATTAAAAACGTTTAGAAAACTTCTTCACTTGCAAGAGGAGTCCACCAGCGGCTATGCCCTCACATATGTTAGGGAGAAAAAAGCGTTGGTTGAGGATACCTTAGCCCAACCTGTGGAAGTTATAGGGCCGAAATAGTTTTGGACTTTTAATATGTTCTCCAATTTTCGTTGCGAGATAGGACTAGGTCTTCTTATAGGGCTATAGACCCAAGCCATTGTCAATGGCAAAGGTCTATTCCTTGGATTTTTCTTGTTTAGAGACACTGATTTTTATTAGGCTTAGAGACCTGCCCCATCCCATTTTTTGTATTGGTGCGTTGAGGATCTCACAAGTGGTATCAGAGCGTGTGTTAATTAAAGTCTTGGACCTAAGAAAAAGTTAAAATATTAGGTTGAAATGAGTGATCTTTGACAAATTCATATTAAAGAGGTATTTAATTCAAAAGAGGGAGAGAAAGAAAGAGAGAGAGAATTATCCCCATCTTTGCAGGAAGATTTCCATCAGGCCTACCGCAAATTCATGGATTTCAACATTAGGTTTATGAGGGCTTGTCTATCTCGATGCTATTCAATGCGAAAAAGCATGATGAAATGGCTAGACGTGAGAATTTCTCCTCCCACTTGGAAGATCGGCTGGTCAAGATCTGGTGGAATTTTCTTGATTGATGTGAGAGAGTTAGAAGGTTCATAACTAAATATGAAGAGACTCAAATGGGCCAAAGATATTCAAGTGATTGAAGTATACTTTTTCATTGAGACGAAGAATCTAGAGGAAACCCTTGTAATAGATGATGTCCAAGTATCACAAAATCAATGAGTGTTTGATCAGGTGTCTAAAGTAATGTACCTAGGTAGAATTAGGCCCATAGGTGTAGGCCCTAGTTTTAGTGGACCAAAAGATGTTGTATATTTTGATCCTACATCTGACCCACCCAAAGTCCACAAGATTTTAGTATAGGAAGGTCGTTATCTTTGTACATAGTAGAATCCTCATGAATTGTATTAACTCTTGCACATACTATGGTTCTCATGGGTATGCTATAAGTAGTTTTGTTTATGGTTTGGCAATTGTCTTCAATCCTTGTGAAAAAAATTTGAGTATGAGATAAGTTAAAAGCATAAGTGAGAGAGATTTTCATCTAGTACTAAATTTCACTAATTCAATCACAGGATCATATTCACGTAAATAGACTTTACACTAATACTCAAGAGAAAAAATTACTACAAAAGCAAGTCCAACTCCCTACCTTCAAGGGAGAGGGGCCCAATTTAGAGTTGGATACCGAAGAATGGCTAGATGCAATGGATGACTATTTTAAAGCTACAGGAACTGCTCAGGGAAACCAAACATTGTTGGGTTTGTTTCGTCTCAACAGAGATGCTAAAATTTGGTGGAAGCGACATTGCAGAGATAATCCCATGAGTAGTCCGTCTTGGGAGAAAATGAAGTAGGCAATCACAGAACGTTGTCTCCCTCCTGGACGTCAGGCTATCAAGATGAACGAATTCTTTGGTCTGTAGCTAGGACCCTCTCTAGAGGAGTACTACACAAAATTTGTGTCCTTAGACGCTATGCTCCCCAGACAACCATGGAGAAGAAGATTTCTCACTTCTGTCAAGGCCTCAATAAACCCTTGAGTACACGTCTTGAAGCTATGAGGCCTACATCAATTCAGGATGCGCTACTCAGGGCCAAGCCTCTTCCAACTGAAGGAACCAAATCTACAAGGAACAATAATGGATCTAATAACTTTAGGGGAAGAGCCAGGGGAACTTTCAACCAAGGATATCAACAACGTGGATTAGCTGCAACAGTGAACTTGCAACAGACCTTCCCAAACGTTAAGTGCTATGGATGCAATCAAATAGAGCACTATAGAAATAACTGTCCAGAAGAGCAAAACCCTCGAACTACTACTAGAGCCATTCCTCAAAATCAAGGAGACAATCTAAGAGGAGGTAGAAGTGGAGAATGAGGTAGAGGAAGAGTAAGAGGAGCCAGAGCTTATGCAATCATGGGAGAACCAACCTTAATGAACGAGGAAGATAAAAGAGCCTCTCGTTTGGCCACAGTTAGCAATCCTAGAGCTTAGCAACAATAGGAAATTTTGTAAACCACTATAAATCGATAATGAAAAACTTTGAGCTACTTATATATTATAATGGTATACATTATTTTCTTTTTTTTTAATCTAAAGTTAAGTTGATATTCAATCAAGAAATTAAGGTTAGATCTAGCAAATGAGAAAGAGGTTCTTGTTAGGAAGGCAACTTTCGAATCTTAGAATTGAGATAGTTATCCAAAAACCAACTCACATTCTTGTGCACACAATAGCCTTCCTTGAAAAATGACCTAGATATGGAAGTATTAATGTACAAGACTAATAGGAATCCAAAAAGAACTCTTGGTATGATACTTCTTAAAACCCTTTACATATTGTTGATCAACCAGGTTAGAGCACAGAGGGGGTACTTTTGGTGCAATAGTGGAAGCTTGCGTCGAATGCAGATTGCTCAAGATAGCAAGAACACGCCAAGTGCATTCAGATTGGCAAAGCTGGAATACATGATACTTGTCGAACGCTGATTGCTCTGAATGGTCATTTAGACCAAGCGTGTTCATGTTGACAAGGTGGATATATGGATCTTTTATGGAATAGATTTAACGTGGTTTTTGAGATGATACAAAATGGTTTGTAAAGGATTCTCATATGGGCTCCACACTAAGAGTTTTTTGGGGAAAATTTGAGTATCAAGTAATTAGTAAGGAATTGTACAAACTCCAACCAGATTGTATCCTTGAAAATAGAAAGAACTCTTAAAGTAATCAGTAACACTTGGTAAAGTGGAAAGACTACCCCACTGAAGATACCACGTAGGAGGACGAAGTATGACTTCTCAAAGACTTTCCCAATTTCGGTTGAGACGAGGACATCTCAATTCCTTAAGTTAGAGTGATTGTAATGTTTCCAGTTTCTAAAACCTTAAAGAGTGTATAAAGCTTAATCAAACTGATATGATTATTGAAAAATCAATGTAGAATTGTCCAACCTCAGCAAATATTGGTATTTTTGAAACCATAATCATGACTTTACTATGGTTAGAAATTTTCAAAACTAAATTCCAATAAAAACTGACACAGTTATGGCCACTGGAAGTTTATACTATTAATTAAATTAACTAAATAAATTATAAGGTCTTGGTAATCATTACTATAAAAGAATTTCATCAAAGAACTCTCTAGATATTTACAGATATTTTATAAATTAAGCCTGTAATAGGTCAAAAAAATAGCAGGATCAATTTGGAGTATCTAGAGACTGTGTGGAGCAATGCTAAGCCTGCCCAGGCCAAATTAAGCAGCAAGGGACGCTAGGAAGAGGCCGAGGACTGCCTTGAAGTGCAAGAAACTACCAAACACAACCTATGAGTCCTAAAAATCTATAAATAGATCCCCCCTCTCCACAATAGAACTCAGACTCGGAGTCCTGGCAGATTTCTCTTGGGAATAAGATAACACCTCACAAAAATTACTTAGATAGCAAAAAATCTTTGTAATTAATCGAGTTAATTAGTTTAATTTTAGTTAATTAAGAAAATAGCTTAAGCTTTGGTTAATTTTTCTAATTAAACTATTAATCAAGGAGATTAAGCATTCCCTATTATCAACTACGCTCTAAATTATCATTAGGCTACTGATCACTAATTTCTTAAGCTTCATCAATAATCTAATTAATTAATTACTGCATATTAAGCTGAAAATGGTTTATTTTAGGTTGATTTTATGAAGAAAAATAGTTTTTAAACCTAAATAACTATAGTATAATTTTCAAAGCTTGGTTATGCTATCTAGAAGCCACCGATTTTTGGAGTAATCTACCTAATTAATTGGGTAGAAATTAATTATTTTTAAATATAAATGAAAGAGGAAAATTAGCTAGATCACTTAGATAATTATATAGTAATTATCATAGCTAGAAATCACCATTAGGAGGCCAAGATAATTAGGCATTGAAAATAAAATTATTTTAGCTAATTAATTAGGGTTAAATTGTTTGTTTTTAAGCATAAATTGAAAGGGAAAACTGGCAAATTAGTTTATACAACTACATAGTAGTTACCAGAGACAGAAAACAACATTAGAAAGTTGGGATAATTATCTTAAGTATAGATAATCAATTTAGCTAATTACCTTAGCTAATATTGCATGATTTTGACTATACATTAAGAAGGGAAATTAGCCAATCAGTTTATATAATTACATAATAGTTACCAAAGATGGAAAACAGCATTAAGTAGTGAACATAATTATCTTAAGTAAAGATAATTAGTTTAACTAATTACTTAAGATAATATTGTTTGATTTTGATTATAAATTGAAAAGAGAAATTAGATAATTAATGTATATAATTACATAGTAATTACCAAAAATTGAAAATAGCATTAGTAAATTGGGATAATTATCTTAAGTATAAATAATTAGTTTAACTAATTCTTTAAGCTAATGTTGTTTGATTTTGATTAAAAATTAAATGGAAAAATTAATAAATCAATTTAGAAGTTAATAAAATAATTACCAAGGTTATAATACATTAAATCAACCTAAGATAAATATCCCACGAGTAGATAAGTAATTTATAAATTACTAAAGCTAAATTAGAATATTTTTAAAGAGAAATTAAATAAGAAAATTAGTAAAATAGCTCTGATAATTATAACATAATTATGGAAGCACAATAAATATAGGATAATTATGGAAGCACAATAATACTTCTAGAAAGTTAAGATAAAAATATATCACCCAGATATTTATCGGATATATTTTTTAAGTCCAAAAATCCTTGTTTTTGGGTAAAAGAAATAAGAGAGATTATTCAATTAATTCTCTAGTTGATTAAGTATCCTTTTATAAGGCTATCACTATGGCTCCGAAGAGGATCCCAAGATATCCTCGGTCCGACCGATGACAACGATGCAACTCACAAGAGGGCTAGGGCATCCCATGACCATGAGGCTGGGCCTAGTAGTAGACCTACGGAGGACAGTCTTTAGGCGCCAGCGCAGCAACAGATGGCCGATCAGTCCCAGGTGGGTTTTCCATTATTCAATTAAGTCTTTGAATAGTTTAAGTTCTTTTATAAGTTAACATTGCATACGTAAGGAGTGAGTAAGAATCAAAAAAGAAATAATTAGCCGAAAACAAAAGGTAACCTCCAAGAAATCAATGTGCATTTGCTTGTAAACTAGGAATGAATTGTTTGGATTAAAACTAGTTGAATTAGGAAAGATATGATTGATCATCCTTAAGAAATCTTGTCTCAAGACACCTCCGACTCCTTGGTATAAATTAAATTGATGATAATGATGGCTTTTCAGCCACCACGGGTAAGTTGGTTACCCCCATGAACGATGAGTTTCTACTCCGTGTCATGTCTTGATGTTTCTACATAAGTTAAAATACCGTTTTTATCCTAGGGGAGCCGCCCTATTGTATGGGCAATTGGTTTGGTGTATGGACACCCGGAATCTTGGGTGGGGATTAATTCACCCCGAATTGTGCATAAGAAATGGGTGCCATTTTTCACCCTTAGCTGGTCTTGAGACAAGAAGAGTACTGGTCATGATTATTATGGACAATGTTTTGATTGACAGTATCTATCTTAAGTTTAAAGATGTATGCTTGTTAAAAGAATGCTTTTAATGTTGTTTTTAATAC
The DNA here is from genome assembly GCF_014529385.1 of Adiantum capillus-veneris. Lineage (NCBI taxonomy): Eukaryota > Viridiplantae > Streptophyta > Polypodiopsida > Polypodiales > Pteridaceae > Adiantum > Adiantum capillus-veneris. The sequence goes on along the minus strand of NC_140936.1, from coordinate 83,095,348 downwards.
TTGATTGAAGGAATCACTGTGACAAAGAGTTAAAAGAACCATTATTTTAAATGTTAAACAATGTGGTAGTAATTAGAAAAACAAAAGAATCATGTGTGAGTGCAGGGTGGTAAGTGGGGATTGACTCAGGTTGTCAATCATGGATGGGTGGGTCTGATTAGTCTGGTAACTATCCATCCCTATGCACTAAAACCATTTAGAAAACTTCTTCAGTTGCAAGAGGAGTCCACCAACGGTTGTGCCCTCACATCTGTTGGGGGGGGAAAGTGTTGGTTGAGGATACCTTAGCCCAACTTGTGAAAGTTATGGGGCCAAAATAGTTTTGGACTTTTAATATGTTGTCCCGTTTCCGCTGCGAAATAGGACTAGGTCTTCTTCTAGGGCTATATGTTACCATATACATGTGGTAGTGATGTGTGTGAACACACTAGGACCGCCGGGGCATTTTTTCCCTCTTTAGGAGGTTTTTTCCCCCATGCATTGTATATACGCCCATCACTCTAGGGCTATCTATCTTTCCATTGCACACTAAGTAATACACTCTCTATTGTGTGCCTTGAGCTTCCTTCGTCTTCTCCAAGCTGTGTGTGTTTCTCTGCAACCCTAATTCCAACAATTGGTATCAGAGCAGGTCACGTCCTCCCGGGCTTAGTCGCCAGCTGCTCCAGCACACGCCTGCTCACTTTTTCCGATTTCAGTGAGCTTTGGCAAGCGTTCGCAGGTCGACAAATATTTTGGGGGAACTCGAAGAGCTCGGTCTGCTCAGAATTTTGATTTGGGCTCATTTCGGCCTCCGTTTCCACTACGGGCAGTACTGCACAGGCTATTTCGTCATTTTGTGCAGATTTTCTGTCAGTGCCGTTTTCTGCATAACAGGTGCCTTATAGTCTTCTACGGTTTGTGCTATATAGCACAAGTTGTTCCCGCTCCATTTCTCCTATTTTCGGGAAGTTTTCACATCAGGTGCAGCATTTACCATGGCTGACAACAACAACACAGATGTGTTCAAGATGTTTGCTGCTGAGGACAGGTTGGATGGGGACAACTACCCTATGTGGGCTTATATGATGCAACATGTTCTTGTGTCAAAAGGTGTCTGGAACATTGTGCAGGGCATTGATGTACGTCCTGGTTCTGAAGATGTAGGCGATGTTGAGGATGTTGCAGGTCTTGCTGCAAGGATTGCAGCTGTTAGAGTTGTTTTGCCTACAGCAGAACAAGCTCGTTGGGATGTTAAGGATGCGCAGGCTCATGCATTGATTGCGTTGTCTGTGAAGCGCACCATTATTCCTCACATCCGTTCAGCAAAATCTGCAAAACAGGCTTGGGATATTCTAGCAGGTCTTTATGCAAGCCGCAATGAGGCTAAAATTGCTTTGCTGCGTAAAGAGCTAGAGTCGAAGATTATGCATGAGGAAGATGATATGGACACTTTCCTTGCTAGTGTCAAGGATATCAATGAGCAACTCATTTCTGCAGGTGAAGTCATTTCTGACAGTTCCCTTGTGCAGACTGTTCTTGATGCCTTACCAGATTCCTACCAGACTTTTGCTAGTACTTGGAGACTGATGACCCAAGGAAATCCTGAAGTTGTCAAGTTTGATGCATTATGCACATTGCTGTTGCAAGAGTCACTTTCTAGAAAAAACAGGACTAGGCAGCGTGCAGTTGAACAGGCTTTTATTGCTTCTCAAAGAAAGGGTGGTAACAGTAATGCAGCCACTTCTTATGGTTCTGCTGCGAGTGGCAAAAATTCTGTTCCTAATGCTTCTGCTGGCAGCACTTCGTCTGGCAATTCTGGTGATAAGGGCAAAAAGAAGATGCGTTGCCATTATTGTAAAGCCAATGATCACTTGATCAAGTCGTGTCCTAAGTTGAAGGCCAAAGAGGCTAAGAAGAAAGAGGGTGGTTCCACTGCAAATGCTGGTTCCACTACAAATGCAGCCATTGTTGAGTCTTCTGTGAAAGGAGATTGTGATGCTGATGTTGATGCAGAATGGGCTTTTAGCGCAGAGTGCACTTACAATCCTGCTGTCCATGATGCATGCTTGTCAGTTGCTGCAGATTCACATGTGTGGTATTTCGACAGTGGTGCTACAAAGCACATTACCTCACATCGTGAATTGTTTACCTCTCTCGAGTCTGTCCCTCATGGGAATTCAGTCACTTGTGCCAACAACGCCTCTTATCCAGTTCAGGGAGTTGGAAAGATTGTGCTCACTGCTGCTAATGGCAGTTCCTTCACACTTGTTGATGCACTTTATGTACCTGGGATCAAGAAGAATCTATTGTCTGTATCCGCACTTGCTAGACTTGGACTTGTAGTCAAATTTGTGGATGACAGATGTACAGTTCGTGATCTCAGTTTTGGTGATGAAATTGTTGCATCTGGGCTTTTGTGCCGTGGGCTGTATAAGCTCACTTTGTATGACAAGTGTGGACAAAATTTTGCAAATGCTGTTGCAGATTCAAGGGCTATTTCAGATGCAAAACTTTGGCATGCACGTTTTGGCCATCTGAATTTTGCCAGTTTGCTGCGTTTGCAGAAATCTGATATGGTTGCTTCTTTGCCGCCTCTTGAAGCACCTATCAAACATGTTTGTGAAGGCTGTATTCTGGGTAAAATGCAGCGTTCTAAGTTTCCAAAGGATGGTTCAGTTAGGGCTACATGCAGGTTGCAGCTTGTGCCTAGTGACGTTTGTGGGCCCATGCAAACTCCGTCCTTGGGCAATTACCTGTACTTCGTGACTTTCATTGATGATTACTCCAGGCATGCGTGGGTATTTCCGCTTAAAGCGAAGTCCGAAGTTTTTATGTGCTTCAAACAATTTTTGGCTATGGCTGAAAATGTCTCAAAATGTACTATGGGCACCCTCCGTTCCGATCGAGGGGGGGAGTATATGTCTCATGAATTTAATGCATTTCTGGCTAGTCGTGGGATAAAACACCAATGTACAGTGCCTTATACACCTCAGCAAAATGGTGTTGCTGAGAGGAAAAACAGGTCACTAACGGAAATGGCACGATGTATGGTCAAAAGTCAAGCTTTGCCGCATTCTTTTTGGCTTGAGGCCATCATGTGTGCCACCTATGTACTTAACAGGTGTCCTACGAAAGCTTTGCAGTCTATTACTCCATATGAAGCATGGCATGATAGAAAACCTTCTATTGAGCACATGCGTGTTTTTGGCTGTTTGGCATATGCTTTGGTGCCACAAGTGCAGCGCAGAAAATTGGATGATAAGGCTGTCAAATGTATTTTTGTTGGTTATAGTGCTGAAAGCAAAGGTTACAGGTTGTATCATCCGCAAACAAAACGTATTTTGGTTTCAAGGGATGTAGTGTTTGTGGAAGATTCTGTTCAACCCTTGCTGTCATGTACTAGAGACAGTAATGTAAGCTCACAGGACATTTATGACACTTTGTTGCCTCTTTTCAGTGGTGGAAATACGAATGTAAGTTCCAATGAGGCAAATGTACAGCCTATGGGGATTTCTGAAAATGTTTTAGAACAGCCTATTACTGATGCAGATGTACATGATGTACTTGATGAGGAAAGGGCTGAAAATGAGCAGGCTAGAAGTATGCCAAAATGGCTGGTGCACACTTTGCGTGACAGTAAATTGGATGCACCTTTATCTAGTCGTACTCGTTCAGGCTCTCGCCATGCATCTTATGCATCAGATTGTTATGCTTTGGCTGTGTCTAGTTTACATGATGTTGAGGAGCCTCTGTCTTTTGATGAAGCACAGAATTCAGAAAATTGGATTGCTGCCATGAAATCAGAATATGATGCACTTATAGAGAATGACACATGGACTTTATGTGATTTGCCTCCTGGCAAAAAGGCCATTGGTACGAAGTGGGTTTACAAGTTGAAACGCAAGCCGGATGGTGAGATCGATCGCCATAAGGCTCGACTTGTTGCAAAGGGTTATGCACAACAAAAAGGCATAGATTATGAAGAGACTTTTGCTCCCACTTGTCGTATGACTACTGTGCGTTTTCTATGTGCATTGGCAACTCATTTTGGTTGGGATGTACATCAATCAGACATTGTTACTGCTTTCTTGAATGGTGACATATTTGAGGAAGTTTATGTAACGCAGCCTCGCGGTTTTGTCATAAAAGGACAAGAGGACAAAGTGTGCAAATGTAAGAAGGCTTTGTATGGGTTGAAGCAATCTCCTCGTGCTTGGTATGAGAAAGCTGACACTCATTTGGTTAAACGAGGCTTTCGTAACAGTCCAACAGAAAGCACATTGTATGTAAAGCGTGAGGATGATGTATTTCTCATTGTGGTTCTTTATGTTGATGATTTGCTGATCACTGGACCAAATGAGAGACATATTGCTGAATTTAAGGCTGATTTGAATGCTACTTTCAAGATGAAAGATTTGGGGCTGTTGCATCATTACTTGGGTATACAGTTTAAGCAGTGTGATGGTGGTATTGCCTTGTGTCAGAAAAGTTACATAGAGACATTGCTATGTAAGTTTGGACTTGAGGATTGCAAACCTATTGCCACTCCCATGGAAACAGGTTTGAAGTTGAGTCTACATGATGCTGGCGATCCTGCTGATGTCACTCTTTACCAAACTGCTGTTGGCTGCCTCATTTATGTATGCAACACGAGGCCAGATATTCAGTTTGCAGTCTCGCAGGTCAGCAGATTTATGCATAGCCCAGGGTCTAAGCATTGGCAGGCTGTCAAGAGGATTTTCCGCTACCTTAGTGGCACTTTACATCTTGGCTTGTTTTATCCCAAGGGGGGATCATTGCCGCCAGACTTACATGCTTTTTCGGACTCAGATTGGGCTGGTTGTTTTGACACGCGAGTGTCCACAAGTGGTTTTTGTTTCATGCTTGGCAGTTCATGTATATCATGGTTGAGCAAGAAGCAACCTACTGTGGCCACTTCGAGTTGTGAGGCTGAGTACAGGGCAGTCTTCACAGCTACGGTTGAGTGTGTATGGCTCAGACGCCTTATGGCTGACTTGGGTGTTGGACAGGACACTGCCAACACTATCTACACTGACAGTCAGAGCGCATTGGCAGTTGCGAGGAACCCAGTTTTTCATGCTCGCACAAAGCACATTGAGGTGCATTACCACTATGTCAGGGAGAGGCTCTCAGCAGGAGAGATCAGCTTGGCTTATGTGCCAACACAGGACAACCTTGCAGATCTTTTCACAAAGGCATTGTCTCGTGAGAAGCTTGAAGCTTTCCGCAAAGCTTTGGGCTTACTCCCCTTTGTGGACTGATCCTGTCCTCAGGGCATGGCACTTCCCTTTACTCATGTGCCAGCTCTCGTTCACCGCATCACTCCAGGGGGGATTTGTTACCATATACATGTGGTAGTGATGTGTGTGAACACACTAGGACCGCCGGGGCATTTTTTCCCTCTTTAGGAGGTTTTTTCCCCCATGCATTGTATATACGCCCATCACTCTAGGGCTATCTATCTTTCCATTGCACACTAAGTAATACACTCTCTATTGTGTGCCTTGAGCTTCCTTCGTCTTCTCCAAGCTGTGTGTGTTTCTCTGCAACCCTAATTCCAACACTATAGACCCAAGCCATTGTCAAAGTTAAAGGTCTATTCCTTGGATTTTTCTTATTTAGAGACATTGATTTTTATTAGGCCTAGAAACCTGTCAAGGACCCCATCCCATTTTTTGTATTGATGATGGTTTAGGGATCTCACAATATGCATAGTCACATTTTCCTATGGAACCTATAAAGCTTTACACATGCTACTCATTCCCTACACACCTGCAACATACTTGATAGCCACATGCTACATGTGGTAGCTTACATGACCCTTGTGAGGATGGGAATGGAGAAAGATTTTGGAGGGAGCTTTTTCCACAATTTTTGCTCAACCAAGCAATTTTAAAGAAAAAGATCCCTCCAAACCTTAGTTTTTGGAGCGAGTTTTTTGGAGGGAGCTTTTGTCTTGGTTGCTCTCTCTCTCTCTCTCTCTCTCTCTCTCTCTCTCTCTCTCTCTCATGTGCAAGTGAGCGTCAAAATTGGCAATTACCTCTACCCCCACCTTTTCAAGGTGTATTTGTAAGCGATAACTATGAAGTAGAAGCCATCGACACAAAAAAACTTATATCATGGCACACACTACCATTCATGCCATGTTGAGGTGAACACAAGAAATAAATTGTAGGCTTGCATTTCTAATAAAGAAAGATTGAAGTGAGCATGAGTTTGAGTGTGTGCTAGAGTGTAAGAGAGGCAACCAAAAAATAAGCAACGAGCGCACTGGCAAGAGTGGTGAGCTCTCTCTCTCTCTCTCTCTCTCTCTCTCTCTCTCTCTCTCTCACACACACACACACACACACACACACACACACATGATTGTGGTAGCTCTCTTGAGTAAAACGTCGAGCCATAGCGTCTTCAAACAACACAACGCACATGAAGGAGGAAGCCAATTATGATTTACCCATGGAAGCAAGTTGTCAAGGAATTCTTTCAGGCGCCCACAGTTTTCTACAGTTGAGAGCACTTAAACTATAATAAATAAATTCAATACATAGATACATAGTAGAAAATCTATTGGATTGAGACAGCCAGGAAGCTGAATAATAAGGGTTTGAATTGACTTGGGCACTTCTAGGACAGTGACAACAAGAGTTGGAAAACCATTGACCTTTTGGTTGCCCAGTACCAACTTAATGGCTTGGAGTTCTTGCTTGTCCACAAAGTGATGAAAGAGCTTGACAATATAGTGATGCCAATCTGTGATTCGGAGTTTGACTGGAATGCCTGGAAATGGCCTGGAAGCAGTCTCTTATGGAAACCCCATCCTAAAGGCATTTATCAGAAAATGATGCATAAGAAGAATTGGTCTAGCCCCCTTAACAAGCTATGGAAAAAACAATGGCCGAAGGAAAGGTGGGAGCAAGTAATGGAGAACATCTGGAAGCCAAAGGGTCCGCAGCACATGAAGGTTTTTTTATGGAAGGTAATTTGGGGTGCTCTATCGACGAGGGTGAAGATTCAGGAGAGAGGGATTGGGTCAGATCAATGCTTGGGGTGCAGGTTGGCTAGTGAAGATCTAGCCCACCTATTCAAGGAATGTCTTACTATCAAAGGCCTCGCAGGGAAAATATGCAAGTGGGTCCAAAGAACATGGAAAACTAGTTTTTTCAAGACTGACCTATTCCTTGGAGGTAAGAATTCAGGTAGTCCTGCCCTCCTCATCAGCACTCAAATCGTCAGATACTTCTTCTTACATAATGTATGGCAGACAAGGAACCACCATGTGTTTGAAGGAGGTTTTGAAGTGGCAAGCTTTGCAGAAATTATACAAGAAAGCAAAGTGCTAATATGGATGCTCGGGCCCAAGAAACACTCGTAGGATTGGTTTAGGACTACTTGTGCCTTGTTGTCAATAGATGGAATGCCTAGAACGGGGGAAAGTCTTAGCCATCGGTAAATAACAAATCTCAGAGACAAGATAATGGACCTTGTGTATCAAGGATGAGGGGGCGGGTTGGTAGGGGTGGTTGCTCTGATAGCCGATGTAATTATGGTCCCTGGATGATGTCATGGCTCAAGAAGAGCATGACAAGACTTTTTAATTTTTGGGTTTTTCAATATAATTCACTCACAATTGTGAGTTTTGCCACAAAAAATTTTGATAAAAATGAAATGGAAAGTTCAGAATTTTAAAGATGAACATATGCCTATGCACAAAAGTCTACCTTTTTTGCCTGCCCAAAGAGCAAAGGCTATAGAGATGTCTTCTCTTTTTACTAAAATAGAAAAAAGGTTTTGTATTTTCAAACATTTTTTGATAGACCAAAAATGTTGATTGGTTGAGATAAGATAGTGGGCACTCATTTAAATGAAGAGTATGTAAATCTAATGATGGACATGTCTTGAGGTATGAAATATGAAGTGAATGCTCATTTACCACGGAAAGGATTTTGGGCTACCTTTGAAGCATGAAAGGTTGAAAGCCTTAAAGGTTGAATGATAAAGACTTAGCATAATGGGTGGCTCCACAAATCCCAAGCGTTACCTTTTCATTTTGAGAAGTTCTTTCACCCGTTGAAACTTGAGGTGATAGACGAAAGTTTTCATTTATAAGATAATTGTTTTTGTGAAGAGTGGGACACGATGGTGACTGCAGCATTGTTGGAACTACGTGGTAAGGATATGTCTCTGGATTTTCACCATTGCCATGGGGTGGCCCCCCTTTAATCCGATGTACTAGTGTTTGCTGAAAGATGCCATGGCTCGTCATGAGCATGACTAGTATTTGTAATTCTTTTGGGTTACTAATATAATGTACTCACATTTGTGAGTTTTGCAAAAAAAAAGATGGTTATTTTTGTTAGTTCGAACTTTAAGGAACAGATTTATCCTTTAGAGCTTTAGTTTCTAGAGAATTTTTATTTCTATTTTTTGAGATTTTAAAGCTAAGTCTAGAACTCAAGGGTGTAGAACTTTTAAAGTAAGGTCTCAAGTGAGGACCTAGAGTTTCTTTTTTGGCCTACCCCAAAGGGGTGACGCCTTAGTGATGCCTTCCCTTTTTTCTAATGAAAAAGGAGAGGTTATTTTTTAAAAATGTACAATTTTTTGATTGGTTGGTTGCCAAACAAGACACTCATTATAAAGATAGAGCTTGAAGGACACTCATTACAAGGATTTTTTGAAATCATGATTTGAAAGAAGCTATTACTTTGTGTGACTGGAATCTTTGAACTTCATGAGTACAAGCGTTACAACATCAACATGCTTGGGCAGATTCGGAAGCACTTGAGGGACAATGTGTCATCCTCAAGTTCGAGGGCTCTAGTGGTCAAAGTTGCACCCTTGAATATGGAGCGATACAAGATCTTGGAGTTCCCTTTCACATAGAGGCACAAGATCTTGCAAGTACAGTACATGGGACTCAACAACACTGCTTGTTTCTACATGCGTTCTAGAGCATTAGTGCTATGACTCTCTTAACAAAGGTGAACATCCACCAAAAGCTACTACAACACATCTTAGCTTGTATCCTTTTAATATTCAATCCACAAGCTATATGTTGCTTTGCCACTTCAAGACTCCATCTGCTTGATCGGATTGTAGTTGTCCTTTAGGCACAATTACTTGCAGCTCTCGCTTTCATTGTGTCACATGTTTTTGCCCATCCTTGTTTTGCAGAAGGACGATAATGAGAACTGGTGTTCTTTTGTTAAGCTAGCCTTCATCTGGACCTTTTGAGGTTTTGATCTTCGAAAGGGCTATGAACTTACCTGAGGTCATGTAGCCAAGTACTTGTAAATGAAAAAGTTTCTATGTGGCCAAGTACTTGTAAATGGAAACTTTTTATTAAAAAAAAAACTCTTTTCAGATTGTTTCCCACCTCCGGATGAAAATAAGCTTGGGTATTTTTCCCATAATCACGAAGGGTAAATTCCTTGACCATTGAGGATTAAATGTTAATGAATAGCTGTCCTCTAATCCAGTCAAGCCCTTCTCAAAGACTTAGGTAACTTCATCTGTTGAGGTAAAGAAGGCTAACCCTTTCCAAATTTTCTGCTAGAAATGGTAGCCGAGGGTTTGAAAAAATAATAGTATAATGACTGTGTATGTTGGGGGGGAGGAGGGGCGGAAGGGGGGGGGGGGGGTGGATGTGATTTAGAGGATAAGTGTCTTTTTTTAAGACTCCCAAGCTCAGAGTCCATAGAGATGCATGGCAATAGGAGTTAATAATAGGTTTTTTGAGACTGAAGAGATTTACAAGAAAGAAAAAATAGAGCCAAGGTGTCGTTAGTGAGGACAAGTTTAAGTTATAACCAAGCTGGTAAGTTCATGAGTTTTTAACTCCTTCTTACATTGTCCACTCATAATGTGAGGCAATGTGAGCTAAACAAATTCTCCTCTAAGCCTGTTGTTGTGAGCATTCTATTCTGTCTCTGGCTTGAAAAATGTTCTTAAAGAGAGGTATGAAGAATCGGGTAAGTTCCCTATTTTTTATAAGTCCCAGTTTTAAAAGTCATAAGGGAGTGAATATTTTGTCGGAAGACCATGTGTGCGTGTGTATTGTTTTGGTCCCAGTTTTAAAGGTCAAAGCCAAATGTAATTGTAGGAGCAATTGCAGTAATTGTTTGTGTGTGTGTGTGTGTGTGTGTGTGTGTGTGTGTGTGTGAGAGAGAGAGAGAGAGAGAGAGAGAGACTCAAGCTACGTCAAGAATGGAAAACCTGCACATTGCGATAGCTTGACATCGTGAACCTACACACTTAAATTTTGGAGTGCTTGGAGGTTCAACAAAATCCTTTGTTCTCTCACAGGCACGCGTTAAATTGAGAGAGCTTACCTCAGTGATGGCTTCCTGAACGGGGGGGGGGGGAGAGATAGAGAGAGAGAGAGAGAGAGAGAGAGAGAGAGAGAGGTGTCACATGCTTTGCCACACAAGATGTGTGTGTGTGTGTAGAACGACACCTTTACATTTGGCTCCCAATTTGGAAACGTTAAGGTACTCTACAATTATTTGGCTTTCTTGCTTTCTAATTAAGAAAAGCCATACAGTAAAGAGATGCCCATTGAATATTCTTTAACCCGCTCCACTCACCAGAGAGAGAGAGAGAGAGAGAGAGAGAGAGAGCACCGACACTAAAAATATATATATATATATATATCTACAGACTCAAAGAGAGATTAGAAGAAGACGATTGTTTTAACATTGCAGGAAACTATCCCAAAGAGAGAGAGAGAGAGAGAGAGAGGGGGGGGAGGGATATACTCTTTTTTCCTCTTTCGCCTGCGACAATGGTCACTTCGTCGTGGTTTGTTGCCTCACAAGGGAGCATCAAGTGCAAACAAGACTCTACCATTGCTTGCAACTCTCGTAGTGCAAGGCAACAAGTCTTTCCTCTTTGTGACAACCACGAAGATGGGTGCGTGTTGGTTCACTACCCAGTGCAACCCCCCAACCCAAACCTAAACCTCCCCCTCACCTGTTGATGCGTGAGTTTCTACCCTGCAGAGTGCAAGTCCATGTGCCCACTTCAATTCCACAGCTTCCCTCGTCTTTGTCTTTTCACATAGTTGATTGTCTCACACGTGTCCTGTTGCACTGAGATATTATGCACTGCCTATATCTTGATGACTGTCGTGCCCGACTTTGCGCAGTTTCACCCAAGGTCAATGCACGTAATGCCCATTATAGTTATACACATCCTTGCTCTCGTGCACATCTTCCTATTATCATCATAGGGCACACATGGCTCTGTTGCATCACAGTCGCCTTGCTCATAGGACTCATGTTGCATCACAGCTACCCTTCAAACCTTCAAATTTAAGATTGTCGAGTTGGAGTTGCAAAAAGCAGATATTGTGAAGAATTCCAAGCTATGGAAAGAGAGGAAGAAGATGATCTGGTACTAGAAAGCGGAGAGGCACTGTGGGGGAGTGTTCCTCTTGCACACCCACATTTAAGTTAGGAGCTAAAGAGAAGGGAGGACAATTAGGTGTTTCCTAGCCCGTCGTCTTTTGCTAGGACCTATATCTATATTGATGTATTATGTGGCAATGGTCAAGGGGTGCCATAGCGCTCCTCTCTCTCTCTCTCTCTCTCTCTCTCTCTCTCTCTCACACACACACACACACGCACACACACCAATATTGCATCGTCGATGTCTTCTCCAAACATCCACCTTCTGCTATTCAGCTGCATAAGTTTCCTGCTAAACTATGATTAAAGACATGAGGGAAAGTAGAAGGCTGCATGCAAGGGAAAATGGAGTTGCAGTGGTGCTCTAGCATCTCTCCCTCTCCCTCCCCTGCTCTCTAAAGGGAAATGAGCTGCAAGGTTGGGGGCTGGATCAGAGAAGCAGAGGTTGCGGGCAAAAGGCAAGGAGGTTTCCTAGCAAGTTGGGCATGAGGCAGTACACACCCCTTCATCTTGCCCTTACTCTACTCCAAGAGCCTAATGGTCTATTTTGTCAAGCGCTTAAAGCTACAGGAGGAGGTGAAGAAGCTATGACTTCTTTTGAGCGCGTAGTTAAGTAATTTTTAAAGAAAATTTCCAACACAAGATCTACCACCGGATGATGTTCCTCTCAACCCTGCCCTTGTAAAGGTTAATAGAAAGGCCCAAGATGCACAAAAAAAAGGCGGGGAGACTATGTGCTTGCTATGGACCAGCTCAGTTTAGCTCTTCTTTAAGATTCACAAATTGTCTAGACGAGGCCAATTGTAAAGTCAAAGTAGAGATCAAGGCAACAAGGTTGACAGTGCAATTGGAGATAAATTCTTGATGTATGATGTTAATCTAGTGGAGAAAGCTGTTAAGCTTGATCGTGTGATTGGTCACGATGAAGAATAACATAATTATTCACATGTGGTCTAGGAGGAAAAAAAAACCTTGTGTTTATTGGTGAACATGAAGTGTTGTAGAGTGGAAGGCCTTGCATAGAGGATGAGAGGATGTCCCACGACATGTATTAAAGTTTTCTTCTTGTTTCACTTGTTCCGATTGTGCATTTGTGTGAGCTCTTTTCCCATTTCTTTGCTTGGTCTCTCGCGTTAGATTTCCTCTTCTGTCTTATGTTTTAGGAAGATTGTGATTTCAAGATTTTTCTCTTACAATCCTGGCCATTGACCTTGCAAAGGGGCACCTCGTTATGTAAAAGTAGTTGAAGTTTTATGGTATCCTTTCTTGGGTCACCATGTTTGTAGCAAAAGTGCATGCCGAGTGTTTACTCCAAGAGGACTTGACCATTTACATATATAGTGATATAATAAATTTATGACGTATTCGAAGGTTATGTTTGTGATATATGTATGCCTTTCTAGATATATATTTTGACTGAAAAACTTTGATGCGTGATCTAAATTTTCAACACTCATTGGCTGAGTAAAATTGTCTTCAATTTTAGCAGATTTGGTTCATTGACTAAATAAACATTTTTGCTTCTAAGAGGTTTTCGTTGTGCAATATTTGTAAGTATAAATAAAATGCTTTGAAAAAAAAATCAAACAAGCAAATGGATAAGTTTACCAATGTTTGACAATATGGTATGTTGTGGACTCACTTAAAGTGTCTTTACTTTAGCATGGAGGACTTCTAATTTAGGGTACATGAAGTTGAGAAAACTAGTTCAAAGAATGGATGTGCCTTCAATTCCAAGCAATAGCAATTGAGGTACTTGTTTTTTCCTTACAAATGCATTAGTTTATGGAAAGCCTCGTGATTTTATCACTTGTTTAAGAAGGTAAAACTTTGAATTAAATAAAGTGAAAGGTTACATGGACCCACAGGTAGGGGGAGGTTTGATGAGTCCCCTTTTAATGCTAGGGTCTAAAACCCCATCAGCCGAGGCTCGATTAGCCATTGTCATGATAGGGACTTCAGCTCATCCCAGTGTTCCTTGAAGAACTCAACAGTCAAACCATCCCATCCAGGGGATTTCTCTTTGCCTAAGGCTTGTAACACGAGCAAGCACTCTTCCTCGGTGATCTCCCTCTCCAAGAGGTTAGTCTCAAAAATGGATACTGTTTTTTTTAATAGTTCCCAAAAGGGTAGCTCTGGCTTTTACCACTTCAGCGGACCGAAATCTCCGGTTGGCCAATGATTTGTCGAAGGTGATCCAACATCATATGGGCCATTTTGTATGGATCCTTAGCATCATTTCTTGTCCCATCGGTGAGTGAATGGACAATGCCACGATCTCTCTTGACTTTGAGGTCTCTCTAAAAATGAGTTTGATTAGTCTCCTCCGGTTGGAGGAGCGTTTCTCTGGATAGAATTCTGGCTTTCCTCACCTCCTCCATTTTGTAGTCAGTCAAGTAACCCTTAACTTCAAGCCATCTTTTATGTTCCGCTTCCAATGAAGACCCTTCTTGTCTTACTCTCACTATCTTAACTCCTCAATGCATTAAGGTGATCCAATTTTCCAACAACCCAAACTTCTTCAACTTGTTTGATCTACCTAGTGCCTTTTTTTTTTCAATAGGTCAACAAGCACCATTATCCACCACAGAAGTATTTTCTTGAACATTCAAGTTAATAAGGAATCCAATATATACCACACCATTTAGAGGGTAAGAAAAGGTGCTTGAATCAAAACAATGCGACTCTCTCAAGTATTTATAATCAAAATTAGTTCACATTTATAACTTGCCATGAACTTGTGATTATATATGGCATGTTTTTCCATGTTAGAATACATAATATACAATATCAAATTGGTCTCTTGTTACCATATACATGTGGTAGTGATGTGTGTGAACACATTTAGGAGTTTTTTCTTGCGTGCATTGTATATACACCCATCACCCTAGGGCTACTTATCTATCCATTGCCTACTAAGTAATACACTTTCTGTTGTGTGTCTTGAGCTTCCTTCATCTTCTCCAAGCTATGTTTGTTTTTTTGCAACCCTAATTCCATCAATTGGTATCAGAGCAGGTTGCATCCTCTCAGGCTTGATCGCCAACAGCTCCAACACATGTTTGCTCACTTTCTCCAATTTCTGTGAGCTTTGGTGAGGGTCAACAGGTCGACAAATACTTTGGGTGAGCTCATAGATTGAGCAAGTCAACAAACACTTTGGGTGAGCCCATAGTCTGAGCTCTATGAGCTCAGTATGCTCAAATTTTGATTCGGGCACATTTCGGCCTGCGTTTCCACTACGGACAGTACTGTGTTGTCTATTTCGTCATTTTGTGTAGAATTTTTATCAATGCCATTTTTTGCGTAACAAGTCCCTTATAGTCTTCTATGGTTTGTATTATATAGCACGTGTTGTTCCCCCTTCGTTTCTCCTCTTTTCAGACAATTTTCACATCCTGGTGGCACAATTACTTCTGCCAGAGGTGTTTTGCCTCTGGCTAAGCAAGCTCCTTGGGATGTAAAAGATGTGCAGGCTCATGCATTGATTGCATTATTTGAGAAGCGCACTATTACTCCTCACAATAGTCCAGCAGAAAGCACATTGTATGTAAAGCATGAGGGTGATGTACTTCTCATTGTCGTTCTCTATGTGGATGATTTGTTGATCACTAGACCAAATGAGAGACATATTGATGAATTTAAGACTGATTTGAATGCTACCTTCAAGATGAACGATTTGGGACTGTTGTATCATTACTTGGGTATACAATTTAAGCAATGTGATGGTGGTATTGCCTTTGGGTCAGACAAGTTACATAGAGACATTGCTATGTAAGCTTGTACTTGAGGGTTTTAACCCTATTGCCACTCCCTTGGAAACAGGTTTGAAAATTGAGCCTTCATGATGTCGGTGATCCTACCGATGTCACTCTTTACCAAACTGCTATTAGCTGCCTTATTTATGTATGCAACACGAGGCGGGATATTCAGTTTGTAGTCTAACAAGTTAGCAGATTCATGCATAGCCCAAGGTCTAAGCATTGGCAGGCTGTCTAGAGGATTTTTTTCTACTTGAGTGGCACTTTACATCATGGCGTCTTATTCCAAGGGGGGATCATTGCCGCCAGATTACATTCTTTTTCAGACTCAAATTGGGCTGGTTGTTTTGACACACGAGTGTCCACAAGTGGTTTTTGTTTCATACTCGGCAGTTCATGTATCTCATGGTTGAGCAAGAAGCAATCTACTGTGACCACTTATAGTTGTGAGGTTGAGTACAGGACAATTTTCATAGCTACGATTGAGTGCATGTGGCTCAGACGCCTTATGGCTTATTTGGGTGTTGGACACGACACTGCCAACACTATCTACACTGAGAGTCAGAGCAGGAATTAGGGTTGCAGGAAAACACACACAGCTTGGAGAAGACGAAGGAAACTCAAGGCACACAATAGAGAGTGTATTACTTCGTGTGCAATGGAAAGATAAGTTAGACCTAGGGTGATGGGTATATATATAATGCACGGGGGGAAAAACTTCCTAATGGGCAATCCTAAGTGTGTTTATGCACATCACTACCACATGTATATGGTAACAAAGCCCCCCTGGGAGTGATACAGTGAATGAGAGTTGGCACATAAAGTAAAAAGAAGTGCCATGCCCTGAGGACATGATCGGTCCACAAAGGGGAGTAGGCCCAAAGCTTTGGTAAAAGCTTCGAACTTCTCATGAGACAATGCCTTTGTGAAAAGATCTGCAAGGTAGTCCTGCGATGGCACATAAGCGAAGCTGATCTCTCATGTTGAGAGCCTCTCCCAAGCACAGTGCTAATGCACCTCAATGTGCTTTGTGCAAACATCTCTCATATAATGAGCTCACTTTCACTAACCTTGAAGTTGTTTTAAAACGTGTATTCTATGCATATAAAAAAATACGATTTCATGACTAAAACCCCCAAGTGTGATTCTTATTTGATTTAATTACGTGGTGGCACTTTCAAATTTATAAGGGGAAAAAACTTAGCAATAGGACAAACAATAAAACTACCAATTTGCTTATAAGCAGTTAAAGAAACTATAAATTAGTTTGCTATTAATAGTGTTGTTTATTAGCAATAGCAAAGACCATAAAACTATTGATTATATTATTCAAAGGTAAGCCTCCAGCATGCAAATTGGAAGTATGCTAGTTTTTACCTAATTTGCACATTGGACCCATGAGTCGAGTGGATCTCACGATAGAAGTGTGCCAATTCTTCTGTTGAATTCACAAGCAAGCCAAAGTTTGATCATCATGAAATAATAATTTGTGGCTTAATCTTAGATGATATAGATGGTCTATTTGGGCTCTCATCATAGATCGACTAAGTGAAGATATCTTTACTTAATCTTAACTTGAGTACAGGTAATATAGATCATTTATTTGGGCTCTCATCATGGATCAATTAAATGAAGATATCTTTACTCAAGATTAACTTGAGTATAGATTATATAGATCATCTATTTGGCATAGATCAATTTACTTAAAATTAACTTATCCGAGTTTATTATGCACCTTTGTCTTTTCCACTATTTCAATCGACTTCAATGTTCATGCTTTTTACGATATATTGTCTTCTCTAGATCCAAACCTCTAGAATGAGTCTCTTGGAAGATTGCTAGTATCGTCTCTTGTAATCAACTTGAATGTTCATGTTTATTTTAAAAATATTGTCTTATTCTAGATAACCTTGAGAATTAGTCTTGTTGAAGATTGATAGTAAGCCTTAAGGAATAGGAATTTGATTTTAAATTTGGCATTAAAAATCGTTACTATTTGAAGGCAAGCAAATCCTTAATCAACAAGATACTTCATAACCACAAAGTTGAATAGATTTAGGTGTGAATGTGTAAGGCTGTTATGAAAATGATTCAAGTCCTCCATCACTCCAATGTGATTTTCACCCACTTTAAAGCATCAAAGACAATATGGGCATGATTTGTTTCACCATCATAGCTTACTCAAGGTGCACACATCATAGTTACTTGGTTGTTAGTCGGGTTTGGTTATCCTTTAAGCCTACAATCTTCATAAATAATTCCCAAAAACTTTAATCTACACAAAATATCATCAAGTATCAGTGAAGGTTGGTATACAAGTCCCTTTAGAGACGCACCAAACTGTGATTTATTGAAGAATAAACGACGCGGACTTCCACATTTTTGTATTGAATTACAGTTGCAAAGCTTCAACGTAGAATCAATCCATGCAATGACACTTTGACACCTGAAAACAGAAACCAACTTGAATATGAATGGGCTTTTGGGGTATGACTAAATTCAGATCTACTTTTTGTGTTGTATACTAGTATCATTCCATCTCTCTTGGCTTGATCTTAGTTGCTCTAGAGGCCTTTCATGTAGAAGCAACCTCTCCAAATTTATGCCCAACCTTTTCGTTTGTAAGCTTCAGCCAGTCAAAGATACCCCCTGAAGAATTTCTACATAGCAAGCTGAACATAATGCGCAACACCTAACTCCATCACTTGGAACTCCTTGATAAATTTTCTTCAAATATAGAGCTTGCTACATGCAGTTTAAAACCCATCATCCCAACTTGACATGATAGCTCTGAATTGAGTTCCATCCAAAGGGTGAAAGAAATTCCAATTGTTTGGCCTTCTCATTAAGCCCTATAACTAAGATTGAAGATTAACTTTTAATGAGAGAGGAGTCACGTCTTTGTTTATTCTAGCAAGGTGGGGTACCATGATAGCCTACCAAAGAGAATTTTGGCACGAATGAGTCCAACAAAATTAGATCAAACCTTTTCTGTATCCAAACCATAAAAATTATACTTAAATAGAAATATATATTTGATGGAACAAAAGTAAAATAAGGTTCTATTTAATAGAAGAAAAGTTAAATAAAATGGCTAGACACAAGGTGAAAAGTCACAATGGCCTACAAAACACGACCAGAAAGACTGTGTGAGCCCTCAATGGCCCCTCTATAAATATCAACTCTCTCTCACAATGGCCTACATGTACAAAAGGCAATGCTTAGTTAATGCCTCCTAAAGAAACACGAAGAAGCCACGTTTGCCTGCATTACAATTGCTCCCAAGAATTTATTAAACCCGGGTTGAGACTTCCAAGGAGAGCGGCCCATAAATTTCACCTTTTGTATTTCTGAAAACAAATTTCCTTCTAAAACTGATAGCTTTATTTTGAATTTTGATAGAGTGCATGGCAAAATCCACCGTCAACTCGGTTACGGCATGGAAAATCCACACTTGTAAATTTACAACTTCATTTGTGGCCCTTGAAAAATTTACCTTTCAAGGTTGTTTAAATGAAAGATAGTACAAATTGTACGGCATTCAAACTGGAAGTAATTTATTGACAGGCTTTTTGCATTACTTTTTCCATCCAAGTGAGATCCACTCCCCCAGACTGAAGAGTAAATATGTCATGTAGCCTCGCTTTCCGCTTAACAAGAATGAATGAAACCCATGCAACAACTAACGCTTCCGATAAAGAGAGGCGCTTGATAGATATTTACAATTGCTTGTTATGCATGTACAGAAAATTGAGCAGCTTCTAGACACTAGCACACACGTTTTTTGAGCTATAAATCAGCATTCCTTTTACTATAGGCACGCTCCTCAGCAGCAGCCAAATCCTAAGATGTTAAAAAGTTAAGAAGGGATACCCTTATGGCCACTAGCTTTTCAATGAGGTAAACAAAACCACATGGACCAGATGTCCAACACCAGACTGCACCTTCTCGATTGCTGCACTCCCATCGGACTCCAGATCATTGCTTAATGCTTGTGCTTTATCTTCGATTGACCTCTCCCTCATAAGCTCATGCTTTGCGTCATCTTTCTCACCTTCCTTCCCTATTTCACTTCTGATAGCTGCCTGGAATGCCGCTGTCACATCTCCAATTCCTAAATAGGCACACAGAGCATTAATTACATCTAAAACTTTGAGAACGCTATGTGTGTGTGTGTGTGTGTGTGTGTGTGTGTGTGTGTGTGTGTGTGTGTGTGTGTGTGTGTGTGCGCGCGCGCGCACTTGTGCACGTGCATATACATATAGATACATACCATATATGTACGTATGTCTACCCCCCCCCCCCCCCCCCCCACACACACACACACACACATGTATAAAGTGTGTGTCCACGCGCTGAATTGACTAGAACGTGAAGCCCATTACCAGTGATGAAACTATGGGAAATCGCTTCTATGTCGCCAGACATAGATTGGGCCTGCGCACGAATCAATTTTGCTTTCTCCAAGTAGTCACTTGGCCAAACGATTGTATCAGCATCCTCTCCTTGTTCTGACGTTGATGAAAGAACTGATTTTCCAAGATTCAGCAGCTGTAAAATGCCCGCAGCACAGAGCTCTGAAAGTCTCTGCAACACAATACATCATAATTCTCAGGTTCGAAAATCGCCTTGTAATGCCATGCAATTAAGTTGAACAAGTGACTGCAACAGAAAATGCATGAAATTTTTCTCACATGCACTCCCTCAACTCTGATAGCCTCCAACCGATCTGTAGTCTTTTGGACCACTTCAGCCATTGCCAAACCACCAAGCGCCACTGTAAACCTAGCAAGTTCAACAAAAAAGTTAATTTAAAAGTTGAGCATGCCAGCTTTAAGAGTTAGCACCTCACATTTTTTACCAAGCCCCAACTAAGGCAGGGTGTCACCATATGGTCGCACGGTAATGTATGGTAGGGTTTTTACAGGAAAATACAGTGTAAAATATCGTACAGTGTGTTTTTTTAGAAACTCTTAGGAATTTACTATCATATGGTGTGTTGTATCGTACGGCCATTTAATACATTTGTACACCGTACAGAAATTTCCATAACTAATAGTGGCCTAGCACCTTGGCAAAAGTAGCAGGAAACATTGTACAGGCATAACATCTAATAGTAAAGCCGTGACTACGGTGGCTTAGCAGCTTTGGACGTGCTCACATCTACACACATTTCCGGTGTTCATTTTCAACGACTATCAGAAGTCGCTAATTTAGAAAATGCAGACAACTTTAGATTCACAATCGACAAGCCAAGATACCCGGCAGCCATCTCTGCAGCTTTTGCCACACTGGTCTCCCTGATTTGTTTGAGTTCACTCACATCGCCAATCGATCCTGTCTCCACTCGCTTGCCCTTGTCAAGCTCAGTCTTTTCAATGCCATTGAATCCCAGGTCCAAAACTTGTTTTACTTGTTTAAGAGCAGAGTCATAAGAAGCCTTCTGCTCACTAGGCAACTTCGCCTTCGCTCGATTGCAAAGCAGCATATGGTGATTTGAGAGTGCCTCCAGCTCCTGGACACAAACTCATGTACATTAAAAAAGCAATGATCAAGAGCCAACAGAGGCACCAGAGGCCATAGTGTGTGTGGTATATAATGCACACCTCTAACTGTTCAGGACCACCATATATGTAGAAGCAGCGATCAAAAGTCACATCATCTACAAATTGCTCATCATTCACTATGATGTCTCCATCAGCCGGCGTTGGGTCCTCTTCAAGCTGTATCCCAGCCTCTGTGGCAATGAGGTCTATAGCCTCCTTGCCAACATACTCAAGGACCTCCAAGCCTCTCGCAGTAATAGCCTTCCCACCCTGCATGTTTTATTTTTTTTTAAAACGAAGGTGAGGTAATAAAGCTTTTTGCATAAGGAAAAGCCCAATTTTGAGTTTGCTAGAGCCCTGGAGTGCACACAGTAAAAAGACACTATAATATCCACCTCTATGAGACTCGGAGCAAATGTTCCAGCCTTGTAATTGAAGCTTCCTTGATTTTGAATACTTTCAGCAAGACTCTCAGCTGAGTTCTCTAGCCTGCAAGTTTGACAAAAATGAACCTTTAGACACAAGGGACAGTACATAATTTATTTAGCAAGCATGATGATCCAGGGCTTTGGCAATTTTATCTTATCGTCATGTAAATACCTCATAAACAGGGTTCATGATCGAACGCAGACGAAACAAGAAGAGAAGCACAAAGCCAATTTTACTAAAGCACAATCGCAAGAGAAGAATATGCTGCAGGTGCAAGTTGTACACCTCTCAACTCCTGGCAATGTTCCATTACTTGTAGCTTGGCCCGAGGTTGAACTCTCCGGAGAAGAGATCTAGAAACTAGCCTTATCTGGATGTCAACTAGCCTCAGAAACTTCCACAAGCCTATGCATAAACTTGGGGAGAAAATGTCTAATTATATAGACTTGGGAACCACGGGGCTCAAAATGACACAAAAAGGGTTGCTCTTGCTATGATATTTTTCATGTGTGACACCAGAGTCTTTAAGCTGGCATATAATAACTTAGGAACATAGATGACACTATCCTATTGCCACCGGATTGAGCTAAGTAGGGCTGCACTTTCCTGCTGTTGTACCCTCCTGGGCATATAGATATGCTTTGAGCACCCTAGGATGAGAGCTAAATCGACAGCCCTCTTTTGACCTCTATACCACCACCACCCCCAACCTTTGCCGAGACTTTTTTGGTCCTTATGCACTCCACATCCCCAGCCAATTCATCATTTGCATCTTGTGATACAGACAAGTGTACATACTGCCTTTCATTTCCACGATCCCACCTTCCTCACAAGCTTATGCTTTATTTGAAGTTAATGCTAGAAAGACAGGGAAGAAAGAAAAGAAATTCTCTCTAATTTAGAAGGGACAATCAGATTCAAAAGAGAGTAACTCTCTGCTCTAGAGAGAGAAGATCTGGCAGAATTCTCAAAGAGAATAAACAGAAGATTTTGGAAGAAAGAGGAGAAAAAAATCAGTTCTCTAGAGAGAGGAGTAGATCAAGAAAGGTAGAATCAGAGCCCAGCATAGGAATTCTTGCTCTCACCGAAGTTTGGCATGAAGCACAGTTCTAGACCAAAGACTACCACGTGGACGCAATGGGCAATTGCCTTTGGCAACACATCACACAAATAAATAATAAATCAAGCCTAACTTTTGATGTAAACAATTATTATGCTACGAAAATGCACTTACTTTTGTATAAAATTTCTACTCCCCCTCCAAGCAGTCCCGAATGCCTGCCATGCTCCAGAAGCTAGATTCTCCACCGATGTATCTATTGCTTTCAAACCCTGAATCGAACACAATCTCTCTCTCTCTCTCTCTCTCTCTCTCTCTCTCTCTCTCTCTCTGTGTGTGTGTGTGTGTGTGTGTGTGTGTGTGTGTGTGTGTGTGAGAGAGAGAGAGAGAGAGAGAGAGAGAGAGAGAGAGAGAAGAAAGGAAGCTGATTCTATTACTTGAAATTTCATCTCCCAGAACGCCCAAATGATGCCTATTCTGAGAGCAAGTACATCACTATTTACATAGCAAGCCCATAGGTATCAAACAGAAAACTGAAAAACGAGATACAACTAGGCACATGACCAAACAGAAAAGACGGAAGGCCAGGGTAAAAAATCTCTCCTAAAGAGAGTTAAAAGTGCCCTAGCAAGCTAATAAGTGGAGAGGGCATGTCAAGAGCCTCTGAAACATATGCACTTCGACCAAAAGCCCAAACAAAATACGCCAAAGGCCACCAGCGATGAAGATGACATTGAGCAACGGCAAGAAGCTCACTATCAGGCAGATGCCCGCCAACTGGTAAAATCTAACAGCAAGCGGTAATGGAGTAACAGAAAGGGAAGTGCAGCTGGTGACGAAGATGAGGGAGAAGAGGCAACTGACTTCACCAAGAGACTTCAGGAAGACGGCACAAGGTGGGTAACACAGCACTATACCGGAGCTGACAAGGAGCTTTCATCCAGAAGGGCGAGCAGTACCCTTGTTGAAGGTGGCTCCTAAAGACCATAGCTGGAGAGGGAGCTTCAAGGAGACAGTGTATGGGGCTCTGAAACACCATCCAGGTGGAAACCGGTTGAAGAAGCTTGGTAGAGAGAGCGCAGAGATGAGAGCAACGAGCCGACCCCAAACAAACCAACCATTAACAAGCAGCAACAATAACGAAAACCCCAAAAAAACAACCCAAGCCAACCAAAAGAAACAAACGAAAACAACAAAAGCGAAGAAGCAAACAAAAGTCAAGACAAACCTCAAGGACAAGCTTCCACGCACACAGAAGCAAGCCATCAAAGGGACACACTGACACACACTCACACAAACACAAAAGCAAAAACAAAAACAAAGGGGAAAACCAGTCTGCAGTGTTAGAGTTCAAATTCCTATCCGGTGGCGGCTTCATCATCTCCCAGGAGCAGATTACGGAGTAGGGGATGTTTTATGGCTGTGTCCGGCCGTATTTGAGGTAGACGTACGTGTTCTCGACGATGCACCCACAATGTTGCTCACACAGTAGGTTGGCATGAGGCGGGACCCCCGTTCCTAGGGTTTCCAGGAGAGTCTCGAGTGTTCTACAGTTCTGCTACTAAATATGTGTGTTTTTTCATATGGGATAAGCTTAGGTTTAGCAAGTGCTTTAGTGAAAGCGCGAAGCAAAAGGTACCGATAGGTGCGCGTCGTGATGTAGTGCAAGATTGGGGCAAGAAGCAGGAGGCGGAGTGCAACAAAGAGGAAGTGCTAGGGATAGACGCAGGGAGAGAGAGAGAGCTCACGTTTTTGGGGAAAACTCAATAAGTGAGTTTTGGGTTTTCCCACTTTTATTGTAAGTGACTTTAAAAAAATGTGTCCAAGTTCATATTGAACTTGAACAAAGTATAAAAAGGGGTTATTTAGGCCTTTAACCCAACAACCTCCCACTTAAGGGCATAAATGATGCCTTTATGTTAACCAACTCCCACCAGCTGTATGCAATGCTCATGTTGAGCCTTAACAAGACTCTTGGTGAGAACATCTGTAGGGTTATCTTGTGTATGGATCTTAGTCAAGGTGACTAGACCATCCTCCAATACCTGTTGTATGAAGTGGTACCGCACATCTATGTGTTTGGTACGCGCATGAAACATGGCATTTTCGGCTAAATAGACAGCACTCTAGCTATCACAACCCAACACAGGTGTATGAGCAGGATGCCAAGTTCTTTTGCAAGTCTGCCCAACCAAATAGCCTCTTTTGAAGCCTCTGTGGCTGAAATATATTCAGCCTCAGTAGTACTCAATGCCACAATTTTCTGTAACCTAGAACACCAAGAGCAGTACTGCACCACCAGCAATGGCAAATACATATCCACTGGTAGATTTCCTGGTATTCATGTCACCTGCCATGTCTGCATCACAATATCCCTGCAACTTTAAGTCACTTTTGCCATAACAGATACACTTTGATTGTGTACCTTTCAAATATCTCAGAATACATTTGACAGCTTCCCAATGCGCTTTGCCAGGATTCGACATGTATTGACTAACTCCCACTGCATAAGCAATGTCGGGACGAGTGGCAACCATAGCATACATAAGAGAACCACAAGCTGATGCATAAGGGATACCCTTCATTGCTTTCAATGCCACATCATCCTTTGGGCAATCTGCTTTGCTAAGCTTAGTGTATGGAGGTAAAGGTACCCCAAGAGACTTAGCATCAGCCATATTAAATCTGTCAAGTACTTTTGCAATGTACCTTTCTTGAGATAAAAACAGCAATTTCAACTTTCTATCTCTTTTAATACGCATGCCCAAAATATGCTCTGCATCACCCAAATCCTTCATCGCAAATGCTGAATTTAGCTTACGTTTCAAAGCATCAAGACTAGTCTTATGTTTCCTGGCAAGCAGCATGTCATCAACATAGAGAACAAGTATGATGGGACTACATCTTCATCCCTTTTCGTACACAAACAATGATTTGCATGGCTGCGTTGAAAGCCTTGAGATAGCATAAAAGTGTCAAACTTCTTATACCATTGTCGTGATGATTGTCTCAAACCATACAGAGCCCGTTTCCGTTTGCATACAAGTTTCTCGCGTGTAGGAACTACAAAACCTTCAGGCTGTTTCATATATATGTCCTCTTCAATGTTACGAAGGTGCAAAGGGTGGAGTACCGGCAATGTACTAAGTTCAAGCAATATAAAGAAATACCGAAAGGGGCGCCAAGGTTTGGGGCCAGTGCTCTCTCAGGATGGAACTCCGCCACTCCATGTCTAGTGTGTCATCTATCTCTTTCAGTTCAGTTGTTCCTGAAGTGCTAAAAGTCTATTCAGTCTGTTCTTTTCCGTTGGCACATGGTGCCCGACTTGACACCCTTCCTTGTGAGTCAGGACTTGTTCTAGAATGAGAATTTTCTCTATCTATTCCACTCTGGGCTGATCCTCAGGCTCCCTATCCATTGGCACATCACCTTTGAAAGGTCTCAAGAGACTCACATGAAATGCATTGTGAATCTTCCAAGTATCTGGTAACTTCAATTTGAAGGATACATTATTTATCTTTTATCAAATCTGGAAAGGGCCATAGTATAGCATACTCAACTTTGGAAAAAGTCGCTCCTTACCCTTTCGTTTCGTAGGCATGCCTTCTCAAACCGTAGAAGCATCTCAATTGCAAGTCACGTCGATGCTTGTCCGATGCCTTCTTCTACCTTGCTTGAGATTCCAGCCTCGCGCACCTTTGCAAAAGCAGTCTCTAGATCCTAAACATTCCAAAAATCTTAGTGCTTAGAATAGGTGAAACCCTCGTAGCACCTTCAATGATCTCAAATGGCGCAACTCCACCAAGGGCAAATATTTCTCCCATTGAGCCTTCTGATCAGAGATGTAAGACTTCAACAACTTCAGAACCACTGAATTCATTATCTCCGATTGCCCATCTGTCTGTGGATGGAAAGAGGACGAGAATTGTAATCGAGTACCAATATTCTCCCAAATTTCCCTCCAAAACAAACCAGTGAAACGGGGATCTCTATGTGCAATTATAGTTTGCACTTGTGTCACACACAACAAGTTTTTCCGCATCAAATAGCCTTCCTTGAGAGAATAGCAAGTAACCGCTTTCCCACTTTGTAATCGATCAAAAATGTCTAAGAAATTTGGATATGTAGCGTATTGATCTATCATATCCTTGAAGTTGTGGTGATGAACCGCCAAAATAGCCAAACCAAAGGCTTACGAGACGGTGCATCCGCCACCACATTCTTCTGTCCTTGAACATGCACAATCTGAAATTGTGACAAAATGTCTACTTGTCCAAAAGCTGTTTTTGAGTCGTCACAAACTGCTGACGTGTCAGAGCCCTGAAGAAGAGAGCCAAATTGCAGATGCCAGCCGAGGGGCCTAAACCCTAAGAGAACAAGTAACAGAAGAAGAAGTCCTACCAACTTATGGGGCCCCACTGACAAAGGATTAAAATAAAGCAGGACCCACACACACACACACACTAAAGAAAATTGCGTGGAACTGATGACGACACTGATTGATGACGTGGAAGGCTGTACGGATTTCCGCGTTTTGCGTTGGCTGACGACGTGGCAGGCTGTACGGATTTCCGTGATTTATGCTGGCAGCTTTTTGGCTTTGCTTTTGGACAAGATGCTTTTGAGTTTGAAGGCTTTTTACTGTAAACTGCTTTTGGGGCCTAGGGCCTTTAAATATGAGGTTAGGGTTTTGGGGCCTAGGGCCTTTAAATATGGGCTCATTCTCTGGCATGCTTCCTGAAGAAGGTGCAGAGTTGGGAGTAACGGCTTGTATTGTGTTGATGCAATATAAAGAAATACCGAAAGGGACGCCAAGGTTTGGGGCCAATACTCTGGGGTGGAATTCCGCCACTCCGTGTCGCGTGTCGTCTCTCTCTTTCAGTTGAGTTGTTATTGAAGTGCTAAAAGTCTAATCAGTCTGTTCTTTTCTATTGGCACGTGGTGCCCGTCTTGTGACATCAAGAAATAGCATAAACTTCGGTGATCAGTGAACACTGTAAAATCGGCTCCGAGTAGAAAGTGTCGCCACTGAGTAAGAGCATGGATAACTACCAAAAGCTCTTTCTCGAAAATTAGTACAATCCGTTCTAGTCTAGAAAACATTCTACTCTCATAAGGTATAACATGGCTCTCTTGCATTAAGACCGCTCCAATACTGCGATCACAAGCATCGCAATCACAATATACCTCAAATGGCTTTTGCAAGTCTGTCTAGACCAACACTAAGCCAGCTGTCAGCTTCTCCTTGAGAGTCTTGAAGGTTGTAATCTCAGATGGTCCCGATGCGAAAGGAACCCCTTTCTGTGTCATAGCATGCAAAGGAGAAGCAATCTCCGCAAACTTTTGAATGAACCGTCGGCAGTAAGAGCACAAACCCAAAAACCTTCAAGCCTTATTCTAGCCAATCTCAAATAGTCTCAACCTTGGCCGGGTCCATTTTGACACCCTCACTGAAACAATGTGTCCCAAAAAGTGGACCTCTGGTAAGAAAAACTCGCTCTTCTTCCCATTCACCACCAACTGATGTTGCTCAGTGCGTGGAAAACCTATAACAGGTAGTATCGATGCTCTGCCTCATTCTTGGAGAATATGATGGTATCGTCGAAAAAGAATGACCTATACTCTCGAAAAATCTTGTCCATCATCCTGTTGAACGTTGTTGTTAGGTGCAGCGGAATGATTGTTTGCGCTTTGCTCAAGATGAGTGCTCCGAACTGTGCTCAAGGTTCCTTTTAGTTCTTATGGAAGGGAGAGTCTTCCGTTCTTAATGGAAAGTGTTATGATCACAACAAAGTGAATGGACACTGTGCGTGCAAGTGTATGAGACTAAGAGATAGAGAGAGAAGAGAGATACGACACCAGAGACGTAAAATCCTCCTCCGAAGGCCCCACTCTCGTCGGCGAGAGTGGTCTACTTATGATTGCACAAAGTGGTACAATGACGATGCAATGGACTCATGCAATCGGGGACTATGCCGATGACGACGACGACTTTAGGGCTGAAATCTGTGGTCTTCTAACTGCTGAAAATCTGCAAATTTGGGCTGTTTTGGGTGGCTGAAAATGACTGTTTTGGCTGCGTTTTCGAGGGCTGAAAATGGGAGTATCTGCAATGCTTTTAGGGCTGAATGGTCTGCTGTCCACGAAGGCTGAAAACGCTACTGTTCTGCTGCGGAATGGCTAAAAACCCAAAACGCTGGCAGATCTGGGGGCTTGGGCAAAAACGCTATGCCAATCTGCAATTTGCTGCTGGCGTTAGTAAAAACGGTGGCTGTTCTGGTATGCTAGCGATGATGCAACTGCAAACGCCAGGCTTGGGGGATTGTTGGCGAGGATCCGGGCTGAAATCAGCAAGGGCTAGATGGGGATGCTGAGGGAATCCAAAAACGCTAGGGGTTCTTCTATGGCGAGGATGGAGGGACCAAAAACGCCAGGAGTCTTGCTGGGGTTCTGCTGAGAAGGTGCCTCTTGAGCATGTGCTCCTGCTGCCTCTTCTGCCAGAAAGTGCTAACTTGGGTTTGCTTATATATTAACTTAGCAAAATTGCCCTACCTACTTTTGTTGGAAAGTCACTTAAAAATAATAAGTGAAAATACCAAAAATAGGGAAAATAGGCTAAATGCATTGGAAAATTCCCCTGACTGAATCTGATGGATTCTGAAGGGAATACTGATGATCATGCTGTGTGCAACCAGAGGATATGCATCTACACTAAGTGATTGGGCATGCACGGTCTACGAATAGACTCACAAAAGTGCCAGATCACTTCTAATCTAGACTGACTGGACTGACTGAACCCCGATCATGCTGCAGCTTGTCCACGGACACATAGGGCTGGATGTGTCGCGTGACATTCCCTCCTTTTCAAAGTGAGGTATTGGTACCGAACTGTTTGGCGTCGAGGGAGATCGCCAATAGCATCCAGAATCCTGGAAGGGACTCTGATGTGTGGGTCGTGCGGTGCTTGAACTTTATAAAGGTCTGCAACGCTTGCTTCTTTGGGCCATGCCGAAAGCGACACAAAGTCTTCTGTGGCTCCTTCCTTGCTTCAACTTCGTCTAGAGACCTGCTTCTTTCGTCTTCAAGAATCTCCATGGCTAAAAATTCCTAAAACCATTTCCAACACAAAACCATGAACATACCTATTCCATGTAAAGTGGAGGAAAAAAATCTTGTCTTCCTCAAAGACTGTGCATGCAATGTAGATGAACATAGAGACGGAGTGACAACCCGTTCATCAAACACATGCAAACAATGAGATCGAATCTTTCTCTTATGATCTAGATCAATCAACTATGGCAAAACACAATGGAAATGCCCACGCTTGGTGCTCATACTTTCATGTGCTCGTTCGGAAACTATGTCATGCCAAGGAAGAGACAGGGAATGTGACTTCCTGACATACATACTTTTCAGCTTTTCATGAAAAATCCGCATACATTCGTGTTCATCCATGAGAGAAACGTGCTCAACATACAATATGCCATGCCTAGGAAAAGGGATCACATAAAGATGCTGACTAAAATACAGGAAACGATCACGAATGAAACACTCGAACAATGCGTGCGTATCAATCATGCAAACACATAATACTTCCTGTGAGGGCTCTTTGGACCTAGGCTCGAGAGCCAAGATCGGTTCTTCCTGAACGATCGAATCGTCTTGTGGGGATTCTTTGGACCTCGACTCGAAAGCCAAGATCTGATCTTCGTGATTGATCAAATCTGAAACGAGGTTAGCTTCGCTAGCAAAAGCATCAACTAACACATCATCCTTCTTGTGAACAATCACATCATCTTCATGCAAATCATCATGCTCGTGAGAAATCACATCTTGATCATGCAAATCATCATGCTTGTCTTTATCATCCAAATCATCATGCAAATCATTATCATTCAAATCATTATGCTTCTCATAATCATGCAAATTCTGTGTGTCATGCTGTGGAGAAGAAGAGATTGAGACGGTCTCCTTTCCCCAAATCTCGTGCATCTGTGCCTGAACTTGAGAATAGAGTCGCAAGAACTCTTTGTTTTGTCGGTCGCTCTGTTCTTGTATTGCTTTCAAGTCATACTGACGCTGTATGGCTGCCATTCCTTCTTTGTAGTCACGATCTATGGCTGCCCTTTGTTCTTCGTAGGCCTTTCTTTCTGCTTCTTTCTGCATGTCTGCGTTTCGTGCTTCGCGTGCTAAATTCTGTTTCAGAAACAATTGCTCCAAAGCATCCATAGGAGTTAGTGCAATCCTTGTCGTAGATGGGGAAGGAGGAGGGTCGGAAAAACCTCCTAGTGGGGAAAATTCTTCTTCGCCTCTCGTGCTCATCACCTCCAAGCAAGGCATCCATTCCGCTTTGAGTGATGATCATTCTGAAGTCGTGGGTTCTTGTGGGTTCTTGTGGTCTTGGGTTCTTAAGTTCACGAGGAACTTGGGTTCTTGAGGGTCTTGGTTCTTGGGTTCTTGGGTTCTTTGAGGATCTTGAGGTTCTTGAGGTTTTCTTTCGCTTGCAAATCGCGTTTGAGAAGGATCTTCTCTTCACCTGAGTTCTACTCTTTTCCGCGGGCGCACCCCTTGGCAGCATTGCGCTCACACCAAGGTTGCTTTTTCCCACCTCACGTGATTGGCCGGCCGCTAAGTGCACGGTCCGCTCTCAATGAGTGAAAAGAGACACAAGGGGAGGCTGGACAAGCCCTTCTTTCTTGGGATTCCTGTCACTCTTCAACAAAACACGATTAGGAATCGACACGCCCAAGCGAACCTGGGTTCGTGCGACCTCAAAAAGCAAAAAAAAAAAATCTTGTGGTTCTTGTGGTTCTTGTGGTTCTTGTGGTTCTTTCCTTGAGTGATACAGAACACTGCCAAAGCTCTGATACCAATGTTAGGTGCAACGCAATGATTGTTTGCGCTTTGCTCAAGATGAGTGCTCCGAACTGTGCTCAAGGTTCCTTTTAGTTCTTATGGAAGGCAGAGCCTTCCGTTCTTAATGGAAAGTGCTACGATCACAACAAAGTGAATGGACACTGTGCGTGCAAGTGTATGAGACTGAGAGATAGAGAGAGAGGAAAGATACGACACCAGAGACGTTGTAAAACCCTCCTCCGAAGGCCCCACTCTCGTCGGCGAGAGTGGTCTACTTATGATTGCACAAAGTGGTACAATGACGATGCAATGGACTGATGCAATCGGGGACTATGCCGATGACGACGACGGGGATGACGATGACGACTTTAGGTGTCACGTGACGCATCCAACCCTATGTGTCCGTGGACAAACTACACCATAACAGGCATTCCGTCAAGTCCAGTCAGTCTAGATTAGAAGTGATCTGGCACTTTTGTGAGTCTATTCGTAGACCGTGCATGCCCAGTCACTTAGTGTAGATGCATATCCTCTGGTTGCACACAGCATTCCCATCAGAATCCATCAGATTCCATCATGGGAATTTTCCAGTGCATTTAGCCTATTTTACCTATTTTTTGCATTTTTCACTTATTAATTTAAGTGACTTTCCAACAAAAGTAAGTAGGGCAATTTTGCTAAGTTTGTATATAGCAAACCCAAGTTAGCACTCAATGGCAGAAGAGGCAACAGGAGCACATGCTCAACAGGCACCTTCTCAGCACAACCCCAACAGAACTCAAGGACTTCTAGCGTTTTTGCTTAACAACAGCTTGGCTAGCATTTTTGGACAGACCACTGCAGATTAACCAACGTTTTGCTCTTGCAGATCCCTGGCGACAAGAACACAGCAGATCAGCCTAGCGTTTTTGCATTTGCAGAATCCCGGCGATAGAAAGACCAATTTCAGCCCCTAGCATTTTTGGTTGCAGACCAGCCCCGGCGTTTTGCACCTTTACCGCGACGGAAAGTCAAGGAACATCAGCGTTTCAGTTTTCAGCAGTTTTAGTACCCGCAGATCAAGTCCCGAACCTCGCAGATCTCACCATCCCGCAGCAGTTCCTCGCCGCACGGTCAGTTTCCGCAAGGTTTACAGTTTCAGCCCGGAAAACGCAGATTTCAGCATTTGCGTTTTCAGCGCGTCGTCGTCGCATCGTTGCCATCGACATCGTCATCGACATAGAGTCGGAATTCAACAGATAGAAGATTAGCAGATTTCAGCCCATAGCGTTTTTGGACAGCAATAGAAAGATTGCAGATTTCAGCCCTTAGGTCGACTTCGTCATCACCGTCGTCATTGTTGACATCGCCTAGACTTGCATCAGTCTCATGCAATCCACTTGTACCAGATTGTGCAATCATAAGTAGACCACTCTCGCCGACGAGAGTGGGGCCTTCGGAGGAGGGTTTTACAACGTCTCTGGTGTCGTATCTCTCTTCTCTCTCTATCTCTCAGTCTCATACACTTGCACGCACAGTGTCCATTCACTTTGTTTGTGATCATAGCATTCTCTCATTAAGAACGGAAGGCTCTACCTTTTGTAAGAACAAAAGGAACCTTGAGCACAGTTCGGAGCACTCATCTTGAGCAAAGCGCAAACAATCATTTCCGCTGCACCTAACATTGGTATCAGAGCCTTGGCAGTGTTTTGTATCACTCAAGGAAAGAACCACAAGAATCACAAGATTTTTTTTTTTTGCTTGTTGCGGTCGCACGAACCCAAGTTCGCTTGAGCGTGTCGATTTCTAATCGTGTTTTTTAAGAGCGACAGGAATCCCAAGAAAGAAGGGCTTGTCAAGTCTCCCCTTGTGTCTCTTTTCACTCATTGAGAGCGGACCGTGCACTTAGCGGCCGGCTAATCGACGTGAGGTGGGAAAAAGCAACCTTGGTGTGAGCGCAAGGCCGCCAAGGGGTGCGCCCGCGGAAAGGAGTATAACTCGGGTGAAGAGAAGATCCTTCGCAAACACGGTCAAGCGAAAGAAAACCTCAAGACCCGCAAGAACCTCAAGAACCCAAGAACCCAAGACCCTCAAGAACCTAAGTTCCCCGTGAACTTAAGAACCCACGACTTCAGTGGATGGTCATCACTCGAAGCGAAATGGATACTTCGCTTGGAGGTGATGAGCATGAGAGAGACGAAGAAGAATTTTCCCCACTAGGAGATTTTTCCGACTCTTCCCCATCTACGACAAAGATTGCACTAACTCCTATGGAGGAGTTGAAGCAGTTGTTTATGGAAAGGAAGTTAGAATGCGAAGAAAGAAAAGCAGAAAGAAAGGCCTACGAAGAACAAAGGGCAGCCATAGATCGTGAATACAAAGAAGGAATGGCAGCCATACAGCGTCAGTACGACTTGGAAGAAAAAGAAAGTCCAGCCAAATTTGATCGCGAGAACAAAGCAAGACAAGCAAAGAACAAAGCAATACAAGAACAAAGCGGCCGACAAAACAAAGAGTTCTGGCGACTCTATTCTCAAGTTCACACACAAATGCAAGAGATTTGGGGAAAGGAGACTCTCTCAATCTCTTCTTCTCCAAAGCATAATACACAGGATTTGCATGATTGTGAGAAGCATGATGATTTTAATGACAATGATTTGCATGATGATTTGAATGATATTGATAAGCATGATGATTTGCATGATCAAGATGTGATTTCTTACAAGCATGATGAGTTGCATGAAGAGATGTGATTGTTCACAAGGATAATGAGTTAGTTGATGCTTTTTCTAGCGAAGCTAACCTCGTAGATTCGATCAATCACGAAGAACCGATCTTAGCTTTCGAGTCGAGGTCCCAAGAACCCCCACAGGAAGATTCGACCAATCAGGAAGAACCGATCTTGGCTCTCGAGCCTAGGTCCAAAGAACCCTTACAGGAAGTGTTCGCATGATTGATACGCACGCATTGTTCGAGTGTTTCATTCGTGATCGTTTCTTGTATTTTAGTCGGCGTCTTTATGTGGATGTCACGTGACACATCCCAACCCTATGTGTCCGTGGACAAGCTACACCATAGCAGGGTTTCCGTCAAGTCCAGTCAAGTTAGATTAGAAGTGATCTGGCACTTTTGTGAGTCTATTCGTAGACCGTGCATGCCCAGTCACTCAGTGTAGATGCATATCCTCTAGTTGCATAAGCATAAGCATTTCCATCAGATTCCATCAGAGTCAGTTTGGGGATTTTTCAGATGACTTTATCCCATTTTTCCCTATTTTTAACATTTTTCACTTATTTATTAAGTGACTTTTGTTGGGTACTCAGTAGGGCAAATTGGGTAAGTTAATATATAAGCAAACCCAAGTTAGCACAAATTGGCAGATGAGCAAAGGCACAGCAGGCTTCCCCAAGCAACAGGTGTCCAACCCTCTCTCAGCAAGACCCTCTCCAACCTTGGCGAGGCACTCCCCTTCCATAGGCGTTTTCTAGCCCAGCCATCGCCACCCCATGTCCCTTCATGCCTGGCGTTTTCACTATCCACTGGCAGCAGCACTAGGACTTCACTAACGCTAGCATTCAGTTGCAGATCATTGGCGTTTTCAGCCCCCAAAACGCTGCAAAGAGTTCAGCCTTTAACCTGAGGAAAACCAGCGTTTTGTCATCAGCTTCAGCCCTTCAAAAACGCAGCAGAACCTCAGCGTTTTCAGCCGGCAACAGTCTCATCAAAAACGCAGCATCAGCCTAGAAGCCAGCGTTTTCTTTCAGCCTTAAAGCATCAGCAGAAGCAGGGAAATTCAGCCCCAAATCAGCCCCGAAAACAGTCCACGATTCCAGTCAAAGAAGATCACAGATTCAGCCATCGAGTCGTCGTCATCGGATAGTCCAACTTGCATCTATCCATTGCATTCGCATTGTACACCTTTGTGCAATCAAAGTAGACCACTCTCGCCGACGAGAGTGGGGCCTTCGGAGGAGGGTTTTACAACCTCTCGGTGTCGTATCTCTTCTCTCTCCTTCTCTCAGTCTCATTCACTTGCACGCACAATCCACTCACTTTGTTCGTGATCATAGCACTCTCCATAAGACGGAAAGCTCTCTTTCTGTTGAGATGTAGAGAGAAAGAGAGAGAGACGAGACAAGAGACACACCATATACGCTCCCAAAGACTGATTCATATTGAGGACAAGATACAAATATATAGGTGAGACCAAGTTCAGTAGAGTGAGCCATATATAGCTCCAACACCCCCACTCAAACAAAGGTCTCTAGCTTTGGATGAAAAAACCCTTGGGGAGTTCAAGGGAAAAACCCAAGCCCCTATACAATGTGAAATATGAACCAGTGGTGATGATGTGAAAGTGAATTGTGCATCTATGTACAAATATTCAAGTGACTTAGATATCACAAGGTGCAAATGTGGAGTGTGCATAGTGCATGGTACCTAAAAGATTACAATGTCATATGTACAAAGCTATTACAATAGAAAAGAAGCTAATCTAGAAAGAGTGAGGCCGAAGCAACTCCAAGCTCCGAGCGCAAAAGGATGAAACGTGACTCATTGAGGCCTTTGGTCAAAATGTCTGCAATCATCTGGTCACTTGGACAGTGTTCAACCATAATGGTTCCCTTGCGTACTTCATACCTGACATAATGATAATGGACAGCAATGTGCTTTGACTTATTATGTTGAACATAGTCTTTTGCAAGACTAATAGCACTTTGGTTGTCACACCGCAAGGGTGTGCTAGAAAGAGGAGAGTGACCAATATCAACCAGCATTTGTCGAAGCCAAATCAACTCACGAGCTGCAAGTGATGCCGCAACATATTCTGACTCAATCGTAGAAACTGCAACACAACGTTGTTTTTTGCTGGTCCAAGAAACAAGACAACCATTTATAAAGAAGCAATTTCCACTAGTAGATCGCATAGATAAATGTGAGCTTGCCCAGTCTGCATCTGTGTAACCCAAAAGAGAAAGAGATTGCATAGAATCCGATGTGAGTTGTCGTCGATAGACTAAACCAAAATCTGTAGTGCCTTTCAAGTATTTCAATACACGCTTTGCAGCAGACCAATGCTTAAGAGAAGGACATGCAAGATGTTGTCCAAGATAGTTAGCAGCAAACAGAATATCAGGACGAGTGTTCATGCCAACAAACTGAAGACATCCAATCAAGTTAGCATAAGGTTGATTTGTGACAAGTTGACCGCCATTGTCAGAAGTATTCTTCGTAGAGCTCGCAAGACAAGGTGTGTTGGCTGAATGTGCAGATTCCATACCAAATTTTTGAATAGTATCTGCAATAAACTTTGACTGTCGAAGGAATAAAATACCTTTTGTACGGTTCCGTTGGATTTGAATGCCAAGACAAGAGTGAATCTCTCCAAGATCCACCATATCGAATGCAGAAGACAATAAATTTTTCACTTGCTGAAGAAATCCCAAATCATTGGAAACAAGGATGGTATCATCCACATAAAGAGCAAGAATCACAAAACTGCTACCTTGGCGTTTTATGTATAAGTTGGGGTCTGACGAGCAAGAGATGAATCCTTTAGAGGTGAGAAAAAGATCAAATTTTGTATACCAGGCTCGCGAAGCTTGTTTGAGACCATATGGTGCCTTATGGAGTTGAGCAACAAGGTCTTCTTTACCTGGAATAACAAACCCTTCTGGTTGTTCCATATAAATTTCCTCTTCCAAGTCACCATTAAGAAAAGCAGTTCGCACATCCATTTGATGAGCTTCTAAATCAAATTGAACAGCAAATGCCAATAAAACTCGAACACTTGTAATGCGAACAACTGGTGAAAAAGTCTCTTGATAATCAACACCAGCTACTTGGGAGTAACCTTTTGCAACTAAACGCGCCTTGAACTTGTCAAAAGATCCATCTGCTTTTACTTTTGTTTTATACACCCACTTACATTTAATAGTTGTACGACCAGGAGGTAATTCAGTTAGTATCCATGTACCTTTAGAGATAAGAGAATCGTACTCTGCTTCCATAGCCTCTTGCCATTGATCCTTTTGTGGTGAAGAGATAGCTTCATCATAAGTAACGGGATCTTCAGAAGTAGAAAAAGCATTATCAGCAATATCGTCATCATAAACATGACATGAGCCATGTTCAAAATCAATAGGCAGATCAACAAAAATATCAATATCATCATTGGCAACATTTGGAATGAATGGTTGTGAGGAGGAAAGTTGCTCTATAGGAAGAGTTTCATCTTCTGAAAGAAATGGAAAAGCCTGAAGCAATGATTTAGTATCATCAGAATCATCCATGGACCATGAGCCTCCCATAAGCTGTTCGTTAAAAGTAACATCACGATTCACAATTACTTTCTTGGAGGAAGGGTCATAGAATTTGTAGCCTTTGAAAGTGTAAGAATATCCAATAAAAATAACTTTAAGACCAGGAGCATCAAGCTTTGTTCGTGTTTCTTTGGGAACATGAATATAAGCAATACATCCAAAGGTTCGAAAATGAGATACAGAAGGAATGTCACCTGTCCATGCTGTGATGGGTATCTTACCAAAGGATGCAGTAGTAGGAAGATGATTCTGAATAAATGTTGCTGTCAAAGTAGCTTCAGCCCAGAAAACACGAGATAAGCCAGAATGAATCAGCATACATCTTACAGCATTGAGAATAGTGCGATTCTTTCGTTCAGCAACACCATTCTGTTGAGGCGAATATGGAATAGTGTGTTCATGATGAATTCCTGTGTCAGCACAGTAACTCACAAACTCTCAAGAAACATATTCGCCTCCATTGTCACTACGAAGCTTCTTGAGGCGATGACCAGTTTGAAGTTCCGCAGCCTTGTGGAATTGTTTGAAAACAGATAAGGCTTCAGATTTTTGTCTAAGTAGAAATACAGTCATATACCTTGAGAAATCATCAATGAAAGTAATGAAGTAGCGATATTGTGATCTCGAAGAAGGTAGAGGTCCACATATATCAGTATGAACAAGATCCAAGATGTCATGAGAATGAGTTGTATTTGAAAGAGGAAAGGGTTTACGATTGTGTTTCCCAAGAGCACAAAATTCACAAATTCCCATATGGGGATGGACTTTAAGATCCATGCCATGAACAAGATCACGACGTTGAAGATCAAGGAGTTTTGAGAAATCAGCATGAGCAAAACGGTGATGCCATACTTTGCAATCATGATCACCTGGAGCAGTGACAATATTTGCTACAGCATCGTTGAGAGAGAGTTCAAATAAATTACCGTTTCGAGGAGTAGTGGCTATAGTCTGTCCATCTTTCTCAATTCGGCATTTGGTATAATCAAATCCAACAAACAGACCAAGATCAACAAGTCTAGCAACTGAAAGAAGATTACGTTGAAGATCTGGTACATGTAATACTCCTCGCAAAATTCGAGTGGAAGAAGATAAGGTACCAAGATATAAGTCTCCAATACCCTTTACTTGACAAGTAGTATCATCAGCAAGATAAACAACACGTTGAACTGGCAGTGGATGATAGTTATGGAGCCACTTAGACTGATATGTCATATTTCCTGTAGCACCAGAATCGACAATAAAAAGTGATCCATCACGTACATGAAGTATTCTGTCTGGAGCAACTGAACATAGGACGCAGCTTGTTTCTGGTACAATGTTGTTTCGATGTTCAGTAGCATATGCTCTATTCCGATCTGTGTCGAATCGACGCTTATAGCACATATGAGTAGGATGATCAGATCGTCCACAATATTCACAAGAAGAAGAAGAAGAGTCTCTAGATAAACGTGGTTGTTTTGTGGTAATATTGTGTTCTTCATCATATTGACGTGCCCAACAATCATCTTCAGTATGGCCATTTCTGTTGCAGTAAGAACATTGCTTATTAGGAAATTTGAGACGAGAGAAAATATTACCGCGACGGCCACCTCTGCGGTTTCCTCATTGAAATGGACGCCTTCGAGCATAAAAAGCACGTTCCATCTGTTGTGACTCAGTCTCCTCTTGTGAAATCATAGCTGTATCGTGACCAGCATTTCGACGTTCTTGACGTTGAGAGTATTCAATTAAAGACATGCAAGCTTGATCGAAATCAAGACCATCTTTATTAGAGAGAATAGTAACAATGTTATCATAAGAAGAGTCCTTCACCGTATCAAGGAGAAGTGTAATCAGTTGCTTTTGTGGAACAGGATCACCGGCAGCAGCAAGTTGATTAATAATAGATTTGAAAGACTCAATATGTCCCGTCATGGCAGTACCAACTTCATATTGTAACTTGTTAAGCAACCCTTTCAAATAAAGTATTTCTGTAACAGATTTCTTCTGAAAGTTTGCAATAAGGTACTTCCATACGTCATGGGAAGTAGGCAGTTCATACATATCAAGCAAAAGGGAATCAGTAAGAGCAGAAAGAATATACCGGCGAGCTGCTTTATCACGTCGTTGCCAATCCGTATAGGCAACATTCCAATCTTCAAATATAGGTCCTTCAGTGATAAGCACGTTATCATTATCTGTATCAACAGGCTGAGGCGGACAAACACGATTTCCAAGAACAACATCGGAGAGTTCATCGCCTTCAAGAATTAACAACATCTTTGCTTTCCAGCCTGGAAATCCTTGACCTTGGAAAGGAGGAACAGAACGTTGGCCAGAAGGAAAGCCGTTGACGAGAATATTCATAGCCATATCTTATTGCGAGAAGACGTATAAGATAAGATCGCAGAATCTGCATACCATATATGGTGAAGGCCGCAATTGAGAATGAAAGAGATATGAGTACTGCGTTCTGTCAACGATAAACGTAAGAAGGATGCTCAAGGAACGTCCAAAGATGTGAGAGACGTCACCCAAAAAAAGACAGGGTAAAGGAGACGTTAATAATAAACGAGTCCTCAAAATAGAGTTGCGTGAGACGCAAGATTGACGGCCACAATACGAATAGCAAAAAGCTAAATCTTCTCGAAAAAGTTAACGCCAAAATAAGAAAAACGATCGCGGACGCTTCACGAAGAAGTAGGACGAAGAAAGCTGCGTCAAGCTCTATTGCAGTAAAAATAGCATAACTTTCTGCTCCGAACTCCGATTGACGCAAACCTAGAACTCAAATCGAAGAGCTCGAGGAGACGAACAAGTTTTGGATGAAAAGTGCCATTGCGCTACGCTCCATTGCGCTTTTCCCGTTTCTCCAAATTTTGAGCAGAACAGCAAGAAAAATTGAGATGAAGTTCAGGGTGTCATTAACAAGAAAACGTAATCAACGATTAGATTGATTATAAATAAACGCCACATAAAACACTAATCATATTCTTCTTAACACAAAACAACCACAGTTAACAAGAATCAACGCTCAAAAATAAAATTTGTAACAATTTTGAATCTTACATGCGAATCGCATACACATATTGTTGTCACCATGAATTGAATCTGCGCGTGATCGTTACCGCTCTGATACCATGTTGAGATGTAGAGAGAAAGAGAGAGAGACGAGACAAGAGACACACCATATACGCTCCCAAAGACTGATTCATATTGAGGACAAGATACAAATATATAGGTGAGACCAAGTTCAGTAGAGTGAGCCATATATAGCTCCAACACTTTCCCTAAGAACTAAAAGGAACCTTGAGCAATAAAGATCACTAATCTTGAGAAAATACAACATTCATTCCGCTGCACCTTACACTGGTATCAGAGCTTTGAAAGTGTTCTGCATTACTCAAGGGAAGAACCACAAGAATTTTTTTGCTTGTTGCGGTCGCACGAACCCAAGTTCGCTTGGGGGTGGCGATTCCTAATCGTGTTTTGTTGAAGAGTGACAGGAATCCCAAGAAAGAAGGGCTTGTCCAGCCTCCCCTTGTGTCTCTTTTCACTCATTGAGAGCGGACCGTGCACTTAGCAGCCGGCCAATCGACGTGAGGTGGGAAAAAGCAACCTTGGTGTGAGCGCAAGGCCGCCCAGGGGTGTGCCCGCAAAAAGGAGTAGAACTCGGGTGAAGAGAAGATCCTTCTCCAACGCGATTTGCGAGCGAAAGAACCCCTCAAGAACCCAAGATTCTCACGAATCAAGGACCTCAAGACCCTCAAGAACCCAAGTTCCTTGCAAGCCTAAGACCCCAAGATCATAGCGCATGGTCGTCACCCAAAGCGGCATGGATACTTCGCATTCAGGTGATGAGCATGAGAGAGGCGACGAAGGATTTTCCCCACCAAGAGATTTTTCCAACCCTCCCCCTTCGCCATCTACGCCAGACCCTATGGAGGCAATGATGAAGCAAATGATGGCCATGATGGATAGACAGGAAGACAAGCGCCTTTCTTTAGAACGCAAGCGCGACGCAAGAAAAGAAAGAAAAGAACTAAGGAAGGAAGAAGCGGCAGCAAGAAACGCAGCATTGGAGGCTGATCGTGCCGCTCATAGATTGGCTATGGAGGCCGAGCGTGAAGCTCATAGATTGGCTATGGAGACCGAGCGTGAAGCTCGACGAGAGCTACGCACTCAAGAATTGCTTGCCCAAGTCCTCGCCTCAAAGACCGAACCAACCAAAGATCGTGGGAGTTCGTCCAGTGGCGAAGGCCACGATGCGGATTCACACAATCCAGTCACAGAGAAGTTGACCTTCAGTAAGTATGACGGTAAGATGGATGCTACTGTTATTCATTCTTGGTTGCATCAATTTAATGCTTATTTTGCGACAACTAAGAAAACAGGCAATAGCAAAGTTTTGACGGCAGCTATATACCTTGCCGGTGATGCCATAAATTGGTACCAGGCATGGCAAGAGGCACAGCTAGCCGCGCACCTAGAGGCAACCGACGATTTCACGCCCCTCTTTTTTAGTTGGGCTAATTTCCAAGACAAACTCAAGGCGCGGTTTATGCAACCTAAGTACCTTGTACGATTGAAGGACAATTGGCGAGCTCTCAAGCAAAATGGTATGCCGGTTATGTCTTTCTCTAATCGTGTTTTGCAGCTTGGCACTCAATTACGCAAATCGGATGCGAAGCGCAAGGAGGCATTTCTTTACGGATTGGACGAGTATATCAAGTACGATGTCGAAGTACTCGATCCAATCGATCTCAACAAAGCGTTAGCAATTGCTCTCGCCCACGAGATGAAGCACAACAAAGGAAAGCCTAAGGAAAACAAGACTTCTCAAGGAACCCCGCAGAATTCTCAGAACACAAAGAATGGTAAGAATGGTAAGTCTTCGAGCCCTTCTTCCTCTAATTCCTTGGAAAAGAACTCTAACAATGAATCTAAGGATAAAGCTAAAACACCTGCAAAACCTAAGCTAACCCCTGATGGAAAAGCTTCACGAGGAATTATAGGAGGATACATCACGGTTGAAGAACAAGTGATTTATGCTAAAGAAGGTAGATGTTTTCAATGTCACATCAAGGGGCACATTAAGAAGGCCTGTCCTAAGACAGTCCCACCTAAAGAACCAAAGGCACCCCCAGCTAGCACAAACTCTGTCACAACACAACCTGCATCTTCTCATGACTCTGACACACACATTGATGAATCTCTCATGAAGTGTTATGGTCATGTAAAAGGACAGCGTTTTATCATATCGTTTGATCCAGGCAGTATGCATGATGTGATTAGTCCCCCTCTTGTTGAGAGAGCCCGCCTAGAGGTTAGTCAGAAATCTCCTATCGAGGTTTCTGGCTTCGCTCCTGGTATGGACTCTCTCATCACGAAGGAGTGCCTTGATGTGATGTTTGCCGTTCAGCAAGCTTCTTTTCGTAGGAAATTTCTTGTGTGTCCTCTCTCAGGATGTGATATGATATTAGGCATGAAATGGTTTCGTGAATTGAACCCTCTCGTTGATT
The DNA here is from genome assembly GCF_014529385.1 of Adiantum capillus-veneris. Taxonomy (NCBI): domain Eukaryota; kingdom Viridiplantae; phylum Streptophyta; class Polypodiopsida; order Polypodiales; family Pteridaceae; genus Adiantum; species Adiantum capillus-veneris. The sequence goes on along the minus strand of NC_140936.1, from coordinate 83,052,482 downwards.
GGGAGGCTCTAACTCTCACTTTGCATGCCAAAACAGATTCCCCCCTCATCATTCGTACTGAGGAGGGCTTGCATTCTTTGCCTCTCATCTCGCATGTGCAGGTAAAGCGTGAATTACAACGAGGAGCACAAGCGACATTCATATATGCTACCCCAGTTTACCAGAGCATTCAGGCTCCAGGTAAGTATTCGGAGTTGTTTACGAAATTTAAACATCTCTTTTTGCAGGATGATCTTCCACCTCGTCTCCCACCGGAGCGGCCAGAGGACCATCGCATCGAGCTTATAGAGGGAGCGCAGCCGGTCAGTAAGGCTCCCTACCATTTGAACAAGTCACAAGAGGAAGAGTTAGAGCAACAACTCACGGAGTTGGTGGCTAGAGGATTCATACATCCTAGTGTAAGTCCTTTTGCTGCCCCTATTTTGTTCGTTCGCAAGAAGGATGGTTCGTCTCGTTTGTGTGTTGATTACAGGGCATTAAACAAGATGACTGTCAAGAACAAGTTTCCGATGCCTCGCATTGAGTATATCTTGGATAGGCTCAATGGGACAAAGGTTTTCAGCAAGGTCGATCTCAAAAGTGGATACCATCAGGTACGGGTATTCAAAGGCGACATTTTCAAGACCGCCTTTCGCACCGAGCGAGGGCAATGGGAGTATATTGTTATGCCTTTTGGATTGACAAGAGCCGTGGGTACGTTCAATCGTCTCATGGTAGGTCGTTTCGGCGATATGATAGGCGTATGTGTGTTCATCTTCTTAGATGATATTCTCATTTTTTTCTGCATCGTGGAAGCAACATGAATTAGATGTTGAAAGGGTACTAACACGTTTGGATGAGTGTCAGTTGTACATTGTAGCTAAGAAGTCTGAATTTTTTCTTACTGAAGTCACTTATCTGGGTTATATCATTTTTGCAAAAGACGTCAAGCTAGACCCAGCGAAGGTGGAACAGGTTCGTAATTGGGATTTGCCCAAAACTGCATATGATGTGCGTTCGTTTCTTGGTTTATGTCAAGCATATAGTTCGCACATAGAGAATTTTGCACCCATTGCTGCACCTATGACTGATGTTTTGAAAGGGGTAAAGACTCGCCGTCAGCGCGTAGACTTGCCCGAGGCAGCCATTGAGGCTTTCGCAGCTCTCAAGGTTGCTGTGACAAAAGCACCGTGTCTTATCCTTGCCCCTTGGGATGACCCCTTTGAGGTATGGACGGATGCGAGCAATGTCGCCATAGGCGCTGTGCTCCAACAACATGGTCGCCCAGTAGCTTTCCTTAGCCGGAAGCTCAATAGTGCGGAAAAGAATTATTCAGTTTATGATAAAGAACTTTTGTCTGTCATTCACTCTCTTAAGCATTGGAAGCATTTTTTGTATGGTAGAGAGTTTATAGTGCGCACAGATCATCAAGCCCTCAAGTGGCTCCAGTCTATGCCTAGTGCACATTGGAGTGATCGCCGAGCGCGGTGGTCACAATTTTTTGAGCAATTTGGCGGTTTGATTGAGTATGTGCCTGGAAAAGCTAACCCTGTTGCAGATGCGTTGAGTCGCAAAGGACAAATTTTGGCTCTTGAGTCAAAAACCACATTTTCTATACAGGGTGAGTCTTTTGACAGCATGAAGAATCAGTATGCAGATTCGGAGTTTGGTAAGTATTGGTTGCAGGCCCTTGCTTCCCAAGGGCCCAACAACTATCTCATTCGTGATGGATTGTTATTTTTTCGTCAGCGTCTATGTGTGTTGCCCTCTCTCAGCCAGCCATATTGCATGATGCACATGACTCTCTCACGGGTGGGCACAGGGGTATGAACACCACATTGGAAAAGATTGAACGATTTTTCTATTGGCCTAAAATGCGAAAAGATGTGTTTAGTTATGTCACACATTGCACTATATGTCAAAAAGTAAAAGCTCCTCGAGGTAAGCAGCAAGGCCTCTTGCTTCCGCTGCCTATTCCCGAGGGACCTTTTCAGGATATCTCTATGGATTTTGTGACTAACTTACCACCAAGTCAGCATTCAAGGAACACTCAATGTTTAACTATTGTTGATCGTTTCAACAAATTTTGCATGTTGATTCCTTGTAAGGCCACAGTTACTGCACAAGATGTTGCACGATTGTTCATAAAGCATTGGTACCCCCTCTATGGTTTGCCAAAATCCATTGTTTCAGATAGGGATGTTAAGTTTACGTCCAACTTTTGGCGTGCACTCTTTGAAAATTTTGGCACAAAGTTGAATTTTTCCTCCGCTTTTCATCCACAGTCAGATGGTCAAACGGAAATTTATAATCAGTTTGGCTTTTGATGTGTTGAAGTCTTATGTTCATGATCAGCAGTCTCAATGGAAGCTCTATCTCCCATTGGTACAGGCTATTCTCAAAGTTCCTTCTCTTCTGCTATTGGTCGAACTCCGTATGAGGCAGCTTTTGGCCGCCGATTCCAGTCACTGTTGACTCGATCGGTCAGTCAAATGCTTGATGCCAATGCTAAGAGTCAGTCATTGGATGAGATTTTTGAGTGTGAAGCTTCGGCTAAGCAAGGCTCAGGAATCTTATTCTCGACACGCTAACAAGCATCGTGAGGAGGTCTCAATCAAGGAAGGAGATTGGGTGTATCTACGAATTATGAAACAACGTCTTAAGCAAGTTGGAAAAAAATGTCCTAAGTTATCTTTTCGTATGTATGGTTCATTTCCAGTTATCAAAAAGATTAATGAGGTTTCAATGAAATTGCAATTGCCTAACTCATGGTCTATGCACAACGTTTTCCATGTTTCTTGGTTGAAAGTGTTTCAGGGAACACCTCCAAAGGACGTTTCGGAAGAAGAAAAACCGGAGATCATAGATGAAGCAGAAGTCATGGAATCGGAGCAAGTTTTGTTGCATCGGTTTCGCCATGGTTCGAAGAAACAAGTACGACATTATTTTTTGAAGTTCAAAGATCGAGGAACCCATGAAGCGGTGTGGGTAGACAGAGTTTTTCAAGGATTATCCGGAGTTGTTGGCAGACTACAAGGAAGCCATGCAGCTCGGTACCAATACCTCACTTTAAACAGGAGGGGATGTCACGTGACACATCCCAACCCTATGTGTCCGTGGACAAGCTACACCATAGCAGGGTTTCCGTCAAGTCCAGTCGAGTTAGATTAGAAGTGATCTGGCACTTTTGTGAGTCTATTCGTAGACCGTGCATGCCCAGTCACTCAGTGTAGATGCATATCCTCTGGTTGCATAAACATAAGCATTTCCATCAGATTCCATCAGAGTCAGTTTGGGGATTTTTCAGATGACTTTATTCCATTTTTCCCTATTTTTAACATTTTTCACTTATTTATTAAGTGACTTTTGTTGGGTACTCAGTAGGGCAAATTGGGTAAGTTAATATATAAGCAAACCCAAGTTAGCACAAATTGACAGATGAGCAAAGGCACAGCAGGCTTCCCCAAGCAACAGGTGTCCAACCCTCTCTCAGCAAGACCCTCTCCAACCTTGGCAAGGCCACTCCCCTTCCATTGGCGTTTTCTAGCCCAGCCATCGCCACCCCATGTCCCTTCATGCCTGGCGTTTTCACTATCCACTGGCAGTAGCACTAGGACTTCACTAACGCTAGCATTCAGTTGCAGATCATTGGCGTTTTCAGCCCCAAAATGCTGCAAAGAGTTCAGCCTTTAAACCTGAGGAAAACCAGTGTTTTGTCATCAGCTTCAGCCCTTCAACCCCTAGCGTTTTTTGTTGCAGATCAGCCCCGGCGTTTTGCACCTTTACCGCGACGGAAAGTCAAGGAACATCAGCGTTTTCAGTTTTCAGCACTTTTAGTACCCGCAGATCAAGTCCCGAACCTCGCAGATCTCACCATCCCGCAGCAGTTCCTCGCCACACGGTCAGTTTCCGCAAGGTTTACAGTTTCAGCCAGAAAAACGCAGATTTCAGCATCTACGTTTTCAGCGCGTCGTCGTCGCATCGTTGCCATCGACATCGTCATCGACATAGAGTCGGAATTCAACCGATAGAAGATTAGCAGATTTCAGCCCATAGCGTTTTTGGACAGCAGTAGAAAGATTGCAGATTTCAGCCCTTAGGTCGACTTCGTCATCACCGTCGTCATTGTCGGCATCGCCTAGACTTGCATCAATCTCATGCAATCCATTTGTACCAGATTGTGCAATCATAAGTAGACCACTGTTGCCGACGAGAGTGGGGCCTTCGGAGGAGGGTTTTACAACGTCTCTGGTGTCGTATCTCTCTTCTCTCTCTATCTCTCAGTCTCATACACTTGCACGCACAGTGTCCATTCACTTTGTTTGTGATTATAGCATTCTTTCATTAAGAACGGAAGGCTCTACCTTCTGTAAGAACAAAAGGAACCTTGAGCACAGTTCGGAGCACTCATCTTGAGCAAAGCGCAAACAATCATTTCCGTTGCACCTAACATTAGGGCTGAAATCTGTGGTCTTCTAACTCCTGAAAATCTGCAAATCTTTGGGCTGTTTTGGGTGGCTGAAAACGACTGTTTTGGCTGTGTTTTCGAGGGCTGAAAATGGGAGTATCTGCAATGCTTCTAGGGCTGAATGGTCTGCTGTCCACGAAGGCTGAAAACACTACTGTTCTGCTGCGGAATGGCTGAAAACCCAAAACGCTGGCAGATCTGGGGGCTTGGGCAAAAACGCTATGCCAATCTGCAACTTGTTGCTGGCGTTAGTAAAAACACTGGCTGTTCTGGTATGCTGGCGATGGTGCAACTGCAAACGCCAGGCTTGGGGGATTGCTGGCGAGGATCCGGGCTGAAATCGCCAAGGGCTAGATGGGGATGCTGAGGGAATCCAAAAACACTAGGGGTTCTTCTATGGCAAGGATGGAGAGACCAAAAACGCCAGGAGTCTTGCTGGGGTTCTGTTGAGAAGGTGCCTGTTGAGCATGTGCTCCTACTACCTCGTGCCTGTTGAGCATGTGCTCCTACTACCTCTTCTGCCAGAAAGTGCTAACTTGGGTTTGCTTATATATCTTTTGTTGGAAAGTCACTTAAAAATAATAAGTGAAAATACCAAAAATAGGGAAAATAGGCTAAATGCACAGGAAAATTCCCCTGACTGAATCTGATGGACTCTGAAGGGAATACTGATGATCATGGTGTGTGCAACCAGAGGATATGCATCTACACTAAGTGACTGGGCATGCACGGTCTACGAATAGACTCACAAAAGTGCCAGATCACTTCTAATCTAGACTGACTGGACTGACTGAACCTTGATCATGCTGCAGCTTGTGCACGGACACATAGGGCTGGATGTGTCACGTGACAGTTGCAAGAGCATTCGTTAGACCAAAAGGCATCACCAAATACTCATACAATCAAAAAGACCTCCTAAATACTACCTTATAGACATCGAGCAAATCAGACCTGATGATAACCACTCTTCAAGTCAATTCTCTTGAAACAAGTAGAACCGTGAATTCTGTCTAGTATATCATCGATCCTGGGAACTGGAAACCTATTCTTAATGGTAATTTTATCGAGAGCCTTGTAGTCAATGCACATTCTCCAAGATCCATCTTTCTTTAAAACCAACAACTCTGGCGAACAATAAGGTCATGTATTAGGCTGAATGAGACCCTTCTCTAGAAGCTCTTTCACTAGGTTCATAAGTTCCTCTTTCTTTTCCAGAATCCTTCGATGATCTGTCATTCAGTTCCCCCAATTCATTTTCTCCATTGGAAGACTCTTGCTCCTATCCATAGGATAAGTCAATGAGCCGGCATGCATCCCAAATCCTTGCTTAGTATGTCCCATAAGTCTCTCGATAGAGTTAAACTTCTCTTCTACGCAAAAAAAATACTCTTGAATGGTCTCTTTTGACAAACCACAGCAAAACTGCTCAATCTGGTCCATGGAAGTAACCTTTCGAAACGAAGACACTGGCAAATAAGTATCCCAAAACCTCTGGGAGTAGTCATCCAATGTATCTTTCTTAGTCATTCTCAAATGATGCCAAGCCGTAATGACATCTCTTTCATATTCGTTCGAAATCCAAGTTGACGTGAAAATTTTGTTGAATTTTACCCACATCACAGGTGCTTCTCTGCATAACAACACAGTAGACCACCATATCTATGCAGTTCCTTTCAAGTAAGATGCCGCCCTTCACACCTTGGAGTGTTCAGTGAACCAGCCTCCAGAGAATGGGACGTCAAACTGTTGTACAAACTCAAGGGCTCGATGGGTTTCTTGGTAGCTTGAAAATGTCTCAAACCTTATGGCCTGATCCCCTTCCTTGAACTCCTTGGTCTTCTTGCTCATCTGTTCACTGTCAAAAGAGGACGAGCTCTCCTCCTCTGAACTGCTAGATGGCCTCTCATGCCTTTAGACTTTTTCAGAAATCTGCTTTTCTTGCTCTTTCTTCACATCTTCCGCCTTTTCTCATCCTCTCTGGAACTAGAGGACGACGAGCTATCGGAACTCTCTAAAAACGAAGAAAATCTACCTTTCATTATCTGGTTCATCTTCTTTTCAAGAGCTCTGTCCAGCTCTTTTTGCGAGTTGTCACGTGTGCACTGCACTTGAGCCACATGGACAAGCTTCTGCTACAGTCTACCGTCAGTCGTAGTTCGCATAGGACCTAGCCCGACACTTTGTGAGCCTCTAGCAGGACATGCATGTCCAGGCCGGTCATTGTTGCATACCCTCTCTTGCATAGTACATTCAATCGGCATATAGGCATTTAAGCGTGTGAACCGCCTCCTATAAGTTCACTTAATAATAAGTGACTTTGGGCAATTTTATGAAATCATGGGTTGAAGACTAATCTGCTCGGCCCACTCTTACGTCTCATTTAGGCAGTATGGGGCAGTGCTTGAAGAGCAGAGGAGGCAGAGGAAGCAGAAGAACCAGTAGTACTCACAGCACCAGGTCCCTCAGCCACATCTCAGCATTTTCAGCATTCAGCCCATAACCTCGTCACATTTGCAGATTCCAGCAAGCATTCCCTAGCCTTTTCAGCATTCAACCCTAGCCTCGCCGTACAAGCATCTCTACCAAGTATCGTCGTCGAAGTACCCCTCGTAGTCGTCGTCGTCGTCATCACAGCACCCCAACATCTAGCACCCCTTACGTTTTGGCTTGGCTCCTGCCTAGCTCAACGTAGGGATCATCAGGACCTCCATGTCCTTAGCACCCAAGTACCTTCAATACCCAAAGTACCCGCAGTACCAAGCACCAAAGCCCCCGCGGTACCCAGCACCAAGTATCCGCAATACCCAGCACTTAGCCTCCCAAGCCAGTGCAATACCCCTCAACATCTACCGTAGTACCCGTCAGTATCTCAACAGTGCCGGGCATCTGCATCAAGTACCCATTAGCATCTCAACATTTAGCATCATTGTATCAGCATTTTGTGCAAGTAATAAAGCAAGTACTTACTCTGGCAGTAGAGCAAGGGGGCCCTTGAGGGTGATTGGGACCCGAAATGCAATGTCGTCTCTCTTTGACTCACTCTCTCCTTCATTGTTTTCAGTTCAGTTTCTCTTTTCCAGTGAAGTAACCTAACCTTGTGTTTGTGCAGAGTACTAGATCTGAGCTAAATCCTTAAACACTTCCGCTGCACCTCACAAATCCTCTCTAGAACTAGTTACTAAGAGAACGAACTGTCTGAACTCTCTAAAAACGAAGAAAAATATGAGTTGTCCTTGAAACGAGCACGCTTTCTGGATCTGCTTGCCACCTCGAAACTCAACTTTCAGCCCAAATAACCGGGAAAATCCACCGATTTCCTCTTCTTCCGGGAGTGCTTCAAGCCTTTCATTATCTAGTTCATCTTCTTTTCAAGAGCTCTATCCAGCTCTTTTTGCAAGTACAACTTTCTCTTTTTTGCACTCATCTATCCTTTTAACTTTCTCCAGGAGAATGAATGGCCTCTCACCATCTCACGTGAATCTCATCCATCATGTAAGTCTTCATATTTCGGGTTCTGGGAGTACTTCATTAATCTTTTCACACACGTGTTAACCTACAGTTGACATTTGTACTCCACTCTAATAAACTTACGCACCCAAAAATTTGCCCAATTCTTCGTTCTTTTCTTCAATTTCCACGCCAAATTTCAGCTTTTCTTTGCCTTCCCACTATTATCTTTATCAGATTCTCCGCAAGAACCCACATGTCTTAAGACAGAGCGATGAAGATGGGAGTGTGCCCATTGCGCGATGGACGAGGGGTGGGAATGGCCAATAAGTTTGTGGTCAGGACATGAAGATTCTTTCACAAACAAAATCTTGTCTGCTCTGTCAAATTCTCCTCGAGAACCTCTGCAAAAGGGATCGGATCCTTCGTAGAAGAAGAATCTTTATGAGCTTTGATACCACTGTTACAAGCTTCGACACTCCAAGCGAGAAATTAATATAGCGACACACGAGCAGAAAGTTCCAAATCACTGAACTTTTCTAAAGAGAGAGAGAGAGAGTCGACGCGGCATGGCAGAGTTCCGCGCACAAAAGCACTGGCCCCAAAGACTGGCGCCCCTTTCGGTATTTCTTTATTATTGATCACTACAAAGTACAACGCCCGAGGGTCCTTTGCTCTCAGACTCTACGTCCAGATGCTCTGCAAAATGAGAGGCCCAAGGGCTCTTCTAAACTTACAAGGGATGCCCAAAAGCAGAACCCCAAAAGTAATCGGATTCAAAATCACTTTCGCTCCCAAAAGCTAGCGTTGGGCTCTCCATAAGCAACCGTCGAAATTTGCGGAAATCCGTACAGCCTGCCGTGGCACTAGCAGCGCAAAACACGGAAAACTCCGTACCATCTTGCCACGTCATTGTGCGGACTGCCACATTAGCATGTCAACGCATTTTACAGAAATCCTCCTTAGAGCTCAAGCTTTTGGTCTTTAGAGTTTTAAGCCCCACAGCTTGTGCTCCATAAGTTTCTCTTGTCCACTTGGTCATGCCACGTCATCACTTTGTGACAGCTTGGCTCGTTTGAATTGGAGAGCTTGGCTCGATAAGGTGGAAGAGCTTGGCTCGTTTGAGTGGAAGAGCTTGGCTCGATTGAGTGGAAGAGCTTGGCTTGATAGAATGCAAGAGCTTTGCTTGATAGAGTGAAAGTGTGTTTAGGATATTCGGGCTTGGTTTGCTACCTTGTCCAAGTGAGGAAAGAAGGACCCTATTTATAGGTGAAGTTATCTCCTTGAGGAAAGATATTTGGTAGCACTCAAACAAGTGTCGAGCTATTTGTGTCACAAGTGTTAACAATGTGAAGAATATGAGTAACGCTTGTCTATTTGCTTCTCTAATTTTTTATCTCAAAATATCTCCTTGTTGGTGATGACACTTGTCTTTCTAGAAGTCTTCTTCTTTCCACTTGTCCTGCTAGAACTTAGAAGTCTTCTTATTGCCACTTGTCCTTTCTCTTAGATACTTCTAGCTTTAGAAGTCTTTAGGTTCGCTTAAGTTGTCATTTGCTTCTAAAACTAAAAGCATCATGGTGAATGTAAGCATGCCATGCAGGCTTTGACTAAAGTTAATAAGAGGAATGATATGAATTTAAAAATGATGCATGGTAGGAAAAAGACAAGCTAGTGCATTTGCTTATGTCGTGTTGGACTCATACTAAATATGCATGAGAGGATTAAATATCATAAAGAAAATAAGGTGAAGTTAGAAAATGACTCGAAATAATTTATTAGATGAGGTATATAATTTAACTTTTTTCTTATGCGTGCATATGTACATTATGGAGAATGTTTCCATGCATCTAAATACATGAATCATGGTGCTCATCACCCGTTCCCATAACTTACTTGCTACTGCATGACAGTGGCGAGGTTATGGCTGAAAACTGAAAACACTAGTGATGATGGGCTGATCTGGTGTAAAAACGCCAGAGATGTTGAGGTGCTACGGGTACTTGGTGTTGATATTGAGGGTACTGGCTTATGCTTGATAAGTGACCCTTAGGGTCACATATATAGGGAATTAAAGCTCGGTCGGGCATGCAACTTAAAATCCCACGAGATGTCGCTTGTTAATGAATGAATAAACTCACTTATTAGAGGTGCTTCACAAGCACGTAAATACCAAGGCTGGATACTAATGCAACTATATCGGAACACTCCCCAGTACCTACACGTAGTAGACAGGCTACACAAGAGTGCCAAAACACTTCCTAGGCTGTCCAAAACCCTAGAAATAGGAGTTAGCTTGTCCACATGCACATAGGGTTAGATGTGCACCAAACAATTAGTTTCTTCTATTCCAACGCTAGGATAGAGCTTTTCTCCATCTTCCCGCAGACTAACCATCGAAGGGGTGTCGTCTCTATCAAATTCTCCACGAGAACCATGTGTGTTGCAGAAAGGATCAGATTCTCCGTAGAAGAAGATTCGTTTGATTCAGGCTTGGACACTCCAAGAGAGAAATCAATAACAACGCACGATCTGCAAACAATTGAACTTAACGTGAGAGAGAGAGAGAGAGAGAGAGAGAGCACGTTGACACGGAATGGCGGGGTTCCATCCCTAGATGCACTGGCTCCAAAGACTGGCGCCCTTCCGATATTTCTTTGTTATTGCTTTGCAAAGCTACAGCTCCCCAAGGGTCCGGCACTCCAAGTCCAGATCCTCTCGAGTCTGACGCTCAAGGCACTTATAAACAATACAAGGGTTGCCAAAAGCAGAAGCCCAAAAGCACTAGTTACTGCTCCCAAAAGCATGGCGCTAAAAGCTCAGCATCAGCCAACGCAATTTCCCGGATTTTCCGTACAGCAATGCCACAAGGCATCCCAACGGAAATTGCGGAACTTTAGCAACCCTTACATGTAGACGAAGTTGAAGACATGGAGTCGAAGTAGATTATTCTCCATCACTTTCAGCGCGGCTCAAAGAAGCAAGCACTGCAGTCTTTTTTGAAGTTCAAGTATCACAGCACCCAAGTAGCAGAGTGGGCCGGTAAAGATTTCTTCACAGATTTCCCGGAGGAGTTGGCGCCCTGCCAAGAAGCCATGCAACTCAGTACCAGTACCTCACCTTGAAAAGGAGGGATGTCACGTGCACATCTAACCCCATGTGCATGTGGACAAGCTAACTCCTAATTCTAGGGTTTAGGACAGCCTAGGAAGTGTTATGGCAACCTTGTGAGCATGTACGCAGGACGTGCATACCCACACACTTTAGAGTAGTTGCATACCCTCTGATTGCACATGAGCACAACTAGTGTCTGCTAGGTGTAGGCACTGGGGAGTGTTCCCATATAGTTGCATTAGTACCCAACCTAGATATTTACTAGCATGTGAAACACCTATTATTTCTTCTCTCAGTGGAAAAACTTCAATGACATCCTTAATAGATTCGAGATGAAGACTTGCAAACCTATAAGCACTCCTCTTGAGCCCGCAAAGGATGTATATTACATCATCCCACCCCATTGGTTAATTAGTCACTATATCAGAATGTTGTGGGCTTCCTTGTATGGTTGGCATCCTCTCACCTAGACATCGTTTCATTTTTTAGTTCTTTTTCGACCAACCCTCAATAGAAACATTGACAATGTGCTCTTTGTACTTTGTAGTAATGTCTAGCACTTTAGAGTATGGCATATTGTATGGTCACTCTAGAGGTTACACATTGCAAGATCAGTATGGCTGACATTCAGCAGGTAACCCACATGAGTTTTATGGAGTTATTTTCTGGCGCAACAAGCAGCAACCCACGGTTGCTCTTTCATTGCCAAAAGAGGAGTACAAATCAGATTGTTTCACTGCTTGTGAAGGTATTTTTGGAAATTGCTTGGGGTGTTGAGATTTCCTCAAGCTGCTACCATACTTCTATCATGTAACAATCACAGTATCCTACAACAAACAATGTAGCAAACATCTTCACAAAGGCTTTTCCTAGCAAGGATGGCTTTTGTGCATTGTTTCAACAGCACGTGTTGAGGGGCCCCTCCTCCATAATTATGGCATTCTTGTAAAACTATTGGTCTTCTCAAGCTAGCCACCCAGTGTATTTCATGTAGATTGCATGGTTGAAACCTTCTAGGCAGTTTTGTCCCACCATTTTTGGGCCAAAGTTGGCGTTTCTAAGTTTACCTATTTTGTATTTAGGTTTTTCCCACATCTGTCTTTTTGTTGGGTAATTGCCCTACAAACACCTACTTCATTATATATGTGCCTAGGGTGGGTAGGCTCTCACTTGTGGTTTTGAATTGTAGACCTACCTCTCTCTCTCTCTCTCTCTCTCTCTCTCTCTCTCTCTCTCTCTTTTTTCGCGCGCACTCTCACAATGCTCTCAAAAAATCATGTCCATCCTCTTGAATGTTGCAAGAGCATTAGTAAGCCTAAACAGCATCATCAAAAACTCATACAATCCAAAGGATGTCCTGAACACAGCCTTATGTATATCTCTGAGAGCAATCTTGATCTGATCGTATCAACTCTTCCAATCGATCCTACTGAAACAAGTAGAACCCTGCAACCTATCAAGTATATCATCCATCCTAGGTACTAGAAACCTGTTCTTGATGATTTTTTGAAGAGCTCTATAGTCAATGCACATCCTTGAAGATCCGTTTTCCCGCACAACTAGCACTCGTGAATAAAAAGGCGATAAGCTCCATTGGTCCAAGCCCTTTTCCAATGGGTCGTTGACTTGGCTCATGATTTCTTGTTATTGTGCTCTGCTAACTCTACACGGGGATCTGTTGGAGGTAAACTCTCAATAGGGCGATCTCCTAATTGCTTAAAAGGTAAGTTTCTCAAAAGACCCTCTGAATAGCAAACCCTATGAGAGTTGAGAAAATCGAGACACTCTGACTCTAAAACAAATTAGATAAACTCTCATATTCACTCTTCTCTCTGACATAGATCGAGCAAGAAAAATATGTGATTTCATAGATATATACTGCTCAAAACAATCCAGACAAGATATAATCAGTTCAAGAAATCTAGTAAAGAATTTTCAAGCGTCTACACATGCAAGATCATGTTGAAGGGCAGTTACAACAAGTTGCCGAAGTGGATGGCATGCTTAGTTTGTTACGAAAAAGATAGCATGTAACATTTAAGTTTCCAAAACACTGCTTGTAGTTTGGCTTCACTTACTGATAAAATGAGCAACTCTCTTCTTCAAAGACACTACACTGAAGATTTTACCCTTCCTTAAGAAACAACCTACAAATGCACACGCTTCAAAATATAGGGGGATTGTGAGTATGAGTACATACGTGACCCAAGGCGGTATCTTGACCAGCTTCTTCCAGCTTCTGTAAGGCTGCACTCCTTAGCTTGTCTTGAGGAAGCTCAGTGTCACTCTCAGCTGTCTCCACAAGTGGTGATGCGTCCTCAGCATCACCTTGATCTTGCAGCTTGAGAGAGCCAGTAACATTCTCTTGCAGCTCCGCCACTCCTTTAGCAGCATCTTTGGCAGCTGCTATTGCCTAAACCAAGGTGCACTGATTTACTTACAAACCACCACTCGGAAACGCAAAATTTATAAGATTAAACAATGCATACATTTTTGGTTATCTCATCCGCTGCCGAGACAGCCACTTTCTGAATACCGGACAGAACTGAAAAAGCAGAACTACCCCAGTTCCCCCAGCCACCACCCCATCCAGAAGAAGCTTCTTGTGGCACGGGCGGCGGCGGAGCAGGTGGCAAAGACTCATCCATGTCTCTCAATGCATGGGACTAATAACTTCGCATCAAGAAGAGCTGCAAAATGTAAAATATGGAAGAACCCATCACGCTGCTCTGCAAAAAAGAAAGAGAGCACACGCAGAAGATGCACAAAAAAATGCAAAACCAACCTTGGTTGCAGAGAGCATACCAAAATGTCCAAGATCTGAATCTCTCCTCGGTCAATATCTGTCTCTGCTTTCGTCGCCAACGAACGTTCTCTCTCTCTCTGGGAAAATTTCTATGAGCGTTAAAATTTCTTTCCTCACGAATGTTGAAGAATCTGCGAATATTCTTAGATTCTATGTGGGAGATTTTCTCGAGTGTCTTCGAGCAAAGTACACGGAGCCAATATTAGAAGGCATGCCAAATTTAGCAACGTTCTCTCTCTCTCTTTCCAACATTTATGTTCGCTTGGATATGGATAGAGATTAGCCCTTTGTTGAACTAGAGGAAGACATTGCTCATTACAAGGATCATGATGAAGTCATTGTTTTTGGAGACATGAATGCTCGCACAAATACGTTAAAGCACGACACACAACAAGTCGACATGTCGCATGTCTCAAGAAGAATGGATGACTCATACATGTATAATCGAAGTTTTAATGATGCAAAAGAACTGGATCAATATGAAAAGTCACTTCTACATATGTACAATAGTACCGGAATGCTCATTGCAAATGGTGTATCTCTATGGCAAGGCACCAATGACTTTATATGTAGAAAGCACAATGGTGATAGGGTGATTGACTATATGTTGTTCTCAGAAGCCACTCTAATATGCATACAAAGCTTTACACTTGGTGAATGGAATCCGGAACCGGATCATAGAATGTTATGTATTGACCTCAAGTGTGGTAAACGGACCGAGCATGTAGCTTCCAATCATGATGTGAATCATTTCTACCTACGTGTGGACTTCAAACGAGCACTTATATATACTGATATGGTGGACCAAATGTTAAGCATAATAGAGCATCAAGAGAGCCCAATATTAGAATGCAAGTGGAAAGTTTTCAAAGAAGTAATTTGCTCTTGTGCGAAGGAATGCTTTTCAGTGAAACACATGTCTTGCAAAAGGTCTAAGAAGGGTAGCACCAAGAAAAAATGGTTTGACATGGAATGTAATCAAACCCGAAAACACTTGCTAAGATTGGATGTAAGCAAAGACAAGGAAGGTTACTTGGAATGTTCACACACATACAAACCACTTGTTCAAAAGAAGAGGAGAAGGTGAGAAGTCAAAAAACAACTTCTTTTAGTGCAAGAGAAAGCATATGCATGTGACAAGTTTTGGCAAAATCTAAAAGGCAAGCGCATTGAGAGCTTTGGTGACTTGAATCTTGAGGATATGTAAATGCATTGCAAGAACCTCTATGAGCAACCCAATGTTGATAAGATGGAGTGTTGTAGCTCCCTTCCGTTTATATCTCCCTTCTTTACCATTGAAGATGTATGCCGTGCGCTTGAGAAACTTGTTACTCGCAAGGCAGTGGACCTTCAAGGTGTCAAGGCTAAAATGATTAAATGGACAAGCAAGAAAACACGATATTAGATATGCGATATGTTTAACCTTGCACTTCAGCATGGCATGCCTCATGATTGGAGTGCAAATTGGATCAAACCTTTGCACAAAGGAGGAGATGTAAACAATGTGAATAACTATCGCACTATAATGATTGGTTCTTTGATGGCAAAGTTATTTGGATGTATTATGGAGATGAAGATAAGTGAATGGGCTGAAAAGAATGGCAAACGTGCGCTTGGCCAAGCAAGTTTTTGAAAGCATCATAGCACTATTGATCACCTTGTCACTCTTCGAGTTCTTATGGAAGCGTTTCGATTGAAAGGAAAAAAGTTGTATTGTTGCTTTGTGGATTTCAAAAAAGCTTTTGACATGGTACCGCGAGGAAATCTTTGGAGATGTATGCAAAGCCTTCAAGTGCCGAGAGAATTTATGCATGCAGTCTTTCGCATCTACCAAAAAGTGATATGTGGATTACATATGGGAGATGGAATTTCAGAATTTTTTGCAAGCACCATTGGTGTCAAACAAGGATGCCCACTTTCCCCAAACCTCTTTGGGCTATTCATTGATGAATTGGAATGCATGGTTCTTGATTTTATGCAGTAAGAAGGCATAGAAGAGGTTAAGATCAAAAATGTGGTGATCATGCTTTGGCTTTATGCCAATGATGTAGTGCTCTTGGCACATACCTTAGAAGATGCACAAAAGCTTATGAGTGTCTTGGAACGCTTTTGCCTACATAGCGGGCTGATCGTGAATGGATCCAAAACCAAGGTTATGCTTGTAAAGACCCTCAATTACAAAAATCCATGCATTGTATACAACAATGAGCAGCTTGAAGTGGTAGATCACTTCAAGTACCTTGGCCTTGAGGTTCCATCCAATCATAAATGGAAGGATTGTGCAATGCGTCGCTTGGAAGCCGGAAAGAGGGCTTATTATGCACTTGAGAACATGTGCAATGTTGGAGAGATCAAGTGTTGGGCTCTCAAAAAGTACCTCTTTGACACATTGCTGACACCGGGGCTTCTTTATGGAGTGGAGGTGTGGGGTGGAAGCATCGGGAAGTCTACTTGGAAAGAGTTTGAGAATGTTCAAAAGCGTTTCCTTACCAACTTTCTCCAAGTCAAAACACAAACACCCTACATGCTCTTACTTCTTGAGTCCGGATCACTTCCCATTGAGGTCTTGGACATGCAAAGGGTTGTGGAGTACATGCTTAAGACACAAGGTAGCCCTTTGCATCAACTTCCTACAATCGCATATGAAGCAAGTCAAAAGGTCCAAAAGAGATGCAAGAGCAAAATACTAAGTTCGAGGTGGATGCTTGACATCAAGAAATGGTTTGGAAGATGGGATGCATGTCACTTGGTCAAGGATGCATCGATTGACTCCCAAGTTAATGAGGCCTTCTTACAACGCCAATGTATCACGGCTTGGGAGAAATCCGGAGGTTCTCGCTTCAGCCATTACACCACAATGTTGCCCCAAACTACAAATCTCTCTTCTTCTCCGAACGAGGTAACCGAACCCATCCCTACATCCTTGAGTCCATCCCGTTGAGTGCGATCCACACCATTGCCTCCATTCATCTTAGCTCCCATTCTCTATGCTGCGAGACAGGACGTTGGGGCACTGATGAGGAGTCTCATGGACTTTGCACCTTATGCCCTCGTCAAGTGCGAGAGAGTGAGTACCACACACTACTTGAGTGCTCAGCTTTTGACCACATTAGGTCCTCCTTTCCCCGTATATTCAGCCATGAGCTCTCCCTACATACCTTCCTCTCCCAACCACGATGTGGACTCTCTATTGTGATGCTCATTTAAGCCATTTTTTAGCATCGAGACACTTATTACCTCCACTCACACCACGTGACATGTTCATTTGGTCCCATAGGTCATATTTGACCTCCGAGGATGAAAATAGAACTATGTATCTATCTCTCTCTCTCTCTCTCTCTCTCTCTCTCTCTCTCTCTCTCTCTCTCTCTCTCTCTCTCTCACACACACACACACACACACACACACTCAAGTAGGGCCATTTTCCTCTTGAATGACAGGTCTTGAGTTCAACTCTCCTCGTCAGATATATCTTTAAGATCTCTTGGGATAGTTTCCTACGACGTTAAAACATTCTTCTTCTTCCTCTCTCTCTCTCTCTCTCTCTCTCTCTCTCTCTCTCTCTCTCTCTCTCTCTCTCTCTCTCTCTCTCTCAAGTAGGGCTATGACATTTGAAGCAGCTTGTTGACAACACATGTGGGACATTGGTGAGCACGATTGAAGACACGTTCATAGGAGGAAGATAGGAAGGGTGTGAGGAGGGGAGGGGCAAGGGCAAGAGGGATAGCACGAGAGAGGAAGAGTATGACAACTTCTCCCCTTCCATTCATATTTGGTACACAGCACGCCATTGTAGTTGAAGACATGTTCTCTCCCGTTCTATATTGCAGAGGAAGGAGTTAGGAAGGGTGTGAGGAGGGGAGGGGCAAGGAGCGAGAGGGAAGGAGGGATTACAGGAGAGAGGATGAGCAGGAAATATTCTCCCCCGTCCATTCATATTTGGTATGCAGCACCCCATCACGGTTGTTTGATAGGGATAGCTTCACACCATCACGGCTGTTTGATAGGGGCAGCTTCATACCTTGTTGAGAGCTATGGGGTAGGGGTCGAACCTTTAGTTCCCCCCCCTCCCTTCAAATTCCAACTACAGCCGGAGCCTTTGATCCCTCTTCCATGTCTCTTGAAGGGATATGGGGTAGGGGTCGTAAACCTTGGTTTCCTCCCCCTTCGTTTCAAATCCCAACTATAGCCAGAGCCTTTGCTCCCCCTTCCATGTCTCTTGAAGGGCTGCCAACAGACTACTATCAAAAAATGCGGCCTCGTTTGCCCCGTCTCTTGCTTCCTCGACCTTTTTAAAGAGGGTACAAAAGGGAAGGAGGGGGGAGAATAGGGGGAGGTAGAGGCAGGAATGCAAGGGGAGGGGCAAAGCATAGGAGACAAGGGGAAGGGGAAGGGGGGGGGGGGGGGGGGGGGGGGGGGGGGGGGGGGGGGGGGGTCTTCTAATAGATTTCTCATTTTTGAGTCAGTAATAGGTGGCTAAAATTGTGGAGATTCCAAGATTAAGGAGAGATTCTCTCTCTCTCTCTCTCTCTCTCTCTCTCTCTCTCTCTCTCTCTCTCTCTCTCTCT
The DNA here is from genome assembly GCF_014529385.1 of Adiantum capillus-veneris. NCBI lineage: Eukaryota > Viridiplantae > Streptophyta > Polypodiopsida > Polypodiales > Pteridaceae > Adiantum > Adiantum capillus-veneris. The sequence goes on along the minus strand of NC_140936.1, from coordinate 83,034,100 downwards.
CTCTCTCTCTCTCTCTCTCTCTCTCTCTCTCTATCTATCTATCTATCTATCTATCTCCACGACTACAATCCAGCCACACCCACACAGTTCTTATAAGTGTTCACATAGGGGTGGCAAATTCATGCCCAACTATAGAGCTTCTATAACATTGTCCCTCTCTTTCTCTCTCACAAATTCTCCCCCACACTCATGCCTCTCCATTACAACTTGCTCAAGGTCACTCGAACTCTTTGAGCTCTCCATACCTTGTTTTAGGAGTGCACACTGAATTTGACCCAATCATCTATCTCTTATTTTGTGGTAGAGACAATTGCATGCACTCCATTCATTCGAATAGGTACCCCGTCTTTGGCATTATTTTTTTGTGTGTTTGAAGTTGATGATCGCATGCCTATTTGCTACAGCATTCGATTTTCAAGAGAGTGATGCACCCCCTGCTATCGCACAACTCTATTGCAGTTGTCTGGTGAATTCGAAGCTGGAGATGTTGTCCCTCCGTGCCCCAACATACGCTCAAGAAACCTGCTTTCTCTTGGCAGTCTTTCTCCAGATGTAATCACCTTTGCTTTCACCTTGAAGGCTTTATGCAAGAGGTTAACATGGGAGACATAATTTACCAGGAGATTTTGGTTAGAAGATGTTGGAAGAAGGTGTTGTGTTTGGTTTTGGGGGATGGGGGAGAGGGGGATGCAGAGACGGATAGAATAGGCTATAGCTAGGAAAGAGGCGTAGCTAGGGAGGATAAATTGAGGCATAATTGAATCTTTTTTTTTTTGGGGGGGCGGGGGAGGGGGGTTCTTAGAAATAACCAAAACATTCTAAAAAGAACACTAGTTTGAGCCATCATGGGTGTGGAGGTAAGGATTCTATGGGCACAGCCGTGGTCGAGTGGGAAGGATCCCCATGGAAAACCCGACCACATGTCCCCTATATAGACCCCTAGACTACATGCCTGACATGAAAGGAGTGCAAGTGCAACTTCAATTCTTTGCCAAAGCAATGGCACTCTAACTATCACAATACAACATTGAACTCTAATGACACTTCTCCAAATCTCCCATTAAACATGTCAAGCACAATGCTTTCTTGTTGGCCTCTGGTGTTGCAACATACTCAACCTTCTGTAGTGGAAGAGGACAAACAATTCTAAAGACATGATCTCCAAAAAATAGCCCCTCCAGCAAATATGAAAATATATCTAGATATAGTTCCTCTTATTTACATTCCCTACATAGTTTGCGTCTATGTATCCAACCACGGATGCATCACTATTTCCAATGCATAAGCACTTTCTCATCGTACCGTTCAAGTAAGTGGATCCTCGTGACTCCATTTGTATCCATGAGATTACATGAAAGTATATAATTTCTATTTCCATTGCATGGAGCCTTGCCTTGAGCCATATAGTGCTTTCTTGAGTCTACACACAAGCTCTTCTTTGCTTGGCTTAACAAACCCTTTGGGCTCTACTTCATACACACATCTTCCTGGAGATCTCCATGAAGGAAAGCCATCTTCATGTCCATTTGGACTAATTCCCAAGTCCTCTATAGCTACTAGTCCAAGCACCATATGCAAAGTAGTCATCTTGACCACAAGGGAAAAAAATTCGTCAAAATCTATACCTTTCTGTTGCTTGGAACCTTTAGCTATGAGTTTAGGCTTGTACTTAGCCTTTGGATCTCCTAAGTTGTACTTTTTCTTGTAAACCCATTTGCAAAATAACGATGTCCTACTTATAGACAATCTACCCAAAAAACAATCGACTTGTATTTGACCACATTGCTCACTTCCACTTTTCCTTATCATCCATTTTGCATGGCTTTTTGCAAACAAGATAGTTCCCTACAATCATCTAGCATAAGATAATCTAGATCTGGCTAAAATTGCTCAGGGGAATTCAAGGCTTGCATAGAGCATTTCAATCTTTAACTACTGCTCTTGGCTCTCTCTGGAGCCCTGTTAAGGCTTCTCACGAGACTTCTGAGTTTCGACCGAATCTAAGGAAATATCCTTAGAATGTGGCTCTCCTATACTCTACCTCTTTAACAGGATTCTTATGCATTTTGAACTCATTGAATTTGACATCCAAAATTCTAATGATCTTATGAGATTCCAGGTGCTAGAGACAATAGCTTATCTCTCCATTTGCACCATAATTAATGAAGATACATTTGTGTGTCTTTGGTTCAAGCTTCCATCTAAGCTCTTTTGTCACATGTGCATATGCCTCGTAACCAAAGATGCGCAAATGATTATAGTGTAATTTCTTGCATGATCACAACTCCTCTAGAATCTGGAAATTCAATGGTGTACTAGGTGGTCTGATTACAATGTGAACTATTGTCGAAGTGCGCAATTCTCCAAGGTCGATTGGGAAAGCATCGGGTTTTTAGCTATGAGAGAGTTGAGCGAGAGTGAAACAACAAGCGAAAAGAGTGAAAATTGCAACAAAGATCCTACTCAACACTGAGATTATTGAATCTCCCAAATCATGTACAAACTGCATTCAAAATCGATCCTTGATAATCATCAAAATATTGTAAAAAACACATTGAATATCCACTGTAGGCCCTCCAATAGACCATAAATTTGATTCTTGCACATCGCATGTTAAAGTCATCGTTGGGGGCATGCACCCGAGCCCGCAATGATCACAAGTTGGCCCTATACCAAGCACTAGAATCCACCCCTTGTGCATGTGCTTGCCTAAATCCTACCTTGCTTACATGCACTATATCCCGCCCTTATAAAGATTCCCTAGCCAATCACAAATCAAACCCCAAAATTGTGCACCCTTCATTTGATGAACAAGGGGAAAAAACCCTCTCTTCTTCCTCCTTCCTCCTGATACTCTTCGTCGTGCACCTCCCTTCCAGTTCCCCCAAATTTCTTTGCTTTATCTCAAGCAGTTCTCCATAAACTCCTCTTTTTTTTTTCGCTTTGCAACCTTGAATTCCCTTCTGCAACTCTCTTTGCAAGCTCCTCGATCTCCTCTCCTTGATCCTTGTTGAGCTTCCCTTCCTCTCCTCAAGGTTGAGAGAGAGAGAGAGAGAGAGAGAGAGAGAGAGAGAGAGAGAGGAGAGAGAGAGAGAGAGAGAGAGAGAGAGAGAGACGAGTATCCCCCGTCTTCTTTCTCAATCTCCCTTCCCAAAATCCCTTCTCTCCTCCTTCTTGTTCCTCCCCTCTCGCACACCCCTTTCCCTTCAAATCTTCTCCTTCCACTTCTTGTCCTTCAATGTTGTATAGAGAGAGAGAGAGAGAGAGAGAGAGAGAGAGAGAGAAGAGTTCCCCCTTTTCTTGCCTTCTTTGTGGCCTTGAAGTCCTGAGAGCAAGACAAGAGAGATTTCCTCCTCTCATTCACCATCGAGCCACCCTCCCTTCTGTTAGGAAATAGGATGTAGCTAAGTAGATAATAGAGTAGCTTACTTAATCAAGAGAGACAAATTTTCACACACGAGAGATTATAGAGTATATATATATATATATATATATATATATATATATATATATATATATTGAGAGAGAGAGAGAGAGAGAGCACAATATACGTGGTTCACCCAATGTGGGCTACATCCACAGGAAAGCAACCACTTAATGGATTTAGTACTTCAAACAAGAAGTAGTGAGGCGGTCCGGGGCAGGCAACAAGAAGAGCGGCCTCTAGACACCCTTTGAGGCTCCCATGCTGCTCAACTGGGCTGGGGCAAACACAATCAAAGACAACAACCACCCACAGCCAGAAACCAAACAAGAAAGGGGCACCACCTAGTTGTAGATGCGAACTAGGACGCACGCGATATCTCCTTGTACTCAAACACACAAAGGGAGGAGAATGAAAGATAGACACACACACACACACACCAAACACAAACATTCACCACACCGGAGTGAGATAAAGAGCACAAATCAACTTGAGCAACTCAGTCTTAGCCTTAAAGACTAGATGCACACAAACTTGGTGAGAAACAAAGAGACAACACAAAACTTGACTTTGTTACCAATGCACAAATTGTCTTAGGGTCACGGGAGCCCTCTCACCGAGCACCCTCTTACAATTGACTTTTTAGGAAAACAATTCAACAAGCCCTCAAACCACCAAGCATGAAATGGCACAACAGACTTCAAGGACAATATACCTTCAACCACCTGATGAGCCAACTTATCAAGTCAATTTGGAGAGAAGAGTCGTAGTTGCAGCATACAATTGCACCCAAAACTATAAATCTTATTTATGCACAAGAGTAGGCTACAAGTGTGATGAAGAGTATGGAATCACTCCACTCCTCTAGATGGCATAACTAACTTCAAGCTTCTCCATGCACCTATGTGTAGTGAGGGAATAGAGTGCTCACAATGCACACACTCTACACAACTAGGCTTAAAGAGTGGTGTGTTATGTGTGGAAAATGGTGTGGTGTAGTGTGATCATGTGATGGTTTACAAGGGAGAGAAGGGCTCTATTTATAGGTTTTAGAAACCCCGATTAGGATTAGACCTAATCAAGTTTATTTGAAGAAATAAAAGATTATGCATATTTTTATTTTTTAAAATGAGGGTGGGTCTCTCTTGTCCTTTGAGTCACATGGATGTGGGCTCAAGGGAAGAGAATTATTGAGGATGAAAGGAGAGAGGATTGGGTGAATAATTTGGGAGTGCCTACTCTAATAGATAGTGGAGGGTGCATTCTTACAATAAGGTTAGTGGTTAGTAATAGTCACTACGAAATATTTACAAAATCATTCACCAAATGGTGAGATATATGATGAGCAAAGTTAGAGAAGCGATAAGCTTGTAAAGAGAGGTTGAAGCTTTGGAGAAGTTGACATTCACCTCTTTACAACATCGATAGAAGAAAAGGTCAGCATGGCGAAGTTGCACGTGCGATGAATCTTTGTTATCTTCAAACCTTGGATAATTCATGATAAAAGCTTTCATTTGCAGAGGTTAACCTTGGATTCTTTCTGATTTTTTGGAGTTCTTTAGAAAGTTGAAGAGGGTATGGTAATATGGACATATATGTAGAGAGAAAGGGGAGCACATAGGGGTGTAGAAATGGAGGATAAAGGCTATGGAGGTGTGAGAGAAGTGGCAATGGTGAAGAGAGTGAAATAGGACATGGGAGTTGCAGGTTTGGGAGTGGGAAGGAGAGGGAAATGTGTGTAAGAGTGAGTAGGTGTGTGGAAGGGTGAGAGAAATAGGAAGACCTTTTTGGTGTATGAGGTGGCAGTTTTGAAGTCTGCCATAAATTTAATGTAAAATCGCCCTTGACTTCAAAATTTTTGGAAAAATTATGAAAAATACTTCAGCTCACGAGCTATATTTTGTCTTTTGGAAGTATCCTCAAATTCGGATCATAAGAAGGTGCCAAAAGTCGAGCAAAAAGTTGTCCCTGCAGCACCTAATAAAGCTTGAAGTGGGCCACTATTTGATTCTTTTTCCTTTGTAGTCTTCCAAGTGAGCCCCCCATGCATCAACCATGACCTAATATTGCCAAGGAGCTTGCACACATGTATGGTATAGGACAAGTATAAAATATAATATATACTTGTGGGATAAAAAGATAGGCTAGCTAGTCATTAAAAATGGACACATTGGATGCATTGTGGAAAAATATTGGATGCATTGTGGAAAAATATATATAAAATAAAAAATGGACACATTGGACACATTGGATGCATTGTGGAAAAATATATATAAAATAAAAGGAGAAAAATCATGAGGGAAGGGACCTTCAATTATTCTCTACTTTGAGTGATTTAAGGAATTTATTTGAAGATGAAATCTATTTACTTGTGAATATTTAACTGGGAGGGATGGAAAAAAATATTACGGATCTGATAAGGTTATTGGTGAATTTTTACGATGAAGTCATGTAAAGGTTTTTCAAGGCTTGTGTGAGTAGAGCTTAAGTGATAGAATGATAGTAAAATATGGATAAGGAATGACACGTGATGGAAGCTAGCATACTTAGGCCTGATAACGCACACGTAGGAATATATATTTATATAAATACAGAATTTTTGAAAAAAACCCTTTATATTTAGGTCCTTTATTTGATAGAAAATATTTACATGTAAAGAGGACCGTAATATTATAAATTTATTTTTTTGTCTCCTAGCCCAATGACTCGCTCAATTATTTAATAAAAAAATGTGATAAAGACCTTAAACGCACACACGCTATTTACAATGAAAAAGCGAGCCTAGTCATTGTGCTAAGGTGTTTTTTTGGGGTGAAGTGGCTTCTTAAAAGATTTTATGAGAGCCAAAAAAACGGCTATCAGTAGGATACAAAGGTATTATACCCTTAATAGAGCTCCCGCCTTGCTTCACTCTTACCACCTCATACCCAACTTCACAATGTACCACAATCCATTTTGTGTGTAGAAGAGGCCTTCTTTTATAGGCCAAAAGGGCTGCCCTCTCTCATGAGAGGCAGCCGTGGGTAGCCGCCCTTGTGTAGACAAGTCCAAGTTGGACTCTCCAATGCGTCGATGTGTGGCCGCCCTTGAGAAGACAAGTCCGCCTTTGAAATCGCCCACCAGCCATTGAATTTAGCCACCGGCCATCGGCCATTGACTTCCGACCACCGACCACTAGCCATTGATTACTGGCCATAGGCCAACTGATCGGCCATTTCACTCTGCATCCACTAATCCAATTTGGCATTTCTTCTTCGTCTAATGTAGCAAGCTTGACGGCTCCACTTGGTGATAGATCTTTAATCACCAGAGGTCCCATCCCTCGCTTTTTAAGCTTCTTAGGATGTTGTTTCAGAGTGTAAACTAGGACATAGTCCCCAACCTTAAACTCTTTAGTCCGCACATGCTTATCAAAAAATTCCTTTTGTCGCCTTTTTTGAGCGTAGATAGAAGCTACTGCTTTTAGGCGAAGCTCGTCTAGCTTTTCCAGGTCATCTATTCTATCAGAAAGCTCGTGCCCTATCCACTCTAGATCCTTAGCCACCCTTAAGGTTGAAATCAAGAATTCTATTGGTAAGATAGCATTTAGCCCAAAAACCATGTTATATGGGGTCGTTCCTATTGATGTTTTATATGCTACCCTATATGCCCATAATGTTGAATGCAACTTCTGGTCCCAGTCAGTTCTCGACTCAGATACAATCTTCGTAAGGACCGTGCATATGGTTTTGTTTGTTGCTTCAACTTGTCCATTTGCTTGTGGATGATACGGGGCTGATTTCTTATGGATTACCATGAATTCATCTAGAAGGATCTCTATCACTTCATTTATAAAATGTGTGCCTCGATCACTCACAATTTCTATTGGCAATCCATATCGTACAAAGACGTATTCATTGTGCCGTGGTCCTGGCATCTGCTTTTTGAGTTGCCTTTGCTTCGACCCACTTTGTTAGATAGTCTGTAGCCACAACAATGTATTGTGCATGAGTCTTATATGCAGGAGGTGAAATGGGTCCGACATAATCAATCCCCCATTTTGCAAAAGCTCTTGCCCCCATCATTGATCTAAGCGGCATATCATCTCTTTTAAGTGGTACTTTGGTCCGCTCACAGTCATCACACCGTTTAACGTATTCCTCAACATCCATATGTAATGTTGGCCACCATATTCCTGCGGCTAAGACAAGTTTTGTTGTCTTATCACCTGAGAAATGGCCTCCACCTACTCCTCTATGAGCTTGCTCCAGGATTATCATATACTCAGACTCTGATGCGCAAATCCTAAGCTAGTTGTCTTTACCTCTCTTATAGAGTTGATCTCCTATTAAAGCGTAATCTCTAGCTTCTGTCTCTACAGATTTCTGACGAGCTTTTGACGTTCCTTCTGGGAAAGTTCTATTTGTGAGATATTCAACAATATACTGACTCCATTCCGGAGCGATCATTATCTGATATAATGTCGAATACTCTGCTGGCGGTTTTGATGAACATACAATACATACAGTGACATATTCATGTACGCTTTCTTTCATTCCTGGCCAATAGACTCCCAATTGTAACAAATTCCTATATGTGTTCCTTCTTGAACAATGAAATGTACATTCCTGAACATGTGCTTATTGCAGATATATTTTATATTCCTCAGGATTGATGCATAGTCGTAAAACATGATCATTTCCCAATTGATACAACCTTTCTGCAACCAATTGAAGGTTCTTGGATTGCTGAATAGCAATATGTTTCTGGTTGTATTCTCTTCTATCAAACTCTCCTCCATAGGTTAATAAGCTAACGACATTTTGAGACCACTTCGGTATCATTTCTATGTTGAACAAGTACGTCTGGCATGTCGTCATCTACTCCTATAGGGTCTTCTCCATTCGTCAATCGCGAAAGATGATCAGCTCTAAGATGTGTTTTTCCTTTCTTTACTACTACCGTGAAGTCGAATTCCAGTAAGATAATGAACCATCTCACTATTCTCCCGGTATTGCATGGTTTATTCACTAGGTAGAGCAAGGCTTGGTGATCCGTAAAAAACACAAACTTGTTGGCTAGAAGATAATGCCGAAATTTCTTCACAGCATATATCATTCCTAATCCTTCTCGCTCTGTTGTGGTGTAATTCTTCTCTGCATTGTTGAGCTGTCTACTGGCGTAACAGATAGGAAAATCCATGTTTCCTTCTTCTGGCTGAGCCAGAATGCATCCTATTGCATATGCCGAAGCATCTATATGTACATGGAATATCTTCTCCCAATCTGGTGATTTCAAGACTGGAGCAGTAATGAGTGCCTCTTTCAATTTCTTGAATGATTCCTCACACTCCTCTATCCATTCAAAGTTCACTATTAGCCTGTAAAGTGGTTGGCCTATTATAGCGTACATGTAAATGAATCGTCTATAATATCCGCAATGTCCCATAAAGCTCTGTACTTGTTTCGCATTGGTTGGTCTAGGCATATCCACTATAAATTTTATCTTCTCTAAATCCGTGGATATTCCGTTTTGTGAGACAATATGTCCCAGAATTCTGCCCTGTCGGACCATAAACACACATTTCTCAGGATTGAAACAAATGCAATGTGTCCTACATTTCTCAAATACTTTTCTTAGGTGTTCTAGATGCTCATCTCTCAGAAGAGAATGTACACATAAGTCATCCATGTATATTTCTAGAAACAACCTTAAGTATTCTTTGAAAGCATGCGTTATCAGCCTCTGGAAGGTTGCGGGAGCATTGGTTAGACCAAAAGCCATAACCCGATAAGCATAAATTCCCCACTCCATTGCAAAAGCTGTTTTATGTTGATCTTCCAGTGCTATGGCTAGCTGGTTATATCCTGAAAAACCATCAAGAAAGGAGTATGCTGTTTTCCCTGATACACGCTCTAGAACATGATCAGTTATCGGCAGGGGATAATTGTCCCTGATTGTTGCAGCATTCACTTTCTTTAAGTTGACACACACTCGGAGCTTTCCGTTCTTCTTGGGTACCACCACAATTGGAGATACCCAATCGGTGTGTTCAATCTCGTATATGAATTCAACTTCCATTAGCTTATCTATCTCTTCTTTGACTCGCTTAGCAAACGTATCATTATATGTGTATGGTCTCTGTCTGCTAGGCTTTGCATCTTGTTTTAGTGGGATTGTGTGTTGGCATATCGATGGGTCAACTCCCTTTAAGTCCTTATAAGACCATGCAAACACATCCCTGTACTCTCTGAGAAGACTCAAAAGTCTCTCTTCCTCGCCTGGAGACAAATCTGTGGCTATGTACACCAGTCTAGGTGTCTCACCTGGAGCTGCTAAATCAACTTTTTTTGCATCCTCCGGTCCGTCATAAGATTCGTTCTCCTTTCTCTCTCGAATAGGTTGGGTTAATACCACCTTCCTATCCTCAATTGTGAATTTCCTGTAGTGAGAGGAAACATCCATGTTTTTCTTGATTTTGGCGTTTTCGTCCTCTCCACTCTCAATTTCTGTCGTCCAAACTTCTTTCAGAGTTTTCTCGAGCTCTCTGTACTTGTTTCTACGTTCTAACTTGGACTCCATGTGCTCTCTGTTGCGCTTGTTCTTTTCTGATTTTTCTGTTTCAGTTTTCGTTTCATTCCTTTGAACTTGATTTCTTGAGCTTCTTTTGTCTTTTCGTAAGCTCTTTTGATCATTGCCTCTCATTCTTCTAGAAATCTTGTCCTTAACACAATCTTCCGCCTTTACTAGCATTAGGAATTGATTTTTCCCTCTTATTCTATGCATCGGATTGGTTCTAACTCCCTTTGTTTTTCTCTTTGCTCTATAGCGTTTCTGGCGTTGTTTAGTTTGGTTCGGAAAATCATAAAATCTGACATCCGTTATAGTTTCTTCGTTTCCGCTTGAATTGTCCATTGACTCGTTGTCTGCTTCATTTCCCCACTCTGGATGATCGGGAATTTCGTTTCCAGTGTATCGTTCTTTTCAGTTTCTTTTTTGAGTACAGTTCTCAACATGTAGTACGGAACCACGTCGTACCCGTCCTTGTCGCAAAATTTCGTTGTGGGACCATCCGGAATTGCACAAACATCTAGGGTTGCTAGAATGTGTGTCCATTCTAATGGTTCAAGCGTGTCCTCTGGAAAGGGTTCTCCTATATAAGTTTCGTCTTCGATAGCTCTTTCTAAAACATATTCTTCTCGCCTCAGACTTCCACATTTCGAGGCTCCACACATCCATAACTCCTTGGGCTTACCTAACCAAGCTGGAAATTCGGATTCCGCCAAAGTAGCTGAATCAAACTCCTCTACTGGTGTTTGGTTCACATCTTTGTAGCTATGGTCTTTCAGGTTCACACGCGTAGTGGTTTCCATATTTCTCAGGTATATGTGATCGTAGCCCCAATCTTGGACCATTTTCAAATGTCTCATGAATGGTCTTCCCAGTATGATATCATAGTTATTCTCCTTGCCAAAATCGACAATAGCAAAAGTATGTTCGTATTCAATGCCGCAAGAAGTCACTACGACTTTCTCTAATAACCCCATAGGTTTCTCCATGTGTCCATCTGCTAATTGGAGTTTCAACCTAGTCTTCCTTATTGCTGGTTTTCTCCATTTTTCCCAGATTTCTTTTGTAGCAATGGCTACCCCAGCTCCGCTGTCTAGTATTGCCATCATGTTCACTCCTTGGAATTCAACTGGTAAGGTTGTATTCCCCTCTTCACCTTCGCAATACTCTCCGACCTTGTTTAAGGGTACAGGCTTAGCGTTCTTTTGTGGTTTGCTCAGCTCTTGTATACCCTCTTGTAGTCTCGACGTTGGGTCTTTTATCTCAAATTTCTCCAAGCATTTTCCTACAGTGGTCCACATATGTGGTCTTAGCCTCAAAAGCTCAGCTAGAGTGATAGTGCATGTCACTGGTGTTGACAAGATCTCTGTCAATCCTTGCGAGTCCATGACTTTTTCTGATGAGATTCTTCGTGAGGAAAGTGCTCTAATCTCGGATTTTGCTTCATACTCTCCTAAGTATGAAGGTAAGGTATTCAGTGAATGAGGTTTGCTCTCCATTGTTCTAACAGAGCCCCCATCTCCCCAGTAAGATTGCAGATCCAAGTCCACTTGAGATCCAGCCTCAAATTCCACTATGGGAGGATTCCTGATGTCCTTTTCCCAATTTGTCTGATTAGCTTGGCAACTTAGCTCGTTTGCAAAGTTTGCCTCTCTCACTTGTTTCCAAAATTCATTATAATCCTCATCTCTTCCGTAAGACCTCTGTATGACTGGATGAAAACTCTCTATCTCCTGATCGGTTGTGTTCAATACTATGCGGTCATCCTTGTGTGTATTTTCAGGCTTTTGTGCACTGGGAGTCTTTTCAGCTACCCATGAAATGATAGTCTCTTGCTGAATTGGGTTTTCCGTTCCACAATTCATTGTTTCTCTTGGTGGTTCTAATAAGGCTTGTGCAGTCTCGATCATTCTCTGGCACATTTCAAGTCTCTGCTTTTCCAATTCCGCGTTTGGGTATGTCATCCACCTCTGTTCTTGTGTTTGGTTGGTCTTTAACCTAGCTTCGTAAGCTCTCATCAGTGCGTCCAATGGTTCGTGTACTTTGTCGACTAGCACTGATCCCCCTGAGCTTAAGCTCGTTGTCTCTTTGATACTCTTTTGTTTTGTTCTTTCCGGGCTCATCTCTCGTTTCCCGTTTTGACTCTCAAGTTTTTCTAATCTATCTTTAGTTTGCTTTAGTTCCTTAGCTAGAATAGCGTCTTCACGTTCTTTCCTCAACTTCATGCGTGTTTTTCTAGCTTTCCATGTGTTTCTCTGACTCCGCGGTCCTTGACTAACCACTTCAGTCGCTAACTTTCCATTCTCAGGTTCTCTAGTGGTTTTCTTAGCTTGAGCTCTAGTAAGAACTTGCGTTGGTATCAGAGTTTCATTTTCAGACCCACTGCTGGTAGGAATAGTTTCTAGCATATTCAATGTCGTCTTTTGCACTTTGTTTGGATTCTTTGAACAATCCTCAATGAAGTGAGTAACCCCACACTCAGTGCAATAAGCGTTAATTCTAATGATTTCCGTATGTGGACAAACATTCATCAGATGATCACCTCCACACTTGTAACAGGGTCCTAGTGATGGTCTTGGTCCCACTTGATTCGTCCTTTGTGGATAGGATGGTCTTTGTCCTGTTAACCCTCCATGAGCTATGAACATCAATGTTCTTGCATCCAAATTGTATCTCTCTTCATCAGAAGCACTTGTAATTGTTGGTATTCCAACATTCCTAATCATGCCCCATGGTTCTGGTTGTTTGGGTTCTTCTGGTGGGTAATACACAGTTGGAGACATTTGTGCACCAGATTCTTCATAATAGGCTTGAACAGGCACTAAGGCTTGTTCTTCTTGATTCTCTAAGGTTGGTGCATATCTAATGCCCACTGGTCTTGCTCCTGGTAAAGGTGGTTGTTGTCCCAATACCGGCTGCGGCCTTTCTATCCCCATAGGTCCTGGTACATTTCCCGTTGGGTATCGAGGTACTGGATGTACTTGAGGTGGTGCTAATTGAGTAGGAGGTGTATACTGACGCTCCCTTACATACCCTTTGTTGTAATAGCACTCCTCTGTTGGATGGTTTGTCCATTTTTGTTCAATAGCACACCATTTCAGTGGTTTTGGCAATGGTTTTTGGTATGGTGCCATCCTTTTTAGAGCATCTTCTATCATTTGCTCTACATTTGGCATGGTTGTTGTTTGAACATTCTTTTTAGTGGTAGTCTCGCTCGCTATGGAGGAAGAGCTACTGGATGCAAAATCTGTATCCGCTGACACCTCTCCATAAACCGTACAGTTATCCACTAAGTACAATGCTTCTCTCGTTACTTGCCCGAAACTTGTACAAGCTTTCAAGTACAAGTCCTTCTTGAGAGTGTCGTTTCTCAATCCTTCAATAAAGAGAACAGATAGTCTGTCATCCTGTGGTCGTTCACGTACTGGACATCTCTCAATGTATTGTTTGAAGCGAAGTGAAGCTTCCTTCACTTTTTCGTGTTCTCTCTGTTTAAAAGCATATATTTGTGAGACCGTATTGTGCTTAATCCCTCGTTTTGAGAATTCCTCAGCAAACTCTCTTAGCAAATGGTCAATGTCATGGAATCCCCCTCTGTTCAGTGGTTGAAACCATGTCAATGCCGTACCTTCTAGAGTAAGACCAAATCCCTCGTATTGTGTATGGAAATCGGTTATCTGCTTAGCTCTTAAGACTTGCTTAAAGAGTGACACTTGTGCATACGGATCTCCTGAACCACCATACTTCTTTGGCATACACTTGGCTACTTGAGATGGTCTCATACGTCTATGGTTTGCTACCAATCTCATTGCTCCCGTGTCCCGGCTAAAGCTTTCTCTAGCATCATGGACTTCATGGGTTACCCTTGTCGGTTCCCCTGCCCTGAATCTACTACTAGGAGGTAAATGTGATGGTTCCGCTTCGAACCCTGGACCTGGAGTGGTATACGTGGGGATTGGAACTGCACTACCTCGATTCGTATCCATTGACTCTCTGGAATGTAATGATCCCATTGGTCCGAGCTTCGAGTACTGAGGTTGACTGAAAGAGTCAGCAGCCTGAGTTCTTTGTCCTCCTGTCGTCATTGGGTTTTGCACTCCATTTGTTGGTGCTGGTCTTTGTGAGCTAGAAGTAACATAATACTGATGTAGTGGTCCCCCAAAGTATGTATATCCTTCTAATTCTTTCTTGCCCATTGTTGAGTATTGCCTCCCATACTTGTTGTAAGCGGCAATTTTCACTTCTGATCCCTCTGTGTAGGTAAAGACATAAAGTCTTTTTTGGTCTGTCAACTCTCCGGTGTAGGGTTCTTCACATCTATAATAGAGATCTTGCTCCCCATTGTTATATTTGTATAGCCCCACATAGATATTATCAGTGTTGATCCTTGTAGTTTCATTCTCTCTTCTTAACCTCGCATCAAGGAAGTTCATTATTGGTGCTTTCTCCTCAAGTTCTTCATCTACTTTGGCTTTGGTGCCCATCAATCCCCACTTGTCCACAATGTTAGGGTTTAGGACTACCAAGTACATGGTACCCTCGTCATCTAGATATCTATCTCCGCTATAGCTCACATGCACTATGTCCTTGAACTCACTAGGTCTATCTTCTATCTTTACACAATAGCGGTCCATTCCATCTTTGTAGATCTTGGCACCTTGCTCATTGTCGTACCGATATTTTATGAACAATAGCTTCATTGTGGCGGAAGGGTTTGATGATCCTGCTGCCATATTTTCTCTGTTGTTCAGGTTCAAGTGTTCCAAGTGTTCGGTGAAAATCTCGTAAGATCTCTCCGAAGAAGTATAAGAAACACTTCCTTCAAAGATCGGCTCTAATGGTTGCACCCAACTTTGGTTTACACTTCCCTCGGTTAATATGACACTTGCTTGTTCCCCTTGTTTTGGTTGGTTATTCTGGAGATTCCTGTCCGATCTCAAATTCATCAATTCCCCTAAAGGACTTTAACTTTTCCTTCTCGGCAATTTGTTTTCCCAAGTTTTTGTGGTCAGAATTGATCCAAACTGATTGATACTTGGTCAATTGTTTAATCTTGTCAGTTGGACAATTTCTGTTTCATCAAGTGAGAATTTTGTTGTAGTTATGCTGAAAAAGACATCATACGCGTATGATGTCTTTTTTCACAGATTTGGACTATTTTGGTTATGCTCACTCTCAGTAGCCCCCTTATGCTCTGTCCACTCACAAAATTCAGTTTGAACTCTGTTTGAGCAAGTTATGGCTAATTTAGGCTTTTCTTGGCAATTTTCCGCTTTTGACTTGTTTTGGGTCAATTGTGATCCAAATGGGATGAAACTTGAAATATAACCTCTAGACAGCTATTACAATGGATCTGTGTTGGCAAAGTATCAAAATATGTCCAAAATTAGGTCAAAGATATCATACGCGCATGATGTCTTTTTCATCAATTTGGGTCAAGACTTGATATTTATGCTTTCTACAGTGTTTGTAATAATCTTGTCAGGTCAGATATCAAAAATAAGCAGTGGATGTGCTAAAAGACCTTATACGCGTATGATGTCTTTTTTCCCAGATTTTGACTATTCTTGGTTTTAAGCCTTCTCCAATGTTTATAATTGAGTTTCAAGTGTTTTTGTCAGGTTTGAATGTAAAAACAAGATATGAATCCAAAATTTCCTGTTCTTTGCGTTTCTTGGGCTCCGACTTGTCTTTTTGGGTTTCTTTGAGTGTTAATGCTCTTGTTTTAAGTTGAAATTAGGGTATAACCCCCCTTTTGAACACTCTGGTAAAGTCAAAAATTTTTGTTTTGGTCTCTGTTTGGTCATTTAGACATCATACGCGTATGATGTCTAAAGTTGCAGATTTTCAGTTTTTTGGCACAGAATCCTTCCTAAAGCTTTCTCAAGTGCTCAACAACTCCCAGATACACAGAAAATTTCTCTGACTTTTGTTTATTGCAAGTTTCACTACTAACTCGACGGTTTAGTGATCTAACATGCAATCAACCATATCAAGCAAATACTCCAATGATTACTAGCTCTAGATCAGGATCAAATGAAGTCCTAAGTAAGCTATTCCTAATCATAAAATGGGTTTGGTAATTGTGATTTTAAAGAGATCCACTGCCACTCATGGACTAGCAAATTCTTCTTCTATCAACAACTACTCAACACCAACAAAACAACAAACAAATCTAAGCTAAACTAAAAATACTGTCAACACGGAAGACCCAGGAATACCCCACTTCCTAGTATCTCTCGAGATCTTCGGAGTCCACCACTCCTAGATCTTTTCTAACTAAAGTATACAAAGTAGTTTATACGACTCACCTCGTAGGATTAGTCTAAGGTCACCTACTTAGGGCTCTCGTCCCCGGCAGCGGCGCCAAATGTTAAGGCGGTTACGCCGCTAGCGGAAGCTAAATAGCGAGAACTCAACCAACAACAGAATTTGTCAGACAAGGACGGAGCTTGACCCGCAGGCGCATGGAAACAACTAGGTGGGTGTCAAATCACCTACTCGACCTTCTAATGACAATCACTACTAAAGAAATCAAATCTAAGTTCTAAAATACGCAAGTGACTGAAATCCATACTACGAACGAATGCTATACGAAACAGAATCAAGAATCATTGAATCGATCTCAAACTCAAGGGGAAGTCTATTCACTAGGTAAGAACAACACCCTAAAGACTTGAACTGTAAAATCAACCTATAACCACTCCGTGCGGTAAACGCGTATGAAGACAGGCCGCGTATGAAGACAGGCCGAAAAATACATGTGATCGAAACTTGACCCCGATGGTACTAATGTGTAGCTCTACTCGTTGTGGTTCTATAGATGTGCTGCACGCTCCGTGCGGTAAACGCGTATGAAGACAAGCCGAAAAATACAGGTGATCGAAACTTGACCCCGATGGTACTAATGTGTAGCTCTACTCGTTGTGGTTCTATAGATGTGCTGCACGCTCAATTCCGACACACGAGTTGGAAGAAAACTCACACCGAAGCTCGTAGGAACTTACCACACATAGAAGCCGATAGTGCGCACTCTTGGTATCTGTGCGTAGCTCTCGCCGTTGCTAACACAATGGCGGTGTCGCTTCTCCAATGGCGGCTCCGTAGCTCGCGTAGCAAGTAGATAAGACTCTCTCTCTCTCTCTCACTCTCTCTCAGACACAGTCACGGCGCTCAAAAACTCACTTTGATTAATAATCTGAATTCTTTAGGTTACAAAAACTTTGGCTTATATACCTCAGCCTTGGAGGTGAGAACATCTCTAACTAATTACATCAGCAAGTGAAATTACTTCGGGATTACAAGCTGGAAACTCAATTGAGTCCCGTTACTTAATGAATGGCTCAAATCAAAATTAATGTCGGAAAGACATTTATTACAATCAATGGTTACAAAATGATGAGTGTGAGTAAAAATGTGGGTGTGATCCTCTGCTGGCTCAACACACGCCATGGACCTCATTTGTTAGTAAAGCACCACTACATGGTAGCTCAATGCCTACAATAGTACCTACAAGTGTGTACTAATCGTATGCACCTATGGGTCATCGCACTCATGTAGTCCCTACCCCTCCCATGGTTTCAACAACCTATACTCCCCAACCACAACACCCAAGTTCTTATTTCCATGGGACTATACCGGGTAGCATTAGCATGTCACATCCGATGTCTGCTATGCCTAGGGCCACACATATGAACTTTGGGCCGCCACATGGAACAACACCATACCAAACGTGGAACCCAAGGGTTTCCTATGCGCTAAGCCCAATGCTAATACCTACTCCACATGTAGTCTCTGGAGCGCCTTCACCCAAGGTGCCTGCTCACTTAGGTGACTTGGAAACATTTGCTCAAGCTATTGGTTGATCTATTGCTGAGAATATGCGTAACACGCCTGATAGAGAGCCTAGAAGTAAGGCGATACAAATAGCCAAGCTCACACAAAAATTTAGTGGAGACGGGGATGTGAGAAAGCATATCGAAGTGTTTGAACAAATATGATTCTCTAGGAGAACACAATGACCTGCATAAGAGTAATGCTTTAAGCCTAACCTTAAGTGGGAAGGCAGGGGATTGGTATAGAACCCTAAGGGTGGAAGAAAAAACGATTTACCCTACTCTTAGGAGACTGTTCTTGAAAGAATACATACGAGAGGGAGTGCTTTGGGGTGTAGCCTCTCAGCTCCAGAAAGCCCAACGAGAGGAAGGAGAGTCTGTGAGAGACTTTATTAGTCGCTTGAAGCATTTGAATTCTCGTTGTAATCCAAATGAGCGCTTCAATAATAATCAATTGCTTGATAGATTCATTAGGGGGTTACGACATGAGGATATCTACAATGGCTTAGTCATTAGAGGTATCACCACTTGGGAAGCAGTCACCACCTCCAATTGGAGGATAATTTAATGATTCAAGGAGAAAGAGTGTCTGTTGAGCCTAAATCTATTAGCTCGCAAGCATCGGGGCATCAACCAATGACCCTAAAGCCTATTTGTAAGGAGCCAAGGATATCTGAGCTGACTTTAGCAGATCTCACCAAGGCTATTCAAGAGAGTCTTAGAGACAATCGTGCTCCGCAAAACAATCATATGTATCCAAGAAGGGAGCAACAATGGTGCTCAGTATGCTATGGACCGCATAGTACCAGTGAATGCCCTACGTTTCGAGTAAAATTCAATGGGAACTGGATGTTCATCGAAAGTTGGTAGATAACTCGGGTGAATACCTTCAAAGTGTTACGTGGTGTAGTCCACAACCCATTGACATCGCACAACTAGAGGCTACAGAGAATCCAAAGTTGAGCCGTACCGTAAGGAGACGACAAAATCAAGAGTTAGCTCAACAACAAAAGAAATCGGAAGTGAAATCACAGTCCACAGAACAATAGGACCCCACAGACTTATACCCTGTACCTGAACATTTCAAATCCTATACCACAGAGGAACGTAAGGTTGTGTATACAAAGGCTCAAAGAAAACCAATCGATGGGAGCAATGGAGTCTATGATGGTCCAACGATAGTTAAGGAAATAGAGTTAGCAGACCCAGGAGAAGAGTCCAAACCTGTTTTCATTGCCCAAGATCTGATAGAGATTGAGGAGTGTGTCCTTAAAGAGCTTCTCAAGGAATTCAAGGATATATTTGCCTGGACATATCATGATATGAAAGGTGTTTCACCTTCCGTGGTGTAACACACAATCCCCATTAATAGCATGGCTAAACCAATTCAGCAACAACCCTACTCAGTGAACCCTAAATATGCAAAAATCGTTCAAGAAGAGATTGAAAAGCTTGTGGAATGCGGATTCATATACCCTATTGAGCACTCAGAATGGGTGTCTCCAATAGTGATTGAGCCCAAAAAGAATGGGAAACTCAGAGTGTGTGTGGATCTCAAGAAGGCCAATGCTGCCACTAGGAGGGACCCTTACCCCTTGCCATATTCAGAACATGTACTTGAAAGAGTTGCATGGAAGGAAGCTTATAACTTTTTAGATGGGTACTCTGGCTACAATCAAATCACAATTGCATTGGAGGAACAAGCTAAAACAACCTTTATAATCGAATTTGGAGTGTTCGCATTTGGTGTTATGGCTTTTGGCTTAACCAATGCCCCGGCTACCTTTCAAAGATTAATAAACACTGCTTTTAGAGAATATTTGAGGGAGTTTTGTGAAGCTTTCTTAGATGACCTTTGTGTTTATTCCTCTTGGAAAGAACATCTATTATGCTTACAAAAAGTGTTTGAGAAGTGTAGATTGTATCGCATTTCCTTAAACCCTTTCAAATGCCAATTTTGGGTTAAACATGGAGTCATTTTAGGGTATATAGTGTCCAAAAATGGGATTTCCACAGATGAGAGCAAAATTAAAGCCATTGCTGAATTGTCACCACCTACAAACTATAAAGGAGTTCAAAGGTTCATGGGCCATGTTGGTTATTACCGATGGTTTATTTTAAACTTTGCCGAGATAGCTCGTCCTTTGTACAAGCTTCTTATTGAGTTCCAATGGACTGCGGAGTGTGACCATGCTTATGAGTCATTGAAAAAGACCTTGACTAGCGCTCCTATTCTACGAGTGCCCAATTGGAATGTAATTTTCCATGTGCATATTGATGCATCGAACTTTGCTATCGGGTGTGTTCTAGCTCAACCAGGAGAACATAAACTGGAGTACCCCATTAGCTTTGCAAGTCATCAATTGAATGATGCCGGGAGAAATTACACCACTACAGAGCAAGAAGGTTTAGGTATGATTTATGCAGTGAAAAATTTTTGCTACTACCTTTTGGCCAACAAGTTTGTTTTTTATTTTGATCATCAAGCCTTGTTGTATCTAGTAAATAAACCCTGCTCCACGGGAAGAATTACACGATGGTTGTTAATTCTCCTTGAGTTTGATTTTATCATTGTGGTGAGACCTCGTAAAAGACATGTCATGGTGGATCATTTGTCTCGCATACCCAATAGTGAAGCCCCTACTGGAGTCGATGATGAATTGCCTGATACTTCTCTATTCCTAGTCGAGACCATACCTGAATGGAGTGAGAAGATTGTGAACTTTCTAGTTAATGGTTTTCCACCCAAAGAGCTTCGTAAAGACATAGCTCGAAACTGTTAAAAGAATGTGAACCTTATTCTCTCATTGCAGGAACTCTCTACAGGCTAGGGAAGGATGATATTCTTAGACGTTGTGCCCGTGAGGATGAGTATTTATACATACTGCAAGAAGTCCACATGGGTATAGCCGGAGGACATTTCTTAGGGGAACTAACAGCTAGAAAGGTGTTGCAATCAGGCTATTGGTGGCCTACCTTATTCAAGGATGCATCACTTTTTGCAAAAGGATGTGATGAATGCCAACGTTACAAGATCACACAACGAAAGGATAGGATACCCTTACATCATGTTAAAGTGACTCAACCATTTGAAAAATGGGGTTTGGACTTTGTAGGCCCAATTAGTCCGGCAGCTTGTAGCACTCAATCTCGATATATTATCGTTGTCACTGACTATGTGACAAAGTGGACGGAAGCCAGGGCGACTCGTAAGGCCGATGCGAAATCAACTACCAAGTTTCTCTTTGAGAACATTATTACAAGATTTGGTTGTCCCTTTGAGATTGTGAGTGACAATGGTACTCATTTTATAAATGGAGTAATAAAAGAACTCACTACCAACTTTATGATAGCTCACCATAAGTCCACACCTTATTCTCCACAAGCAAATGGCCAAGCTGAGAGCACCAACAAGACCTTAATCTCTATCTTGACCAAAACGATGGAAGCTCATCGCACAGATTGGGATTTAAAGCTTACATCAGCTCTATGGGCTTATCGTACTGTGTACAAAGTTTCCATTAATTGCACACCGTTTAAGATGGTGTATGGCCAAGAAGCGGTTATGCCATGGGAGTTTGTCATTTCTAGTCTTCGAGTAGCTTCTCAAGAAGGTTGGCATGGTAACCCCTTAGTTGAGCGGTTATATATCCTTGAAAGGCTAGATGAAGAGAGGCAATTAGCTGTGCAAAATGCACTTGTGGAGAAAGATAGGAGTAAGAAATTGTTTGACCGTCATCTAAAGAACAAAGATATTAATGTTGGTGATAAAGTCCTTATGTATGGAGTGCATAGCGAAAATAAAAAGTTGAAATATGCGAGAAAAGGACCGTATAGAGTATGTGAGATCACCCCACAAGGAACCATTCGTGCGGAGACTCTTGATGGAGTTGAAACCATTGGATTCCTCAATGGGAGCAAATTTAAAAGATACTATGATCCTTTAAGTCAAGAGGAGCTACGTGCCATCCATACAAAAAAGGCAGCCAAGGCACAAAAAAATTTGAAGAAGATACAAGCTCAAGCTGAGGCTAAGGAGCGACAACAACGCATAAGACGAAAATGAGAGGCGAAAGGTTCGGAGTCACACATGCATTCCATGTTGAAACCGAAGAGGATTGGTTGGACTCTGACACACCTCTACGATACCCAGTTGCGCTAAACAACACATTTGGAAAAGTGCTATATAACGCCTTATTGGACACGGGTGCTAATATAATCTGCTATCATATGGGGTGTGGTGTCAGTTAGGGAAGCCACCTCTATCTGAGAGTATTATCCAAATCAAGGGTGTCAACAAGAAAAAAACTTCGGTTTTTGGAATCTAGTATACTTCTGTCAGTTATGACAATGGGGTTGTAGCTCAAGACTTTTTGGTCATGCTTGTTGGAACTATGGAGGGTAATATAAACCTAGGATGCACGTGGATGATAGCCACCAAATGCACTATTGATTGGGGGATAGGGGGAGTCACAACACAAAAACCAACTCTTAGCTCTGCCACTCAAGCCATAGTCCCTGAGATATTGCTTCTTAAGGAAATAAAACCCAAAACATTGCATGTCCAAGAGGTTGAACCATATGTCCCCATAGCCCAACTCTCTAGAGCTTCAACTGATGTAGTTGAAATAAAGCTTGAGACACACAAGACCCATCCCAATATAGCAAAGAAAACATACAAGTGGGTCCCTAAAGCTTCTTTAGCAACCATAGCCAGTGCATAAAGACAGGAGCCTGGTAAGAGACATCCCATTCACCCTAAGAAATGTAAAGAAATGTTGCAGTCAATTCCTAAAACACTATTGGAAGCCCAAGGCTACTATAAAGGAAATGATAAAATGTGGGTGCCAAAACGTAAATTGTGCTCTTACTTATCACCGGGCCTATGTGAGCTCAATCCTGTGGCTCCAAAACAAATTGAAGATCGCGGAAAGGAAAAATTACGGAAGGCTACACACCTGCTCCAGAGCTAGTTTGGGTACCAAAGAAAGAACGATTTGTTCCACCTAGCTCAAGAACAAGGAAATCAAATGAAACTTCTTGCTCTTCATGTAGTTCCTATACGGAAATAGAAGCTTCGACACAACCTCCACCTACCATTGTACATACTCATACAAGCAAGAAAGAGATTGCACCTCCTGTTGTAAGTTCACCACCTACAACAATGTTGCAAATAAAATCATGGGAGAGTACCTTAACACCCTTGCTACTAGATGAAACGCATAGGGCAGTCGGAAACTATTGGTTAAAGCCTTCACCCGTAACAACAATTGGTTTCAAAAGGCGACGACATCATTCCAAAAGGTATGATCTACCCAAGGAAGGGGGGAGTGTTTGTTGACATCCATCATTCACTTTCTTCCCTCTCAACCTTCCTCCCTGACCTCTTAATCTCCAATCTTAGGGAATGTATATATAAAACCTTATACTCACAAAAACAAGATAAAAAAGTAAAAGAGCAAGAGCTGTCACGACAAGGGTCCTGTAACCTAAGAACTAGGATGGTCATGGACTACGGCCAAGGGTCAGGCTAGACAATGTGGACAGGGGATCCGTCTAGGGCAAGGGGCTAAGAGCCCGCCTATATAAAGGGATTGTCTAAAACGGGCATGCTTTCCCGTTTTGGAAGTGAAGCTATGGTGCACGAAAACGCGCCCTCTTGGGCTTGACAGGGGCGCCCTGGGGAGGAAGGGGAGCTTCCAAAACCTCGCGGCCAATAGCCACGTGAGCAAGCCACACACATACTTCTCTCTCCTCGCGTTTTCTCTGCACGCTGCCTGTGCCATTTGCCTTCAAGAAAGTGAGTTATTTTCACATGGCATGGCCAATTGAAACACAATTTTGAGCCTTGGCCATTGTTAGTGGCCCTTCCCACAAGCAAGGCGGCACAAGCATCAAGCCGTCTCGGTTTTCCATTGAGTCTCACGACTACGATTAGGCTCAATTATTGCAAAAAATTCCAGAAACCTACGGATTTTTATAGTTTACGATAGTTTCAATTGGCGTTCATACAACATAATCGTCCGCCGATTAAAAAAGATTTCAATAATCAACCTTCTTCGCAATGGTGACGCTTCAACCATCTACACTACACGATTTCAGTCGTCTGGTGAGCCACGAGCAAGTTTGCGAAGTTCGTTTTTTCCGCCGTTTTTGCAAATTCTTCTTGTTTCGACGGTCAGGTGCCACGATGCACAAGGGGAGTTATCTATACTTGGCAAGTGCTACCAAAATCAGGTATTTTTTTCTGAGTACTTCTTTCACTACACTGTGTAGCCATGGATTCGGATATCAACATGACATTTGATTTTGAGCAAAGTAGTGAGAGCTTTGCAAACCAGCTTAACTCTGGAAGGCGAGGCCTACAAATGGTGGATGTCTCTCAAGGAGAAGAACATCATACCACAGAGTTGGGCAGCCTTTGAATCAATGTTTAGCAAGGAATTTTTGCCTACAAACGAGGCCGATCGGAATTGGACCGCTTGGGACACATGTTCCATGTGCCAATATCCATCACTCCTTGAATATATCTCTCACTATCGGGGCATCATCCTCAAGTTGGAAGGCTTGGATACGTTTCAACAAGTACGAGGGTTCATACGAGGTCTGACTCCAAAAATTAAGAAGTATGTCAAGTCCCAAGACCTTAAAACACTTGAGGAAGCCATAGTGAAAGCACATATTCATGATGACCCTGATGATAAGAAAACACATAATAGTAACGTGCCTGCTAGTGTACATGGTAATACACGCACTCAGTACAAACACAATAAAAGAAAATTTATAGTTGCTAGTTCAGATGCATCTAAAAAACCCAAGGGGTCCAAGGGTCCTCTCTCTCCTGAGGATTTTGATAAAGCCAAGAAAGAGAAGCTATGTTTTCAATGCTTAGGAAGAGGCCATGGCAAAAAGGATTGTCCCAAGGGGAAAGCTACTGCTGAGGGGAAGGAGAAAGCAGTGCACATGGTGCAACTACTGCCTCTTGAGTCTTCCTCAAAATTCTCCACAGTGGAAGTAACACACACTGAGGTGGTGCATGAATGCTGTCTCACAGCTTCCATGTGGCAACAAACCTTTGGACCACATGAGTTAGTACGTATGCACGAATATCTGCAAGGGCACAAGGTGCGCATCTTGGTAGATGACGGTGCTATTCACAATTTCATCAATTATGGATCGGTGAAAAAACTCAAACTGCCTCAAACTCCGAGTACCCACCGCTACAAGGTAGCCATGATGAATGGACATGATACTGAAATATGGGATACTCAATGTCGAGCTGTTCCAAGGGTACTCTATTTGTTTGGATTTTCAAGTTATGAACATGGAAAGGGCTGATGTGGTTCTTGGTAGAGAGTGGTTGCATAGCCTAGGACCATCACTGATGCGTAGCTATGAGCACAACAGCTTGATTTTTGATTCCCATGGCACACATGTGTTGTTGTTAGGAGAAAAGGATATACCTTCATCACCACTGATTTGTACTGCTGAGCTTATGCAGCTCGTTTTTTATAATGAAATAGAACAGGTTTTCTTGTGTTACTCACTGTCTCATTTTCTTTCTAACATTGAGTCTGTTGAACATTCCTCAACGCCGCATGCTTCTCTCCCCTCTATTTCGCCAATTTCTAATTCTACACAAGAAAACGTTGCTAATCAATTACAAAAATTATTAAAGGAATTTCAAGATGTCTTTCCTAATGATTTGCCATCAGGTTTACCCCTGACATGCTCAGTACAACATGGCATTGACGTGACTACAGGCTGTAAACCTGTTAGTAAACCACCTTACCGTATGAATCACTCAAAGGCTATTGAGGTGGAACGTCAGCTTGCTGACTACCTTAGCAAAGGATTTATACAACCCAGTTCTTCACCATGGGCTTCTCCTATCCTTTTAGTGAAGAAAAAGGACGGCAGTATGCGCATGTGCGTAGACTACCGGGGCTTAAATGCGGTTACAGTTAAGAACAAATACCCATTGCCAAAGGTAGATGAGTTATTTGATAAGCTAACTCATGCTCTAATTTTTACGAAAATGGACTTACGGTCAAGATATCACCAAGTCCGTATATACCTAAGATTGCATTCCGAACATGGTTTGGACATTACGAGTTTTTGGTGATGCCCTTTGGGTTAACCAATGCACCCGCGACATTCATGACACTTATGGATAGTGTCTTGAAGCCGTATTTGGGCAAATTTGTCATTGTGTTCCTCGATGACATTCTAGTTTATAGTGCTTTTGAAGAAGAACACTTACAACATCTCAGGCAGGTGTTTGAGTTGTTACGCACAAACAAGTTATATGCCAAGGAATCTAAATGTGATTTTCTCAAGGAGGAAATTCATTATTTAGGGCATGTTATTTTAGCTAATGGCCTTTACATGGATCAATCCAAAGTGGATACCATCCGGAAATGGCCACCTCCTAAAAATCTGGAAGAATTACAGATCTTTTTAGGCTTTGCAGGTTTTTACCGAAGGTTCGTTAAAAACTATGCTCACATTGCTGTTCCTATGACGGATCAACTCAAAGGCAAAGGTAAAGCTTTTCAGTGGGGTTCCGCTAAGTGGGGTTCCGCTAACAACACAGTTTTGAAACACTCAAAGATGCATTAGCTATAGCTCCTATACTGGCTATTGTAGATCCTTTGAAACCATTCGTGTTGGAAATGGATGCGAGTGGTCGTGCTATTGGAGCAGTCCTATTACAAGACGGACGGCCAATTGCATTTGAAAGTAAGAAGCTGGATGCAGCTCAGCAGAATTATTCTGCTTACGAACGCGAACTCTATGCAATAGTGTCTGCCTTAAAGACATGGCGGCACTATCTGTATAGTGCTCAGTTCGAGATTGTGTTTGACCATGAAAGCATCAAATGGTTTACACAACAAACAGATTCAAAGGGTCGGAAAGCCAGGTGGGCCGAGATCCTTCAGGAATATGATGCCAAGTTAAGGTATCGCAAAGGCCGATACAATGTAGTGGCAGAAGCTCTCAATCGAATGCAAGAGATCAATGTAGTGGCAAACGCTCTTAGTCGAATGCAAGAGATCAATTCGCTCTTGTTCACGGAACTTCGTAGTGAATTTTTAGATTCTCTCAAGGGCAAATATGAGCAAGATGAAACATATTCCAAAGTGTGGAGCCATGTTCAAAAGAGGGATCCTTCTCACTCCAATGCAGGTAGTGTACAATTAACCTCCACACCTAGTTCTCCTTTATCAAGTGATGAACTACAGCGATGGAAGCATTTTACCATCGACAATGGGTACCTACTCCACAAGGGGAGAGTTTGTGTACCGATGGACACAGACATTCGGCGCCAAATTCTTTATGAATATCATGATAGTACAAGTGCAGGGCACCCGGGGATTAGAAACACTTATTCTCTCGTACGACGACAGTTTTACTGGCCAGGTCTACATGGCTTTGTTCAAGCTTATGTCTTGCATTGCCAAAAATATCAAGTTAACAAAGCAGAGCGCCTGAAAGCAGGAGGACTCTAACATCCTTTGGAAATTCCCAATGGAAAATGGGAAAGTATCTCTATGGATTTCATTGTAGGTTTACCAAACACTATACGAGGTCATGACTCAGTATGGGTGGTCGTAGACAAGTTGACTAAACTATGTAAGTTTATTCTCACCAAATCAACGGTTAAGACAACGGAACTAGCAAAGTTATTTGTGGACAATCTATACAAATTGTACCGGTTGCCAAGTAACATTGTTAATGACCGTGATCCCAGGTTTAACAGCCATTTTTGGAGAGCTGTCTTTAAACGATTGGGTACACAACTCAACATTAGTACAACTGATCATCCAGAAACGGATGGTCAAACGGAATGGGTTAACCAGGTGCTAGAGGATATGCTAAGAGCATACGTCAGCAAAAAACAGTCAGACTAGGAAGAATACTTACCTATTCTTGAGTTTGCCTACAACAGTTCTAAGCATGTCACAATAGGTTTTAGTCCTTTCATGCTCATGTACGGGTTTCAACCTAGGTCACCAGTTACGGTGGGGTTGGCAACCGAAAAACTCCAACAGGTTAAGGATTTTCTCCAAGACCACATGGATATGCTGAAACTTGCTTGTTAGAATGTCCGACAAGCACAGGATCGGTATAAGAAATACGCTGATGAGAAATGTCGGCAAGTCTCCCCGATATTGTGGGCCTTTCAAAATACTCAAGCGAGTCGATGATCGTGCCTACAAACTATTACTACCATCACATTCTCGCATTCATCCGGTGTTTCATGTAAGCCGTCTATGAAAGCGGTTACATGGGGACGACAACGCCATTGACCTACAGGTTTTGGTTGATTACATTGAACCTTCTACCTTACCACATGAACCTGAACGTGTTATGGATTATCATGAGTTGCGTACACGACATCACGTACAACAAACAAGCCTTAATAAAGTGGAAAGACCGACCTGAAGAAGGTGCCACTTGGGAAAAAATTAGTGTTCTTAAGAAGAAGTTTCCCACTTTTGTTTTCAAGGACGAAAACTCTTCTTTAAGGGGGGAGTAATGTCGGGACAAGGGTCCTGTAACCTAAGAACTAAGATGGTCATGGACTACGGCTGGACTACGGCCAAGGGTCAGGCTAGACAATGTGGACAGGGGATCCATCTAGGGCAAGGGTCTAGGAGCCCGCCTATATAAAGGGAGGTTGGGAGGAGGATCTTAAGTCTAGTTTCCCCTAGTTCTTACAAGAGCCATAGCACAAAATAATAGAAACACGTTATGCACAAGAACACGACCCTTGTAATATTTGCACTCTAACCATCATCTATTTGCGTGTACAGATATGGCTAGTACGCTAGAGTCATCCACTCCTGCCTTGGGTGAGAGGTACACTCGTTACTTTTCACAAATGTTTCACATGGTCTTTTCGGTGCTTGCCTGTGAATGGGATTCGGTAGTACGCTAGCATGTGAGAGGAATTTTCAGGATTTAGAATGGCTGATACGTCTCTTGACCATGACTGATCCATACTTAGTAGAGAGTGTATCTCCCATTGCACAAGCCTATCCTTTTGACCAAGATGACTATAGACGTTGTTGCGCGCATTTTGAGAACCCTGTTTTCTGTAAATTTGTACATACGGACATGAAGCTCGATGTCAAAAGTGTGTGTGGGATTTCTTTTTGTGGGGTTTTTAGCTTGCTTTAGCAATCACATGTACATGCACTGCAAGTCACTAGTCTAGTGACAGCTGTCAAGCTGGTGTAAGTGCCCGTGAGTGAGTTTTTTGAAGTGAAACTTGTATATAACTAAAACTCATGTACAAACTGAAAAAGGTTCAGTAAAATATCAGAAATTTGCAGGTTTTGGGTCGTTGTGGCTTCTTGATGCTTTTGGATGCAGTTTTTTGCCCTCGACTAGACTTCCTACGCGTAGTCGGGCCATGGCAGCTTGCTGTTCACGCCAATTTTACACATAGAAGTACAAAGAATTGAAATTTGTGGTCTTCAGAGCTTTTGTTGTAGAAAATGCAGAGAATTTTTGAGGCTTGAAAGAATCCCTTTTGGACTTGTGGTTTGGGAGATACAGTCTATTTCCCACAGCGCACAGGATATGGCAGCTTGCAGGCAGTTTGGTGTATGGTAGATTGTGGAAGCTCTCTTGTTTGGAAATGTGTGTAAACTTCAAAATTGTGTTTTTGAAGAGTTATTTGGTGAAGGTGAAAGCTCTTTCTCTCAAGTGCATTGGTCGGCGTGTGCTGTAAATCCATGCTAGGGTAAGTGCTTCTTAATTTTCATGGTGGTCTTTTGGGTGGGCGTGTGTTGGTAAATTCCCAAGAGACCACTTGTCTTTCAATTGTGGTTTTGTTGAGGTTCTTTTGATACCGTTTGTGGTGCTGATCTTGTGTCTTCAACGCTCTTGGGAGACATAGCTATAGAGGTGCCCCTTGCTCTTGTTTTCCCAACAGTGTTTTGGTGCCTGCCCACCGAGGAGTGCTTCAAGTTACCTTCAATCTTGATGGTGTAGACATAAAATTGCAGCCATGGTCAAGCTCAGTGATGCCTTGTTGAGGATGAATGATGCGATGAAACAATTGAAGCTAAGCAGGCTAGAAGAGTTGGACATGCATTACATGAGGTTTTGCTCTCTTAAGCAGGAGCTAGAGGTTCTTGAGGATATGGTTCTGGATGCAAAGGAAGAGAAGTTCTTGTTCATTGGTACCCTTCCAGGATGTTTGGGCATTTAAGTTTCTTGCATTGACTTTTTGGGTGTGAAAGGCATTGTTGCTTTCTTGAAGCAAAAAAGACGATTGGAAGATGCCAATCAGTCTTCTACTTCTTCATGCATTTCACACAAGAGCTCCTCTATCACTAGTGATGATTGTAGCAATGATGAGGAGGTTGAGTCAAATGTAGAAGATGAGGTCCTTCCTCTTGATGATGTAGATATTGATGAGAAGCTATGTGCAAGCAATATTGTGAAAGAAAATACCTTGGAGTGCATGTATGACAAAGAGAGCAATGACATGGCTAATTTGGTTTCCTATACGAATGCTTGTGAAGACAAGGTCTTTCATACTTCTATGTGTTTGGATCACATGCTTATCGGTTCTCTTGCCTATGGTGTAAATGACATGCATGTTCACATTCTGGATGATGTTTTTGCTCCTCCATCTTATGAGTTGATGTGGTATCCAGATGAGTTGTGGGTATGTGGACCCATTTGGGATACTGAGATTAATGTTTGTGATGTTGATGATGTTATTGGTGACACTGAGTTGCCTGCTAGTTATGATTTTCATTGTGAGCAAGAGGATGGTTTGAGTGATGTGGATTGTGATGGTAGTCTTGATTGGGGCTTCGATGACCCACAAGTTGAGATGGATGAGGAGATACAAGTTAGTGTGTGCCATGCATTGTCAAGGGTGAAGAAGCTTATGAAAACCTCACATGCATGTGTGGATGTTGAAGGGGATTGTAGCTTGGAAAGTTGGGACAGCCATGATGACATAAATATAGTGAATGTTTTGTCTTGGCTTGATGTGAGTGATACATCTCATGATGGCGAGAATGTTAATCCATGGTATTTTGATTTGTATGACATGTATGTTGATGGATGGAGCTCACTAGTGATTGATGATTGTTCTTATGACTTTGAAGGATTCCATTATGTGTGCACGATGGATGCAAGGGATAATACTTTTCCATTTGATCGTGGTAAGGGTATATGGTGTTGATTCCTTTGTACATGATGTATCTTTGTACATAAGCTTTTGCATAGTCTACTGTTGAGCATGAATGCTCTAGCAAACTGGGGGGTTGGCAAACTATGTTGCGCGCATTTTGAGAACCCCGTTTTTGGTAAATTTGTACATACGGACATGAAGCTCGATGTCAAAAGTGTGTGTGGGATTTCTTTTTGTGGGGTTTTTAGCTTGCTTTAGCAATCACATGTACATGCACTGCAAGTCACTAGTCTAGTGACAGCTGTTAAGCTGGTGTAAGTGCCCGTGAGTGAGTTTTTTGAAGTGAGACTTGTATATAACTAAAACTCATGTACAAACTGAAAAAGGTTCAGTAAAATATCAGAAATTTGCAGGTTTTGGGTCGTTGTGGCTTCTTGATGCTTTTGGATGCAGTTGTTTGCCCTCGACTAGACTTCCTACGCGTAGTCGGGCCATGGCAGCTTGCTGTTCGCGCCAATTTTACACATAGAGGTACATAGAATTGAAATTTGTGGTCTTCAGAGCTTTTGTTGTAGAAAATGCAGAGAATTTTTGAGGCTTGAAAGCATCCCTTTTGGACTTGTGGTTTGGGAGATACAGTCTATTTCCCACAGCGCACAGGATATGGCAGCTTGCAGGCAGTTTGGTGTATGGTAGATTGTGGAAGCTCTCTTGTTTGGAGATGTGTGTAAACTTCAAAATTGTGTTTTTGAAGAGTTATTTGGTGAAGGTGAAAGCTCTTTCTCTCAAGTGCATTGGTCGACGTGTGCTGTAAATCCATGCCAGGGTAAGTGCTTCCTAATTTTCATGGTGGTCTTTTGGGTGGGCGTGTGTTGGTAAATTCCCAAGAGACCACTTGTCTTTCAATTGTGGTTTTGTTGAGGTTCTTTTGATACCGTTTGTGGTGCTGATCTTGTGTCTTCAACGCTCTTGGGAGACATAGCTATAGAGGTGCCCCTTGCTCTTGTTTTCCCAACAACGTCTAGTGACCTTCTTAGTAAACATTGGTTCCTCTGATGATGAAGAAGTTTTATATGATTATACGGATGGCACATATGGTCTCACGGATGATGACTTTGTTTTTCTCGACGACAAGGATAGGGGTTTAGCCCTAGGGTTTCCCCCCAATCTCTACAATATCCTATTCCCTTGACTCTCTAAGGGGAGTGCAAATAATTAGGTTAGGGCTCCTTATGTTTTTTAATTGTGTTCAATAAGTGTTGGTACCTTTTCCCACTGATGTGCCTCCTAGAGGTATTCTTTGTGTTTCTTAGTGTGTACAGGAACGTATTGTTATTGTTAGGATTTGGACCTTCATGGGATCTTTCTCTCATTCACATCAAATCAAGAGCGACCATCAACACAAACAGGTGTTTCTTGTCCATTAGCATTGCGGCTTATCTTTTTGCATCCATGTTTGTCTGCTTTAATTGTAATTGGTAGCATAATATTCAACGCATTGCTTAGTATCAAACATTAAATTCAGTGTAATTTTTTGTCATAAGCACTTGTCTATGTTTAAAAATCAAGCAGTCCGACTGAGCTAGTTTGACCAAGTTAGGCGTTAGAGATCTTCTCTTAATACCATGGGGAATGCCTTCCTAATAATCAATGGTTACTTAGGTTCTTAACCTGATTTAGGCAGCATTGTGTGAAAAGTACTAGGGCTTTCTAGTGGGCTTAGTCCCTATTGACCTTTAGATTAAGTATTATAAAGGGAGTTTACTAGTGTGATGAGCCTGGGGAGGGTAACAACGCTATATGACCCCCCAAAGTTACAAAATTAAAATTGCTGAAAACGAACAAACAAAAAATCAAAGTGCCACAATGTAAAATCTTAAGCTGGAAGAGAAACCTCAGCTTGATTTGGTACTCCACTCACATGTATCGCCTATGGTACTAGAGCCCTAGAGGTTCCCAGTGTGGGTGCTTTTCCTTGAAAAGCAAAAAACCCAAGGCATACAAAATAAGCACACTCAGCAAAATTGAATCACTGTGAAAAGACTTTGGGGGGTCAAAGAAAGGGAAATAAGTTAGGCGATGATTTCATGAGAAATTCCTTTATCGTAACTTAACTACAAGGTCTTCTAGGTATAGCCTCTAGTCAGCCCTCGGACATGAAATACTTGGCTCTCGCGATTAAACAACTTAATTGACCAGAGAAAATTGAGAAGCTTGCCCATGGTATTAATTATCGATCTTTAGTGCCTTTTGACCGTTAAATTAGGAACCCCATACTTGTTTAATTTTTTACCTTTACAATTGTTTATGTGTTTGATTATATTGCAATTTAATATTTATTGCTGACAAATGGTTTAGAATTCTGCTACCAATCAAATTGTCCACCTACAATTGCATATGCTTTTTAATTGTATATGAGAATGCAATTACTGTGCCAATGTTGTTTGATTTTGCAGTGACTGAAGAAGCCTAAGGACATTCATCTCAAATGCTCTTCCACCTCGATGAACGAGCTTCAACTTAATAGCTTCCGAGGACGGAATCTACATCAGGAAGGGGGGCATGTTAACCCTCACGCACATTCCTATCACCTACGACGGATGCCATATTATTTATTTGGTAGAGTCAGGTACCGGGCTTATCGGTCCAATAGGAAAAGGGTAAGAGTGATCGCCGATGAGAGGCGCACTCTAACTGGAACATTCAAGGGATTAGTTGGCTAAGCATGGGCGCCCAAGTGTGAATGGGGCGAGCTCATATAAAAGTCAACTAAACCTAAAATTCACTCATTCTCTCATTTGTGCAATTGAAGAGTGCTCTTGCTCCATTTCCATCTTCTTCTTCTTCATCTCCTTGTGTGTGTGTGTATGCGTGAGAGAGAGAGAGAGAGAGAAGAGAGAGAGAGAGAGAGCGATCGAACATTACGGTGGCACGACGACGACGAGGTGGTTGAGCGTGGCGTAGCGACGTCTCTCTTTTCTTCGTGGCGAGGAATCCTCCACGACAACAAGCGTAGAGCGGTGAGTGACACACTATCGCCATCTTTGAGCTTACTAGTTTAGGCTTGTTGTGTGCTTGGAGCCATTTGTGGCTCGCACACAATGTATGGCAAGTTTGTGTGCGACATACGTGCACAACAATGTAAAGATAGATAGCCCTAGTGTGATGGGCGTATATCCAATGCTCAGGGAGAGAAACCTCCTAAAGAGGGAAAAAATGCCCCGGCGGTCCTATTGTGTTCACACACATCACTACCACATGTATATGGTAACAACACCAAAAAAAAATTCCCCATTATGCACTGTATTTTTCCCTTCGTGTTCATCGTTGTCCAAGCACTGTAGTTCTTGTTGTGAGCTCATCATCTCCCCATGCGCTCCTGCTTGCTGCCTCGCCCCTCCTTGGGCTCCTCCGTTTGACCTCTAAAAAAAACCCATTTGAAACTCTATTGGACAGCCAATGCTCTATGGATGGCTAGTGCTCTATGGACGGCTAGTGCTCTATGGACAGCCATTTCCCATGCCCGTATGGGTGAGCCCCCCCCCCCCCCCCCCCCCGGCATACATGCTCACCAAAGCATTATGAGGCACAACGTCTTTCACCAACAACCCCTGATCAACAATCTCCTTGTTAATTCTCTCACCCATATCAATAGCTTTAATAAGGTCACTTTCCTACAAGGTGCAAGCATAGGTGACTGCATTGGAGAAAGGCCTTCCCTTTGCATCCGTTAAAATAGTTCAAACCCTCCCTTCCATAGCCATGTTGGGCATTTACTAAAGTGAATGCTTTCAAGCTGATGGCATTCCAAAGAGAATGGCCATACTTTTTGTGCTTTCTTGAGAGCATCACATTAGGCATATATGTCGACAAAAGAATTGTTTAGCACAACATTCTTTGGCAGCTCCATCACATTTGGTATATTTGTCGACCAAAGCATTGCCAAGAATGACTTTTGCTTTGGCAAATGCATTACATTTGGCATACAAATCAACCAAGGCATTGCCAAGCACCCAAGCTCTAATATCAACCAAGGCATTTCCAAACACAACATCTAGTATAAATCCAAGCTTTTGAGCACATAGCCCCCTGTCCAAGCTGGAGTACATCGACATATCTTGGTTGATGAAACATGATTCAAACGTTGTAAAGCACATAGTGTAACTCACATCAATAGCTATCATTCAAAAATTTGGCAAACCAAAACCAATCACCCAACATGCATCTTGAAATGGCTCAAAAACAATAAAAGCCTGAAAATTCTTGTATTGCCCATATCTTCCTTGTCTGGACTCCTATTGTGACGAGCCATAAAACAAGAATGGAGAGTGTGTCAAGCACTACACTTTTGGCCTATAAACCTGCATTTTGACAACATCTCTACATCCTAGCCTACAAAGCATCAAGCATCATTTAATGGCCTCAAAACTCACAATTAGTTAGCATACATTCCAATTGATCTGATGTCACAATAGATTTCGGTATAAATCATACGGTAGTGAAAAACTCCAAAATGCATATATATTCTTATCTTTCATCTCATGCTCCCAAAATGGCATGACACTGCTGTCAAAATAGCCTTGGCCCAAAAAACTTGAGTCAGGTTTTCCATAGATAGCACAGTTGCAACCCTTTCTTGAGTTGTGCAATTCATCCTTTCAGCTACTCCATTTTGGGTAGGTCGTAAGGCGTAGTAAGCTACCATCAAATTCCTCTTCTAGCCACAAGTTTATGAACTCTTTGAGATATATTCTCCCCCGTTGTTAGTCCTTAAGGTCTCGAGCTTCTTGCTTAACTGATTTTTGACTAATGCGAATAGCATCTAATTATGTTCAAAGGAGATATCCATACCTTCCTAGTAGAGTCATCTATAAATTTCAAAAAATAGCTAGCCCCCCTAGAGACTTGGTCATCATAGAACTGCATATGTCACTATGCACAAGCTATAGTGTCACAAAATACCTAGCCCCCTAGACACTTGGTAGTCATAGAACTGCATACGTCACTATGCACAAGTTATAGTGGCTCAAGACGCTTTCTACCAAATGGCAAGCGTACACACCTAGTTTGCTTGCCATAAATGCAAACAAACAATGCTGACATACAAAGAAATCACTGAAACTCAATGCAATGCTCACATACACAACCTATTTTTGGATGGTCTATAAACATTGTAGCGGGGATTGATGGCTAAAACACCCTCTCTGAGGATACATCCCTTTTTGCAACATTTAAACTTGAAAATGAGGTTGTCAAAAATCTCCTTGGGTGACTAACCCTACCAGAATTATTTTAAAAAAACCCCTCCATATATGCTATAAACTATAAACCGTGCTAATACCTAATCCTAACCTATATTTGTCTGAAAACCCATGATGAGGTGAGCTAACCTACATACACTATTGCTTATTCCAACCTACTTAATTATTGACATTACCTTCGGGTTTAAACTTGTATGGAACTCCACAATAAAAAAATTCCAAGGTTATTGGGTTCATGTGAAGCACCCCCATGCTATTTTTTTAAAAGGGGTTTATTACCCTTGTACATATTGGTACATATACCATGGAGCGGTTACCACGAGGTGACATCGGTAGGGAATAGAAGCGCAATGAGACATATATGACAGTCAGTTGGGTATTCATAGACATGGTCACTTGAATTGCTTGCTCGAAGCTCGCAAATAGCACCATGGTGAAGGCTTCAGGTGCATACATCTACAATAAACAAAACCACAACTGTCAGCATCGCAATACATAGAGGCCATGGATTCTCTCTCTCTACCCACTCACTTGAGAAAACTCTTGATGAAGGCTCTCCAGTCTACTTCTTCCCATTAAAAGGTCCCAAGTCTTGTATGGATCCCCCATCGCCCGTTGCATCAGCTCACTTAAAGCATGGCTAGTGGAAATGACGTTTAACACCCAAGATGTGAACCTTATACCAGGGAGCTCTTTGCATGGGCAAGCAACAACATCTACGGTAGGATCCTTAGACCCTCTAGTGCAGGTTATCGAGCTTTCCTTCTACCGTGTTACTGAGCTTTTATGCACCGACTTACTGTGTATCAACTTGATTGAGCAGGTCTATAGAACCCCCTTGGAGATCATCTCTCTGTGCTGAGTAAGCAAGATTGTGAAACGGACAGATAGAATTGAGAAGGGAGTGTGTAAAGTGAGAGAAAGCGAGGTCGCTAAGACCAAGTAGTAGGTAGCCGTCATTTCAAGTCCTCATGCACGTTGAGGCGGTGATGTCTGACATAAGTAACAGCATTTGGACCTCTCTCTCTCTCTCTCTCTCTCTCTCTCTCTTTTTTGGAGGTTAACCTTCGGCTTGCAGTTTATGACACTTCTAAAGGGCACATACTTCTGCCATATTATGTTTATATACATGCAGTGAATAATGAGATGCAAATACTGCTTGGCAAACCAACCCAGTGGCATTACAATTACTCCCTACATAAAAGGTGAGAAAATATCTTGCTCACTTACGCTTGGGTACACACATTTTATTTGTCACTTCACTAACCAAAGCGCACACCAGTGAAACGAGTGCTAGCTCCAAAGATCAAGCAACCCTTAAGCTCTACTATTGTGAAAGATTGTGTGAATTTTTGGATATCTAGTATTTAATTTATCAATGTTTGGTATGCTTCGATGGAATAGTTGGCTACCATCTTTGATATGTTCTAATAAACTACGTCTATACTAGCTAATTATAAAAGTTCTTGATTCTAGCAACAAAAGTTTTTTTTTCCAGCACTAATTCTTTTTAAATCACATGTCTTGTCTGGTTGATTAGATTGTTGTTTGGAACTAGAAGATAAATCAACTTCATACGTTGCCCATCACTCTTGACCGTTGAGGATATAGCTTACTTGCCTAGAATACTAAATTGAGTGAACCAAAAATATGAGTTTTGCAAGAGAAACTATGGAGGATTTTTATAAACTAGTGTTTCCTTTCAAAACTTTGCTGGTTAATAGTTCTTAATTTGATGAGTACTTACAAGATTACCCCCGTACTTCCTATTGAGTATGGGCCTACTGCCTAATAGTTCAAGGGATTATAAATCCATCCGCATTTATTTTTATGAGTTTTAAAGGTAGGGAATTGTACATGCACTCTTTTATTTTTTCTTGAAAATTTCCTAGCAACCAACTTTTTAGCGATAACATCCTGCATCCCTTTAGAAGTCAAATTTAGTTTTACTTTGTAAATTTTGGGCCACATAGCCTATCCAAAGTAGCCTCCCAAGTCAGTTTTGTAACATTTAATGCACTAGTAACTTGTGTGTGGCGGAAAATGATAACATAATGAGCATTTCATTAAGAACAAGTTCTTAATGAACATAGAGAGAGTACTTGGTTGGAGAAAGCAACATAGCCATTACACTAGCTAGTTCGGCATAGATAATACTTGAAAAGAGGAGAAATAGGACAATTGACAACAATTGGGGACCGGATTTACATGGAGCCGGTCCCCCCTCTAAAAAGGCTTTTGTATTATAGCTTCTCCCATCAAGGGAGACTTTTGTACAATACAATCGTTGTGTTCCTTGACAAAACTCGTTGGTGCAATGAAGATGGAAGCTTCATGCACCAAATTATGCTTGAAAAACACACATAGTGGACCTAGCCTTTGTCCCAAGACCTCACACACCTTCAAAGATGGTGAGAGCTAGCAGGGAATGAGGAAAGATGAAGAGGAAGAAGATGTATCTTACGAGAAAGAAGTATTCTCCTCACATAATTACTCTTATAGCATAGCTTAGCTTAGTAATTAGCATGGTAGGAGGAGATGAGCATGCCATTGAAGCTTGGCTCTTGGTTGGATTTGCATTCCATAGCCAAGAGTTGTTGGTGTAGGCCTCTACTTCTCAATGCTTGGAGAAGGAGATGGAGTTCTTGCTCAACACATGAGTTGTGTGTGTGTGCACAACAAAAATGAGTTAGACTAAAAATGCCAACTCTCTCTCTCTTCTTAGTCGACCCCTCTTCCCATTTTCTCTTGCTGGCTTCCCATTGGCTCTTGTAGAGCTTAGCCAATAGCAATTAAGAGGAATAGTTGATAGTCTTGTGACAAGTGTCCCCCTTTCCCCTTTTATGAGAGCTTTAGATAATTAAGATAATTTATTTAAACTCTCATTGGACCTTTTAGTCTTCTGGCCGATAGGAATCAAGCAAGCCATTGGGCTGCTTGATGCTCATTGGACCCCTTGGTAGACTGTCCAATAGTCTTCTAGGGACCTTAATTTCTATTGTTTCTTTTATCAAGAATTTTTAAATTGATTAGATTAATTTTTCTCTAGCTTAATTCTCATTGGTCCACCTCTATGGCCATCCAATAGGATTTGAGGGGAGATTGGGGGCAACTGCGCTAGGAACCTGCCATGTGTACATTATTCCCTTTGTGTAAAGGGAGAGCTTGGGTGTGTGCGTGTGTGTGTGTGTTTCTCTCTCTTCCCCTACCTTTAGGGTTAGCCCCCTCCTTCCTAGGGTTATGGGAAGACTTTTTAGTCTTCCCATAACCATCCAATTTTTCCCACTTTTGACCATTGGACTTTTTAATTAAAATTTGGAACCTTAGCCTATGGAAGTCTTAATGGAGCTGAACCTTAGGTCTTTTAAGCTCCATTGATGCACATTGCTCTTTTGCAGACTGTCCTCCTTTGGATCCCTATTTTCCCTCCTTTGGATCCCTGCTTAGACCGATCTAGCAGCCTTATCATATTCTAGCTTTTACTCCCCTGGTACCTCCCAATATTAAATGATCATTTTAACATGAGAAAATCATTTGGGAGAATTAGATATTAGTTTTTATGACATTACCTCGCTCCTTAAATCATAGTCGTCCTCGACTATGAGATAGAGAAGATAAAGCCTAGTCATTAGTCCGTTTTTCTAGCGAGTAGAGCATCCCTATTTTACCCTACAACACCGTTCCAGAATGGATGACTAGTCCATTTGGTGCTTGAGAGCCTTAGCTGCTGCAAGCATGTCTGCACATTAGTCTGTATCAATCTTCCATAGTAGAGTGACAAGCTCTACTTAGTGTTTGGGAGACGTCGTCTCCACAAACATGATCCTAAGCATGCATACTTATCAACATTTGTGCACAATAAAGAAAAAGAGAGTCTTAAGACAAAAACTTTGTTCATTTATACATATTTACATTTGCTTACTCTAGGGAATCATTGTAAGCATTGACAAGGTTTAGGTTATCCTTTAATTGTATGCCTTGCACCATCTAGCATCTTCAAAAGGATAAGTTTTGAACTTCATAAGATATCATCGGATAGTCTTACCGCCTCTCAATCCTTTGCCTTCGTATCGGAGAATGGACTCAGCTACAACACCTCTTCTTGGTCCTCAATCTTCGGTGGGTCTTCAGTTGTTGCTTCTTGAGGTGGCTCTCCTTTGTAAGGCTTTAGTAGGCTCACGTGGAAAGAATTGTGTTATGAGCCAATGGTTGGGAAACTTAAGCTGAGAGGCCATCTCATTGATTGGCCTAAGAATCTGAAAGGGATCGTAGTACCTTTTTGCTAACCTAGCATAGTACTTTTGGCTAACCGTAGGATTCTTGCCCATCGTGTTCCTTAATCGAGCCTTGGGAAACTTAAGCAAGACCCAATCATTTTGTTTGAAGGCTAGAGCGCTTCTATGATTATCAACAACAACCTTTTGCATTTGCTGAGAGATGGATATATCATCCTTAATATTTTGGAATGATTCTTGCAGGTCTCGGCTATTAACATCTGCAACGAAGATCTTCCCATGTACTTTGAGTAGCAGGGGACTTTTTGATCTTCCCTCAATCACCTCAAAAGGTGCTTTTCCCGTGGAAGTATGTACATTGTTATTGTAAGCATACTCCACTAAAGGTAAGTACTTCTCCCATTGGGACTTTTGATCTACTTCTGTGACATAAGCTTTTAGTAGATCAAGAATTGTTAGGTTAGCTATTTCACTTTGGCCATTTGTTTGCAGGTGATAGGCCGAAGAGAAGTTTAGCATTGTACCTAAATTCTCAAAGAGACCCTTCCAAAAATTACTGGTCATTCTAGGATCTCTATCCAACACTATGGACGTTGGCAAGCCGTGGTACTTGAAGATTTGTGATATAAAGAGGGTTGTTGGGCCTTGATAGTCTTTTTGACGTGCATGAAATGCACTTGTCTGCTAAACTTGTCCACAATCGTCCGTATTCCTGTATTCCCATGGACAGACTTGGGCAATCCAAAGATAAAATCCATGGATATGCTCTCCCATGGTGAATTAGGGACTGGCAAAGTTTGAAGCAATCCAGGTTGCTTCCCTCTATCAAACTTTGTCTTTGGCATACCACACATTTTGAAACATACTCTTGTATGTTTGCTTTCATGGCAGGCCCATAGAAGTATACTTCTATCGCTCTTAGGGTAGATTGAATCCCTCTATGCCCCGCATAAGGAGGAGCATGAGATTCATACATTACTTTCTCACGTAGTGAGTTAGTAACACATAGCCTCTTGCCATAGATAAGATAACCATCTTGTAAGGTAAATGGTTCTTCCTTCTTCCCTAGTGCAAGGGTTGAAATCACATCTTTAAAATCAGGATCGATAGCATACTCACCTATCATAGAAGATATATCATTGTGAGTTGCTATGGATATCGCATTCACTCTCGGTCATCTTGAGAGTGCATCGGCTAGTTGATTATGCTTGCGAGCAATGTGAGCAATATGAAAGTTGAATTGCGAAAGGAAATTTACCCACCTCATTTGTTTGTCGGAGCTTGGTCTGCGTCTTGAAGTACTTAAGGCTTTGGTGATCCATTCACAGAATTGAAGGAGTCCCCAATAAATAGTGCTTCCACCAGTCTAGAGCATGTAGAATTGCTAAGAGTTCCTTCTCATATATAACTAAAGCTTACTTGACAGGGTCGAGCGTTCGACTTTCATAGGCTATGGCGTGCCCTTCCTGGAGCAAAACATCTCCAAGGCAATCACCACAGGCGTGGCATTGGACCTCAAATGGCTTTGAAAGATCCGGCAGTGTAAGCACAGTTTGAGAGATAAGCTTCTCTTTAAGCTTTTCAAAAGCATTGTTCTCCTTGGTGGACCATATATACCTAACATTTTTCTTTGTTAGGTCATGTAATGGTCTCGCAATTTGTGAGAACTTTTCTCTGTAGCGTCTCTATAGTACATACCTATAAAGCTTCTTAGTTCATGCAGATTCTTTGGATTAGGGCATCCTTTTATTACCTCTAACTTTGATGGATCCATTTGGATGCCATCTTGAGAGATAATGTGACCTAAATATTGAATCTCTTGTAAGAAAATTTCACGGATCCTCCTCTTCTTCCCTTATTGGAGAGAGTCCTTTTTTGAAAGTCTCACTAGGAGCTTTCCTAGGTACTCCCTCTTCTTGGTGGGGAGTTTGGAGAATACCATGGGTTGTAGCACTTCACCTTGGAGGGATGGATTGCCCAAGGCTTGTTGAGGCCTAGAAACAAGATAGTTTACCAACATAGGGCCATCATTACTTGCTCTATCATTAGCAAAATCAAAGCTATTAACATTTATTTCAATCTCTTTACCTTTGTCAGCCATACTAGCAAATATTAGATGTAAATTTTTACTTGTACTTTGGCACTTCAAGCCCTAGTTGCTAGTCCTCTTTACCTTCAAAGATAAGCACTCAAGCATCTATACCCGTGGCTCAAATATTATTAATGGCAAGGAATAGAAGAGAGGGTTTCACAGAGTCAAGATAGCACTGGTTCTTGTCAAGCTTCTAATAGCTCAATAATGGTTAAGCCGTATGCAAGCCCCGTAGGACTCCATTATTAAGACCATAGCTCTTGACGGTATCCCCGTTAACTGCATAATGCAGACATGCTTCAAGGATGAAAAATCTCTATTCTACTTACTCTTTTTCAATTAAAAACATGAACCATTTGTAGCAAGCTTGAGTACCTCTCTTCTTGAGCAAGAAAAGAGAAACCAATAGCTCTGATACCAATGTAACATTTAATGCACTAGTAACTTGTGTGTAGCAGAAAATGATAACACAATGAGCATTTCATTAAGAACAAGTTCCTAATGAGCATAGAGAGAGTACTTGGTTGGAGAAAGAAACATAGCAATTACATCTAGATAGTTTGGCATAGACAATACTTGAAAAGAGAGAGAATAGAACAATTGACAACAGTTGAGGACCGGATTTACATGGAGCCGGTCCCCCCTCCAAAAAGGCTTTTGTATTATAGCTTCTCCCATCAAGGGAGACTTTTGTACAATACAATCTTTGTGTTTCTTGACAAAACTCGTTGGTGCAATGAAGATGGAAGCTTCATGCACCAAATTATGCTTGAAAAACACACATTGTGGACCTAGCCCCTGGACCTAGCCCCAGTCCCAAGACCTCACACACCTTTAAAGATGGTGAGAGCTAGCAAGGAATGAGGAAAGATGAAGAGGAAGAAGATGTATCTTACGAGAAAGGAGTATTCTCCTCACATAATCACTCTTATAGCATAGCTTAGCTTAGTAATTATCATGATAGAGGAGATGAGCATGCCATTGAAGCTTGGTTCTTGGTTGGATTTGCATTCCATAGCCGAGATTTGTTGGTGTAGGCCTCTAATTTCAATGCTTGGAGAAGGAGATGGAGTTCTTGCTCAATACATGAGTTGTGTGTGTGTGTGTGTGTGTGTGTGTGTGTGCGTGTAGCAAAAATGAGTTGGACTAAAAATGCCAACTCTCTCTCTTCTTGGTCGACCCCTCTTCCCATTTGCTCTTGCTGGCTTCCCATTGGCTCTTGTAGAGCTTAGCCAATAGCAATTAACAGGCATAGTTGATAGTCTTGCGACAAGTGTCCCCCTTTCTCCTTTTGTGAGAGCTTTAGATAATTAAAATAATTTATTTAAACTCTCATTGGACCTTTTAGTCTTCTGGCCAATAGGAATCAAGCAAACCATTGGGTTGCTTGATGCTCATTGGACCCCTTGGTAGACTGTCCAATAGTCTTTTAGGGAGCTTAATTTCTGTTGGTTCTTTTATCAAGCATTTTTCAATTGATTAGACTAAATTTACTCTAGCCTAATTCTCATTGGTCCACCTCTATGGCCATCCAATAGGATTTGAGGGAAGATTGGGGGGAAATTGGGCTAGGAGCCTGCCATGTGTCCATTATTCCCTGTGTAAAGGGAGATCTTGGGTGTGTGTGTGTGTGTGTGTGTGTGTGTGTTTCTCTCTCTTCCCCTACCTTTAAGGCTCACCCTTTCCTTCCTAGGGATGTGGAAAGACTTTTTAGTCTTTCCATAATCATCCAATTTTCCCCACTTTTGGACATTGGACTTTTTAATTAAATTTTGGAACCTTAGCCTATGGAAGTCTTAATGGAATTGAACCTT
The DNA here is from genome assembly GCF_014529385.1 of Adiantum capillus-veneris. Lineage (NCBI taxonomy): Eukaryota > Viridiplantae > Streptophyta > Polypodiopsida > Polypodiales > Pteridaceae > Adiantum > Adiantum capillus-veneris. The sequence continues at coordinate 82,989,725 of NC_140936.1, read as the reverse complement.
CGGTCTTTTAAGCTCCATTGACGCACATTGCTCTTTTGCAAGCTGTCCCCCTTTGGATCCCTATTTTCCCTTCTTTAGATCTTTGTTGAGACCGGTCTAGCAGCCTTACCAATATTTTAGCTTTTACTCCCCTGGTACCTCCCCATATAAAATGATCAGTTTAACATGAGAAAATCATTTGGGAGAATTAGATATTAATTTTTCTGATAAGTTTTTTTTTTGCCAATGAAAGAGAAATTGTTGGGAGCTTGTTTTAAACCCATAATGATGAAACTTTAAGAGAGTTTGGTATTTTTGAGTATGTATCCAACCAATCTCTCCTTTAATGCAATGTTTTTGAAGAGAATATTTTATCTTTAAAAATATTAAACATGAGAGTCTATAAGTTATTGCAGGACTTTAGATAAGTTGGAGCGTATTAGATAAGTTGGAGAGACGCTTCCAAAGTGTCGCATAGGCTCAACCAAGATGTCATTAAGTCCTTTAAACAAGGAGTTTCTTTTACCATATCAAGGTTGCTAGTATAGGCACATATTCCCTAATTTTTCTAAAACTTTTTTTTTTTCAAAACTCACAATGGTGAGTGGATTATATTGTTATATCCAACAAAGTATATATTCCTACCATGCTCATGCCGAGCCATGGCCATTTCACAGGATCGTACTTACATCGGTTGATGGGGGAGCCACACCACGACTAAAGTTGAACCCATACTTACAACTTTGCGTGTTTGTTATTGCACCACCCATGGTTCTTTTCCAGTCCTCTGAGTTTTTTTGCTTCCTGATAGCGATGATCGTTGCCCTGCTTTCTTAAACCATCTCTGCGAACTTAGCTACTTCCAAGGATTTCTTAAAAATCCGACAGTTTCTTGTCTTCTAAATGTGTTTAAAGTAGGAATACCTCTCTATTTGTGTAGAAATGAGCCTTGCTTGTCTCTAAAATATCTTCCCTCTCACAAAAAGGTGAGAGGGAAGATGTTTAAGAGACATGTTTTTTGGACCCATTTGCAGACCTTGCCTGCCAAACCACAAATCATCGAAAATTCCTTGAAGAAGTGAGAGAGGTCTTCACAAGTAGTCCTGCATTGCGAGCATCTGTCTGGACGAATTCCCCTGGAAAGGACCTTCACTCGGTTGGCATGGCTCCCCATAGCACCTTCCATAAGAACACCTCTATTCCATGCAGCCATTGAGGACGCCATATGTTCTTCACTATCGTCTCCCATCTTGACCCATGCAAGTTGATGCCCCATTAGTTATTGAGCGAGGAAAACCAATCATGTGATGCCATAAGGGTGAGATACACATCTTTAGTTTGTGATTTCAAGAAATGTCTGCTCATAGACCAGTGCCAAACACTCGAGCTTGGATTCGTAGTTCGACAAATACCACCCATTGAGTCATTGTAGGGCTCTACTGCCCATCAATCTTTCTAACCCTTTGAGGCTAAATTTGAAGGCTAATCGTCCTTTCCAGCAGCCTCTATTGTAGTCCCATAATTGGCATACACTTCTAATAACTTTGTTATTGACCTTTTTGGTAACTTCCCTCCAGAAGGGATTCAAAAGGTTGCCTCCAACCTTAAAGAGCCAAGGGAACCATTGAGATAAAGAATTGTGGAAGTACCTTGTAATATCTCCCCATTTCAAAGCCTTCATTGCTTTGTTGCGTTTTCAAGTAATCTCACCTATCATACCTCCTAGTTTTAGGATGGCCCATTACGGGGCCAAAAGCTTGTTGTGCACCTCCAGTCCTTTCCAGTAACCACCTTGCGAGCGTATTTTGGAGCTGTCCATCATATCCTTGGCCATAATAGCCCAATCCTGATCTTGCTTAGCAAGGGCTACAACAAACTTAGCACCATTGAGCTTCCATGTGAGTGCTAGGGTTAAGGATCCCAAGTCCACCTTGCTCCAAAGGTTTTGCAACCGTTTCCCATTTTGCCCACCACCGGGTGCTACGTCTTTAGCCGTGTTCTTCCATAGAAATCTCTTTATTGGTTTTAAGAACTCTTTATAGATGCATTTAGCTAGCTTACGCAGTGGACCAGTAAAGGCTATATAGGGTAACATAATAGAATTGATAACGTTCACTCTGCTTGCAAAGGGAGAAGCACAAACTCCCACCTTTGCATCTTGGTCTTGAATTTCTCCATAACCCACAAGAATCTATGCTTATGAGTAACGTCCACCAAAAAATGCAAGTGCCGAAAAATCTTCCCATTATACACTATACAACCAACTAAAGATTGCACGTGAAGATAGCGCCAAAACTACATTTATCACTAAATGGGGAGCATTCATGTATCTGGTAATGCCATTTGGTCTTAGTAATGCTCCTACAACTTTTTAGAGATGCAAGATGGAAATTTTCAGTGAATTCTTGCATAAGTTTCTGGCCATCTTCATCGGCGATTTCACAGTTTTCTCTGATGAAAATCCTTGGCTGGTTGTTGGCTGGCTCTATGATGAATCCTCTAGTTGATCCTTCATCAAACCAGTGGCTCCAGCTTTGGGCAAGTCTGCTCTCACTTGTCGTGTCTCATTTAACAAACTTTCCACTGTAGCGATCATGGACTCATCGAGACTGGGTGTTGCCTTCTCCTTTGAGAGTCTAAAGACCGGGGTTTGTATCTTTTGAATTGTGCGCGCTTTCGAGCACTCCGGTTGTTCTAGCAACTTCTTAGATAGATTCTCAGTAATCTTCACTGCCAGCTCCCTTTGCTCCTACCATTCATCCACCTTTTCTTTACCCTTCGCCTTCCACACCGCTCTTTGTTGTTCCCACTTTTTGGCCTCAGTAGTTTTGCTTGTCTTCTTTATCTGGAATTTGTTCAATAACCATACCCTTGTTTCTAGTAGCTACCCTAACTGGTACTGGATCTAGTGGCTTTTGGTCAAATGTTTCCGGTTTTGAACCCTCTAGACACTAGGCAAAAAAGTGGCCATACTTGCCGCGAAAATTTCCCCTCCCTCTGTCCTTGCTTGTACCACCCTGATATCTTTCTCTACCAGCACCAATGCTTGTACTGGCCTCATTCTTCTTGGACCCATTTGGCCCCTTCTATATTGGATGCTTTGGGTTGGTCAGCGCAATCATCGACAAGTCTTTAGCCTTCTTAAAGTGGTGAATCCTTATCCCACAATTGTTCCAAACATGACCAAAGGCCTTACAGTAAGTGCATTGAGAACATTTATTAGAAATGTGGTCCTTTGATCTAACACTTGGAACACCAAATTTTTGCTTTCTTCATTTGAGGTATGGTCTCTGCAATTTCATCAATTTTTTTGGATATCTCCTCTATCTTTCTGGTCTAGGACCCCTTCTTCTTCCCCTTACCCTTATCATCTAACTCACTTTTAGATGAAATGGAGCTAGAGTTGGAACTAGAACTCTCTTCACTGAAGGACTCACTCTCACTAGATTGTGTCTTCTTGTGCCCCTTCTCCTTCTTTGCATGTTGCTCCAGTTTCAACGCCCTCTGTACCACATCATTGAACTTCTTAGGTGGTGCTGGTACTTCTTGCTCTCTTAGTTCTTGCTTCTAAAACCATTCAAAAACTAGGTTCTCATTTTTTTCTCAGAGGAAGGTGCTTATAATTGTCTGGTCAGTTCTTTGATTTTCTCAACATAGCTCCTAATCAATAACTTCCCTTGCTTAATCTTATCTAGTTCACAGAGCATGTCCTCATCACCCCTATTATCTAAATATTTCGGCTTGAAAGCCTTAATGGAGTTGCTATATGATTTGAGTCGGCAAGCTGGGCAATGGTAGTACCATTTTTGAGCTCTAAATATTTGGGCTTGAAAGCCTTAATGGACTTGCTGTATGATTTGAGTCCGCAAGCTGGGCAATGGTAGTACCATTTTCGAGTTGACTCCTTTAAGGTCTGTGGAAAATATTTCCCTCACTCATCCTCATCGATGTCCTTCAAATCTACGTACTGTTGAAAGGCTTGAATGTGTACATCAGGATGATCTCTTTTTTCGCCTTTTAATATTGGAAAGGAAATTTTCAAATTGCTAAAATGTTTTGTAGTCTAACTTGCTCTGGTTTTATGTATTGGTTTTCTATATCTAGGTTTCTACTTACTGTAATGGTTAGTGTCGGCATTACAATCATCTTTTTTTGTTTCTGTCACGGTGTCCTTTGTCTTGGCTGGCTTTTGTGCCGATTTGTGTTTTTTTTCACCACTCTCACTTTCTTCAGTATGTCTATGTCTCCTTTGAGATCCATGATAATGGTTCCTTCGTTCAGCTCGCTCAGCCTACCTACGATGGAAACGAGTAGAATGCTGAGAATCCCGTGATTCTTCAGTTGTGTCTAGTCCTGGCCCCACATTTGTCTCATTTCCAGGTTGCTGGTCTCTCTCAAAGCCTTTCTTTGATTCTTTTGGAATCGGGTTGACACAAATAGGTTCCTCCGTGAATCTAGTGGTTGGCCTCTGACTTCTCCTTAGTGGCATGTCTGCTATGCTCTAACACCAGTGGGAGATAGTTTGTATCTCTAGAGCAATTTAGCTCAAGCCACCGTGATCGCCAAAATTTAGTTTGCCTGTCTAGAGCAGTTTAGCTGTTATTGCCTCTCATCCCAACGTCGGAGAAAGACAATAAGAAACCTCTCACACAAGATCCATTCACAAAATCCCTTAACAAATAGTGTTTAATACATACACAGGAATTAGGAATCTATCAGGCATCTGAATCCGAACTAAGAATTGGATACGCAGAAAAACAGGAATTTGACATTGCACGGGGCGTCAATCCTCTTCTTCTTATTCTTTCCACACGTCCCGAATGTTACAACTACCAGGGAATAACCCGTTTCTTGATATGAAGAGGTTTTTTTTCCTTTCACACTACAAATTCTGACTACTTCTCGAAAAACTACAAACACTATTAAAAATATGAAACTACTCCCATCTTGGGTTTAACACCTGGCACAAGCCGATTGTCGAAAATTTTTCCTAGCAAAAACTTTCGACTCGATTCCCACAAATCCCTTGTTCAAAAAAAGCTCATTGTTAATAACTATATAGAGTGCAAAGTGAAGTGCCTGGAACTTAATCCAAGATCGAAAAACTACACACTACATAAACACTAAACACCGCCCATTGTCCTACAAAGCCGTTGACCAATGCTAATGCCTACCGGCTGATAAAGAGACTCACTTTTATTCACTTCCCCCCAAAGGATTACATTGATATCCCAATTTGTGCACCACCTCACAATCAAGAGTGATTTACGAATGCACCATTTATTGGCAACATGCCAAGGTTGGAAACCCATCAAGTAAATCATCATCCATGAGGGCTCATATAAAACAAACTTGTAGAACCAATGTTCTATGATCGAGCTTTTACTCCACCAAAAATTAGTAATAATAGACAAATTTAGGTTCAGGATCCTTTGCATCCCTGAAATCAGCCTGATTGAAAACTGTATTCGTGCAAATTGTATCTCTTTGCGAATCTGTAATTCATGAAACATATCCTCAAAACATCTTCTCAAGTACACAAATTGATCCCAAGGACCATAAAAAAATTGATCCAAATGCTCCACAAACATCTTCACTTCAACATGCATCATTCTCGGCAAATCAAAATCAAAATAGTTCCCTCTTTGCAACTCAACCATTCCATTCATCAAAATCTGCAACTATTGTAAGAAAAACATTCAAAACATCAAATCCCTTTGAACTCCACAAGAATTTTGAAAAATCAGGTTCACAACACATGTCTTGATGATATGATGCATCCTGAAAACATTGCATAATCCGATACAACTCCCTACACAACTTTGGCATGCAATACTTGACACAAACCTCCTCTTTTGAACAAGGCATACACATGTAAGGACATCGCTTTGCATGGTGCCCATGTTTTTGACAAAGAGATCACTTCATCTTCTTCTTTTTCTTCTTTGCCGCCATAGATAAATATCAAAGCGATAGCGAACAACAATGGCTGCATACTAAAATAATCTTTAGAAAATTTCATACAGTTGTGTATTGCGTAGCTTGCATACTTTCAATATACAAAAACAGCCTGCAATAGCAAACTTCAATTGCCTAACTTGAACTACAATTGACTGCATACAAACTACCTTCACAGAAGCTGCCTGAAATTGTACATGACTAAGAACCTGTAAACAATTGAAACTGTACGAAAACCATTTCAGACTCTTGAAACTCTTGTTTCAACCACCCTTTGTGCTCCTTCCACTTTATCATCATGGCTCTACCATCATAACATGCATGTGCCCCTTCTAGGCTCGCTCCTAATCATGCTCAAGGCATGCAACCACAGCATAGGATCACCAAGTGTTATTGCCTCCCATCCCAACGTCGGAGAAAGACAATAAGAAACCTCTTACACAAGATTCATTCACAAAATCCCTTAACAAATAGCATTTAATACATACACAGGAATTAGGAATCTGTCAAGCATCTGAATCTGAACTGAGAATTGAATACGCAAGAAAATAGGAATTTAACTTCTTCTTCTTTCCACAGGTCCAAAATGTTACAACTACCAGGGAATGACCCGCTTTTTGATATGAAGAGGTTTTGTCCCATTCACACTACAAATCCTGACTATTTCCTGAAAAACTACAAACACTCAACTAAAAATATGAAACTACTCCCATTTTGGGTTTAACATTAGCTCAAGCTGCCATGACCGCCAAAATGGAATGAGCTGGATATGTTCAGACCACTATTGCAAAGTGATTGTTAGAGTTAGTTGATATCAGACTTACAACTTTAGATCAAACTTCAGAGTACTAGAAGATAGAACTCAAACTGGAAATGACATAACACTCAAACATTGACTGGAACTAGAACTATATTACTCAAAGACTGAACAAAGTACACTAGAAGTGGCACTGAAAGAGCTTCAGCTTAATGAGATTACAAAGTATGTTGGCCAATAGCTCAAGATATGATTATAAGGCTTGGGTTTAGGTCTAGAAAGAAATCCATTCTGAGAGAGCTAGAGATATCGGGGAACATTGAGAGAGCTCAAAATGAAATAGTGGGTCCTATTTATAGTCCCTCGGACTGGTGTCTGATTGCATGTGTATTGTTCATTATCATGGTAACTCTCTAGTTACTGCCTCTGGAAGCTTTTGGCACAGTCGCCCGCCAACCGCCTGTTAAGAGTTTTTCTCGACTTCTACAGGCACATTGGTTGTATGGGCGCACATGACGGTCTTCTTTATTTTTATTCCAAACGTGGTTGTTGTAAAAAATGGTTTTTGACGGATGAACATAATGGCAAAAAGAGACCCATGTTCTCGGGTGACATGTCGGCCGGAGTGAGAGGAAAACTAAAACTAGGAGATTATGGCTCATCGTCATCGGCCATGGCTACAAATACACAAATAACACCCACAAAATACGTTAGTTTACAAAAGAAACACTTAATCAATACAAATAACAAATAAATGAATCACCAACACAAATGAGTGAATCTAAAGTGTATTGTAAACTAATAAAAAGAGTTTTACTAAAGAGTTCATAGCAAAAATCATTAGTTAATCTCTCGTCTTCTATGAGATCTTATACACCAGAGATGTCTATCTCAATCTGTACTTCTGCATCTTCGCCATCAAACCCTATCTTCATCGCTTTTCGCATCAACTTCAATATTTGACACTTCATCTCTAAGTTTAGGCATATGCTCACTACTGACCTCCAGCTCAAAATCCAAATTTATATCATCCGTCGGCCCTGCACTTTGTTCATAAATCAACTCTTCAACCTCAATGTCCAATCCTTCAGACACTTGCTTGCTCTATGGAGCAACACTAACAACATAGAGCCTGCGCGGTTTAGACATATCGTTTTCATCATTTTCTCACCAAAGTGGATCAGCTAGTGTGAACACAACTTGTTCACAATGCTCTGGAACTTGTTTAAAAATTTGTACCAATCGTGGGACTTAAGACCACTGAGACTGTCATCTCTCATAAAAGCCATTTTCAAACATCGCATGCACCCACTAGGAGTCTTGAATGAAGATACAATCTTCTTCACTTGTTGCTCTTCTACACGACTCAAAACCCATGGTAGTTTTGGTATAGCAAACTTCCCATTGGGCTTAAGTCAAGGCCACATCTCTGGCATTTGACCCACATCCTGCAGGTCATCTCTTTGGGCCTTGCTCTCCTTTTTTCCAGTGATGGTTTTTCATATGATCTCCCCCACATTCTAGAAGATGTGCATTGGATCAAGTAAATGATTAATCAACAGGTCACTCAAGTACAAGAGTTCATAGAAACTAGAAAGTCTTTTCATTCCAGGTGGCATCCAATCTCTCCTCTCTAGCCACATGTTTTTTCAATCGCTCACTTTCAATGGATGCATGTCATGTTTGCATACATTTGGTCCACATAGCCCATGTCCTTCAGTCAAAAATCTACCATGCTCCTCGTAAACTGTCTTGCTCAAATGCTCAGAGAGGAGGAAGCCAAGTCCAGGACCACATTTTGGACATGCATGATAGCCCAAGTAACTCAAGCCTGAAACATCACAAAATTAAAATATAAAAGCGTTGGCATAGCCAGGAGAAACATGTGTGTGAGGGTTTCAAAGGCAATTACCTGAGCACTTATTGGCCAATTGTGCATGGTCCACATGAGAATGGCTTGCACATGTACCTTCCGTCGTCCGATTGGTTGGGACATATCAACCACATCCATTCCTGTCCACAAGATTTGGAGATCTTCTATAAGTGATGCCAGAGAGACGTCCATGTTCTTTGCTTTGTGTTTTCCTGGGACGATCAATGACAACAACAGATGGCCCTTCTTGATAGCTAGCCATGATGGAAGATTATAATTAACCATATAAATAGGCCACATGCTCCATGACGAGCTCTGTAATCCGAATAGGTTTACTCCATCCATTGCCAGACCAAAGCGGATATATCGAGGCTCGTTCTTAAATGTAGGCCAACTTTTCTCTATGTGCTTCCATGCACGAGAGGCAGTAGGTACCCACATCACATCATCTGTCGATCGTATTTGAGTGCCATGTTATCAAAGCGGCTATGGACTTGCACCTGAACATGCTCTTTATTTTTGGAATGATCGAAAAGTGTCGAAGAACCTTTGCAGGGATAAATTTTCCTTGTGTGTCCTCTCTATACTTGTTTGATCCACAATTGGGACACTGTTCCAAATTTGCATACTCATTACAAAAAAGTATACAATCATCAAGACATGCATGTATTTTGTGATAATCTAGGTCCAAATTAGTAAGAATATTTTTAGCGACTGGACGAGTAGGGGGCATGTGATTCCCTTTTGACAATATTTTCTCGTTGAGCAATCTGTCGTTACATGAACAAGTCAAGCCCTTGATCACATTATTGAACTGTATTTTGCTTTATCATGCTTAGGATACAATATATTTACCTGAAAAGCTCTGTGATTGAGGCGTCAGAACTGCAAGTTAAGAATTACCAACACGATACGGAGAACTGATATTTTTGCACCATTGTAAAGAGGCATGCGTGCAAGATTTTGCATCATGTGGCCCTCTTTATCGTTGCTATCATGCCATTGATATGGACGAGATGGATGAGGTTGGTCTACAGTATTGTGTTGAATGTTGTCATCTTCTATGTTTTCAATGATGGGATCCATGTCAAAGAATGCATATAACATCTGCTCCATCTCTACTTCTTGAAATGCCACATCATGTATTAGTTGGGAGGACTCAATCGATGGCTATTTGTTTGAAAATCGTCTTCTCTAGGATGAAATTGGAGCAATATCTACTTGTGGAGTTTGATCTATTGTCTCTGGACCATGAGATTGATAACACAAGTCTTATGGTTGCTCTATCGGAAAGAGACCGTGATTGCATATGTGCTCGTCGCAGATTTTTCATTTTTGAAAGATCTGATGCTTGCAATGCGCACAAGGACACACCATCCTATTGTCCATATTTTATTTACCAATGATGCAAACAAATAATTAAAACACTCTAGTTGTTATAACTACACACTACTAACTACACGACATTACATAACAACCTCAAATTCTCTAGCCAGGACTGATCCTCAGACACATCGGTCTAGAGGTGTACGGAGATTAGGACCACAGGGTAATAATCTCTTCTTTATTGGTCAATGACTATATATTAAGGTTGTTGAAGTTGTGTGCACTTTTGAAGTCCGATTGCGTTATTTTACTTCGTTTATCAATTTGCTTTTGCATTTTGAAGTACACAAGGTGCTTTTGAAATTCGATTGGGTTTTTTCAACTATTTATGCTAGCTCTAACAACCTCACATTCTCTAGCCATGCCCGATCCCCGCACACCTCGGTCTAGAGGTGCACGGAGACTAGGACCACAAGGTCAATGACTATATATTAGTGTTTTTGAAGTTTGTGTGCGCTTTTGTAGTCTAATTGCGCTAGCGCTTTTCAAACGTATAGCATAAACCTAACCTATAACCCATAACCTAACATAACATAGCTTTACCAAATTAAACCTAACCTATAACTTCACCTATAACATAACCTAATCAAAGTCGTTTGCATTTTTTGAAGTACATAAGTCATTCTTGAAATCCGTTTGCGTTTTTTCTACTTTTTGCTGCTAGCTCTAACTTAACCTCACCTACTAACTCACCTATAACATAACCTAATCGAAGTCTGTTTGCATTTTTTGAAGTATACAAGTCATTCTTGAAATTCGTTTGTGTTTTTTGAAGTACACAAGTCATTCTTGAAATCCATTTGCGTTTTCTCTACTTTTTGCTACTAGATCTAACTTAACTTATAATCTAATCTAGCCTAACATAACCTAAAACCTATAACATACATCAGTAGAATGTCAAAGTTTTGGTCAATAAGAGGGCAAGAGCTGAGAGGGAGACAGAGACAGAGCGTGAAACTAGAGCTCACAAGGGCAAGGAGAAGGTATACGAAGGCGAAAATAGTTTGAGCCTAGCAAAAGAAGGAGACACCACAAAATCAAGCAAGCAAATTTTCAATTAGGGCGTGGCTATCCCGAGTACAACCTGGTAAGTGATGTTCAAAATCAAAAAGCAAACATTACTTTTGGTCAGTTGTTGGCTTTAAATCCAAAATTAAGGACGCAGTGGTCTACAAGTATTAGCACCACGCTGCCAAGAGCTAATGGGAATGTGCATGCAATGCAAAACATGGCTCTGAGGGTAGGTAGCCCAAATGATGTTCTTCCACTTGTGGATGCTGTTATAGAGAAAAGGATGCAGGTACATGCCTATATAGATGGTGGAGATCAGGTTTGTGTCATGACATAAGTAGCCATGAAGGAGACGGGCATTAAGGTGATAGCCAGGTCAAATGTGCACATGAGGATGACCAACCATACTAAAGCTAGGTGTATGGGTGTGGCTCAGGATGTGAAGGTCAAGGTGATGGGTATAGAGTGCCTGATAGACTTTTTTGTGATGAACGTATGTGATAATGCTTACTCGATCATTTTGGGTAGGCCGTGGCTTTTGGCAATAGGTGGTAGGCATGATTGGGAGAGCAAAGTGTTCATTTTGCCTGACAAAGAGAAAGTTAGACAAATTGTGCTAGATCTGAAGACCAAGGTAAGTAGTTCTCGTCCTATGGCAACTAAAGATGAAGACAACACAACGAGCTAGATGAAGACGACATGACGAGCTACGAGTATGAAACAGAGCTGGCCTATGATGAAGGCTACACTAGCATAGAGGAAGAGGAGAGCAAGGACGACATGCTGAAGATAGATGCCAATTTTTTTGGAGTCACCATAGACGACCCCCCCCCCCCCCCCCCCCCAAAAAAAAATAAAATCTATGCAGCCTCAAGCTCATGCTTTAAGCATAGAGGAAGTTTCAAGCATGTTAAGTGAAGATTTGACCAAGGGTGAGAAGGAGAGTTATGTTTAACTGTGTGAGTCCTATCCAAACCTATTTGCAATGGAATACAAGGTTTTGCGAGGTGCAAGAGGGATAGAGCACAAGATTGTTCTCAAGGAGGGACATAGACCTTAATCAGAGAAGCTGAGAAGACTAGGGGAAATCCAAAAGGAGACCCTTTGGTAGGAGATTGATATGTTGCTAGATGCACGAATTATATACCCTATGAAGGAGTTATAGTGGGTGTCTTACCAGTGGTTATAAACCCTAAGAAGAATGGGAGATGGACAGTGTGCATCAACTACAAGCCATTGAATGCAGCAACCAAAAGAAATCATCAGCCACTGTTGTTTCAAGATGAAATCTTAAACCAGGTGGCTGGGCACGAACGATACTCGATTATGGATGGTTTTTTGGGGTATTTCGAGATAGGTATTGCACTTGGGAACAATTGAAGACCACACTCATATCTCCATGGGGTTATTTTGCTTACTGCAGGATGTTGTTCGGGTTGGTGATTGTATATGGCACTTTCCAGGATTGGATAAATAGGGTATTTGGTCCATACTTGGGCCGCTTTATCAGGGTCTTCATGGATGATATAGTTTGTTGCAGTTCAAGAATGGAGCACCTATTGAAGTTGTACTTATGCTTTCAAAGGCTTGATGAAAAAGGAGGTCAATTGAACCCCAAGAAGTGTAGGCTAGCAAATGCTCGAGCACATCTGTTGGGACATGTAGTGTCGCAGAATGGTATAGAGGCTGATCTCAAGAAGGTGAAGGCACTGGTGTTGATGGAGCCACCATAAGATGCACAAGGTTTGTTGGCTTCATTTTTTCATAAGCTAAAGTATCTATCACGTTTTTTTGGATGTTGTCGCCATACGTGCATCATCTTCAAAAGAAGGGCTCAATAGGTGCACGGTTATGAATGGGATGAGGAAGCTCGGGAGGCTTTTGACAAGGTCAAGGAAATTTAATTTGTGTCAGCTGCCAGCGGTGTGTCCTTCCCATTGAGAGGACATCTTCTATGTGTGTATGACAGTAGGCATAATTGCTATTGGAGCAGTTTTGCTACAAAAGGTAGGGGGAAGCTACAAGCCAATATTTTTGAGAGCACGGTGATTAGATCAAGAGAGGCTACCCACATCGAAGCAGATTAATGGTTGATAGCTTTGTTCTTCACTTGCAGGAAGTTTAAAGTGCATTTAATTGTGCACAAGTTTTTTGTGTTAATAGCTAACAATCTACTGCCAAAGGTAGTGTTGCATTTGAAGCCAGGAAGAAGGATTACAAAGTGCGTGTTGGAGCTACAAGAGTTTGAGTTTGAGTTCAAAGTAGATCACACGAGTCAGTCTCATTTGGCGGACATTCTTGTCAACAAGGCTGTTAATTGCTGGCTTATCCAAGGGTGGTGCGAGATGAAGCTAAAGAGGAGCCTGATATGGAAAATGCTTTTACAATGTGGTTCGACACAACATATTGAAGGGTAGTACAGAAGGCAGGTGGAGGTGTGGTAATACACGACCCACATGGAGAAGATTTATTTTTAAGGGTGAATGATCTAGAGGATGTCCACACCAATAATGAGGCAGAGTATCTCACTCTATATTTGGGTTTGAAATAGTGTATAAAGTGTGGCATTTCCAGGTTAGTGGTGAAGGGCGATACATTGCTAGTCATCAAGCAACTATTAGGCCAATGGAAGGTACAATGGGATTCTTAAAAGCACTAGTTCTTTTCCATCAAGAAGATGCTAAAGTATTTTAAAGAAATTCAATTTAAGCATGTGAGGAGAGAGCAGAACCAAGAAGTGAACCAATTAGCAAGTAGCAAAGTGCGGGTGCATATTGTAGGCCTATATGTGGCTCCAGCCATTTATTCAGGTAGGAAGACTCTAAAGGATATTGAAGATTTTTAGTGCAGGGTAGTGTCCAGAGGGTTTAGCCAAGTTTCAAAGAAGAAGAGTGGTGTAGAAGACCCACAAATTCACAATGGTAGGTGAAGATCTGGTGAACTATGGGCGTGAGAGAGTGCTAAGAAGGGTGTTGTATAAAGAAGAGATAATTATGGTGTTGGAGCAAGGCCATGAAGAAAGTGTACATCAAAGCTAAGACGAAGTTCTATTTTGAGTGATGAGAGCAAGATTTTGGTGGTCCTCTATAGTGAAGGACGTGCATTACTGGTGCAAAAACATGCCACGATTGATAGACTATAGGTGAAAGACGATTAACGGTGGAGTCACAAGGTGTCATCATTGCACAAAGTGCTTTTGAGAAGTGTCTCTAGATGCCATAGGTCCACTCCCAAATTCTACGAGCGGTAAGAAGTACGTAGTGGTAGCCATTGACTACCTTCCAAGGTGGGTTGAGTCCAAAGCTGTGAAGGAAGTGAATGCTAACGTGGAAGCTCAGTTTGTGTTCGACAGCATTTGTTGCCCTTTTGGTGTTCCATGGGTGTTAGTTTCTGGTAGGGGTGAGGGGTTTAGAAGTAGGCTAATGCGTGCATTAGTGGAGAAGTTAAAGATTGATCATCGATTTTCCTCACCCTATCACCCCCATTGCAATGGTCTAGTCAAGAGTGCTAATGGGCAAATTGTCAAAATGTTGACAAAGTACGTGTATAAACAAGAGACTGAGTGGGAAACAAGTCTCAAGAAGTGTTTGTGGGCGTATAGGACGTCCTATAAAGTAGCTACAAATTTCAGTCCATCCGAGCTAGTGTACGGTAAGGAGGTTGTATTGCTCATGCATGCATACCTAGGTGCTTTGAAGGGTATGTGGCATATCAATGCCACTCAACAAGGAGTTCTAAAGGATCAGATAGCCAATCTGAAGGCTTTGCAAATGGACAAAGAGGCAACAACAAATTACTATGTGAAGCAGAGACAGAATCAGGTTGCCAAGTTCAATAAAAACTTACTAGACAAGAATATAGAAGAAGGGGACATGGTCATGAAGTATGAATGCTACATAGATTTCACATTCTAGAAGAAGCTCAAGAAGAAGTGGATGATTCCATACAAAGTGCAAAAGGCCTTTCCAAATGGGACCTATCAGTTGGTAAGAGAAAATGGGAAACTTCTTAGGAACAGTGTGAACGGTGTGCAACTCAAGCTATATTTTGAGAGAAGTCTAGTGCCTGAGGTGCATCAAATTTTAGACAAGGGTGGTGGGCAACCCACCTAAAGTATGCAGTGTACAAAAGGAGTACTTGCGAGTACTTTCAGTTGTCAGTTTGATGTGCTAGTTTTAAAGTTCTGTGAATATGCATTTGGTTGAACATAAACTTTCTCAAGTTTGTGAGTTTGGAGGGCCATGGCCTATCGAGATGCCGTGTGGTGTGTCATAGTCCCATATCTGCAAAGCCGGTAGAGTAGAAGAGCGTATAAGGCCCGGGAGTAGTGCCCCTTGTAGGTATCAATTGACTGAGGTGCTCCCTTGGAGCTTGTGGTGATGGCGGGCCTGTGGAGGCAATGCATGTGTTGGGGTTGATGGCGTAGAGGAGCGGAATAGGGTGCGGCTTTTGGCGGCGACGGAGCTAGGTAGCGGTAGCCTTTAGCGGCACCAATGTGGTTGGGCAACAGTTGGTGATGTGGCATTTGGTAAGGGATCAATCTTGTGGCCCTTGAAGGACCCTTTTTTGAGAGAAATGGAGGAGGGCACTAGCAATGTTGCTAGTGCCTCCCCGACATGAATTAGAGGGTAGTCCCATGGTGGCGGAGAAAGAGAGTGTGAGAGAGAAGGAAATCTAGAGGCCGTTCCAAGGTCGAGCACAGCAATCCAAGTAGGCAAGTGAGAGGGTTCTATGAATGTGAGTCCGAGAGAGGAAGGAGGTAAGTTAAGAGCCCAAGGGGCGGTTGCATGTGGGGCCCAAAAAGAGCTTTGAAATTGCCAAGAGGAATTGCCAAGAGGACCATGCAAAAGCAATCCAAAGGGGAGAACCCGGAAAGAGGTCAGAGAAGGCCAGGTGGGAGCCAAAACAGAAGGATGGTTAAAGGTAAGGTTGAAAGGAAGCAATTGGAGTGAAGGGGGAAAAATAAATAAAAAATGCCAAGGGGCACTAGCGACATCAACCCCCCCTTCTCAAGCACAAGCCCAAAGGGAGCAACAGAACGTAGAGAAAGTGAGGCGGCTCCCTCCTTCCAAAAAATGCCAGATTTAGGTGCCAGATGGGCCAATTAGAAAGCAGTTTAAAAAGTTGCAGACCCCGCACTATAAAGCCATTTTTTCAACGAAATGCGGGCTTTATTTTGGGCGATTTGAAGCCTACAAAGTGGAGCTCTCTGATAGAAGAGCGTGCCTATCCAATCCCTTTGTAATTTTTCTTGAAAATGGCCATGGTGATGGCATTGCAAGCTCTGTACATGCCTTTTGAAGCATAATCAATCCAGTGTTGCCTCGTTTTGCTGTTGTTCCCCTTCCCCCCTTCTCTTTCTCGTGCTCTTGTGTTTCCCCGCGAGACCGGCAGTGTGGATGTGTGTGCCCCTCCAGAACCATCTGTGTTTTGCGTAGCGAGTGAGATTGAGCGGCTGTGTGCGTGTGTAAGGGTGGAGATTGACCATGGCAGTAGGTGTGTGTTGTGTAGTGGACTTGTGGAGTGTGTAAGCATTGGGGAAAAAGTAAGAAGTGGACTGTTAGTGAGAAGTGTGTTTTTGAAGGTGATTTGTAATAGGACTAATTTTTGAAGTTCTTAAAGTCGAAAAGAATGTAGTAGGACATATCTTTCGTTTAGCACGATTTGAAAGATTGTTCAATAGTCTATTAAATAGAGTTTATATGAATGAGTTTGAGATATTAAGAGAGAACATATATTCTTTTCTTTAATAATATAGTAAAGACGTATTTGATAAAGATTAATGAATAACAGATAGTCCGTCTATGAATAGTAAAATTGAGATTCTTGTTAATATGAGTGTTTTATATTTATGTGTTTTAGCTTAAAATGCATGGGTAGACTTAAAATAAGTTGAAAACGTAGTGGAGACCCAAAAATAGAGGTTTTATGAGTCGCGACCTAAAAGTTACATTTTCAGCCAAAGAAAGACGTTTTTTGCAATTCTGTCCACGATCCCTTGTAGACCAAACCTATTCCCGTCATTTTGAGTGCATGGACTTCTCTGTTCTGAGTCCCTTTGTAAAAGTTATGATGAAAACAAACAGAAGGCACCAGCAGTGTAGTATACACTGGGAAAAGCAGACATACAACATCATACAGCTCTCCCTGCTATCAACCAAGAAGTGGGTTGTTTCTTCATGGTAGACTATTGCAATTGAGATTATGAAGGTATACTTGGTGTGGAAATCTTCACTGCCAGCTCCCTTTGCTCCTACCATTCATCCACCTCTATTCCATGCAGCCATTGAGGATGCCATATGTTCTTCACTATTGTCTCCCATCTTGACCCATGCAAGTTGATGTCCCATTAGTTATTGAGCGAGGAAAACCAATCATGTGATGCCATAAGGGTGAGATACACATCTTTAGTTTGTGATTTCAAGAATTGTCTGCTCATAGACTAGTGCCAAACACTCGACCTTGGATTCGTAGTTCGACAAATACCACCCATTGAGTCATTGTAGGGCTCTACTGCCCATCAATCTTTCTAACCCTTTGAGGCTAAATTTGGAGGCTAATCGTCCTTTCCAGCAGCCTCTATTGTAGTCCCATGATTGGCATACACTTCTAATAACTTTGTTATTGACCTTTTTGGTAACTTCCCTCCAGAAGGGATTCAAAAGGTTGCCTCCAGCCTTAAAGAGCCAAGGGAACCATTGAGATAAAGAATTGTGGAAGTACCTTGTAATATCTCCCCATTTCAAAGCCTTCGTTGCTTTGTTGCGTTTTCAAGTAATCTCACCTATCATACCTCCTAGTTTTAGGATGGCCCATTACGAGGCCAAAAGTTTGTTGTGCACCTCCAGTCCTTTTCAGTACCCACCTTGCGAGCGTATTCTGGAGCTGTCCATCATATCCTTGGCCATAATAGCCCAATCCTGATCTTGCTTAGCAAGGGCTACAACAAACTTAACACCATTGAGCTTCCATGTGAGTGCTAGGGTTAAGGATCCCAAGTCCACCTTGCTCCAAAGGTTTTGCAACCGTTTCCCATTTTTCCCACCACCGGGTGCTACGTCTTTAGCCGTGTTCTTCCATAGAAATCCCTTTATTGGTTTTAAGAACTCTTTATAGATGCATTTAGCTAGCTTACGCAGTGGACCATTAAAGGCTATATAGGGTAACATAATAGAATTGATAACGTTCACTCTGCTTGCAAAGGGAGAAGCACAAATTTCCACCTTTGCATCTTGGTCTTGAATTTCTCCATAACCCACAAGAATCTATGCTTAAGAGTAACGTCCACCAAAAAATGCAAGTGCCGAAAAATCTTCCCATTATACACTATACAACCAACTAAAGATTGCACGTGAAGATAGGGCCAAAACTACATTTATCACTAAATGGGGAGCATTCATGTATTTGGTAATGCCATTTGGTCTTTGTAATGCTCCTGCAACTTTTTAGAGATGCAAGATGGAAATTTTGAGTGAATTCTTGCATAAGTTTCTGGCCATCTTCATCGGCGATTTCACAGTTTTCTCTGATGAAAATCCTTGGCTGGTGGTTGTTGGCTGGCTCTATGATGAATCCTCTAGTTGATCCCTCATCAAACCAGTGGCTCCAGCTTTGGCCAAGTCTACTCTCACTTGTCCTATCTCATTTAACAAACTTTCCACTGTAGCGATCATGGACTCATCGAGACTGGGTGTTGCCTTCTCCTTTGAGAGTCTAAAGATCGGGGTGGTATCTTTTGAATTGTGCGCGCTTTAGAGCACTTCGGTTGTTCTAGCAACTTCTTAGGTAGATTCTTAGTAATCTTCACTACCAGCTCCCTTTGCTCCTACCATTCATCCACCTTTTCTTTACCCTTCGCCTTCCACACCGCTCTTTGTTGTTCCCACTTTTTGGCCTCAATAGTTTTGCTTGTCTTCTTTATCTGGAATTTGTTCAATAACCATACCCTTGTTTCTAGTAGCTACCCTAAATGGTACTGGATCTAGTGGCTTTTGGTCAAATGATTCCGGTTTTGAACCCTCTAGACACTAGGCAAAAAAGTGGCCATACTTGCCGCGAAAATTTCCCCGCCCTCTGTCCTTGCTTGTACCACCCTGATATCTTTCTCTACCAGCACCAATGCTTGTACTGGCCTCATTCTTCTTGGACCCATTTGGCCCCTTCTATATTGGATGCTTTGGGTTGGTCAGCGCAATCATCGACAAGTCTTTAGCCTTCTTAAAGTGGTGAATCTTTATCCCACAATTGTTCCAAACATGACCAAAGGCCTTACAGTAAGTGCATTGAGAACATTTATTAGAAATGTGGTCCTTTGATCTAACACTTGGAACACCAAATTTTTGCTTTCTTCATTTGAGGTATGGTCTCTGCAATTTCATCAATTTTTTTGGATATCTCCTCTATCTTTCTGGTCTAGGACCCCTTCTTCTTCCCCTTACCCTTATCATCTAACTCACTTTTAGATGAAATGGAGCTAGAGTTGGAACTAGAACTCTCTTCACTGAAGGACTCACTCTCACTAGATTGTGTCTTCTTGTGCCCCTTCTCCTTCTTTGCATGTTGCTCCAGTTTCAACGCCGTCTGTACCACATCATTGAACTTCTTAGGTGGTGCTGGTACTTCTTGCTCTCTTAGTTCTTGCTTCTAAAACCATTCAAAAACTAGGTTCTCATTCTTTTCTCAGAGGAAGGTGCTTATAATTGTCTGGTCAGTTCT
The DNA here is from genome assembly GCF_014529385.1 of Adiantum capillus-veneris. Lineage (NCBI taxonomy): Eukaryota > Viridiplantae > Streptophyta > Polypodiopsida > Polypodiales > Pteridaceae > Adiantum > Adiantum capillus-veneris. The sequence goes on along the minus strand of NC_140936.1, from coordinate 82,970,046 downwards.
TTGATTTTCTCAACATAGCTCCTAATCAATAACTTCCCTTGCTTAATCTTATCTAGTTCACAGAGGATGTCCTCATCACCCCTATTATCTAAATATTTCGGCTTGAAAGCCTTAATGGAGTTGCTATATGATTTGAGTCGGCAAGCTGGGCAATGGTAGTACCATTTTTGAGCTCTAAATATTTGGGCTTGAAAGCCTTAATGGACTTGCTGTATGATTTGGGTCGGCAAGCTGGGCAATGGTAGTACCATTTTCGAGTTGACTCCTTTAAGGTCTGTGGAAAATATTTCCCTCACTCATCCTCATCGATGTCCTTCAAATCTACGTATTGTTGAAAGGCTTGAATGTGTACATCAGGATGATCTCGTTTTTCGCCTTTTAATATTGGAAAGGAAATTTTCAAATTGCTAAAATGTTCTGTAGTCTAACTTGCTCTGGTTTTATGTATTGGTTTTCTATCTCTGGGTTTCTACTTACTGTAATGGTTGGTGTCGGCATTACAATCATCTTTTTTTGTTTCTGTCACGGTGTCCTTTGTCTTGGCTGGCTTTTGTGCCGATTTGTGTTTTTTTTCACCACTCTCACTTTCTTCAGTATGTCTATGTCTCCTTTGAGATCCATGATAATGGTTCCTTCGTTCAGCTCGCTCAGCCTACCTACGATGGAAACGAGTAGAATGCTGAGAATCCCGTGATTCTTCAGTTGTGTCTAGTCCTGGCCCCACATTTGTCTCATTTCCAGGTTGCTGGTCTCTCTCAAAGCCTTTCTTTGATTCTTTTGGAATCGGGTTGACACAAATAGGTTCCTCCGTGAATCTAGTGGTTGGCCTCTGACTTCTCCTTAGTGGCATGTCTGCTATGCTCTAACACCAGTGGGAGATAGTTTGTATCTCTAGAGCAATTTAGCTCAAGCCACCGTGATCGCCAAAATTTAGTTTGCCTGTCTAGAGCAGTTTAGCTGTTATTGCCTCTCATCCCAACGTCGGAGAAAGACAATAAGAAACCTCTCACACAAGATCCATTCACAAAATCCCTTAACAAATAGTGTTTAATACATACACAGGAATTAGGAATCTATCAGGCATCTGAATCCGAACTAAGAATTGGATACGCAGAAAAACAGGAATTTGACATTGCACGGGGCGTCAATCCTCTTCTTCTTATTCTTTCCACACGTCCCGAATGTTACAACTACCAGGGAATAACCCGTTTCTTGATATGAAGAGGTTTTTTTTCCTTTCACACTACAAATTCTGACTACTTCTCGAAAAACTACAAACACTATTAAAAATATGAAACTACTCCCATCTTGGGTTTAACACCTGGCACAAGCCGATTGTCGAAAATTTTTCCTAGCAAAAACTTTCGACTCGATTCCCACAAATCCCTTGTTCAAAAAAAGCTCATTGTTAATAACTATATAGAGTGCAAAGTGAAGTGCCTGGAACTTAATCCAAGATCGAAAAACTACACACTACATAAACACTAAACACCGCCCATTGTCCTACAAAGCCGTTGACCAATGCTAATGCCTACCGGCTGATAAAGAGACTCACTTTTATTCACTTCCCCCCAAAGGATTACATTGATATCCCAATTTGTGCACCACCTCACAATCAAGAGTGATTTACGAATGCACCATTTATTGGCAACATGCCAAGGTTGGAAACCCATCAAGTAAATCATCATCCATGAGGGCTCATATAAAACAAACTTGTAGAACCAATGTTCTATGATCGAGCTTTTACTCCACCAAAAATTAGTAATAATAGACAAATTTAGGTTCAGGATCCTTTGCATCCCTGAAATCAGCCTGATTGAAAACTGTATTCGTGCAAACTATATCTCTTTGCGAATCTGTAATTCATCAAACATATCCTCAAAACATCTTCTCAAGTACACAAATTGATCCCAAGGACCATTAAAAATTGAATCCAAATGCTCCACAAACATCTTCACTTCAACATCTTTTTTTATTTACAATTGTGTGACCCGTCTTGTGAACGGGAGGGGGGGTTCTATTCCCACCCCTATTGGGCATACCCTACTATTTGAAAGGATCAATTGAGCATGAATGGAGAGAGAGAGAGAGAGAGAGAGAGAGAGAGAGAGAGAGAGAGAGAGAGAGAGAGAGAGAGAGAGAGAGAGAGAGAGACTTCGTGGGGCACAGGCACACTAGTCATGTAGCTCCTTATTCTCTATTAATCACACAATATGGAATAATGGATTAGTGATGGGTGTTAGTAATGTCATGGGTGGTTGACCATGTCTAACCACCCACCTATAGTGGCCTTTATCCCAACACCCCCCCACATAAAGGCCAATGGTGTCCGAAGTGACCAAAATCAAGTGACCAATAATGCATTAGTGATGGGTGTTAGTAATGGGATGGGTGGTCACCAAGTCTAACCACCCAACTATAGTGGCCTTTATCCCAACAACTCCCCACGTAAAGGCCAATGTTGCTCGAAGTGACAAAACACAAGTATTATGTACAAAACAACATGTAAATGGATTCACCCTACCCATCAAGCCAATGCAATGTAGAAACCACTCCAACGCTGGCCTCTTCATTAGAGCATCAACATGGTTGTCATTACTATGTACTTTGATTAGTTCAAATCGCTTGTTTGGCAAGACTTCCCAAATGTAGTGATACCTCACATCAATGTGTTCGATTTTTTGCATGAAACATGGGATTTTTTCCCAAATCAATGGCAATATGCCTATCACAATGTAACAATGGAGGTTGACCTTTATATCTAAATCTCTCACTAAACATGCCAACTAGATTGCTTCCTTACTAGCATCTAATGTTGTGAATACTCAGACTCTGAAGTGGAAGAGGACGTGCAATTTGAAGACATAACCTCCAAGAAATATCTCCTCCAACAAATATGAAGACATAGCCAAATGTAGGTCTCCCATTGTCTATGTTCTTTGCATAATTTGCATCTGTGTGTCCAACAATAGACGCATCACTATTTCCAAAGCATAAGAAGTTCCTTCTTGTACTTTTCAAGTATTTGAGGATATACTTCACTACTTACCAATGTTTATTGCCAATATTTTCCAGATAGAAACTCACCACTCCCATTGCAAAGCAAAATCCGACCTCATTGCTACCCTCGCATACATAAGACTGCCACTATTGTGGAATATGTCATCTTTGCCATCTCTTCCTTATCAGCATCCAACTTAGGAGAATCTTCTTTGCTAAGTTTCACATATGCTAGTAATACGGTACTTAATGCCTTCCCCCTTGCATATGCCTCAACCAGTGAGGAATATGGCACCTTTGTCATATCTTCCTTCTCAACATCCGACTTAGGAAAATCTTTTTTGCTAAGTTTCACATATGCTAGCAATGAAGTACTTACTGCCTTCCCCCTCAGGATATTAAGATAATGCAAAACCTTCTGAATGTATGGTTCATAAGAAACATAAGAATATTTTTAGTCTTGTCTCCTTTAATGTGCATACCAAGAAAGTGACCAGCTTCTCCCAAATCCTTCATAGCAAAGTTATGACTCAACATCTCCTTCAAATTTCCAATCTCAGTAGCATCCATGCCCCTTGTACATCGTCCATATCTCTTCACCTCATGTTCTAATTGTTTCACGTGGGTTTACCAAATGTTGAGTTGAGAAAAAACTCACAACAGAAATATTACTTTAGTAAGACAAGTGAGCCTTTGGCCACGTGAATTGGAGAGAGAAATGACACTATTATTTCTGAAAACTAAATACATCAACTCACAAAAGCAAATACACTGGTTTTTTAAGACCTTATTTCAAAGAAAATTGTTACACCAATACATATTTCAAACCAACAAGTCCAGACTTTGACTTTCTTCCACACTCGATCTCCTTCGAGATCCTTAAAACTTGATACACTATTTTTTCTCAATTTTGTTGATTATCTCCTCTCTGATTCCCATGAGAGTCTCTAATTTTTTATTTTCCTCTTTGAATCCCTTGATTTTTTTAATCATCATGCCTTCCTACTCTACCCCCATTGTGAGGGCAAGGGTCCTATGATCAAAGCTACGGCCGAGTGGGAAGGGTCCCTAGGGCAAGCCCTACCACATGCCATATTGGGGTAACAACTGAACACACCCGTATTAAATTTTTGTTGGGGTAAAGACATTATGCCTCACCTCGGGGACATACACAATGTCTATCCACCCACTTACTTTATCCTTATTCATTTTACATACATATGAATAAGGAGCTCTCTCACTTATTATTTTGAGAGGTAGCTTCACACCGAGCTCCTCTTCTCATCACTTCTTCTCTCCATTGCATGCATACACGTGCTCATAGGGCACCATTCCCTTCAAGTGATATCTGAGCATCAAGGGGGAGTAGTGTTGGCTATAGTGGACCAACTGTGTGCATGAGCACGAGCCTTAGAGGGTAGCCATACAGCTTCCACGAGCATCACAAGGTTACAACGGCATGTAGTGCTACAAAGTGAAGCAAGGTGTGCCTACAAAATATATAAAATAGCATGTTACAAACAATAAAATCAACACTTCTACGTACCTGATGAACCGCACTTGCACATAACCAAGGCTATACGTGATCTAAGAGAGACAGAGAGTGAGACGGAGCATTAAAGAACATGTGAGTGCACCTCCTAGAGCAAAGTGCTACGTAGGCATGGAGAGAGGGGAGGGGTGAGAGCAGAGAAGAATGACATAGACACTGGGTGCAATCTCCCCTGTGTAAGAGTGAGCATTTTTCTCTTGCATGTAGTTATTTATAGATCTCTTAAATGCTAAAAAAGATTACAAACTATTCGCCCAAACATAAAGTGATCATAGCTCATAAAGAGCACTTGAACGATGAAAGATCCATACACTTGCTATTATTTTGCATAGTCCATAGCTTTTGCCATCTCTCAGCTGCAATAAATACACATTTTTCCATTTCCAGTGCATACCTCTCTGTTACAAAAGCATTTGTCCTCAATTCCTAAGAATCTGCAAATCATACTTGCCAAAAATAGCGGTTAAAATAATGTGTCAAAACTATCATATGTAAATAAAAACTCATAAATTTAAATAAAATAAAATTGCTTATGTCGGTTGTCATCCACATACACATCAACTAGCCTCCCATACCACAAGAATAAGTGATATATGTCATATCTTGATGTATCACGATATCATTGGTCACACTCAATGTTCAATAATCAATTCTCATAAATTTCAAGTTCAATTCCATACACAGTGTTGACAACCAATAATCATAAATCAATTCCAAATTCAACTCCAATTCCAAATCCAAAATCACTTTCATTATTTACTCGAGTTAACAAGATCATACTGGGGACAATGGTGGCTAGCCACTGGAGCATGATTTTGTGATCGGTGTTGCCTAAATTGATGAATTGACACCAATGAGACGTGCTACCTAAATCGGTGAATCTGCAATTATGCTATCTAAATTGGCAAATCTACACTTGATATTATTTAAACTAGTGAATTTGTTGTTTGTTGGTGTGCTACATAAATTGGCGAATTTGAACTCTTGCTGCCTAAATCGACGAATTGGCATAGTTAATTGGTGTTGCCTAAATCGGTGAATCTACCCCAAGATGAGCATTTACACACCTAAATTGGGAAATTTGTGTGCATGTGACCAATGGACTAGGCAAGGCATTAAAAGAACAAAACATTTACTACCTGTTTGTTATTTTAGCAAATTAGAGTAGGTTGGAATAATGAAGTATCTACAAATTGTTGATGATCATCCCAAATCACCTGAGTTGACTGATGTGAGTACCTATATAGCTTCATGACAAATCATATCAGTAGAAGTTCCATTCAGTGCAAGTACAAACCATGATGTTAGAGATGATTGATTACGCATCTCATATTACAATGTAGATAAGTAAAAGAGGCATGTCTTTTAAAAGTGTCCAATGATATTCTCCCTTATTATAAAACCACTTGAGTGAGACACATTTAATAGTGTGGCACGATCTTGTATGAGAGAGTTAGTATGCTAAACAAACTCAGTACTAAAATTTACAAGTTAGTCTAGATATTTATTGTGTAAAAAGCAATGGCACTATTTTAAAATCTATATCTTGTTGTTAGTGTATTATAATCGAAGTGTTGTAGATTAATTTGCAAAAATAAAAGAAACTAAAACAAGGAGAAAACTTACCTGATCACTTTGTGTATGCTATTAGACTTCAAAGCAAGGAAATCTCCACAAATTTGTAAGTGTCACGAACCAAAAGCCGGACACATGCCAGTTTTGGTGATAATTTTAAATTACTTTGACTCATGTCTTTAGCTCTATCCACAAAAAATATTGCTCAAAGAGAAAGCAACAAAGATGATTTCATATTAGATTCAACCAAGGATTTAACTAGACAATAAATATATTGACGCTTTGAAAGTTTTTAATGAAAAAATTAGTGAGAAGTCTTGGTATCTTACACTAGAGGGATTGTTACCCTAGATGCAACTAAAGAATGTCTCAGAGTTTCCTCTACAAACTACGTAGGTTTCACAAACTCTTATGGTATATCGTCTTGGTGCACGCATGGTATGATTTGTGTTTTAATGACTTTTCCTAGTGATGCGGACAATGTTGGTATCCAAGTACCTTTATCTAGATGCCAATCATGCCAGTACATTTAGAAAGATCGTTGAGTGAGGACATGTATCCTCTTCGCCAAGTTGAACCTTTGCTTCCAATATCTCAAACTTCTTTGGCTTTACTTTGTCAACAAAGAGATGATTGTCAATGACAATCTCACCACTAGTGAATGGAATAGATAAGGTTTCCTTTGGAAACTCTATAAAGGAAGACATCTTGATAGCAATTAGAGTTATATATTGCAAAACAAAGTAAAGGGAGAAACATAGAAAGAGTGAGTGAGAATGAGTTAAGCTATAGAATGCAGAGCAACGTTAAAAGAGAGTTAGAGAAAAAGTGAGAGAGACTTAATTAAATGTGCATTTGAAATAGAAGTCAATAGAATATTCAATGAGGGAATAAGGATATTAAGAGAATTTAATGAGAGGGATTGAAAAACATCGTTTGTAATAATTTTCTTGAAATTTGAACCAATATTTATAACTAAAACTTGTTTTTTATTTATTGATTTGCTTGGAATTTGTTGTAGGTTTTTTTGAGCTATCACTTTCCATGTGTATAGTGTCATAAAATCTAATATCTAATATCTAAACAACCCAAATGATTTTCTCATATTAAACTGATCACTTAATGTGGGAGAATAAACGGGAACAAGGGTTAAGATACAAACATGTGCTTATAGATCTATCTCAGCACGGGGCCAATGATAAAGGGTCCCATATGAGAGATGGTCTATGAAAGAGCAAGGCTAACCAATGGAGCATAATACCTTAGGGTTAGCTTCATTGAAGACCTCCAATAATAAATGTAAAAGTCCTTTGACCTTAGGTAAGCTAGGGCTATGCTTAAGGTGGGAACACGGCCCAATATTGAGGTGCTTGTCGTGCTCGATGACTAAGGTGCTTGAGATGCTTGAGGTGCTTGATGATTGAGATGCTTGAGGTGCTTGTCATGCCTGAGATGCTAGGGTTGTACTTGAGGTGAGAACCCAACCCAAGCCTGAGGGTCTTAAAGGCCAAGCTTGTGGTGGGAATCAAGGCCAAAGGGGAGTGGATTGAGGCGTACAAAGTCAAAATTCAATCCCTACAAGGAGGGGGCAAGCCCTACAAGAGGGGGGATGAGAGAGAACACCCACACACTCACACAAGGCATGCATGGTACAGACAAAGTAAAAGGGACACTTGTCAAGTTCTTCCTCATGTTTCCCTCATGGTGTGCCTGAAGCCTATTGGTAAGTCCTCTCTCTCAAAGGGAAAAGGGGGACACTTGTCCCAAGGCTACCCTTGATGCTTGTAATGCCTCCTGCTTGTGATTGGCTAGGCCTTGAGGGGTCCAATGAGCTTCAAGCATGAGCTACAAGGGGGGTCGACCCAGAGAATCTAGGAGGTTGCTTAGGGGGTATACTCACCCACACACACTCACAAACACTCTCATTGTGTGCTATGCAAAGTGCAAGAGCTCCCTCTCCTTCTCCAAGCAAGTAGAGGTTGAGAGCCTAGACCGACAGCGAGAAGCTAGGAGGTTGCTTAGGGGGTATACTCACCCACACACACTCACAAACACTCTCAAACACACACACTCACAAACACTCACAAACACTCTCATTGTGTGCTATGCAAAGTGCAAGAGCTCCCTCTCCTTCTCCAAGCAAGTAGAGGTTGAGAGCCTACACCGACACTCTTGGCTATGGAGTGCAAATCCAACCAAGAGCCATGCTTCAATGCTTAACCTTGCCATCTCCTTCTTCTTCATTACTATGCTATATGTATGCTAGCAAGAAGAGTTATGATAAGTGAGGAACTAATTCTTTCTCCTATGAAATGTTTCTTCTTCCTCTTCCCTACCCTCATTCCCTGCTAGCTCTCTCCACCTTCGAAGGTGTTTGAGGTCTTGGGACTGAGGCTTGGGATAGTTAAAGCTTTCTTCAAGTTTATGTTATGCTTGTGATGCATGAAGCTTTCCTTCTTCATTGCATCACCTAGGTCACAAGGAACACAAAGATTGTATTGTAACAAGTCTCTCTTAATGGGAGAAATCATAATACAAATGCCTATTGGAGGGGGGACCAGCTCCACATAAATCCGATCCTCAACTGTTGTCATGTTCTCTAAATTCTCTCTCTTGCAAAAGTATTGTTCATGCCAAGTTAACTAATTGCTATGATTATGTTGCTATCTTCAATTATGTTCACCCACTATGCTCACAAAGTCATTTCTTAAAAGTACACTCATTAATTTCAGCTACTCTCAAATTAAATAGGCCAATTCCATTACATTGGTATCAGAGCATTTGGTTTCTCTTTTCTTGCTTAAGAAGAGAGGTCCTCAAGTAGCTTATAAATGGTGGATGTTGTTAATTATATTAGGGTAAGTGGAACTGGGATCTATTATCGGTTTTGTTGAGCCCACTATGCGGGATATGGTGCACACCTTGGGAGCTTTGGACTTAATAATGGAGTCTTTTTATACTTGCCTATGGCTTTACCATTATTGAGCCTTAAGAAGTCCGAAAGGAGCTAGCCTCGGCAACTCTGCTATGTTAGACCTACTCCTCTACTCTCTATAATTAACCACTTCGAGCCGCCATGGGTGTAGATACTTAAGAGCTGATTTTCAAAGGCTAAGAGGAGTGGCAACTAAGGTTTTGAATTGCCAAAGCATACACTAAGTACATACATAAGTTTTGTTAACATGGCTGACAATAATCAAGAGAGTAGAATCAACATTGATAGATTTGATTTTGCACATGAAGGTGCTAATGATGATGCTCCCATGTTTGTGAATTATCTCGTCACTAGGTTGCAGCAAGCTATGGGCAACCTTGCTTTGCAAGCCGAAGTTACTCAACAACTTTGTGCTTATGGAATTTCGGAGGCCTCTTTAAGAGACCCCCAGAAGAGGACTCTCTCCCATTTTAGAGGAGGAATCCAAAGAGCAAGAAAGCAATGAAAGTTTAAGTTCCTCTGAAGATGTGGCTCCACGAAGACAGCGGTCTAGACGATCACCCACTCCTCCCAAGAGGAAAAGAGCAACACATAGTCCTTCTCCTCATCACTCCGAAAGGGAAGGAGGAAACAAAGGAAGAAAAGGGCTAGGAAGAGGTCACCCTCTTCTCCTTCTTCTTCACCTTCCTCCTCTTCCGACAAAAGCTATGGCTATTCTCCTAGAGAATACAAGAGGGGAGGACATCGCAAATCATTTCCTGCATGGCGAAGGTCACAAAAGCTAAAGAAGTTCAAGGAGGGAGGAAAGAGTATCTCTTTTCTCACCTATGATGGCACCTTTGGTGCTATTGACAAAGTGTTGGCCTTCATCCAGAAATTTGATGTTGCCTTTGGAGACGAGGGCTTCACAGAGTCCTCCAAGCTACACCATGTAGCTATGCACTTCCAAAAACCAGCTCGCCAATGGTGGGCTAGCCTTCGTGGCAATGGTGAATCCCCAAAGACATGGAAAACTCTACAGTTTCCATCATGAAGCAATTCCTTGCAAGCGATGCAAGGACAAAGTGTTTACCGAATGGTGCAGCTTGAATCTTCTCTCTCATGAGTCTATCCACAAGTATGTAGTCAAGTTTTGGGATTTACATCTCAAGACTACTGTCTTTCAAAAGATAGACTTTGCCAAGCAAAGGCAGCAATTCTGTGTTGGATTACCTAAAGAGATGGCCGAATACATCAACGGCTTGGTACTATTAGTGAAGTAATCCATCACACCATGGTTGCTTCACACATCAATTTCCATCAAGGGGCTAGACGTAATGTCAAGCCTATGGAAAAGAAAGACAAAAATGATGCAAAGGAGAAAACCAATGGTCAAAATTCTTCCCAAGGCACTTCCAACAACAACAACAACAACAATCGGTCCAAGGAGAAGGGAGTTCACAAAGGTAAAAACAAACTCTCTCCTGAAGAGCTTGAAGCTTTTCGCAAGGACCATAAGTGTTTCAAGTGTGGGGAGCAAGGACATGGCTATCATTCTGGCCCAAAGAAGAATACTTGCAATGAGACTCCTCATTGAAGCTCCAAAAGAGGATGCTCATTGCAAAGGATCATCACTTTGCTATGCTTGGGGAAAGGTAAGAGAGCATGATGCCTTCATCTTGTTTGACCCTGGCTCTACTCACAACTTCATTTCAACGGAGTTGGCCACCAAGTTGGGCATTCAAGCTTTTGAGATGGGAGATGTGGTAATGGCTGACGCAGCTTTCAAGGGACATCAAGCCTCCGTAACTCCCTTGATTGGGAAGTGGAGGCTTCATGTCCAAAGCTATGTCGACAAAGAAGACTTCTTCATCTCTCCTCTCCAACATGAGGATGCCATGGTTTGATCTCATGGCTGCCAACATGAAGTTCCCTGAAAGGAGAATTTACTTCACCTACAAGGGAAAGAACATGTATATAGATGATAGTGAGCGTGGTCGCACTATTCCACTTGTAAATCCTCTTGCTTTTGATAAATCAATGAAGAGCTCAGTTTCTGCGTACATGTTTTTTTGTCAAAGTGTCTCTAAAAGATCCTAATGTTTCATCAAATGTAATTGGTAGGAATCAAGAAGAGTTAGACTTGTCTAAATTTCTAAAAGGATTCCAACACGAGGGGATGATGACCATCGCATTGAGCTCCTTCCAGGAAGCTCACCGCCTAACAAGCCTCCTCATCGAGTCTCACAAGCTCAACAAGAGGAGATCATGAGGCAAGTACAGGAATTGGTAGACAAAGGGGTGGTGAGGCCTAGTTCCTCTCCCTTTTGTTCTCCAGTCCTTTTAGTGCAAAAGAAAGATGGTACATATCGTATGTGTGTGGACTATCGAGCACTAAACCATATCACTATTAAAAACAGGTTTCCCATGCCTGAGGTAGAAGATCTGTTTGATAAGCTACAAGACTCTACCTACTTTAGTAGGATTGACCTTAAGAGTGGCTGTCATCAAATAAGGATAGTGGATAAAAATATCCTAAAGACCGTGTTTCGCACAACATTTGGCCTTTATGAATATCTAGTCATGCCTTTTGACTTGACTAATGCACCAGCTACATTTAATCGTCTAATGGAGAATTTTTTTACACCTTATCGTAAATTCACTAGAGTGTTCTTTGATGATATCATCATCTACTCCAAGTCTTTGGAGGAACATAAGCAACATCTCCAAGTGATTTTTCAAGCATTGAGGGAGAATAAGCTTTTTCTCAACCAAAAGAAAAGTGAATTTTTCCTTCAAGAGATTCAATACTTAGGTCATATTATCTCTCAAGATGGTATTTGTATGGATCCATCAAAGTTAGAGGTAATAAAATCATGGCCTAACCCAAGGAATCTACATGAGCTAAGTAGCTTTGTTGCTATGTGTGCATACTAGAGACGCTTCATAACAAAATTCTCTCAAGTAGCAGGACCACTACACGACTTAACTAAGAAGAATGTTAAGTATGTATGGAATGCTAAGGAAGAAAATGCTTTTGATAAGCTCAAAGAGAAGCTTACTTCCCAACCAGTCCTCATACTTTCGGATCTCTTAAAGCCATTTGAGGTCCAACGTGATGCTTGTGGTCATTGCCTTGGAGCAGTTTTGCTTCAAGAAGGGCATGCCATAGCATATGAGAGCCGAAGGCTCAATACTAATGAAGGAGTCTTGGGCATATATGAAAAAGAGCTTTTAGCTATTCTACATGCCCTAGACACATGGAAGCACTACTTATTGGGAACTCCATTCATTCTACGAACCAACCACCAAAGTCTCAAGTATTTCATGACGCAAATCAAGCTCTCCGACAAACAAATGAGGTGGGAAAATTTTCTTTCACAATTTAATTTTCATATTGCTCACATTGCCGGTAAGCACAATCAAGTGGCCGATGCACTTTCATGACGACCAAAAGTTAATGCGGTGTCTATAGCTACTTGTTGGAATTAGGGTTGCAAAGAAACGCACACAGCTTGGAGAAGATGAAGGAAGCTCAAGGCACACAATACAGAGTGTGTTACTTAGTCTGCAATCAAAACGTAGATAGCCCTAGAGTGATGGGCGTATGCACAATGCTCGGGGGGGGGAGAAACATCCTAAAGAGGCAAAAAATTCCCCAGCCGTCCTAGTGTGTTCACACACATCACTACCACATGTATATGGTAACAAATCCCCCCTGGAGTGATGCGGTGAACGAGAGCTGGCACATGAGTAAAGGGAAGTGCCATGCCCTGAGGACATGATTAGTCCACAAAGGGGAGTAAGCCCAAAGCTTTGCGGAAAGCTTCAAGCTTCTCACGAGACAATGCCTTTGTGAAAAGATCCGCAAGGTTGTCTTGTGTTGACACATAAGCCAAGCTGATCCCTCTACTGAGAGCCTCTCCCTGACATAGTGGTAATGCACCTTTTCTTTGTGCACGCATGAAAAACTGGGTTCCTCGCAACTGCCAATGCGCTCTAACTGTCAGTGTAGATAGTGTTGGCAGTGTCCTGTCCAACACTCAAATCAGCCATAAGGCGTCTGAGCCATACACACTCAACCGTAGCTGTGAAGATTGCCATGTACTCAGCCTCACAACTCAAAGTGGCCACAGTAGGTTGCTTCTTGCTCAACCATGATATACATGAACTGCCAAGCATGAAACAAAAACCACTTGTGGACACTCATGTGTCAAAACAACCAGCCCAATCTGAGTCTGAAAAAGCATGTAAGTCTGGCGGCAATGATCCCCCCTTGGGATAAAACAAGCCAAGATGTAAAGTGCCACTAAGGTAGCAGAAAATCCTCGTGACAGCTTGCCAATGCTTAGACCCTGGGCTATGCATAAATCTGCTGACCTGTGAGATTGCAAACTGAATATCTAGCCTCATGTTGCATACATAAATGAGGTAGCCAACAACAGTTTGGTAAAGAGTGACATTTGCAGGATCTCCAACATCATGTAGACTCAACTTCAAACCTCTTTCCATGGGAGTGGCAATAGGTTTGCAATCCTCAAGTCCAAACTTACATAGCAATGTCTCTATGTAACTTTTTTGACACAAGGCAATACACATTGCTTAAACTATATACCCAAGTAATGATGCAACAGCCCCAAATCTTTCATCTTGAAAGTAGCATTCAAATCAGCCTTAAACTCAGCAATATGTCTCTCATTTGGTCCAGTGATCAACAAATCATCGACATAAAGAACCACAATGAGAAGTACATCACCCTCACGCTTTACATACAATGTGCTTTCTGTTGGACTGTTACGAAAGCCTCGTTTAACCAAATGAGTGTCATCTTTCTCATACCAAGCACGAGGAGATTGCTTCAACCCATACAAAGCCTTCTTACATCTGCACACTTTGTCCTCTTGTCCTTTTATGACAAAACCGCGAGGCTATGTTACATAAACTTCCTCAAATATGTCACCATTCAAGAAAGCAGTAACAATGTCTGATTGATGTACATCCCAACCAAAATGAGCTGCCAATGCACATAGAAAACGCACAGTAGTCATATGACAAGTGGAGCAAAAGTCTCTTCATAATCTATGCCTTTTTGCTGTGCATAACCCTTTGCAACAAGTCGAGCCTTATGGCGATCCATCTCACCATCCGGCTTGCATTTCAACTTGTAAACCCACTTTGTACCAATGGCCTTTTTGCCAGGAGGCAAATCACATAAAGTCCATGTGTCATTTTCTATAGTGCATCATATTCTGATTGCATGGCAGCCATCCAATTTTTTGAATTCTGTGCTTCATCAAAAGACACAGGCTCCTCAAAATCATGTAAGCTAGACACAACCAAAGCATAAAAATATGATGCATAAGATGCATGGCGAGAGCCTGAAAGGGTACGACTAGACAAAGGTGCATCCAATTTACTGTCACACAAAGTGTGCACCAGCCATTTTGGCATACCTCTAGCCTGCTCATTTTCAGCCCTTTCCTCATCAAGTACATCATGTAACATCTACATCAGTAATAGGCTGATCTGTACATCATGTACATTTGCATCAGTAATAGGCTGATCTGTAACATTTGCCTCATTGGAACTTACATTCGTATTTCCACCACTGAAAAGAGGCAACAAAGTGTCATAAATGTCTTGTGAGCTTACATTACTATCTCTAGTACATGATAGCAAGCGCTGAACGGAATCTTCCACAAACACTACATCCCGTGAAACCAGAATACGCTTTGTTTGCGGATGATATAACCTGTAACCTTTGCTTTCAGCACTATAACCAACAAAAATACATTTGACAACCTTATCATCCAATTTTTTGCGGTGTGTTTGTGGTACCAAAGCATATGCTGATAGCCATTTTTTCGGCCCTCTGTAATTGCCATAGTGAGTTATCTCACCCTATCAAATCACTCAAACACTGTGGTTACCCTCACCCTTTCACTGTATATAGGTGAGTGTGAGTTAGGGGACTTTTCCCATATCTCCTTACTGAAATAAAAAACCCTCAATTAGCTAGTCATTGGGCTAGTTGAGCCAAAAAAATAAAAAATATAAGTATATTATGGCCCATGCGTATGTAAATATTTCTTTGTATATAGGGCCTAAATAAAAGATTTTTTCATAATATTTTGGTATTTATTTAAATATTTCTACCTAGGTGTGTGTTATTTATGCTCTGTACATTGCCTCACCATTACCACAATTTTTCTTACCATTTTTCATACTCTTTATTCCATATAGAAATATTTTCATGTAAGCTTCTCTTATATTTGGTGTAACTCCACCCCAACAAAAATCCAAAAAAACTAGTTTTATTTATGTGTATATTTTTTCACTATCGTGATTTTTCCCTTCCTACATCTATTTTGTTTTTTTTCTAAAAAATTAGAACACCAAAAATATTTATCTTTTTATGGTAGCCTCATAATGAGAGAGATTTCTTTTGACCCCTTTATATTTTTTCCACTTATATTATTTATATTTGACATGTACATATTTTTTAGACCCCTCAATATTTGATTTTCTTAGTTGTACTATTCACTTATATCATGATCTCAACAATATCTTCAATTATAGACCTACCAAATAAGGTCAAGGGTAGGTGGCATGCATACATGCACTATGGAGGGCTCACTCTTGGAGGTATTCAAAAGAATCATCCAAAGAAGGACCCCACAAGGACCTTGTGCAGTGGAAAAAAACGATCGGTTTTGCTGAATTTTTAAAGTTCACTTGCTCTCCGAATTTGAAAAGGTGATACAAACAAAAGTTGTAGCTCGTGGGCTGAACTTTTGCCTCAAATTTTTTCATATTTTTTTGAGCTACGAGCTGTGAGCTATGATTTTATTAGTGGACCCCAGTTTTCCCATGCTATGCAGCCACACTCTCTCTTCCACTTTATCATTTTCCTCTTTCACACACACTTCTCCACTCATCATCCCCACCTCTCTCACCACTCCTCTCTGCACCCTACTCACCTTCTCCTCAACCTTGAAGAATAAGAGAAACCATGGTGAACTCATACCTCCCACACACAATTCCATTCCAAAATTGACCACCTAGTCTCATTTTTCCTCCTCCAAATTACCCATATCTATCAAAAAAACCACAAAATTCAGCGTCTTCTCTTAAAATACAACATCATGGTGGTTGATTACTCAGCTTCAATTACCTTGTCTCTCAAGGAAGGTCAAGAGTGGAGAAAAAATGTACCGTCAAAGCTAGTGGACCGTCAACAAGCGTCAAAATTGGCCCTACTCAAGACACTTGGAGCATCAACCTTGTAAGAAATCCACCTTTTCTTACCTCTTAAGAGTTTTTCTTCCTTATTTGTATCCTACATGGATACTCCCATTGTAAATATCCAATTCCATTTGTAAATTAATACTAACTCTACTAACACTAACCCACTATGAAAAGTCCTATCACCTCCATTTCTCTCCTCTCTCTTTCCCCACCAACTTCTTGATAATTCTAAGCAAAAGAAATTAGATAAATTGCTGAAAATCTAACCCAACCATGGTTAGAGGAGTAACCCTAGCCTTCAAAATTGCTATAAAAGGAGGGTGTAGCTAGCACAAAAAAGGGGAGAAGAAAGAGCACTATGCTATAGCTTGAGAAGCCAAGCTCAACCTCTTGAGAAGGAGCTCTTGAGTGGAATCTCATTGGCATTAGGCATATGTATGTGTTGTATTAGGGGTGATTAGCAAGGGAACTCTATGCCATTGTAAGAGAGAGTGATCATTAAATTGAGAGTAGGAAATCTATCATTTCTCCTACTAGTGTAAGCCCAACATTTGCTGAATCAAGGAGGGTGAATTTGGACTAAGCATGGATACCTTGTCTCCCTTCCAACGTGAAGTCATGGACAATAATGATGTGTAAGTGTCTTGGTGTTTTATTTAAGTTCTTGATAGCTTGTCTCCGGGTATTGTTATCAATTTAGCCATAAATCCCACATGCTGTAAGAGGGCGACAGGGTGGAGAGGACTCCCCTGGCCTTAAGACAGTGATTGGGGTGGCTTTTTTCTTGTGATGTGTTGTGGTGTAATTTACTTAGGCTATGTTGAACAAATACTAATCTCACTTTGATTGGTCATGACACATTTGTAAGAAGGCATTAGTGCAACAAGCACCCCCTTCCCCCTTCTCTCTCTTTCTTACATATATATATTTATGTTTGCTTGATCATTAATGATACACTTCAAAGCAGCCCGAGCACCATCTTTCTCTCTCTCTCTCTCTCTCTCTCTCTCTCTCTCTCTCTCTCTCTCTCTCTCTCTCTCTCTCTCTCTCTCTCTCTCTCGTGTCTTAGTGTGTGAGAGTGTTCCATTGGTGTTAGGGGTAGTGTAAATTCCTTGCTTGTTTGTGGGTTGCTCTAACGATTCTCCTCTTTTGCGTTCTAGTTCGCTCTTAAACTAGGTGGTGCCCCTTGTGTAGTTGGGATTTGGCTGGGGGTTTGTTGTTTTGGTTTGTGTTGTGTTGTGCCCCAGCCCCATTGAGCAGCACGGGAGCCTTGAAGGGTGTCTAGAGGTTGCTCTTCTTGTTGCCCGCCCCGGACCGCCTCAATGCCAAATAGCCAATAACACACATGTGCTCAATAAAAGGCTTTCTATCATGCCATGCTTCATATGTATTAATAGACTGCAAAGCTTTTGTAGGACACCTATTAGGTACATAAGTGGCACACATGATGGCCTCAAGCCAAAAAGAATGCGACAAAGCTTGACTTTTGACCATACATCGTGCCATTTCCGTAAGTGACCTGTTTTTCGTCTCAGCAACACCATTTTGCTGAGGTGTATAAGGCACTGTACATTGGTGTTTTATCCCACGACTAGCCAGAAATGCATTGAATTCATGAGACATATACTCCCCCCCTCGATCGGAACGGAGCGTGCCCATAGTACATTTTGAGACATTTTCAGCCATAGCCAAAAATTATTTGAAGCACATAAAAATTTTGGACTTCGCTTTAAGCAGAAATACCCATGCATGCCTGGATTAATCATCAATGAAAGTCACGAAGTACAGGTAATTTCCCAAGGACGGAGTTTGCATGGGCCCACAAACATCACTATGCACAAGTTGCAACCTGCATGTGGCCCGAACTGAACCATCCTTTGGAAACTTAGAACGCTGCATCTTACCCAAAATACAGCCTTCACAAACATGTTTGACAGGTGCTTCAAGAGGCAGCAAAGAAGCAACCATATCAAATTTTTGCAAATGCAGCAAACTGGCAAAATTCAGATGACCAAAACGTGCATGCCAAAGTTTTGCATCTGAAATAGCCCTTGAATCTACAACTGCATTTGCAAAATATTGTCCACACTTGTCATACAAAGTGAGCTCATACAGCCCAGGACACAAAAGGCCAAATGCAACAATTTCATCACCAAAACTGAGATCATGAACTGTACATCTGTCATCCACAAATTTGACTACAAGTCCAAGTCTAGCAAGTGCGAATACAGACAGAAGATTCTTCTTGATCCCAGCTACATAAAGTGCATCAACAAGTGTGAAAGAACTGCCATTAGCAGTAGTAAGCACAATCTTTCCAACTCCCTAAACCGAATAAGAGGCATTATTGGCACAAGTGACTGAATTCCCATGAGGGACAGACTCGAGAGAGGTGAACAATTCACGATGTGAGGTAATGTGCTTTGTAGCACCACTGTCGAAATACCACACATGTGAATCTGCAGCAACTGACAAGCATGCATCATGGACAACAGGATTGTAAGTGCACTCTGCACTAAAAGCCCATTCTCTATCAACATCAACATCACAGTCTCCTTTCACAGAAGACTCAACAATGGCTGCATTTGTAGTGGAACCAGCATTTGCAGTGGAACCACCCTCTTGCTTCTTAGCCTCTTTGTCCTTCCACTTAGGACACGACTTGATCAAGTGATCATTGGCTTTACAATAATGGCAACGCATCTTCTTTTGCCCTTATCACCAGAATTGCCAGACGAAGTACTGCCAGCGGAAGCATTAGGAATAGAATTTTTGCCACTCGCAGCAGAACCATAAGAAGTGGTTGCATTGCTGTTACCACCCTTTCTTTGAGAAGCAATAAAAGCCTGTTCAATTGCACGTTGTCTAGTCCTGTTTTTTTTGGAAAGTGACTCTTGCAATAGCAATGTCCATAATGCATAAAACTTGACAACTTCTGGATTTCCTTGGCTCATAAGTCTCCAAGTACTAGCAAAATTCTGGTAAGAATCTGGTAAGGCATCAACAACAGTCTGCACAAGGGAACTGTATGTTACCATATACATGTGGTAGTGATGTGTGTGAACACATTAGGACCACCGGGGCATTTTTTCCCTCTTTAGGAGGTTTTTTCCCCCGTGCATTGTATATACGCCCATTGCTCTAGGGCTATCTATCTTTCCATTGCACACTAAGTAACACACTCTCTATTGTGTGCCTTGAGCTTCCTTCGTCTTCTCAAAGATGTGTGTGTTTCTCTGCAACCCTAATTGCAATAATTGGTATCAGAGCAGGTCACGTCCTCCCGGGCTTAGTCGCAAGCTGCTCCAGCACACGCCTGCTCACTTTCTCCGATTTCAGTGAGCTTTGGCGAGCGTTTGCAGGTCGACAAAAATTTTGGGCAAGCTCGAAGAGCTTGGTCTGCTCAGAATTTTGATTTGGGCTCATTTCGCCCTCCGTTTCCACTACAGGCAGTATTGCACGGGCTATTTCGTCATTTTGTGCAAAATTTCTGTCAGTGCCATTTTCTGCATAACAGGTGCCTTATAGTCTTCTACGGTTTATGCTATATAGCACAGGTTGTTCCCGCTCCATTTCTCCTATTTTCGGGCAGTTTTCACATCAGGTGCACGCAGGATGGTGAGATTGAAACGCAAGCCGGATGGTGAGATTGATCGCCATAAGCCTCGACTTGTTGCAAAGGGTTATGCACAGCAAAAAGGCATAGATTATGAAGAGACTTTTTCTCCCACTTGTCGTATGACTACTGTGAGTTTTCTATGTGCATTGGCAGCTCATTTTGGTTGGGATGTACATCAATCAGACATTGTTACTGCTTTCTTAAATGGTGACATATTTGAGGAAGTTTATGTAACGCAGCCTCGCGGTTTTGTCATAAAAGGACAAGAGGACAAAGTGTGCAAATGTAAGAAGGCTTTGTATGGGTTGAAGCAATCTCCTCATGCTTGGTATGACAAAGCTGACACTCATTTGGTCAAACAAGGCTTTCATAACAGTCCAACAGAAAGCACATTGTATGTAAAGTGTGAGGGTGATGTATTTCTCATCGTGGTTCTTTATGTTGATGATTTGCTGATCACTGGACCAAATGAGAGACATATTGTTGAATTTAAGGCTGATTTTAATGCTACTTTCAAGATGAAAGATTTGGGCTCTTGCATCAATATTTGGGTATACAGTTTAAGCAGTGTGATGGTGGTATTGCCTTGTGTCAGAAAAGTTACATAGAGACATTGCTATGTAAGTTTGGACTTGAAGATTGCAAACCTATTGCCACTCCCATGGAAACAGGTTTGAAGTTAAGTCTACATGATGCTGGCAATCCTACTGATGTCACTCTTTACCAAACTATTGTTGGCTGCCTCATTTACGTATGCAACACAAGGCCAGATATTCATTTTGCAGTCTCACAGGTCAGCAGATTTATGCATAGCCCAGGGTCTAAGCATTGGCAGGCTGTCAAGAGGATTTTCTGCTACCTTAGTGGCACTTTACATCTTGGCTTGTTTTATCCCAAGGGGGGATCATTGCCGCCAGACTTACATGCTTTTTCGGACTCAGATTGGGCTGGTTGTTTTGACACGCTGTTGGGAAACAAGCAAACTGGAACACCTCTATAGCGATGTCACCCAAGAGCGTTGAAAGAGAACTACAAGGCACCAAAAGCTTCGCAAAATCCTTTTGAAACACCACAAGTCCAATAGGAGTAGACCCTTGGGAATTTAGTAGCCGTCGCCCACCCAAGAGACTATGTCACATAGGAGCAAAACCCTGTCAAAGCACGGATTTATAGCACACGCCGACCAATGCATATGAAGAGAATAGCCTCTCCTTTCACAATCAAACATCACAAACCCACAACTTCAACATCAATTCCACAATTCATAGATACATGCCCTCCGAATCTGTCTACACACAATTTGCCACTAGGCTGCCATAGCCATAACCCTGCTGAGAACTAGTCGTAACCTGATGAGCACAACTCCAATTGGGGCACTTTAAAACTTGAGAGAAAGCTTGAAAAATGACTGGAGAGAAAGCTGAAGATGACTAAAATTGATTCCATACGCCCCCATGAGCAAAATTGACGCGAACAGAGAGTTGTCCCAGCACGACTACATGTAGAGAAGGCTAGTCGGGGCAAAAAACTGCATTCAAGAGCACCAAGGAGACAGAACGAGCTAAAACTTGCAAATTTCTGATCTTTGGCTGATCGTTTTTGAGTTTGTACATGAGTTTAAGTTATATACCAGGCTCACTTCAAAAAACTCACTCACGGGCACTTACAGTAGCCCGACAGCTGTCACTAGACTAGCGACTTGCAGTGCATGTACATGTGCTTGCTAAAGCAAGCTAAAAAACCCACAAAAAGAAAGCCCACATGCCCTTTTGACATCGAGCGTCATGTCCATATGTAAAAATTTACAAAAAACGGGGTGTCAGAAATGTGCCCAACAACGCGAGTGTCCACAAGTGGTTTTTGTTTCATGTTTGGCAGTTCATGTATATCATGGTCGAGCAAGAAGCAACCTACTGTGGCCACTTTGAGTTGTGAGGCTGAGTACAGGGCAGTCTTCATAGCTATGGTTGAGTGTGTATGGCTCAGATGCCTTATGGCTGATTTGGGTGTTGGACAGGACACTGCCAACACTATCTACGCTGACAGTCAGAGCGCATTGGCAGTTGCAAGGAACCCAGTTTTTCATGCTCGCATAAAGCACATTGAGGTGCATTACCACTATGTCAGGGAGAGGCTCTCAACAGGAGAGATCAGCTTGGCTTATGTGCCAACACAGGACAACCTTGCAGATCTTTTCACAAAGGCATTGTCTTGTGAGAAGCTTGAAGCTTTCCGCAAAGCTTTGGGCTTACTCCCCTTTGTGGACTGATCCTGTCCTTAGGGCATGGCACTTCCCTTTACTCATGTGCCAGCTCTCGTTCACCGCATCACTCCAGGGGGGATTTGTTACCATATACATGTGGTAGTGATGTGTGTAAACACATTAGGACCGCCGGGGCATTTTTTCCCTCTTTAGGAGGTTTTTTCCCCCGTGCATTGTATATACGCCCATTACTCTAGGGGTATCTATCTTTCCATTGCACACTAAGTAACACACTCTCTATTGTGCCTTGAGCTTCCTTCGTCTTCTCCAAGCTGTGTGTGTTTCTCTGCAAGCCTAATTCCAACACCGTCTGAAATGACTTCACCTGCAGAAATAAGTTGCTCATTGATATGCTTGACACTAGCAAGGAAAGTGTCCATATCATCTTCCTCATGCATAATCTTTGACTCCAGCTCTTTACGCAGCAAAGAAATTTTAGCCTCATTGCGGCTTGCATAAAGACCAACTAGAATATCCCAAGCCTGTTTTGCAGATTTTGCTGAACGGATGTGAGGAACAATGGTGCGCTTCATAGACAACACAATCAATGCATGAGCCTGCGCATCCTTTACATCCCAACGAGCTTGTTTTGCCGTAGGCAAAACAACTCTATTAGCTGCAATCCTTGCAGCAAGACCTGCAACATCCTCAACATCGCCTACATCCTCAGTACCAGGACGTACATCAATGCCCTGCACAATGTTCCAGACGCCCTTTGACACAAGCATATGTTGCATCATATAAGCCCACATAGGATAGTTGTCCCCATCCAACCTGTCCTCAGCAGCAAACATCTTGAACACATCTGTGTTGTTGTCAGCCACCATGGGAAATGTTTCACCTAATGTGAAAAATACTCGAAAACAGGAGAACGGAGCGGGAACAAAACGTGCTATATAGCACAAACCATAGAAGACTATGAGGCACCTGATATGCAGAAAACGGCACTGATAGAAATTCTACACAAAATGACGAAATAGCCTGTGCAGTACTGCCTGTAGTGGAAACGGAGGCCGTAATGAGTCCGAATTAGAAATCTGAGTAGACTAAGCTCTACGAGCTTGCCCAAAATATTTGTCTACCTGCAAACGCTCGCCAAACCTCAATGTAATCGGAGAAAGTGAGAAGGCGTGTGCTGGAGCAGTTGGCGACTAAGCCCGAGAGGACGCAACCTGCTCTGATACCAATTGTTGGAATTAGGGTTGCAGAGAAACGCACACAGCTTGGAGAAGATGAAGGAAGCTCAAGGCACACAATAGAGAGTGTGTTACTTAGTGTGCAATCAAAAGATAGATAGCCCTAGAGTGATGGGCGTATGTACAATTCTCGGGGG
Organism: Adiantum capillus-veneris; assembly: GCF_014529385.1. Classification (NCBI taxonomy): domain Eukaryota; kingdom Viridiplantae; phylum Streptophyta; class Polypodiopsida; order Polypodiales; family Pteridaceae; genus Adiantum; species Adiantum capillus-veneris. The sequence goes on along the minus strand of NC_140936.1, from coordinate 82,946,542 downwards.
GAAAAACCTCCTAAAGAGGGAAAAAATGCCCCGGCGGTCCTAGTGTGTTCACACATATCACTACCACATGTATATGGTAACACTACTCACAATGATCTATCTTCTATGATAGATGAGTATGCTACTGACCCTGACTTTAGAGACATAATGCCAGCCCTTGCTTTGGGGAAGAAAGAGGAACCATTCGCATTGCAGAATGGTTATCTTCTCCACGGCAATAGGTTATGTGCTACACATTCCCTTCGTGAGAAAGTTATGTATGAATGCCATGCTCCTCCATATGTGGGGCATAGAGGTATTCAACCTACTCTCCGAGGAGTAGAGACATACTTCTATTGGCCTACCATGAAAGTGGACATACAAGAGTATGTTTCAAAATGTGTAGTATGCCAAAAAACCAAGTATGATAGAGGGAAGCAACCTGGATTACTCCAGCCATTGCCTATTCCAAATTCACCATCGGAGAGTATATCCATGGATTTCATCTTTGGATTACCCAAGTCTATCCATGGGAGTATGGGAATATGGACAATAGTCGACAATTTTAGCAAGCAAGCACACTTTGTTCCTGTCAAAAAGACTATTAAGGCCCCAGGGGGTTCACCTTACATAGTATGTGACCTATCACGTGAGTTCAACAGAAGGGTATTTAAATCCCTTAAAAATTACAGAAATAAATTTACATAAGGATATGTTTTTACAAATCTCAAAAAAATTACAGAATTTACAAGAAAAGGGTTCATTATATTTCCTAGAAAATTCACAGAATAGGGATTTTAGAAAAAGAGCATGAACGCACGTGATATAGTGGTCTTAAATATAGTGAACCCCACAGGATTAAGGCACACCAAATGGCAACTCTCTTCATATCTCAGATTTTCAAGCACCATGGATTACCCACATCCATCGTGTCAGATAGAGATGCTAGAATGACCAGTAATTTTTGGAAGGGTCTCTTTGAAAATCTAGAAACAAGATTGAATTTCTCTTCGGCCTATCACCCACAAACGGATGGCCAAAGTGAGATAGCTAATCTTACGATACTCGATCTACTCAAGACTTATGTTACCGAAGTAGATCAACGCTCACAATGGGAAAAGTACTTACCTCTTGTAGAGTATGCCTACAATAATACTGTGCATACTTCTCCGGGAAAAGCACCTTTTGAGATCATTAAGGAAAGACCTAAAAGTCCCTTGTTGCTCAAAGTACATGGGAAGATCTTTGCCGTCGATGAGTATAGCCGTGACCTACAAGAATCTTTTCAAAAGATTAAGGAGGCTATATCCATCTCTCAACAAAGGCAAAAAGCTGCTGTTGATAAGCACAGAAGGGCCTTAATGTTCAACGAAAATGATTGGGTCTTACTCAAGTTTCCTAAGACTTGATTACGGCAAACGACGAGCAAAAATCCTACAGGCCATCAAAAGTATTATGCTAAACTAGCAAAAAGATACTATGGTCCTTTCCAAATCTTGAAGCCCATCAATGAGATGGCTTATCAACTCAAGTTGCCCAACCATTGGCTCATACACAATGCCTTTCATGTAAGACTACTTAAGCCCTACAAAGGAGAGCCACCAAGTGAGCCAATTATTGAAGACTCTCTCGAAGTTGAAGACCAAGAAGAGGTGCTACAAACCGAGCTATCCTTCGGCACGGATACAAGGTACTATGACATGGTAAGATTATCCGATGGTATCTTATTAAGTTCAAAAATTATCCTTTTGAAGATGCTAGATGCATGCAAGGAATTCAGTTTAAGGATAGTATGAACCTTGTCAATGCTTACAATGCTACATTGGAGTAAGCAAATGTACAAATTTCTTTTAAATGACTCATGTTTTTGTCTTATAAGACTAGTCCTCTTTTTAATTGTGCACAAATTTAACTAGTATGCATGCTTAGAATCATGTTTGTGATGACGACGTCTCTCAAACACCAAGTAGAATTTGTCACTCTACTTAGGGAGAATGAAATGGACTAAAGAGCAGACATGCTTGCGGCAGCTATGCCTCCCAAGCACCAAATGGATTAGTCATCCATCTTGGAAAGATATCGTAGGGTAAAAAGGGATCCTCTACCCACTAAGTAAAATTGACTAATGATTTAAGCTTTATCTCTTCTACCTCATAGTCGAGGACGACTATGATTTCAAGAGAGAGGTAATGTCATAAAATCTAATATCTAATATCTAAACAATCGAAATGATTTTCTCATATTAAACTGATCACTTAATGTGGGAGAATAAACGGGAACAAGGGTTAAGATACAAACATGTGCTTATAGATCTATCCCAACATGGGGCCAATGGTAAAGGGGCCCATATGAGAGATGGTCTATCAAAGAGCAAGGCTAACCAAGAGCATAATACCTTAGGGTTAGCTTCATTGAAGACCTCCAATAATGAGTGTAAAAGTCCTTTGACCTTAGGTAAGCTAGGGTTGTGCTCGAGGTGGGAACCCTGCCCAAGCTTGAGGTGCTTGTCGTGCTTGATGACTAAGGTGCTTGAGATTCTTGATGAATGAGGTGCTTGAGGTGCTTGATGATTGAGATGCTTGAGGTGCTTGTCATGCCTGAGATGCTCAGGCTGTACTTGAGGTGAGAACACAACCCAAGCCTGAGGGGCTTAAGGACCAAACTTGTGGTGGGAATCAAGGCCAAGGTTGAGTGGATTGAGGTGTACAAAAGTCAAAATTCAATCCCTACAAGGAGGGGGCAAGTCCTACAAGAGGGGGGATGAGAGAGAACACCCACACACTCACACAAGGCATGCATGGTACAAAAAAAGCAAAAGGGACACTTGTCAAGTTCCTCCTCATGTTGCCCTCATGGTGTGCCTGAAGCCTATTGGTAAGTCCTCTCTCTCAAAGGGAAAAGAGGGACACTTGTCCCAAGGCTACCCTTGCTACTTGTAATGCCTCTTGCTTGTGATTTCCTAGGCCTGGAGGGGTCCAATGAGCTTCAAGCATGAGCTACAAGGGGGGGTCGACCCAAGCAAGCTAGGGGGTTGCTTAGGGGGTATACTCACCCACACACACTCACAAACACTCTCATTGTGTGCTATGCAAAGTGCAAGAGCTCCCTCCCTTCTCCAAGCAAGTAGAGGTTGAGAGCCTACACCAACACTTGGCTATGGAGTGCAAATCCAACCAAGAGCCATGCTTCAATGCTTAAGCTTTCCATCTCCTTCTTCTTCATTACTATGCTATTATGTATGCTAGCAAGAAGAGTTATGATAAGTGAGGAACTAATTCTTTCTCCTATGAAATGTTTCTTCTTCCTCTTCCCTACCCTCATTCCCTGCTAGCTCTCTCCACCTTCGAAGGTGTTTGAGGTCTTGGGACTGAGGCTTGGGATAGTCAAAGATTTCTTCAAGTTTATGTTATGCTTGTGATGCATGAAGCTTTCCTTCTTCATTGCATCACCTAGGTCACAAGGAACACAAAGATTGTATTGTAACAAGTCTCTCTTAATGGGAGAAATCATAATACAAATGCCTATTGGAGGGGGGACCGGCTCCACATAAATCCGGTCCTCAACTATCGTCGTGTTCTCTAAATTCTCTCTCCTTCAAAAGTATTGTTCATGCCAAGTTAACTAATTGCTATGATTATGTTGCTATCTTCAATTATGTTCACCCGCTATGCTCACAGAGTCATTTCACAAAAGTACTCTCATTAATTTCCGCTACTCTCAATTTAATTAGGCCAATTCCATTACATATAGTGCCACGTGGATTTCCACACTGCGGGAATCCATGTAGCATTTTGCATGGAATATGACGTGGCAAACATTTCCATGTAAATTTCCACGTAGACATATTTATATATTTTGAGTTTGAAATGAAGTGATTATAGCTTTTAACATGAAATTTAACCTCAATAATAATCAAAAGTAAACCTTTGTGTAGGTACTTTATCTTTAAATTCGAAGAGTTTCCAAAAAACCATTTCTTTTTCTTTTTTTAAACGAGACTATCCCCTTTCTCCCCCCGTCAACCGCCATGTGGACTTTCATGTTGTGGGAATCTACGTGGCAATGCAGCGCGGAAGTGCTGCCATATCAGCACCATCATGTGGATTCTCACTCCGAGATCGTTCCCTTCCTCCCCCCATCAATCGCCACACGGCAACACCATGCAGCAACACCGCAATGTGGCATTGCCACGTAGTGATCAATGGGGGGAGGAAGGGGATGGTCTTGATTTCTTTATTTGCACTTTTTGAGCTCATCATGTCTCACCAAACTTGCCAGTGTCTTGATCGTTTGTGATGTGTGACACTTATATAAGAATTTCTTTATTAAGATCTTTTGGATTTTTGTTTGAGATTCTATCTCTCTCTCTCTCTCTCTCTCTCAAACAAAAGCACACAATCTCTCTCCCTTTTCCTTCCCTTCTTGTTGCACCTTTTTGTGCTATATGTTTTGTGTCATTGCATCTCTCATTCCTCTTCTTTGCTTGCATCTCCCTTCTCTTTATTTTATCTCCTCCATTTCATCATCCCTCCTATGCCAGGATGGTTCTTCCACGTGATAAGCGAAGGGACTTGTCAACCGCGATGTCATTTCTACATCGCAAGATAGCCAAGAGCCTCCAAATTTACAGCGTGAAGAAGGTCAACCTCCAACCACTCCAACAACATGAAGAAGGTCAATCGTCCAAGAAAGGAGAATCTCTATGTGTGCATCTGTCGTACGTGTCAATGCAAGGGACTTGCCGATACACTGTATGCAAGCCACAAATGGCTCCAAGCACGCAACTAAGCTCAAAGATGACGTTGGTGTGTCACTCACCGCTCTACGCTTGCTGTCATGGAGGATTCCTCGCCGTGAAGAAGAGGGACATGCCGCTACGCCATGCTCAACCGCCTCGCCGGCGTCATGCGCCGCAATGCTTGATCACTCTCTCTCTCTCTCTCTCTCTCTCTCTCTCTCTCTCTCTCTCTCAAGCACACACACACACACTAGTACACAAGGGAGACAGAGAAGGAGATGGAGCAAGAGCACTCTTTTTGCATTGCACAAATGAGAGAATGAGGTATTTTAGGTTTAGATTGACTTTTATATGGGCTCGCACCATTCACACTTGGACGCCCACACTTGGCCAATCTTACCCAAACATTATAGGTTCCAGTTTTTGAGTGCGCCTCTCATCGCGATCACTCTTAATCATTCCTATTGGACCGACAAGCCCCGTACCTGACTCTACCAAATAAATAATATGGTGTCTATTGTAGATGATAGGAATGTGCGTGAGGGTTAACATGCCCCCCTTCCTGATGTAGATTCCGTCCTCGGAAGCTATTGAGTTGAAGCTCATTTGTTGAGGTGGAAGAGCCTTTGAGATGAGTGTCCTTAGCCTTCTTTAGTCACTACAAAATCAAACAAAATTGACACAGTAATTGCATTCTTATATACAATTAAAAAGCATATGCAGTTGTAGGCAGACAATTTGATTGGTAACAGAATTTTAAACCATTTGTCAGCAATAAACATTAAATTGCAATATAATCAAACACATAAACAGTTGTAAAGGTCAAAAACTAAACAACTTTGGGGTCGCTAATTTAACTATTGAAAGGCACTAAACATCGACTATTAATACCATGGGCAAGCTTCTCAATTTTCTCCGGTCAATTAAATTGTTTAATCGCGACAGCCAAGTATTTCATGTCCGAGGGCTGACTAGAGGCTATAGCTAGAAGACCTTGTACTTAAGCTACAATAAAAGGAATTGCTCATAAAATCATCGCCTCACTAATTCCCTTTTCTTTGACCCCCCAAAATCTTTGCACAGTGATTCAATTTTGATGTGTGTGCTTATTTTGTATACTTTGGGTTTTTTGCTTTTCAAGGAAAAGCTCCCACACTGGGAACCTCTAGAGCTCTAGTACCATAGGCGATACATGTGAGTGAAGTACCAAATTAAGCTGAGATTTCTCTTCCAGCTTAAGATTTTACATTGTGGCACTTTGATTTTTTTGTTTGTTCGTTTTCAGTATTTTAATTTTGTAACTTTGGGGGGTCATATAACATTGTTACCCTCCCCAGGCTCATCACACTAGTAAACTCCCTTTATCATACTTAAGCTAAAGGTCAACAGGGACTAAGCCCACTAGAAAGCCCTAGTACATTTCACACAATGGTGCCTAAATCGGATTAAGAACCTAAGTAGCCATTGATTATTAGGAAGGCATTCCCCATGGTATTAAGAGAAGATCTCTAACGCCTAGCTTGGTCAAACTAGCTTAGTCGGACTGCTTGCTTTTTAAACCTAGACAAGTGATTATGACAAAAGATTGCATTGAATTTAATGTTTGGTACTAAGAAAATGCACTGAATATTATGCTACCAATCAAAATTAAAGCAGACAAACATAGATGCAAAAAAGATAAGGGACAATGCTAATGAACAAGAAACACCTGTTTGTGTTGATGATCGTGCTTGATTTGAAGAGTGAACGAGAGAAAGATTCCATGAAGGTCCAAATCATAACCACACCAACACATTCCTGTACACACTACGAAGCACAAGAATACCTCTAGGAGGCACATCAATGGAAAAAAGAAACTTTGCTAATCACTAAACTCTAAAACGGAAAAAAACTCCTATCGTACTAATCCTACCTACCCTCCATCACTTGAGTGATGAGGATCAAAGATGTTTGATGACATAGGTCTCTGTTTCAGTGTACCGAATGTGAATGTGTAGGTCTGGTCAATGTTATGACTTTTATTGTGCATACTCGTTTGCTAACTGCTCTTGCTCTTTACTTTTTTTTCTTTTTTGTGAGTATAAGGCTTTATATATACATTCCTTAAGATTGGTGATTAAGAGGTCAGGGAGGAAGGTTGAGAGGGAAGCAAGTGAATGATGGATGTCAGCAAACACTCCCCCCTTCCTTGGATAGATCATACTATTTAAAATGTGTTCGTCACCCTTTGAAACCAATTGTTCCAGTTGGTAATAGGTGGGGAATTTTGCCAGTAGTTTACCTTAGGTGCCTCGTCGAGTTGCAAGGGGTGTAAGATACTCTCCCAGGATCGAACTTGAAGTGGTTCATCAGATGATTCTTGAACACTGGGAGGTGTGGATTCCTTTGTAGCTTCATGGAGGTCCACTATTGTAGGTGGAGGATGTGGAGAAGCTTTTACCTCTATGGATGCATTACATGAGGAGCTAGAAGCTTCATGGGACTCCCCCCTTCCTGAGCTAGGTGTAACAAGTCGTTCTTTCTTCTGTACCCAAACTAGCTCTGGAGCGGGTGTGTAACATTCTGTGATTTTTTTCTTTCCACGATCGTCAATTCGTTTTGGAGCTATAGGATTGGGCTCACATGGGTTAGGTGACAAGTAAGAGCACAATTTACGTTTTGGCACCCAGATTTGATCATTTCCTTGATAGTAGACTTGGGCTTCCAATAGTCGTTTAGGAATCCATCGCAACATTTTCTTACTTTTTTTGGGGCGAGTGGGACGTTTCTTACAAGGCTTCTGTTTTTTTAGCACTAGCTATGGTCGCTAAAGAAGCTTTAGGGATCCACTTGTATGTTTTCTTCGTTACATTGGGATGAGTCTTGTCAGAAGCTATATGCATTGCTTCTAGCATATTTAAGGGTACGAGTGGTGGCATTTCATCCCCCTCAGGTGTTACCCAGGTCGTCCCCCTGTTTCTCCAAGTGTCTATGGTTGCTGCTAGGTGGACCCAATCCACATTGTCCGACTCGGTCATCCTAGGTAGTACATCCATATAAGGAGAATTCTCCCCAACATCAGTGTCCGCTTTACACATGTAACAATACTGCAATGGGGCTGAGTGAACTGTGGTGTCAGATCTATGATCAATTGTAAACCTGTTTCCTAGAGGATGTGCTCGACCAGTCACAAGATCCACTCGAATGACTGAATCTTGGAACTGCAAGTAGACAAGTTTTTAGACCAGTCATGCACCATTTTTGCTTCCCTCATGAAAGGACGTCCTAAGATCATCTCAGATGCCATAGTGTGCTTGGAGAAATCCATAACAATGAAGGTAACTCTTATTTTATGTCCAAAGACCTTGATCTTGAGATCTTCTAGCATCCCAATAGGTTTAACAATAGACCCATTGGCTATCTTGTGGTCACAAGGTGAGGTCTTCCCATAGTTTCCCAGCAATTTTTAGTCACAATGCTAGCCCCAACGCCACCATCAAGAATCCCTTCACAGTTATTCCCTTGGTAGTGATTGGTATGGTTGCACTGGATTCATCTCCCTCAAAGTATCGTCCCAACTTGTTAACATGTATTTCTACAACAAGGTTCTCATCTAGGTTGGGTTGTGGATCTAAGTGTTCCTCCTCTATTGGCATCTCCCCAGCTCCATCCATCTGTGCAAATTGTGGTAGCCCGACCTTCAGTTCTCCATTGAGGAAAGCTCGAAGAGCTAAGAATAGCTCAGGGTCTCCATATAGTTTGGACATGATGGTGGTTCTAACTTTGGAAGCCATGAAGTCCATCAATTTAGCAATATTTAACAGCACCTTTTGGGCTTCAGTACCTTTACGTGGGGAAGATGGAATCTCCATTTCTACGATAGGATCAGGTAGTCCCTCTGTAAACATTCTTTCCATCAAGAAGTGAGTACGCCCACTTTCCCCATGAATTTAAGTCACTTTCTTCTTGGATGACACTAGGTATGGCTAAGGGTCTATGGACTTGGTGAGGTTGTTATTGCATAGGGAACATGGTGTTTGTAATCTAGATCTGCCTAGGTGCCGGTTCTAGATCCCTTTGGGTATCTTCTACCAAACTCCTTAATTGCTTGACTCGCTCAATCTCCTATGTAGGGTTTGGATAAGTTCATATCTTCTTCTTGGATCTTGGCCATTGTGGCTCATGAAGATCTTCCTTGTTGGTTTCTATCTTAGTGGTCGTTTTGGTCTCCATGGTGTCACATGAATCAGAATCCTCTTCAGCATCGTTCATATATACGGAGTCGTCACCAGTCCCTATGTTGGTCTTTGAACTGGGGTCTGACTGCGCTGCTTTTTGCGATCTCTTCCTTCGTGTTTTCTTCTTTTTTTGAGATTGGCCAATTGATGTCGTGTCTCTTTCCTCAAGAATATAATTTTGTTTTTGGAGCATCGATCATGTGAGTACGTTTATTGGTACCACATGTGTACTTTGTGATGGCTCCTCGATAACCTTAATCAAGTTTAATGGCGTGATCTTCAGCACATTTGGATTATTTGGACATTGGGCAATCAAATGATCTATACCACATCGATTACACATGAGTATCAGCATTGTAGACGTGCTCGCTTGATTGGTTTGCATTAGTGTGGCATTCTTTTGTAGCCTAATAGGACACTCAGCTACACGATGTGGACCTCCACACTCATAGCATTGAAGAGGTGGTCTCTTGGCAGTGTAATCAATAATTTGGCCTCTTGCAGAGCAGCTACTTGATAAACAGGTTTGACTTGTCCCCAATAGTCCTTCATGTAGTATTGTGGACTTTCTTCAAGCGCATCCATCCCATAGGCAATATTAGGGTCTATATCTTCCTCACAGCCTTCCAAACAAGCAATAGATGACTCACAACCCACTTGATTCACTGAAGTGATTCTTGGATGTGGTGGTTGCAGTCCTAGCACTGGAGGTGGTAAGGGTGTTGTTTGAACAACATTTTGGGCCCTAGGGACCATGTGTTGTGACGTTTGTTCAAGAGGTGGGGCCGGCATCAATGCAGGCACTCGAGGTGTGTCTGTCCATACTAAGGTTGTTCTATTGGCCATCGCGCGCTTAAATACTATGCAATCCTTAGCTCAGTATGCTATGGACCGCATAGTTCCCAGTGAATTTTACTCTAAAAGTAGGGCATTCACTGGTACTATGCGATCCATAGCATACTGAGCACCATTGTTGCTCCCTTCTTGGATACATATGATTGTTTTGCGGAGCACGATTATCTCTAAGACTCTCTTGAATGGCCTTGGTGAGATATGTTAAAGTCATCTCAGATATCTTTGGCTCCTTAGCAATAGGCTTTAGGGTCATTGACTGATGCCCCAATGCTTGCAAGCTAATAGATTTAGGCTCAACAGACACTCTTTCTCCTTGAATCATTAAATTATCCTCCAATTGGATCGCATTGGTGGTAACTGCTTCCCAAGTGGTGATACCTCTAATGACTAGGCCATTGTAGATATCCTCATGTCGTAATCTCCTAATGAATCTATCAAGCAATTGATTATTATTGAAGCGCTCATTTGGATTACAACGAGAATTCAAATGCTTTAAGCGACAAAGCACTCCCTCTTGTATGTATTCTTTCAAGAACAATCTCCTAAGAGTAGGGTAAATCGTTTTTTCTTCCACCCTTAGGGTTATATACCAATCCCCTGCCTTCCCACTTAAGGTTAGGCTTAAAGCACTACTCTTATGAAGATCATTGTGTTCTCCTAGAGAACCGCATATTTGTTCAAACACTTTGATATGCTTTCTCACATCCCCGTCCCCACTAAATTTTTGTGTGAGCTTCTTTGTATTGTCTTACTTCTAGGCTCTCTGTCAGGCTTGTCACGCATATTCTCAACAATAGATCGACCAATAGCTTGAGTCTATTGTGCATTAGTCTTTCTCTCAAGCTCTACACTAACCTCTCCAATCATGCCATTACCATGAATGGCACACTAATTTATTCTCCTTAACTCTACAATTGGTACTCTACAATTGGTAGCAAAGCCTCTTGTGATAATTAGCACTTCCTATTTGCATACTATGATCTTATTTACTCTAATCTAATCATTGCTTCTCCATTATAGTTAGTTTCTATCTTTCAATCATAATGAAATTGTAGGCCAGATTGTGTGTGTATGCATCATAGCATGATTAGCACTCTGGCAATTGTTAAACAAAATCGGAAGAATTCGCCAAAGTTTTGGTATGAAAACTATCTTAAGAGATTCTATGGAGGGTGGTGGCACTCTCTCCAAGCCCCATTGGTGTGAGATGGCAGTCTCAAGCACCCATGTAGTAAAAAAGTAAGCATGGGTGAAGCCAATACGCCATCACCGCATGGGTGGAGTATCTTTAGGAGACCCAAAAAAACTTTACCTCCTTGGGTTCCTTCTCATGGAGGGATCTTGAAGACCTTCCCGAAGGAGAGTAAGAGCACTCATACAGCAAGCACCGGGCGTCAAAATGGTCGAAAATCTCTGGTACACCATCTCCAAGCTCATCCCTTATCTTGCAAGAACCCAAGTGTTGGGTCCTTATACCCTCACCAGGGTTTTTTGCACCCCCATTGTGTCGTTGCTTGGCAGTGGTGTCGCTAGTTGTCCATTGCTAGATCATCAAAATTGGTGAGATTTAGGCTGGCACCATTTTGAAGATGCTGTCAATTGTCCTTGTACACGGGACGTGTTAAGGGATGTCGCAAGACTTTTTGGCAAGCTCTCAAGGCCTTGTAGGGAGCCCCACTTCTAGCACTTGCATGGTCTATCGATTGCCCTTGTACATGGGGCACTTTATGGGGTGTTGCAACCCTGTTGGGCAAGCTCTCAAGGCATTGTAAAGAGCCCCGCTTCTAGCAAGTGTACGTGCATGTGCTTAGAATGCATCGCATCCACTTCATGGCAGGGTGCTTAAAGATGCTCCATGTGAAGTCCCCTTTAGACACACACACACACACACACACACACACACACACACACACACACACAAGCAAGTAAGAACTGCGTCCCATCGGGTGATACAATGCATAGAAGGCATTCATTGCGTTGCAAACATAATCACGCACATTCAACCCAAGACATACAATGCATTGTGCATGCATGGCAACCCCATTAAAACTTGAAAAAAAGGCGAGACTTCGCAACACATGTAGCGCTCCACCTGTAGTGTTCGATAACATGTAGCCTTTTGACTAGTGGTTCTGAGTTTAAAGCCCTCCCTTGCTTCTTGGTTCTTGCTTCTCCTTTATGACTGCCCTTAGAGTGCTCCAAAGCACCAAGACTACTACACTACGTGATTGCTGTAAATTTTTTTGGCAGCACATCTATACTATATATTAAGGAGACTGGTTTTCCAGTGCCATGTGTCGCAATTTCCTTTATCCGGCTACAGTGAGGACAGTGCGTACGCAGGGGGGAGAGAGAGACAGAGAGAGGCGGCCGAAGGCCGCCGGCCACACTAGTGAGGTTAAAGCGCTCTATGGATGCGTGCACCTTGCGGGACGCAGCTCTAAGGGTGGGACACTAGGACTGGGAAAGGGCCAAATGGTCTATCTAAAAACGCCGATCTAAAAGGTAAGGCTGCCAGGCTGCCCCAATGGTTGCTGGTGTCGCCGAGAGGCGAGATCAGCTGCACGATACAAGGAAAAAGGCCCGAGGGAGAGCGTCTGTGTGAGAGCTTGGGAGGCTGGAGAAAGAATCTCTGGACGGGCTAAAAAGCCTGGCACGGAAGGTAGGGACGCCAAGTGGAAGCCATGAGAGGCGGGTCCCGCAGAACGTGCTTCTGCTGATGGGAGTCATTGCATTGGTGCGCACTGCGCTCTCCAGAGCTGTCCGGGCCTGTCCCCCAATCTCGCGCATAAGGCCGCCAAGGGGGGGGACTCTCCCAAGGGCCCATTCTTATGCTCCTCATAAGCAACAACAGTTCACTAAAATATCTTTTGTGGATGAACATAGCACACATGACATAGAGTAGATTCACACGCTGTCTGGCAGCCATAGCATTGTTGCAATCGCATCAATAGCTTCCAAAAAGCTCTTCACGGGGAACTGCAAGAACGAAAGGACTTCAATGGTTGAGCCACTTCTAGGATAGGAATAGCAAGTGCTGGAAATCCTATGACCAGGTGGCTGTCCACTTTCAACTTAATGGCATTGAGAAGCTACTTGTCAATAGGGTTGTAGAAGGCATAGATTGTATTCTCATGCTGATCTGTGAAGCTGTCTTTGAGTGGAAAGCTTGGAAATGGCCCAAACCCCGTACCAAGGGCATCTACCAAATGCTAGTTCATGAGGCTGATTGGTTCGCCCCATTAAACAAGCAGTGAAAGAAGCAATGGTCAGAGGCTCGATGGGTAGATTTCATGAAGAACATCTTGAATCCACAATGGCCTCAGTATATGAAGATTTTTCGGTGGAAGGTACTTTGGGGGCCATTGCCAACATGAGTTAAGATTCAAGCGCGTGGTATCGGATCCGGTAGATGTTCAGGGTGCAGATTGGCTAGCGGAGACCTCGGCCATGTTTTCATGGAATGCCCAGCAGAGGCCTTGCAGAAAAGGTGTGCAAATCGATACAAAGGAGGTGGAGGATAGGGTTATTCAAGAGGGATTTGTGCCTTGGTGGCAAGCAGTTTCGGAGTCCTGCAATGCTAATTTGTACGCAGATTGTCAGATACTGTTTCTTTAGTAATATTTGGAAGGCCAGAAACTCTTATGTCTTCGATAATGTCCTTTCTGTGGCTAGCTTCTCAAAGATTGTGCAAGAAATCAAGGAGTTAATTCATGTGGTAAGTAAAAGGTTTAGCTCGGATGATTGGTTTAGGGCATCCCTCGCCATCGATCATAGGATGTCTCTTGTAACTTAGCTAGGATGGAACCCGTGCTCCTTCAAGGCTCGGCATGAGCTTGAGGCTGTCTTGTATATCTGTTGGTGCCTGCATAATACGTTCACTCACAATTGTGAGTTTTGCAACAAAAAAAAAAGGGTAGGCCCAATCGATGATTTGGCAATTGAGATGGAAAAGATGATGGATATCTTTGTTGTAGTAGAGCTAGAATAAGAACCGTTGACATGGTTGGGTCACTTGTAAGGTAAATGCATAGGTGGAAGGCAAAAAAAAAAGTGTTTAATGCATATGTTTAACCATGGGACATCTATATGCATACACAAAATGAATTGAAAAACCATACGCTATGCAAAAGAGAGAATAGATGGCACTTCAAATAGTAAGGGTAGCTACTATGGCCCTAATTTCCTATTGGCTAAGCCTGGCATGAGCCAATAAGGGGCCAACAAGAGGAATTAGCAAGAGGGGTCGACCAAGAGAGAGGTGGGGCTGATTTTTGGCATGGCATTATCACACACACACACACACTCTCACACAACTCATGTGTGAAGTAAAGAAAACTATCTCCTTCTCAATTTTTAAGGGAAAGCTCATCATCTACTCCAAGCTTGTGAGAAGGGAGGCCTACACCAACAACTCTTGTCTTTGTGATGCAAATCCAACCAAGAGCCACGCTCCAATGTATGCTCATCTCCTCTACCATGCTATTACTAAGCTATGCTAAGCTTTTAAGAGTGATTATGTGAGGAGAAATACTTCTTCTCATAAGAATACTTCTTCTTCCTCTTGATCTACTCTCATACCCTCTTGGGATTAAAGCCCAAGTGGCCTCTTATACCGATATGGCCGGCCGCCCACCTAACTCGCTTATCACTAACTCTTTGTATATACTCACTTATACTTTTGTGAATAATAAGATTTGGGAGATAACCCTTCAATGATTTCTCTGCGTACTGTGTAAGCTCTCTGTCTGTGTATCTATGTGTGTGTGTGTGTGTGTGTGTGTGTGTGTGTGTGCGTGTGAATCGATCTAAGCTCCGCTCCGCGACTTCAATTGGTGTTGCAACGTTTCCATATGGACAGGGGAAAGGCATTGATGACACCATTGCCATCATATGTGAAACTAAGCAACCAAGATTGCCCACAGTCAGAGGTGGAAAAGGTTGAAATGGATACGGTGCCGTATGCGTCTGTATATGGGAGTTTGCTGAGCCATCTGAGAGGGTCGTGGGTGAGGTTTTTTGAAGCCAAGCACTGGGGGCTGGGTTACCAAGTGTGAGGTGGATTAGGTTGCTGGAGTTCCCCTCTACACGCATCCTCTTTGACGACTTTTATCCCATAGGATGTATGACTTTGTGTAGACACTGGATTGCATCTTATGCATCAGGCCGTTGAGGCATTGTTCAAGGTTCAGTCTTGAGACAAATACAGGTTCTGTGATCGCCCAGACAGGAGACGGTGTATGCTTACAACATAGCATATTACAGAGATTTTTAGATTTGTCACTGGTCAGCTATTTATGGTTGTTTTTGAGCTATCTTTTGGTTTCCAGAGCTCAGTTTACAGGGGAGACTCTGTCAAAATTTTTCAAAATACTGACAGTTCTTGAGGAGAGGTGTTCAGCTTGTTGTTTACAGCTTGTTTATTGTGTACAGAGGCCAGTTTACAGGGGAAACTCTGCCGGATTTTTCCTAGAAGTAACAGTTTGGCAGACATGGCATCTTCTCAAAGTGAGACTCTTTACAACATAAAGAAGCTGGATGGCACAAACTTTCCATTCTGGAAGAAGCAGATTTGGCAGGTTTTGGTGCAGAAAAAAAAATGAAGCCATGGAAGCTCAAAGGGGAGAGACCAGAAGATATGGTTGAAGATGAGTGGGAAGAGCTTGACGAGTTAGCTTGTTCCACAATCATGTTGACACTGGTAGAAAATGTTTACTTCAACGTAGGAGAAGAGACTATAGCGTATGGCGTATGGCAAAAGCTATGTGGTATGTACGAGAAACAAAGTGCTGCTTCTCAGATTTACTGGCTCAAGAAATTGGTGGATTTGAAGATGAAGGAAGGGACAGCCATGTCAAATCATCTCAATGAATTTCACACAATTTTCAACCAGTTAACAGCTCAGGAGATAGTCTTTCCAGATTCAGTGAAGGCTATGTTTCTCTTAATCACTTTGCCAGACAGTTGGGATACTTTTCGCAGGGCATTAAGTAACTCTGTCTCGCCAGAAGGTCTTACAAGTGCTAATGTAGAAGGCAGCTTGCTCACAAAGGAAGTGAACAGGAAGAACATTGACAAAGGCAAAGGCAATAGTGCTTTGCTTGTTCGAGAGAGACAACAGTCTAAAGAAAAGAAGGGTAAGAAGGCACAAAACCGAAGTAAATCTCATGACTCGAAGTCAAAGGATGACATAGAATGCTACCATTGTGGCAAGAAGGGTGACATGAAGAGAGACTATACGAAGTGGAAACACGAAAAAGGCAAAACAAAGAGTTCTGAGCAAGATGAAAAGAAGAGTTCAATGAAGATTGAAGAGGTGAATGTCACAGGATCTGGTTCAGACAGTGGTTCTGGTATAGCAGCTGGTGACATCTTCCTCTCAAGCAATTTTGATTCTGTTTTCTTGAGTGCAGAGGATGGACATACTATGAGTGATTGGATTATCGACTCAGGGGCATCTTTACATGTTTCTTCACACAAAGAGTGGTTTACATCATATGTGGCTACTAAAGATTATGTCAGACTTGGCAATGAGTGAGAGATGTGCAGTTGAAGTTTCAAAATGGCTCTTCTTTATGGCTCAAGAATGTCAGACATGTTCCAGCAATCCGAAAGATCTTGATCAGTACAGAGAAGTTGGATGATGCGGGTTATGTGACAGTTTATGGGAACATCTCTTGGAAGATCTCCAAAGGTTCGATGACTGTAGCACATGGCAGCAAGTCAGGAACTCTATACACTTTACATGTTTCAGAGGTTAAAAACCATGTAATTAATGTGATTGAGCAGCCAAGTGTGTCACTGTGGCATCGTAGGCTGGGACATATGTCAAAAAGAGGAATGGAAATACTTTCTCATTATGGTTATTTGCCTGGCTTTTCATTTCAAGATTTTGAGTTTTGTGAGCATTGTGTTTATGGTAAGCACACACAGGAACCACACAGATCAAAGAGGAATTGTAGGGACGAACTATTAGCTCTTGTGCACAGTGATCTATGCGGACCAATGCCTAGTTTGTCAGTAGGGGGAGCAGCGTACTTTTGTACATTCATAGATGACTATTCTCGCAAAGTATGGGTTTACTTCTTGAAGCACAAGGATGAGGTGCTCAAGGTCTTTAAGAAATTCTTGCAACTTGTGGAGAATCAGAGTGGTCAGAAGTTGAGATGCTTAATTAAGGACAGACAATGGTGGAGAGTACGTTTCCAAGGCTTTCCAAGACTATTGTGAAGCAAAAGGGATAAAGCGGGAACTTACTGCACCATACAATCCTTCACAAAATGGAGTTGCAGAAAGTATGAATAGGACCATACAAGAGAAGGTCAGAAGCATGTTGTCAAACGCTGAGTTGCCTGATGGATTTTGGGCGGAAGCAGTGGCTACAACAGTCCATTTGATCAACAGGTCTCCTAATAGGGTTCTGGATAAGAGTGAAGTGGCCGAGATGCTATGGACAGGCAAGGCACCTTCGTATAAGCATCTCAGAGTCTTTGGTTGTGAAGCTTATAGCCATATTTCTAAGGATTTGAGGAATAAGTTTGAACCAAAGAGCAGGAAGTGTATATTTCTTGGCTACGAAGAATCGGGCGAGATGGATTACCGGCTTTGGGATCCTGAGTCCAGAAAAGTTATTCGTAGCAATGATGTGCATCTCAATGAAGCCAAGTTTCACGCTAAGCCAGAGAAGACAAAGGAGATTAGAAGAGTTGTCTTCAGGGAAGATGGACCTAGTGCTAGCACATCAAGACAGCATGGTCAGGCTCAGGAACAGCCTATAGTGGCTAGAGAGGCAAAATCAGTTGTGGTGAGACGTTCTGAGCGTGTCTCCAAACCACCTGATTGTTATGTGCCACCTTTAAATTATGTCATGCTCACGGATTGCGGAGAACCATCTTGTTACAAGGAGGCATTACAAGTGGTTGACTCGAAAAAATGGTAGTTGGCCATGCAATCAGAGATGACGGCTCTGCATAAGAATCAAACGTGGGATTTGTTTCAATTGCCAAAGGGCAAGAAAGCTCTACCTTGTAAGTGGGTTTACACGTATAAGCTTACTCCTCATGATGGACAACCAAAATACAAAGCACGGTTGGTTGCTAAGGGTTTTAAGCAAGAACATGGAATAGATTTTGATGAAGTCTTTTCACCAGTTGTCAAGATGACAACATTGAGAAGTGTACTTGCTTTGGTTGCCAAACATGATCTGCATTTACATCAGATGGATGTGAAAACGGCATTTCTTCATGGAGATTTGCATGAGGAGGTTTATATGCAGCAGCCAGAAGGGTATGTTGAGAAAGGCAAAGAGAAATTGGTATGTCGTTTGAGAAAGAGTCTCTATGGCAAAGAGAGGTTTCACCAATTTATGCTTTCTCAAGGATACAAGAGAAGTGAGACAGATCATTGCCTGTATACTCGACAAGCTAAGGATGGTAGCTTGACAATCCTCATCTTGTATGTGGATGACATGTTACTTGCTGGTAGACAAATGGCAGAAATTTCAGCTCTTAAGTCAAAAATGGCAAAGGTTTTTGACATGAAAGACATGGGTGAGGCAAGTCATATACTGGGTATGCGTATCCAACGAGATAGGTCAAAGAATATGCTTTACTTATCTCAGGAAGAGTATATTGACAAGGTGTTGCAACGTTTCCATATGGACAGGGGAAAGGCATTGAGACACCATTGCCGTCATATGTGAAACTAAGCAACCAAGATTGCCCACAGTCTGAGGTGGAAAAGGTTGAAATGGATACGGTGTCGTATGCATCCACATGTGGGAGTTTGATGTATGCAACGATTGCTACACGTCCGGATATTGCATTTGCAGTGGGAGTGGTTAGCAGATATATGTCAAATCCTGGCAAGAAACATTGGGAGGCAGTGAAAGGTATCATGAGATACTTAAAACATACAAAGAGTATGCGCATATGCTATGGTAGTCAGGATTTGAGTGTCAGAGGATACACTGACTCAGATTATGCAGGAGACTTGGATAAGAGGAGATCTACATCAGGCTATGTCTTTACATTGGCTGGAGGTGCCATATCATGGCCATCTCGATTACAAGATTGTATTACGCAGTCTACTACAGAAGCTGAGTATGTTGCAGCAAATGAGGCGTGCAAAGAAGCTATTTGGCTTGGTAGATTGGTAGCAGACTTGGGAATCAAAGTAGATATGCCAGAGTTATATTGTGATAGTCAAAGTGCCATACAATTGGCAAAGAATCTAGTGTTCCATTCGAAGAGTAAGCATATTGATGTGAAATATCACTTCATTAGGGAAGTACTTGAAGACAAGCAGATACAACTGCTAAAGATCCACACCAAGGACAATCCTGCTGATCTACTCACAAAGGGACTTCCAGGAGAGGGCTTTGTGCATTGTCGTGAGTTATTGGGCATTGGATAGATGGTAGCCATGTAAATCTTTGTACATTTATGTTCATTGATTTACAGTTACTTAAAGTGCCACATTGGACTTTAAGTGGGAGGTTGTTGGGATTAAAGCCCAAGTGGCCTCTTATACGGATATAGCCGCCCGCCCGCCTAACTCGCTTATCACTAACTCTTTGTATATACTCACTTATACTTCTGTGAATAATAAGATTTGGGAGATAACCCTTCAACAATTTCTCTGCGTACTGTGTAAGCTCTCTGTCTGTGTATCTAGTGTGTGTGTGTGTGTGTGTGTGTGTGTGTGTGTGTGTGTGTGTGTGTGTGTGTGTGTGTGTGTGAGTCGATCTAAGCTCCGCTCCGCGACTTCATACCCTGCTAGCTCTCACCATCTTCGAAGGTGTGTGAGGTCATGGGTCTGAGACCTTGAGGGAATTGACGTTGTGTTTTCAAGTGTAAGCTTGGTGCTTGAAGCTTCCATCTTCGTTGCACTAGCCAGTTATTGAAGGAACACAAAGTATTGTATTGTAAAATGTCTCCCTTGATGGGGGAAACCTATAATACAAAGCCTTTTGGAGGGGGGACCGGCTCCATGAAGATCCGGTCCTCAATTGTTGTCAATAACTTAATTTCTCTCTACCTACAATTTATTTCACCAAAAAGTAGGTGAACCAAGCTACAGAGATGATCATCTAAAGAGAATAAAAAAAATAGCGCCTTTGCATATGGATCAATGGTCACATCTCCTGCAGCACAAAGAGGAGCTCTTAGCTATTTGGCTTCCCCATTTTCTCAAACAACCTCACCCATTACCATATGCTTGGCAAGATTCAATTGTAAATGCCTAGGTCCAGTTGTTGTTGACTCAAACAACACATGATACACTAGCTCTCCTATATGTTGGACTATAGAGCGCAAAACTCCCTTTGTGACTGGATGTTTATGCTGGGCTTTGACCACAGTGGAAGCATTTCAGTGTTCCAATGTTGGAGCTTAACATACCAATCGATGCAATTGAAGCAGAAACTTCCCTGTCCAAGCAATCTCATTTGGACTTTTGCTCATGGCATTGATTGAGCAAGAGCTATTTTTGCAGATAAGATGTCCTTCACATTTACTTCTCTTGATCATAGTTAGATACCTCATTTTGGAAAGGACTAATTTAACCCAACAATGGCCATCATACTTTTGATCCATCCCTGACATCTTAGGGACACCATCCGGAACAGCCTCCAGCTCGCAAATGCACTCTCCATTGTATACCCGAGGGACTTCAGCCACCTTTTGCTTAATCAAGCACCTAGAAATCATTCGATTCAACTTTGGGTACTTGTGGTTGTTCAGAGCAATGAACTCCAAAGTACTCTGTGTTTTGTCAGAATAGCTAGCACACGATGGAATTTTTATATTTTCCTTTCTTTCTTGCCAGCCATCACCTTCCCCACCTCCCCCCTTGTTTTGCCCCCCAACAGAAAGTGAATCCCCATATCTATTTGTTGGGTTTCCATCAACAAATCCTTCGTTTCCGTCAGTGGAAGAGTCAGACAAGTCAACTATTGCAAGATTTGATCCAAGTGACTTATCCACACCCATATCGAGGTCTATGACCAAGTAAAACATCGAAGACAATGTTGAATCCAACACAAATTGGAAATTATGACCTAATGTCACACCATCTTTTATTTCAGTTTAAAATTTTTCCATTTGGAGTAGAGATAATGGCAAACATCTTGTTGTGCCTACTGCATAATCTCTAGAGGATACCATGGAAAATCTTGCTGGACAATCTAGTGTCAATGGACTAGCCTCAAGAGTATTCAACAACAAACTAACCTTGCATGTCGAGGTGGAAGCAATCATTGAATAGGTTGTAGTGAGCATACTGATCATCATATTTTAGTTGGCCTCCTAACCTATATTTATAGACAATCGATGGTCATCATATTCAAGCTCTCACCCATAATATCTCCGGTTCTTAAATCCACTTATCCAAAACTTTTGTGGCAAATTGGATCTTTTTATTCATCCATCTCTTTGTTCCATTTCTCTCTCTTTTCTCTCTAACTCTCTACTTTCCTTGAGATGACGACTAGCGCATATGAATTTGAGAGCCTATTTTTTGAGAAATATCGAATTTTATACATATTTTGGCAAAGAGAGGTTGTCTCACTCAATTTTTAATACTAGTACCATAAAATAATAAATTGAACTATCGTGGTGTTAAGTAATCTTTCTCAATAGTAAATGACTTGCCTGTAAGGTAGTAAATG